>NC_086129.1:29761312-30485666 GCF_963921235.1 Mobula hypostoma | reverse complement strand
ACTTTGCAGAGACAGCAACAAATCAATCTGCATGGGTAAGTTATCAGTCAATAATTAGTGCTAAGGGGAGTCTGTGCTAAAAGAAATAGATGCATACATTACAGTTTACATTGCTCAATGCAATGCTTACTGAGTGCGCACGAGACTCGTTCCTTTATTTCCCTAGTGTGAAAATAGTACAAGGCACTGAATAACACATTTCTATTGGGCATTTCCCAAACCAGGACAACTTTTGAGTCAAAAGTGGCAACAGGCAATACATCTAGATGATTATGGTAAGGTGTGGAAGTGGGAAGCAGTGGATTTTGTACACAGTAGACCAACACATTCTTTTTAATCTATTCCCTATATAATACTTAATTTAAAGGATACATTAGGAAGTGCAATCAAGTTGATCTTTCTCCTTTCCTGTTTACAATATCATAATGTCTGCTTGCCAGAACAAGTAACACAGATTTGTGTGACTTGTTAAAATGACACCATGCATGTGTACTTCAAGAGTCTGTGACTGTTATTGAACAATACCAAATTCACTGCAATATTTTGAAAGGATTCTTTCTAAGAAAGAAAACAAGATGCATTCCACAAATGGTTATAAACCTGACAATCCCCAATCAGATAATTTTACACTTAAATTGCTCTGATGTTGCTGTCATTTCCTATAAAGCTAAATACACAAAACTTTCATACTTAAAGTATCGAAATGAATTACTTCTTAGTGAAGATCAATTTAAATTTCAATAGTTTGACACCAAGTTCACCTGATTTTCAATAGTGCCGTAGCTCAAACATACACCCCACCACACCTGTTCCACAGGCTCTGTCAAAACGAGATATTGAGAGCCTGCGACAAATTGAAACTTACCAAATATGCTGTCACACTCCAGGTTTGCAGAAGTGACCAAGTAACAATTGCCCACTTCTGGTTTTGCAAGAGAGACTGCAGGTGTGCTAATCTGAAGCCAGACGCAAAGTGCTGCAGGAACTCAGTAGGGCAGGCAGCATCTATGGAGGGAAATGGACAATTGATATCTCAGGTCAAGACCCCTCATCTGGACTTGCTTTTTCCCTCTATTCATGCTGCCTGATCCGCAGAGTTCATCCAGCGCTTTGTGTTGCCCACTTAGGTTTCATGACCTACTACTGTCAAATTCAGTTTTTTTTTCTAAACATTCCTTCATTAGATGAACCAATGAATCGGAGCTTTAATGGCAGGATTAAGAAGTAACTCAACTAGTGAGAACTAACTGATTATCGTTTATACGTGATTCACATGAGCTGACCAAACTAAGGTCCTGCCAAGACAGTGTTGCCAAATAGCACTGTGTCAAAGCAGTTTGATTTTCTCATAAATCGTGTTCTGACAAGATATAAAGAGACATGCAGCCTTTATTTTCTTCCAGCCACTCTGTAATTATCAACACAATAAAAGCTGAGCAGCTAGAGTATACAGTAGAGATCACACTTAGTAACAATGAGTCATGGTTACCGAAACCATACACAAATGTGAAAATTACCTGATAGCCAGACTTCCTTTCTTGACAGTTGTTGCCCACTTTCTATTGTTCACCAGCTTCTATATTATCCCTTGTGTAATTATCAGTATAAGACTCATGTTCCTTGTAAATTTTATAAACGACTTTGATAAGGAAGTGAAAGGATGGGTTAGTAAGTTTGCCGATGACACCAAGGTTGGTGGTGTTGTGGATGGTGTAGAAAGTTGACGTAGGCTACAATGGGACATTGATAGGACACAGAGCTGGACTGAGAAATGGCAGATAGAGTTCAATCCAGAGATGTGTACAGTGATAACCTTTGGAAGGTCAAACTTAAAGGTAGAGTACAAGGTTAATGGCAGGATTCTTAGCAGTGTGCAGCAACAGAAAGATCTTGAAGCTCACATACACAGGTTCTTCAAAGTTGCAGTACAATTGGATAAAGTAGTTAAGAAAATGGATGATGTGTTGGCCCTCATTCATCAGGGGATTGAGCTCAAGAGCCGTGAGGTAATGTTGCAGCTCTATAAAACTCTGGTTAGACAAAAAAATTGGAGTGCTGTGTTCAGTTCCAGTCACCTCATTATAGGAAGGATGTGGAAGTTTAGAGAGGGTGCAGAGGAGATTTACCAGGACGCTGCCTGGATTGGTGAGCCTATATTATGTGTAAAGCCTGAGCAAGCAGTGTTTTTCCCCCTTTGGAGCAAGGGAGGATGAGATACGACTTGACAGGGGCGTATATGATAAGAGACATAGATAGAGTGGATAGCGAGGGCCTTTTCCCAGAGAGGCAATGGCTAGCATAGTGGGTGATGCAAGTGGGAATTAGGATGGGGAAGGAAAGATCAGTTTGTGCTTTTCCCTTTAATTTGAGAAGCTTGCTTTCCCAGGCCATCTCACCTCTTTTTAATGTTCGCAGATCTGCCACACGATCACACATGTTTTGTTTTTTAGTATTAGTATTTAGTTTAGAAAGGTGTGGAAGTGTAACTGTGTTCTCGATCACTTTGCCAATCCCTGGTGCTGGTCTAAGTTACTGGGCATCAGAAAACAATTGGCAGGGATTCAAAGACTTCATCCATTTCTGATAGTGCCCTACTGCTCCAACTAATTAGGACAGGTTAAGACTGGAGCTCGTCAGTTGATAGGAAGGTCAATCAAGTTTAGACACATGGGTCATTTCAACAAACACTGATCAGTTTGAGCCTAGATTCTGGGAGATGAATGTCAATGCAAGCAATAAGCATATATGACATATTGAATAACACCAAGTTGCTTTGGACAATGAAAATCAAGCTAAGGATTCAAAACAAACCCACAATTGATTCCCATATTCATCTGGCTTACTACAGATGTCTACTGGAACGCTGTTAGCTGTACAAGCAACAAAAGGGAAATCAGATCGAGTGTCTCCTAATATGTTAAATGGACAAATACATTTATTTATTCACTCCTTCAAGACGCAATTACTGAATATACTGTCAGAGAATAATAAAAAATAAAGTTTTCATTCCATTTTATGTCTCCCTCTCAGGTAAACCATTTCATTCTTCTTTCATTAGCTGTTCAATTCATTCTTTCAGAGTATAATGACACTCATCACTGCAGTTTCATGTCAGAACTCTACATTCATTACCGGACCACTCTGCCAGCTCTAACAGTGCTGCTGAAAATATCAGCTCTTTGCATTGTTCACAAAAAAACAGTCAGAAAGGCAGGGCATTGTATGAAAATGTTCCAAATTCTACCTGGACCTTAAATAAATACCAACGATTCTTGCCATCTCCTTATGGGAATGAAGTAGTCAGGAATAAATTATCTGAAGTGGATGAAGAGCAGTGCTTATGTGCAGAACCTCACAGGAATTCTGTAAAAGCTAGATAGATTCAAAAAATCCTTCGATGTTGGGAGACCCAGAAATGGGGAGAAAATAGCTTCTAAAAAAAATCTTGCACTTGCTTAAGTTGATAATTATCTCAAGAAAAGAAGAGAAACCTTCAAATGAGTTTATCACCCCCATTTCTACATACAGCACAGATCACTTGCTAAAATTGCAAGACTGCCAACATTGCCATCATTCATTTTTCACAGCAGTTTAACAGACTTACATTATTTTAGAGAAAATAAATGACAAAGGTAAGAGGTGTGTTCATTTTAGGCAAGACAAAAACTCTTCTTTGGGATTGTTGATTGAAAAATCTGGACATTAGTTATCTATTCAGCAAGCTAAGGAAGAAGATGTTTGCTTGTTTGGACTACTAAAAAGTGACTGCAGTGATCAATAACATCACTCTACACTCAGTGGCTACTCTTGATTCTTGAATCTGTACACCTGCTGATTAATGCAAATATCTAATCAATCATGTGGCAGCAACTCAATGCATAAAAGCATGCGGACATGGCCCAGTGGTTCAGTTGTTGTTCAGCCCAAACATCCAAAAGGGGAATAAATGTGATCTAAGTGACTTTGACCATGGAATAATTGTTAATTGCCAGACAAGGTAGTTTGAATATCTCTGAAACTGCTGATCTCCTGTGACTTTCACGCACAACACTCTCTAGAGTTCACAGAGAATGGTGCAAGAAAAAGAAATCTAGTGGGCAGAAACTCCTTGTTAATGAGAGAGGTCCGAGGAGAGTTGTCAGACTGGTTCAAGCTGACAGGAAGGCGACAGTAACTCAAATAACCATGCGTTACAACAGTGGTGTGCAGAAGAGCAGCTCCGAATGCGCAACACATCGAACCTTGAAGTGGATGGGCTACAGCAGCAGCAGACCACGACCGTAGGCTCAGTGGCCACTTTATTAGGTACACAAGATACCCAAAAAAAGAGGCCACTGGGTGTATATTGCCTGAATGCCATCAATGGGTGGCAAACTCCAGACAAATCTTTTGTTGTGAAATATTCCATAATGGACATGGCTTAAGTTAGGCAAGGTGTACAACCCTCAAATATTTGCGATGTCCATGGTCATCCATGCACCAGAAAATAATATTATCCCCAACATTTTCACTCATTTAACTCACTGCCAAAGTGGCATTCTTCTCTTCTGCATAATTTACATGGTTTGCTGAAAATGTAACAATTATTTAACTTTCTTTGGTGGTGTTTCTTATTTTTCTGTCTGTCAATTTTTTGTCAGCATTGGATTTGCAATACAAGCAAAAAGATTATAGAGACATGGCAATATTAAATCTCCCACTCAACAAACAAAACAAATCCTATTGTTCAGAGGTATTTAGTTCAAGAATTACTTAAGTAAAATTATTACTCCAGTCAATACTCTATTGGACTCGTGCATGGTTGTTTTTCTTGGATTTACTATCATAGCCTAACAATTGCAGGCAAATCTACATCATATTCTATCATTAATTGTCCACTGCACTGGGTTCACTAAAAATCCTCGTGTCATTCCTCTCAGTTTACATAGAGCAAATAATATTTTAGATAGGGTGGATTAGGACTCAAACTACTAGGCAGAAGCAAAAAGACAGTATCAGACACCTAGAGTTTTAAATGTACTTTCAAAGAATGAAAACAAAAGAAATGCACTTATTTGAAGCTCAGGGGTTTAAGGGAGAGCTTTGAAGAGAGCTGCTATGCATTATGCTATATTAGTACCTTACAGAAAGATTTAAATTCCAACCTCTGATGCTACCAAATTAGAAAGCACAATATTAATGTGCAGTCAAATTCAATATATATTTGTATGGCGTGTTGGGGGGGGTAGCACCTCTGGTGGGGGAACATGTCGCGTCCTTTTCAGGGCGGTTAGTCCACCTTTGGTCCCCACCTGGCACTCAGCTCTCACCTGTGGCTCCCTGTAGCTGTTTGCATGCGACAGCGGCCACGCCCCGGGCAAAGGCTTCAACAAGCCGGCTAAACCAGGTGAGGGTAGCCGACGGGTCTCAAACCCTCGGTGAGATAGGGAGTTTTCTATCCCAGTATGTGAAGACAGACTCTGGCAGATTGAGCGGACGAGACCAATGGAAGGTCCAATGGTTAAGAAGGCGGTCTCTGCAAGTGTCGTGGAATGTGTAGAGCAGGACAAGACACAGAAGACGTCCTGGTCATCCACTGCGCCTAGTTCCATCTCCAGCCGTCTAGACTCTGTCTTGCCACTGGATCCAGATGGGAATTGGGAAGAGAGAGTGAGGCTGACGCTGCGCAACTCTCCCTCACTTAAATCCAAATCACGCGCTAGTCTCGACACCATCATAATGGTGTCAAGGTCCTCATTGACGTCAATGATGGACGAACAACAGGATATTTTTCCAAAACAATTAACTTAACAGAAAACACCTTTGGAGTGTTGATGTCTGAGTCATTGACTATGGCTTCGCTCAGTAGTATCAACAGTCAAGCCAATCACACAATCAAACATCAGTAAAGTCTGAAGGATGGATCACAAAGGACATTTCTTAAAAACATCAATAAGCTGAAATAGGAAAAAAGTGGAAATAATAATTCTTCATAAACATAGGCAGATTGAATTATAAGTTTCTGGACAAAAGCCATAATGGTTTACAGTACTTAATTTGTGAACAGTGAGGATGTTCACAGGACTTGAGGATCTGAGTTATAGGTAAAGGTTGAATAGGTTAGCACCTTCATTCCATGGAGCATAGGAGAATGAGGGTAGATTTGATCGAGGTATACAAAATTATGAGGAGTATAGATAAGCTAAATGAAAACAGGTTTTTTCCACTGAGGTTGGCGAGACTACAACTAGCGGTCATTGGTCAAGGATGAAAAATTAGGGGGAAGATGAGGGGGAAACTTCTTCACTCAGAGGGTGGTGAGAGTGTGAAATGAGCTGCCAGTGAAAGTGATGGATGTGAGCTTGATTGCAACAGTTAAGAGAAGTTTGGATTGGTGCATGAATGGATGAGTATGGCGGGCTATTGTCCAGGTGGGGTCAATGGGATTAGGCAGAATAACAATTTGGTATGGGTCTGTTTTTGTGCTGTAGTGCTCTATGACTCTGCGACATCAAGTCACAATTTCCGCACAGACACATATATATTAAATTGATGAATGACATGAAAGTTCACGAACAGAAAAAAAACATCAAACACTGAAATACTGGTGTACCTTTATTCTTCAGATAATACCAATCTTTTATAGATGTGTCCTTCTTGCCTGTAAGAAGGCAGCAAAAATAGTCAATTCTGCCGGCAGTTGGGAATGTCAATGGGTAAGATCCACAGACAATTTTAATAGCAAGTTCAAAATTGTTCCAAAAGACTGGGTCATCAGAATACTTTTGATTTTTTATTGCTTCCATAAAGCTTGCTGGGCTAGGTTGCGATTACTTTAGATACCTAAAGCTGCAAATTATTGCGCATCCAGCATTTTCTTTTTTGGAAGCCAGTGTTCTAACCACTACAGTATCCAAGTGCATCTCCATTGGCTCCAGTTTTAAGTTTATGATTTCCAACCTGATTGCTCTTCAAAAAGAGATTTTTTTTTATCTGTGAAATAATCTGAGACCCGTTTCCAGTTTCCTTTTTTTTTGGTCCTACTGTGGTGGCCCAACTTAAAATCCAGTTCAATTTAAGAAGTAACACGTTATTCGTAAAACATTTCCCATACTGAATTGACCTTCAGGAAGCTGAATATTTTATGAATGCCAAGCTGGAAAATAATTAAGTGAGCGTTTTATTCCTACTCCACTTTTTTACAAAGTTAATTGGCATGAGAGTTTCAGATAACATCTGTCATTACTATCATAGGGTATTCTATTGATACTCGCATTCAGCAAGTCCCACTTCTCAGTTCAATCATACAAAAGATGTCTGAATCAACCTGTTCAAAAAAAAAATTGGTCATCCTGTTTCGATGCTCCTTTTGCTCAGTTTTCTTTTAACTCAAGTCTTCTAATAAAGTTGTAAACAAGACTGTTAATAGCCATCCTGCTACAAACTGGGACCACTATTACCTTTAATGTAAGAAAGTCATGGTTTACTCCTGCACTTGGGCAAAGAGTCAAATGCAAGAAGGAAAAAAGACTGCATTTTTAGAGGGAACATCTTTCAAATGAGGCATAACACTGAAGCCTTAGCTGCATGTTCAAGTGAATATAAAATATACTATTGACCTATTTGGGCGAACTTCCTTGATGACTCCACTTACACCTGTCCTCAAACAGGTATTACCACCATCAAGATTTTGCAAATGGCCATTCACTCCATTTACAATTTGCTGAATGTGCTTAACATTGTTGTCATATTCCGTCACAGAGCAAAGCAATCCCTTTGATATGGTGGGGATTAGGCATTATATAAGTACGAGTTCTTTATTACTGTAAAAGCCAGTTAGAAATTTAAAAGCCTAGTTAGTTAGCTAACTCCTAATTGAACCTATTGGTCCTGTCAAATCTCTCTTTGCTGCTCATCAAAACTTAGCAACCATGCTGAAATTCAGATTTGTTGCATAAAATGATCCAACTTGATTGGCACCCCATCCACCAACTCAAATATTCTCTCCCTTCACCTTCAGCCAACCATGGTTATAGTGTGCACGTGACAAAAAGCAGCACAGCAAGGGTGCCTCAACAATTTTCAAATCATCAACTTTAGCTGTAAGAGGATAGGGCCAGCAGGGAGCTGAGAATGCCTCCTTAATTTATCATCCAGGTCACCATACGAACCTGCCTTGAAAAAATTGATCACCTTTATTGTTGACAGGTCTGCACTGCAACAACCCTATCCAATAGTACTGAGTACAATTCGCAAATACACCACCTTCAAAGAGCAATTATGAATGGACAATGAAATGCTGCCCTTGCAAGTGATTCATAGATATTGTAAACTAATAAAGATAAATGTGTCATGTATGTTGTGCTGAATGTGTAAGGACAGTGTGCAATCTGACAGATTTGGGAATGTATTCGTTTATTTTAATTACATTAACAGTGGAACCATTGCTCTGAATGTTCTATCTATGCAGAAGATCAGCTTTCAACGTTTACTAATTGTGACTTGCTGCCATTTTGAGTAATTTCACCCAAAGTAATAAGGAATTTGTTGTGAATTGGTATGAATTGCTCAGTTATTCCAGCACCCAGCAAAGATTACAGCAATACAAAATGACTGAAGCAAGCTGCTCACACAAGCAGTTGGATGTTTCAGCATTGCCAGACAACCCAACACTGTCAGCCTTCTATAATATGGTTATCAACCTGCTAACAGGAGGTTGTAATACATGTTGTGGAAAGCATGCTCTGGTCAGGAGAGATAAATCACTCATTTTTTTAGATGGTTGTTTAATCAGTGTTAATTTGGCAACACAATTTCCTTCTCTCAAATAAAATTGCAGGGATTAGTGGCAAAATGCTATCAGCAAATTGAACTGCTAATTTACGTCAAATATAAAGTAATTAACATTTGCTGCCTATGAGATGACTGTATTAATGTGTATGCAGTACATACACATGCACAGACATACACACACAGATCCACATGCTTGTCAAACTGGTGAAAGAGAAGTAGGGCAAATTTGCATTGTGATTTCATAAATGATTCAGCTGCATTATATTCCCTGGCAGGAAATCAGATGGTTTGAACTTCTGCTACACAGTTAACAGCAGGCACAGAGATTCAGTGCAGCCCAGAAAATTAAGTTTGAGGAATATTGAACAAAGATGGAACATTTCAAGTTATGGAGACAATGGTTCTTGGTTTGGATCTGGGATATACAAAGCTGAACCATGATCAGTGGTATTGGCTTGTTCATTGATGTTCAATGGAGTTTCAAACATAATAAAGCATAATACCCAGTGTGTCTTCAGCCTGTATGTAGAGGCAAACAATTATGCAACACTTTAACAAACCAGAATTAGAATCAAAAAGAATCAGGGCAAGTATTCAATTCAAAGTGTAAGACGCCAAAGGAAGACAAATTAGATAGGAAGAATTTTGTTTTTAAAATCCATCTCGTTCCTCAATATCTCCAATAATTTAAATCTAAAATAAAGCATCACACTTGATAAGGTTCATTTCCAGTCTGAGAGTGGCTGTTTAGATGGAATTAAAACAAAATATTTCTACAAGTTAACTTAGTGTGGTTACATCAGGTAAAACCATCCTTGGACTTTCTTCTGCCCACTAAATAAAGACATAATCTTCAAACAAGGATGCTTACTTCAGCCCAATTGTTGAAAATTCCCAGAGAAACCATGCCGAAAAGATGCTTTTCATGTCGATGCACATCAGTAGCAGCACATAAAGAACATTAAAAATAATAAACTATTGCAGATTAAATTCCCAGGGACAAAGATCTTACAGCTCCGATGAGAACTAATTTCCTGTGGATATTGTTTATATTGATTGCTGTGACTAAAACCGAGCCACACGGAAGCTGTAACTGGGAAATATGAAGTCTCTATTCATACAGCTAACATCCAAGTGAGAGCCCAGGAGAATCCAAGAGAATTGCATTCTCCTGACAGGATGTTTTATACTTCCCAACTAGCAGAACCTCTTTGGTATTCAATATTCAATACCAGTGTCTGTTCCAAAGACCCGAGGACAAACTCCTGACACCCAAAATATGCCACTTTTGTTACAATGCTGAAGGATGGCTCTATGAATATACAACTAACCAGAAGGTTAAGTGACAAAACAGATCTGTCCTGAACTGTGTCTTGAGTTGCAGGGATTCATCACTAACAATGGCAGGAACAGTCATCTATTGTCTTCCCCTATGCAGCTTGAATTGGACAGAACCACTGATTGGTTTCACTAGCCAAAAAGTATCAGCTGGAAGTTAAATTGTGTACAGGTCTTCTTGAAGACTGGTTCTCATTTTAGTTTATCCACAATTATTGTATCCAAAATCTCATAACTCCAGAATGATCCTGAACAAAAAACCAGGAAGAATTTCTGCTGTGCCAGTTCCTATGGGACAAATTAGCATACGCTCTTAGAAAGTGTAATCAGGTTTCCAATGTCATCGTCACTCCCCACCTTCCCTTGTCCCCAAACATTTCTCCATTTGTACTTCTCTCATTGTCTGGTCTTCACAGTACCAACAAGCCAATTTCTCATGCAGTTTTCTCTTCCCACCTATTTCCTCATGTTCTCATCTTCTCCAACCTCCTCCCAAACTTTCTATCATCTCAATTCAATGTCCTAATCCTTTCTTTGAAATTTCTCCCTAATGGCTCCAATCTTCAAGTGATCTTCTCCATAACTCTTCCAATTACATCTAACCCTTCAATACCAACTTTCTTACTCTGCAACAGAACCAAAATCTGCCATGCTATTTGCAGGATGCATATCCAAAGGCCCGTTCCTGATCAGAGGCCAATGATCTGAAGGCTTAACTTTATTGCTGTTTTCTCATATGTTTCAAGGCCTGCCAAGGTATTCCCAGTATTCCAGATTTCCTGCATTTACATAGTTTTGCTTTTAGCATACCATATCTAATGCACCCAACAGTTTGGTCATGGTGTGCATAAAATAATCTAGCTTTAGAGGTCACATTCACAATTGTCACAGGTTCTTTGTGCAATGCAGTTCCAGTGAATTCAAGGATTTCTCACTCTGAGTTATCCAAATAATAGAAATTTAGAACAACATGGATAGAAGAAAAACAGCTCCAGGTCAAATAGAGCATAAGGTTTATATTAAGCTAACACAAACTGTGCCTCTACAATAGAAATACAGAAATAAATGTGTATATTTCCATAAAGCTCTACAAGAGATCTTTCGTGTATCAATTTGCAATTGTATGATCCAGACCAAGAAGAGTAAGTGTTATTAATGAGCCCTGGCAAAGAAGTTCCATGATCTCAAAGGTACTAAGAGCTTAAAAAAAAGTAACAGAAAATGAAATTAAAATATCACTGGAAACTTGAAATTAAAAAAAAACATGATGGAAACACTCAACAGGTCAATTAGTGTCATTGAAAAGAAAAATTGAGTCCTGATTTATTTATTTATTGAGATATAGTGTGGAATAAGCCCTTCCGACCCTTCAAGTGCTGCTGCCCAGCAATCCCCCGATTTAATCCTCATCTAATCACATGGCAATTCACAATTACTAATTGACCTTCAAACCGGTACATCTTTGGACTATGGGAAGAAATGGGAGTACCCAGAGGAAACCCACAGAGTCATGGGGAGAACATATAAATTCCTTATAGGCAGTGGTGGGAATTGAACTTGGGTCACTGGTACTGTAAAGTGTTGTGCTAACGACAATGCTACCACACTGCCTCCATGAAGGGTCTCGGCCCAAAACGACGACTGTTTACTCTTTTCCATAGATGGCACCTAGTCTGCTGAGTTCCTCCAGCATTTTGTGTGTGTTACTTTGATTTCCAGCATTTGCAGATTGTCTCTTGTTTGTGAAAGAAAACCTGAGTTTGTTTTAGGTCCAAGGCCCTTCATCCAAACTGGAAAATAAAAAAAGCAAGGCAATATTCAGAGAAGCTGGGAGATGGATTGTTAGAGAAAAGGGCATATCTGAGAGAAAAGGGAATATCTGTGAGAAAGACTAACGTTGCATTTAGAAGTAGATTATGCCTCTTATGTGTTATTATCAGCAAAGCTGTGTGTCATGCACAGCAGAGCTGTACAAATATGGAGGGGGGAAGAGAAGGAGGAAGAGGGGGAGGAAGGGGAGAGTGGGGAGGGGGAGAGAGAGGGGGAGAGAGAGGGGGGGAGAGAGGGGGGGAGAGAGGGGGGGAGAGAGGGGGGGAGAGAGGGGGGGAGAGAGGGGGGGAGAGAGGGGGAGAGAGAGGAAGGAAGAGAGGGAGGGTGAGAGGAAGGGGAAGAAGGAGGAGAGGGGGTAGAGGGGGATGGGGATGGGGTGGGGAGAGAGGGAGTGGAAGGGAGAGAGGGAGAAAGAGGGTGAAAGCAGGGGAGAGAGGAGACAGAGAGGGAGGGAGGGAGGGGGAGGGAGGGGGGAGAGATCTCTAGTTATGTATATGGTTGTATTTAAATTACAGGAAGGTTTTAGATCATTACTCTTCTGATTCTACACATATGAATTGCCAACATGAATTTCTGGAATGTAATTTCTCAGTAAATTCCTGCACCGCAGCTCCCTTACTCCCTGGCCTATCAAATCTGTGACTAATTCAAGTGCAGCTCTTCCACCAAGGCAAAGATCAGTTTTCTAACCAGGCATACGTATCAACTTCAAACAATTTTAATGGTTCCTCTACTGGAAGAACAAAAGTGATCCCATTATCTCAACACCGATGTAAGTCTCCACTAAAACTGATACCTGCTAGTTGTGCCGTTAGCTCTGCATAAATTAGCTATTGTAATAATAGCTGAGAATATGCAAACATGAGGAATTCTGCAGATGCTGGAATTTCAAGCAACACACATAAAAAATGCTGGTGAACGCAGCAGGCCAGGCAGCATCTATAGGAAGAGGTACAGTCGACGTTTCAGGCCAAGACCCTTTGTCAGGACTAACTGAAAGAAGAGATAGTAAGAGATTTGAAAGTGGGAGGGGGAGGGAGAGATCTGAAATGATAGAAGAGAGGAGCGGGGAGGGATGGAGCTAAGAGTTGGAAAGTTGATAGGCAAAAGGGATATGAGAGGATCATGGGACGGGAGGCCTAGGGAGAAAGAAAGGGGGGGGGGGGGAAAACCCAGAGGATGGGCAAGGAGTATAGTGAGAGGGACAGAGGGAGAAAAAGGAGAGAGAGAAAAAAACTAATAATAACAAAGAAAACGGATGGGGTATGAAGGGGAGGTGGAGCATTAACGGAAGTTAGAGAAGTCAATGTTCATGCCATCAGGTTGGAGGCTACCCAGACGGAATATAAGGTGTGGTTCCTCCAGCCTGAGTGTGGCTTCATCTTTACAGTAGAGGAGGCCTTGGATAGACATGTCAGAATGGGAATGGTATGTGGAATTAAAATGTGTGGCCACTGGGAGATCCTGCTTTCTCTGGCGGACAGAGCGTAGGTGTTCAGCAAAACGCTCTACCAGTCTGCGTCGGGTCTCGCCAATATATAGAAGGCCACATCGGGAGCACGGATGCAGTATATCACCCCAGCTGACTCACAGGTGAAGTGTCGCCTCACCTGGAAGGACTGTCTGGGGCCCTGAATGGTGGTAAGGGAGGAAGTGTAAGGGCATGTGTAGCACTTGTTCTGCTTACAAGGATAAGTGCCAGGAGGGAGATCAGTGGGGAGGAATGGGGGGTACGAATGGACAAGGGAGTCGCGTAGGGAGCGATCCTTGCGGGAAGCAGGCGGGGGGGGAGGGAAAGACGTGCTTACTGGTGGGATCCTGTTGGAGGTGGCGGAAGTTACGGAGCTTAGTGGTGGAATAAGCCTACGGACTCTCACAGCTACATGGACTATTCCTCTTCCCACCCTGTCTCTTGCAAAAATGCCATCCTCTTCTCGCAATTCCTATGTCTCCGCCGCATCTCCTCTCAGGATGAGGCTTTTCATTCCAGGACGAAGGAGATGGCTTCCTTTTTTAAAGAAATGGGCTTCACTTCCTTCACCAGCAACTCTGGTCTCAAACGCATCTCTCCCATTTCACGCACTTCTGCTCTCACACAACCCTCCTGCCACCCCCCCAAGGAATAGGGTTCCCCTTGTCCTCACCTACCACGCCACCAGCCTCCTGGTCCAACATATAATTCTCCGTAACATCCGCCACCTCCAATGGGATCCCACTACTAAGCACATCTTTCCCTCCCCACCCCCGCTTTCCGCAGGGATCGCTCCCTATGCGACTCCCTTGTCCATTCGTCCCTCCCATCCCTCCCCACCGATCTCCCTCCCAGCACTTATCCTTGTAAGCGGAACAAGTGCTACACATGCCCTTACACTTCCTCCCTCACCACCATTCAGGGACCCAGACAGTCCTTCCAGGTGAGGCGACACTTCACCTGTGAGTCGGTTGTGGTGAAATACTGCATCCGGTGCTCCCGATGTGGGCTTCTATATATTGGCAAGACCCGACGCAGGCTGGGAGACTGTTTCGCTGAACACCTATGCTCTGTCCGCTAGAGAAAGCAGGATCTCCCAGTGGCCACACATTTTAATTCCACGTCCCATTCCCATTCTGATATGTCTATCCACGGCCTCCTCTACTGTAAAGATGAAGCCACACTCAGGTTGGAGGAACAACACCTTATATTCTGTCTGGGTAGCCTCCAACCTGATGGCATGAACATTGACTTCTCAAACTTCCGCTAATGCTCCACCTCCCCCTCATACCCCATCTGTTATTTATTTTTACACACACATCCTTTTTCTCTCTCTCCTTTTTCTCCCTCTGTCCCCCTCACTATACCTCTTGCCCATCCTCTGGGTTCCCCACCCCCTTGTCTTTCTCCCCGGACCTCCTGTCCCATGATCCTCTCATATCCCCTTTGCCAATCACCTGTCCAGCTCTTGGCTCCATCCCTCCCCCTCCTGTCTTCTTCTATCATTTCGGATCTCCCTCTCCCCCTCCCACTTTCAAATCTCTTACTACCTCTTCTTTCAGTTAGTCCTGACGAAGGGTCTCGGCCTGAAACGTCAACTGTACCTCTTCCTATAGATGCTGCCTGGCCTGCTGCGTTCACCAGCAATTTTTTATGTGTGTAGCTGAGAATATGAATAGTGTGACAGATGAAAAAGTCAATTTTTTTCTTAACCAGCTGAGTCATCACTGTAGCATATTTAATCAACTGAATGAATTAATCAGCACTTCAATTTGATAATGACAGGTTCAGCAGCAAGGTTTTATCAAGTTGATTCAAATTATACTGTATGACTGTATATTTTTAAACAATCGTTGATATGAATCTTCGCATTTATTTTCAGAAATGCTCAGGAAATCACAATCACTAATCCACTCAAACTTGTTTCCAACATTTTGTTATTTTAAGAAGTCTTTTTGATTTGATAACGTGATTGGAAATTGTTGCTTCAATCAATACTGTATGAAACATGAATATATAATTCTACAAGAAATAAACAACTTCATATAGATTTTTTTCAATTATGGAATTACCAAGTAATGTGACATGTTCAGTGAATACCCATCAAGGCTTAGGCGAAGTTGGCTTGCACAATCACATCCTAAATTGAACTTAATATACCACTTAGAATTGTTGACCACTTTCTTTAAATTGGACTTCCAGGAGAATGCATGTCACCTTATTGAAGTGTAAAATAGTGAGGCTACTTGAAACAGTGGATATCGAGAGGAGAATTCACCAATGCCTCAACTTCTTCAAGAGGCGAAAGAAATTTGGCATGTCCCCACTGACTCTTATGAATTTTTCAGGATGCACCATCGAAAGCTTCCTATCTGGATGCATCCTGATTTGGTGTGTCAACTGCTCCATCCATGACCAGAAGAAACTGCAGAGAGTTGTGAACACAGCTCAGCACATCACAAAATCTAGCCTCCCCTCAATAGACTCAGTCTACACTTCTTGCTGCCTCAGTAAAGCAGTCAGCATAATCAAAGACCCTACCCACCCCAGACCTCCCCTCTTCTACTCTCTCCCACTGGGCAACAGGTACAAAAGTCTGAAAGCACCTACCACCAGGCCCAAAGACAGCTTCTGCTTGCTGTTATCAGCCTATTAAATGGCTTTCTAGAAAGATAAGATGGACTCTTGACCTTGCATCTGCCTAATTTTGATCTTGTACCTTATTGTACCCTTACCCTGCACTGCACTTTCTCTGCAGCTATTACACTCCATTCTGCATTCTGTTATTGTTTTTGCCTCATACCACCTCAATGCCATGCTTAATGAACTTATCTGTATGAATATTATGCAAGATAAGCTTTTCATTGTACCTCTGTACATATGACAATAATTAACCAATTCCAATTCCTTGTTGGGGATTCAAGAATTTGAGAGTCTCAATAATGACTCTTACAATTTTCGACCACCAACTTTTCCTGTTTGCGTCAGAATTTGGCGATTATCATGGAAGATCATCCACCTAAAACATTTACACAATTTAATCTTTCCACAGGTGCCAGTGATCTCTTTAACTTTTATTCTCTTTTATTTCAGATTCCCAGCATTTGTTGTGTTCTGAATTCCACAGTTCCAACAAAGTCACAGTTCTCCCTTACAAACTTAAATCTGCTGCTCACACCCTTTCCAGAGAGTTTAGCTGTGAATAACAAGCATTAATTTCCTTTTCTTATGCAGCACTGAAATAATTGTGTCACCTGAGAACGCTTGGTTTTCATCCTGTCAAAGGCAACCTCTTGGGTCTCTCCTCCCAGTACAGCTAAACTCCAATAGCACTTCAAACAGATTTATTTTCCCCACTTTTCCAGATCTGATAAAGGGTCCATAATATGAAACATTAAGTCTGTTTCTCTCATCCTAAATACCTCTGTCATTTTGTTTCTGTTTCAATTCAAATATCCAGTACCTGCAATTTTCTGCTTTGTTAGATTTGTGGGTATAGCTTCAGTGTAAGTGGAAATGGATCCTCAGTCTTTGGAATACTGAACGCAAAAAAGCTCAGACAGACAAATGTTTTGAGTTGAAGGGCATATCAAACAGCAAGGTGTAGTTAAGTTTAAGACTGATTCAGACATGATCTTACCAAATGGCAAATTAAGCTTTAAGGAACATAACATCTTCGTAGACCCTCATACCTAACCAGATTCTAATAGAAAATTGAAAGTCAGTCCGTGAATGAACATGTGTGGCTTAGAAGGATCTTCGTCTGGATTTCACAAAGCTTCAGAGCACTTGACACCTTTGTGTACTATGGGTATCAATCATGTTTAAAAAATATGGGTGAAAAAGAACAAAAACACTCATAGTAAGTTTTAAAAAAGCTTGTAAAAGGTAACAGTACTGACAGAGGATGATTCTATATTAAGCTATTATTCTGCAGTTAACCTTTGGAAATAACTTTATTCTTTGCTTCTTACACTTCGTGCTGGGGAAGCATGTAATTTTCTCTATTGCTATCTTAACATTTCTGAAATACCCGGATGATTTTAACAATTCAACTAACTTTCACACACTAAAGGTTACCAGATGTTGTTCAGCTTAACTATCTGTCATACCCTTTCAAAAATATATATGAACCTTCATCAACTGCACAACACTTTTTGCTTAGAAAAGCAAGGCCCGATTCCTTCCTCCAAAGGTCTAGATGAGGTAAGGAGGAAGAACTTCAGTCTTAATGCAGCCCAGGTGTAATAATTGAGGGCTGAGAGTGGAAATGCTCCAAATGCTGAGCTCTATAGAACCATAGAGCCATAGAAACTACAGCACAGAAACAGGCCTTTTGGCCCTTCTTGGCTGTGCTGAACCATTTTCTGCCTAGTCCCACTGGCCTGCACACGGACCATATCCCTCCATACACCTCCCATCCATGTATCTGTCCAATTTATTCTTAAATGTTAAAAAAGAACCCGCATTTACCACCTCATCTGGCAGCTCATTCCATACTCCCACCACTGTGTGAAGAAGCTCCCCCCTAATGTTCCCTTTAAACTTTTCCCCCCTCACCCTTAACCCATGTCCTCTGGTTTTTTTCTCCCCTTGCCTCAGTGGAAAAAGCCTGCTTGCATTCACTCTATCTATACCCATCATAATTTTATATACCTCTATCAAATCTCCCCTCATTCTTCTACGCTCCAGGGAATAAAGTCCTAACCTATTCAACCTTTCTCTGTAACTGAGTTTCTCAAGTCCTGGCAACATCCTTGTAAACCTTCTCTGCACTCTTTCAACCTTATTTATATCCTTCCTGTAATTTGGTGACCAAAACTGAATACAATACTCCAGATTCGGCCTCACCAATGCCTTATACAACCTCATCATAACATTCCAGCTCTTATACTCAATACTTTAGTTTCTATTAACTTCTAATCCTTTGGCAAATTATCAAAGGCCACCTAGCCCTTCAGCAGGAATGATACAAGAGTTGTTTCAGGCATAACTTGCCTGGGCAAATCATCCATAGGTAGCCATCATGTGGATAGGCGAGAAAACTGGGATTGTTCCCCTTGAAATATTGGTTGGAAGGAAATCCAATAGAGGCACCAAGGGCAGAGACAAAATGGATGGAGACCAACTGTTCTCTTTTGCTGAAGGGTCACAAAGCAAAGGATGTACCCAGAATGAAGGCTTTGGAAAAAGTGAGAAGAGGAAGAACTTTTAATTTCAAGTGGTTCAGGTTTGCAATGCACTGCCAAAGTACCAGTTTTGTTCAAAATGCAACTGGACAAGTGTCCAAAAGAAACAAGTTTGCAGGGTTTTGGTGGGGTAGGATTAACATGATTGCTCTTATCGACATCAGCTCAGATTTAAATGTGCAAATGTTCTCCAACCATGCAGTAACCATCCTGTGATTCTGCCGAGTTTGCTGAGAGAATTTGAGAGAAAATGGATCGGCACAACACTAGAACAATCCAATACTCAGAAATCTGAAACAGTGTGGCAGCCAGCTTATTTGCAGATGTGGACTTGGTTCTCAAAGTGGTCAGCTTGTAGTGGTGCATGACTTACTACATCCTGCCAATGGGTTCGTTCTGAACGAGAATCATGGGAAGTGAATAAGAAGAACCTCCCTTTCAGCACCAAAATTACATTGCAACCGAATTGGAGGACTATAAGGTCATACTGTCTGTGACGAGAACAACATTAATAGCTACAGGAATGTCCCTGTAAACACCCCCCCCCCACTTCACCTTTGACAATTCTAGTTATTTCCCCAAGAGGAAAAAAAAAACACACAAAGCTATTGCAAGCATGTGCATTTGTAAATGGATGTACATGCTCATGTGTATGAATGTGTGTTGTTCATGCAAGGGTAAATTATGCCAAGAAATATGTTGCTGAACCACCTGCTTTTTTTGCCAATGCATTTTAAAGCCCTGACTGTGCTGTCATATTCCCTCCAGTCAAAATCAAAAGGGTCACTGTGAGATTGCCTTCCTTGTCTGCTAGTAAGGGACAGGCATTGAAGGACAAAACTCTGTAATAATTCAGCGGAAAATGCTCCTCCCCACAGAATCCAGGATTATTGTGTAAAAGAATCCTCCAGCGATCTGATTACAAGGGTTGTGCACTTGAAAATCTGGTTTTATAGAGTTAGAAACATTCCATTTTTCATGTAAAAGTCTCCGTGGGACTAAAGAGTGAAGCAAGGAGAATAAAATGTGGTGTTGACTTCGTATTGGCAAAGTATCTAAGCAATTCCAATGACGTACAGCAGCACAATGAGGAATAAACAATTAAATATGTTCCAGTTAGTTTGTGGCACCATGCCCAGTATTCGTTTGTTTCTCGAGTTCAATAAAAATCATTCATAAATCTGTACTCGTAGGTTAACTACAGATAAAGGGCTCATTGTCCACTGGTTCTATTATTTCTGGAAACCTTTCTTTATAGATAAATGGACAGCTTTGTATAGGAGGATGAACATGATGCACGAAGGCATATTACAACACCAGGAAAGCTGAAGAGTTCCGATTTAATATCTGCAAAGATAGCACTAAGAAAATTAGTTTACACTAATGTTTTACATTCATGCTCTGAGGGGCTCCTTTTGCTTGAAGTATGCATAGAATTACATAGAATCTATATCACAGTGACAGTCTAATCACTGGGTATTTAATTAGCACATTGCCCATCATCTATAAACTAAACTTTACTGCAATTTCATTGAATTTTCTAGTTTGGGGTCCCTTTGCCACTCCCACCCTTTCACCATGGGTCTCTTTGCCTTGTTCCATTCCTCCCCCCCTTTCCCAAAAATTATTTGCCTTCCCACCAGCTTCTATCTGCCCGTTGTCCTCCCTCACCTTGTTCTATTGTTCTAGTTATCAGCAACCAGCTTCCATCTCATCCCGCTATCTCGCTTTTAAACACCAGCTATCTTTCCTCGATACTGAGTCCTGATGCAGCCATCTTGACCTGCAATGTCGATTATGCCTTTGCTTCCGCAGATACTGCCTGAATAGCTGAGCTCTTCCTGTGGTTTGTTTCTTGCTCCAGATTGCAGCATCTGCAGTCTCTTACACCTCAGCTATATTTTTTCCCATCCCTCATATGCCTCTCCTCCTTTCTCTCTCTCACATCTGGGCCAAACCCCTTTAAACAGATAAACATTGTAAACTGCAACCATGCATTTCATTGATACATTAGAAATCAAGGGGCCCACGTTCAATCCTAACCTCGGGTGCTTTCTGGGTGGAGCCTATGCTATGTCCTTGTGACTGGATGAGTTTCCCTGGGTGATCCAGCTTCCATAGACCGCCAAAGGTCTGCTGTGCAGATGCATACAATATTTGGCAATGGACATGGTGGGCTGAAGACCTGATTCTGTGCTCTATGATTCTAAAGTACCTTTTAGAGGAGGGTAATGACAGATCAAATGGGGGTTGATGAGAAATTTGTGTGACAGGATAAGTTGTAAGGGTAATAGGGAGAGGAGGAGCAGGGTTAAGGGATTGCTCCCCACGACATGGCATGGAACTGATGGGCTGAACAGCTTCCATATATATTATGCTAAGATATAGTGTAAATACTGTCACAAGCAGAACTGGAAAACCTGAGACAAAGTTGCTGGTCTAATCTTGAAGGTACATCCTCAAATAGGTATTGAATCCCTCATCAATATACTCAGTATTGGACTCCTTGAATAAAACCAGTTGCCAGAACCACCCGAGTATCATCCAAGCCAACAAACGTGCCGATGGGACCTAAAACAACTGACCCAATATAAGACCATTTTACTCCTCTTTAGTAACTGACATCTGGGCAAACCTAGGACCTACTGCACACCCTGACATGATATTTGAAGTCTTTTTTACCAACAACTCGGATTTGGAGTCATAAAGTAACGCAAAATGGAAGCAGGCCCTTTGGCTCAACTCATCCATGCCAACTATGGTGCCCACCAAGTTAGTGCCATTTGCCTGCATTTGGCCTAAATCCCTCTAAAACCATCCTATCCACTAATCACCACACTCTGTATGAAGAAGTTGCCCCTCAGGTCCCTGCTAAATCTTCCATCATTCATCTTAAAGAAAGTCCCTCTACTTTGGGAAAATCAATGTGCATTCACTGTATCCATGCCCTTATAATTTTACACACCTTGATAAGATCACACCAAATTATCTACGTTCCAACAATCCAAGGATTTTCTTTGAAGGAAATTATTTATGGTTGATTGCCAGATGAAAATAGCTGGTCAGAGGTGTGAGGCCTCCAACTCAAATCAGCTGGACAACTCTTCAGCGTTAAAACACTGAAAGCTGAACAGAATAGCTGAATACGGCCATTACTCAAACCTTTTTCAGCAAGTAATCCAGTGCAGTAAAATGAGTTGAAATTCAGAAATTCCACTCGGGTGCCAAAACTGACCTGATTTATTGATGCAGATACAGCAATGCAATGCTTCTTTGGGGCTCATAATTCCTCCACTCTGCTTATAGCAGAATATGCAAATTATTTCTCAAGTGTATTTTGGTCAAAGCTGACAATAAGAGATAAGGACGTGAAGTATCACAACTAATCAACCTTTGTAATTTTAGACAACAACATGCACTGATTCTTTTCCTCAATTCTCTCCATAACTGAACTGCAACATTCCACAGAAGGCTCCAAGGAGAAATCACTGTATTGAGCCTCAGTCAAGTGAATTCTCAAAAATCTAAAGCTGATGCCATTCCACAATGTACATGAACTCTACTTTTAATGTATATTTTGCTATGTATTAAACACATTTTGAATTACAGAACTGTAAAAAGAACAAAGGAAAATAATGACCTTCATAATTTAAACTGATTTGTATCTTCAACAAAACCCAATAGTATTTTATCTGAAAGAATAGCTGTTCAGTTTGAAAATACAACTTCCTGCCTGCTATATACAAGAGGAAGGCTACAAATATTGGAAATCCAAAGCAACACACAGAGAACGCTTGCGGAAATCATCAGGTCAGGCAGCATCTATGGAAATGAATAAACGGTCGATATTTCAGGCAGAGACCTTTCTTGAAGACTGGAACGGAAAGGGGAAAATAGTCATACTTGCTATGTTCATATCTGACATACCCCATTTGAAAATTCCATTCTGTTTCACCACTTTGATCCTAATTGTGGAAATGCTGGAGATGTTAAAACCAGGTTTTGCATTAAAATGCTGGTTAGATACAAATCTTTTGGAGCATCTGAGCAAGGTAGACCTCTTTCTTCCTGCAGTCTTTCCTTCACCAAAGGTGTGGAGAAGGATAGTTGATACACAGCAGCACACCTCAGTGGGGGAGTGTTCATATTTACCTACCTGATACTGGAGTGGAGTACCTAATGGAAGAGTAAGACAAGGAAAAACTACAGGAGGAAAGGACTCTACCTTGCTCAAATGTGACCAGAGCAATAAACGAGTCTCTGCAAGTCCACTGCAGATGAAACATAACTCGATCATTTTACTGTTAGTCAGTTACTGTGGGGTATTCGGTAAAGTGACACTTCTAAGTACATGCCCTTAATTCTTTCTTGTCTATAGTTTAAATGATAATAATCTGGTAGCTGGTTTAGTCCTGTCACATGTACTGAGGTGGAGTGAAAAATTTTGTTTTGCATGTCATCCAGGCTATTTTATGGAGACAGTGCAAGGGAAAAGCTGTAACAGAATCCAGAAGGAGCTGTTCAGTAAACCTCCATTCCTGTTCAATGTTCAACTCCTTTCTCAAAATTAAGCTTTGCACTAAACACAGGGAAAAACAGATCCTTCAGTCTGCACTGACTATCAGGCACATACTTGCACTAATCCCAAACTAATCCTTTTTTATTCCCCTAGAATCCATTCTATATCTTTTTATTATTCTATCAACCTCTGCCAAATTTTATGTTTATATTTTATTTTTAAATAAAAATACAGTTGCAAATAGAGATACATAATAGGCAGGTTCTTATGGCCCAATGAGCTGCGCCTCCCAGCAACCCACCAAATTAGCCCTAGCCTAATCACTAGACAATTTATAAATACTATGTATCCTCCCGCAGCTCACTGGCGCATCAGGTGGCAACCTTAACCGTTCTTTTAGCATTTGTCTGATTTTAAGAGGCTGAGTTGCTAGCTCGACGCACAACCCATCACAGGTGTAAAGCTTGCCAGGAGCCAGCCGGATTCGAAGCTGGGACCGCTCGACCCAAAGTCCAGTGCGGATGCCATTACACCACCGGCCAATCACCAACTAACCTGCAAACCAGGACATCTTTGAACTTTAGGAGGAAACTGGAGCACCGGGAGGAAACCCACGCGCACACAGGAAGAACGTACAAACCTTCATAGAGAGGACACCGGAAATTAACTCTGGAATCCGACGGCCCTAGCTATAATAGTGTCGCACTAACTGCTACACTAACGTAACACCCCAAATTCTACCACTCATTCGCATGCAAGCAATTTGCAGTGGCCACTTAAGCTCTTGCATCCTAAAGATGCAAGAGGAAGTCACAGAACTCAACTAAGCCCAAACACTTAGGCGGGGGGGGCGCGGTGGGGGGGAGACATGGAAACTCCACACAGGCAGCACCGGAGGTCAGGATTGAACCTAGGTCACTGGAGTTATGAGACAGCAGCTCCACTAGCTGCACTACCCACATCCTAGATTTATAGCCCTACTGAGTATCCTGGAGGTTTACTAGCTCTGCAAGCTTCAAGACAAAATTGCCTCCATTTTTTCATTGAATATGCAGCGCTGAAATGAGGCTCTCAATCACACTGTTCTGTAGTGATGATATATTTCATGCAAATTCCCTCACATTCAAATTCATCAACCTCAGGCTTTCATTATAGCTCTCTATTCCCTGTCCTCTCATGTACACATCTAGGTTCCTTCCGAATGCATCTAGACTATTTGTTTCAACCACTTCCAATGATATTGTGTTCCACATTCTAACTGCTCCCTGAGCACAATTTTTTGATCACAGCATTGAGGAACACCCAAAAGCAGCTGTATCCAATGCTTTTATCAGCTTAACTTGACAGAAACATTGGCATCAAACAGGGAAAAAAAACCTTGACAGCTTCATCAAATCTACAAAAACAATGTCCCTGAACATGTACTGAAGGAAGAAACTGCAGGGTTTGTTCCCTCATTGAATAAGAATATTAGCCAGTCCTCAGCTTCAGATCACATGAATAAGACATTGGTACACCACTGATTCAAAATAAAATCCAGTCAGAATTAAATAGACAAAATTTACACATTGCCTTTAAATCTTTTCTGGACCCCGACTTATCATTTAAATTGTGACCTGGATATTTTTATGTAGGCAATGCTTTTTTCAGCACGTCATGCATGAAATACAGACTATTTCTAGGGTAGAATGCAGAAATTTTTTCTCTGATACATTTAATGATAAATAGCACTTGCACCAATGAAACAATCTCTGCTCAAGCTGAAAGTCTCAAGACATTGTTTGGGAAAAGAGACCATCTTCTTCCAGTTGCAATTGTCCTTGGATATTATCAAAAAAAAACAGGTTTCAGTAGCCCTGATCCCTTTATGGGACTAGGAACTCCACTAACATAGATTCCATTCGCTGCCTCCTTGCCTGCAGGGTGATTTCCATGAATCAATGTCCCCACCCTCAATCTGAACCCCACTTCATGCTTATACCTCTGATTCTGGCTTTGATCTCCAACCATGACTACGACCTTAGTCACTACAACCCTGATTTGTGTTTGACTATCAGACCCTGACCAAGTCCTCACCATGAGTGATCTCTTCCTTTACATGCTTCCCAAGACAATAATGGTTTGTTATCACTTAATACTTCTGTGGATAGGATGATCCAAGGCTCTGAAGTCTGTTGCTAACCTGCTGCCTCACACATAGTCAATTGTCTGATCTGCACTGAAGAGAAAAAATGCTCCTGGCATTAATGACAAAACTGGATCTTAACACAAAACAACTGCCCAGAATAATGTTTCATAAGGTGGCAATTGAACAATTTCATTAACAGCCTTGGGCAAGTGAATGGTTTATACCCAACAATAAGCCAAAACAATGCAAGATCTTTGTCCTAATGAAGCAGTCATTTTAAACAAATAATAGACTTCCATGTAATGAAGTACTTTGCTTTCCAAAATTATTTTAGGATTAGATTGCATCTTCAAGAGAAATGACCAAATTATTGTTATAATTTAATAGAATTACTTGATGACTACTTACAAGATCTATGATTTCATCTTAATGGAGCGCTTATAAAAATATTTGTCCCTCATCATTCTGGCAAGCATGTGAAGTAGTAATTCTTTCTTTAACCCAGCTGAACAATGCTATGCTTCATTAAGTCTGATGTTTATAAGCTTTTCTATTACACTGCAGTTTTCAGAGGTACAACCACAAACTCCCTCTCCACTCAATGTTAATTCTCTCTCAAGGGACAGTGCAGTGCTCTACACTGACAGCAAGCATCAACACTTCATATTTCAGTGCTCAGCAAAATCTGTGATATATATTTCTCCACGCGAAAAAAGGTCATTAAACAATTCTCAGCTGCAGTCGAAGCATTCTGTCATCTGCCTCAGTTTATCAAGAGTAATCCAAACTGCATGCTTGATTGTTCAAGCTCAAAGATGATGAGAAAGGATTGAACCAATGTGCACTTTGATGAAACATTGTATGAACATAGGGGAGATTTCAAAAGTTAAAGCTGCCCAATTTATATTCTAACCTTTCCACTCAGCATCACAAGGTTCTTGTCACATTAAATATTGTGAATTTTACAATGAAACAATTTCTTTCACTTAGCAAACATCTGGTGGTGAAAGGCCTCCATGTTTCATTTCAAACTGTCAATCAGCAGCTACATTTGCAATTTAATACCACAAAACTTAAAAGTGTGACAGTGTATGTCATTGCTCCAAAAAACATCATTATTAGGGAACAATATAAAAAGCACTTCATCAATCTTATGCTGATGTTATGTCCCATGAGATTACGTGCAACTGGAATAGCATAAGGAAAGGATCAACAGAAATCAGTCATCACACCCCCATTAACGTTCTCCACACAAGCTTCCCTTGCTGCCACATCCCATGAGACCACTACCCCCCAACACTGGTTATTTGTCCAACCCTTTGCTCATTCCTAAGAAGTCAGGTGGAAACTGGCAGCAGTTTGTTATGATTCCTGGGAAGCAGAGCCTTATCTGCATTTGTCCAGGTTCTACAGGGCAATCATTAATGGATGGATAAGGATAAGTTTCAAGTTCTCCTGTGCTTGATGGCCATATCAGTCACGAAAAATCTTGAGCAAGATCGGTGATCAAGGCCCAGACGACAGTCCAATATTTCCACTGGGCATCTGTAACAACAGCTGCAGTGAGTACTGGTGTGACCAGACTTTCTGGAAAACAGGCACAACCCATAACATTGCCTAGTCCAATACATCCCCACCCCAACCTCGTTTCCCCCCACAGAAAAAATAAAGAAAGGAAAGAGCAAGAACATGATAACATGGTGATCTGTGTATTTGCAAGTGTGGTGAGATGGGGGATGGGGTGGGGAGAGAGCAGGTTGGTTTGCCAGAAACATTTCACAGAGGATACAGTCAGAGCCACCAGTTCATATTTATCTGGAGCAGTGTTAGCTTTGCTCATTAAAATTAATTTGAAATGATGAAACTTTGATCTAGAGTAGGTTACATGGTTGGCACAATATTGTGGGCCAAAGGGCCTGTAATATGCTGTAGATTTTCCATGTTTCTATTGTGTTGGTTTAAATGCTAAACATAACACCATTTGATTTTGGTAACACCCAGACATTCAAATTGTAAGAGACCTTAGAAACAAAATGGAAGAGATCACTTGTTCAAATTTGTTCACAAAAATAGGAAAAATTCTAATTTGCCCAAAGTATTAATTTATTTTTATAAATTTAAAGTATTTTGTCAAAACAGTAAGTGCCATTAGTATACAGGAAATAAGCTGATGAGCTGGTCTGAGAGAAAAGTATTTTAAAAACATCAATTAGACTGCATAATTGGTTTCATGTGAACAACTTTATCATCTAAATTAGAGTACTATATTATGTTCACCAGTGTTATGACTTATTCCCATATTGCTTGCTAAAGTAGCACAAGAGTTAAATGGCAGAGACGATTTCCAATCAAGGATGAGGTCACAGGGCTCAGCAGGATCTGTATTCAATTTGAGAAAATAATTCTAAAGACCATTCAAACCATCGTAATACTGGCTAGTGAGGTTTTGTTAAATTAAAAAAATAACTTAAAAGCTCATCAGAATTATTATAAAGTACAACTTACATTATACTCCCCGCAGTCTCCATTAAGATTAATTTTTAATGTTAATCTACAATTGTTCAGGTCTGACCCACTTTAAAAATTCACTAATATTGTTTTGCCAATTCAGCAATTTCTGTCCTATAGAAGCTTAATGTACATGTCAGGGAAGTAACCTACACTTCAAAGGTTATAAAACATGGCCTTTGTCTCAGATTCGTAATGTCATGTTACTGAACATGTAGTTCAGTTACACTGAAGCCAATTTTATACCAATTTATATTCACTTAAACAACTAAGCCTTCACAAAATGAATGAACTTTTAATTAGCACAAACTGCGGTAGAAGAAAAAAAAGTATTTGGAATAAATATTGGAAAAAAATAATGAGGTAAAGATACCCGTGGAAAGGAGCCCAAGACTTACCCAAGAGTTTCCTTCCCATAACTTCACAGTAGCAAATCTTGGAATACTCTCAAAAGGTTGAACATCTATAGTTTTTCTTAAGTAAATGTACCATGACACTGACTGCTTATTTTCTACCATTGTTTGCAAAATAATAATTAAGTTATATGCCTACTTTTTCCATTGACAATTCATTTATAGCATGTCCTCAATACAAATCTTGGTGGAAAAGAAGATGAAGGTAGGCTGGGAATCATGGAAACCCGAATTAATCCACTTTCAGAAGATTAATCTAATATCTTAAGGCCTAAAACAGCCATTCACAACTGCCTGTCTATGAAATATTTACTGACTTAGAAATTCAGTATCTCATTGAATACCTAAGCTCCACAGTTCTTCCTTGCCCAGTAAGGCTTACAAATAACCACACTGGAATTCATAGTTAGCACCACAACTAATCCAGCAATGAAAGGTTCTACATAAAAGCTGTTTGATCTCATTTAAGATTTCACATCAGAATTGCTTACATTACCTGACCTAGCTTGATATTTCTCTGAAAGCAGTAGAATGCATCACTTTGACCTTCGAGTTCAAGTTTCTTATTGGTTCTGTTATTTTGCAACTGGTTCTGATGTCAAGGAGCAAGACAGTAAACCAATTGTTTCTTTGTGGGTGAACTAATCTGGGGCTACCTAAAAATCACAAAATCACTTACTTAATTGTAAACTAGTTTTTTTAGATAACCTATTTTGGTGCTTATTTTCCCAATCCATAATGCAAAAGTACCTAAGCAAAGAGGATTAATATTTTACCTTCATGTTGCTTCAGAATGTAGCATTGGTGCAAGGAATTGTAAACCACTTTCATGTTTATTAACATACTCACATTAAGACTTCATTATTTCAAAGTGAAATGCAGCCTGGCTGACAGGAATAATGTTCTAGTGGCTTGGTGAATAATTGCATACATTTAATAGCTCAACATACTTGCAATTTCTTCCTTTTTGATAAATCTGGAAGGGCTGAATCCGAGAATTATAAACACATTTTAGTACTCTGAGGAATTTGGTTTCAGTAGTATACATATTGCACATTCACCCCGACCACTAAACTTTTAAATTCTGGCACTCAAAATCAAACCAATTGCATGATTATAATGGTCTAAACTATAAGCCCCTTGAGTGATAAATAATAATTATTTCTTGGATGGAATAGTTTAAGATTTCTAACAAGCCTTCCCAATTTCCCATATATATTACAACCAGGTTTTCTTGAACCACTTCAAGATTCTCCTGAGGAGATGTCAAAGTTCTGGGACTGGAAAGACAGAAAAAAAGCCTTTGGGATTCAGACTTGTAACTACAAGTTTCCAGACATCCATGCTCACTTCATTCTACAGCTGCGCAGAAGAAAGCATCTTAATAAGTTGCATTACTGCTTGGTACAGAAACTGTGCTGCATTGGACAGAAGGCTCTAAAATAGGCAATTAAAACTGTCCAATGCATCACCGGTACCAGCCTAGCAGCTATAAAGGACAAAAGGTGCTGTAAAAGGGCCAGTAACATCAGGAAGGATCCCACTCACCCTGATCATGGACTGTTTGTCCCACTCATATCAGGAGGAGGCTACACAGCATCCACACCAGGACGACCAGACTCAAAAACAGTTACTTTCCACAAGCAGTAAGGCTGATCAACACCTCCACCTGCTAACCCACCCCTCCACACCTTACAACACTACTACTTTATCATTTCCTGTCAGACTCCTTACGTACAGACTCTCCTGAGCCGAGCATTACCTTATGGACATACAATCAATGTTTATAACCTATCTTATGTATTTATCTTTGTTGTAATTTTGTTATTATCATTTTGTTCTTTATCTTTTGCAGGTTTTTTTGTGTGGCATTGGATCAAGAGTAACAATTATTTTGTTTTTCTTTACACCTGCGTACAGGAAATAACATTAAACAACCTTGAATCTTGAAAAATCAAAAGCTATGCTCCTGATTAGATTCCCTCTTTTGTTTTCATGACCTCAGCTTCAAATGGACCAAAGCTCAAACTAAGGGGTGTGCCTACCACCTGGAACAAAGAGCACAGATACCTTTCTCCCTCCATTTCATCATTGTGTCCCAGCCTTTTGCTCATCAACTCTAACCTAAGATCTTTGGGGCTGCAAACATTTATTGTATATATGGATGCCATGGACTACAATAAGTTCAAACATGCATATTTAATTTTTGAACAGCACTGCAGAGACAACCTATTGAGCAAAAGTTTACATCTGGATTTGCTGTCCTTTTTGATACTTTTGAGAGGAAAAAATTGGAGCCTTTCATTTAAAGCACAGATATTTTCTGTCAATAAATCTGCATTATTGCATTCATTAGACAGCACTGCAGTGAAACAAATCTCACAACATGGAGGGAGCAGAGCAGAGGGAGGGGAAAATGTTTTTGAAATTCTACTCGAAACTTGGATGAAATCCCTATTATCTTCGGGACAGGAAAGATATGATTTATTTTTTCCCTTTGGCATCCTGAGTCTTTGAAAGTCTCTTTGTCAAAGGGTGGTGAAAGCAGATACTTATTCTTAAGGTTATTCTTAAGGTAGAGTTGAATAGTTCAGAAAGCAAGTATTTATGTTCAAGCGTTGACTGTTATAACTTGTTGGATTTGCTATGGAATGACAGAAGACTGACAAATACACATAAAAATCTTTCAGTCTTCCAACAAAACAATGCACCATCTGTTTCATAAGATCATTTGAACTGCTTTCCAGCATTTAGAAAAAACTCACGTGTATCCCAAACTGATTTTGTTCGGACAAGTCATTAAAATAGAGAGAAAATTAGATGGAAAAAAAAACATCATTGGCTTTGATACTGTCTTGCCAATGAAAAAAAATGAGAATAATTAATCTAAAGCAACACCCACAAAACATTGGAGGAACTCAGCAGGCAAGGCAGCATCTATAGAAAAGAGTAAACATGTTGATGTTTTGGGCTGAGACCCTTCATCCGGAGTTCCTCCAGCAATTTGTGTGTGTTGCTTTAGATTTCCAACATCTGCCATTTTTTTTATGTTTGTTGATAATTAATCTATTCCTCCTTTTTTCTGAAAAGTGCAATGGGTATGAGGTAAATTCTACACTATGTTTACTATTGTGTTACACTATTCCATATTAAGAAGATAGAATTTATACTTTGTGAATATATGCCAATATACTAACCAAACAGAATGGAACCACTATTTGAAAGAAATTAAATACTAAATGATGGTAAGGTTACTCCATTAACTTACCGTACCTCAACTTCATTGCGTTTGCTTTGAAACGACAGATATCTAAGATTACTTGCATTGTCACGAAATAAGTCACAGATGATAGGCACTAGTTTTACCCTTGAGCCTAAGTACCAGACCAAACAAATGATGAGCAAGAATCACAAGCATCTTTGTGGCATGTATTTAATTCCCAAAAGAACTAAGTTATGCAATTGTTTTCTGTTGAAAAATGGATTTTATGGCACAAATTCTCAGAAATTCAGTTTACCATCTGTTGGAAATTTCTACCCACTTAAATAGTTGTGGAAAATTTCTTATTACAACTATTTTGATTGTAGCAAAGGAATTTGGTGTAGCAGTTCCACTAGATTTCCAGGGATGGCAGTTATACTTTTGATAGATTCTGAATAACTGCTACCCATGAGGTAAACAAAATGTCAGAAGCTGTTCAAAGCTTGCCTACTTTTCCCTAGTTCCATTTGGATATTCTCTCTTGAACCTTCAAAAAACTTTGTGCTCAAAATTACACATGTCCAGAATAAGTCGTGGATATAGTTGAGGAAGAAGAAAAAGGAAATGGGAAATTAAAGAGTCAGTTGAACTCAGGTGAATCCAAGACTTCTTAATGTTAATCAGAAATGAATCCTAGGTTTAAATGCAAACTCCATTTCAGAAATGTCTCTGACACAAATGCACTCAGACAATCATGATTTAAGTAGGAACAGCTAGTCAACAGATCACAATAGTTTATTTTAATATTATATGTAAACTTTATGAGAACTAATAAATAATCAATGAGCACAGTAAATACTCAATATTCATTACCAACAACATTAATGAGGTATATATGACATACTATGTTCTTTTTCCATTAACTGTCTATTTTCGATCTATTCCCGACAGTACGTGCATGTTTACTATTTATTTATACTTATTCAGATACAGTGCAAAGTAGGCCCTTCCAGCCCTTTGAGCCACGCCATCCAGTAAGCCCCTAGTCTAATCATAGGATGACAGTATACAGTATGAAGCTTCCTCGACTTTGATGAACATTAAACGGCAGTAATCTCAGAGAGGAAATAATTCTATTTACGTTGAATTTATCGACTCACTGCTCCAAAAGTAGGAATTAATCTTGCTCGTTCCACTCAACATCCGAGATATGCCTTCTTCACATTACCACCATCAAGGAAGTGGTACAGGAGCCTGAAGACTCACATTCAACATTTTAGGAACAGCTTCTTCCTCTCTGCCATCAGATTTCTGAAAGATCCGAGAACAATACCTCACTATTCCTCTTTTCTGCTATTTATTTTTGTTGCTACTTGAAGTAACTTGTTATGCCTGTCCTGTACTGCTGCCACGAAACAACAAATTTCACGACGTATGTCCGTGAGAAGAAACCTGATTCTGATTCACAGGACTCTGATCACACAAGAACAACTGCAGTTCATGAGAGGAAACATGGGTACAGCATGGATGAACAAGACAAGGCACACAGCAAGGTTTCAAACATTGCTTTTTCTCCCCAAATATGTATTTCATTGAAGACTCAAATCAATACCTGTTTTCTGACCCTGCTTGTAATTCAGAAAATAACACATGGTGCTATCTCTCATTATTCCACTGAAACATGACTGAATCAATCTTGCAGCTTCCATAATGCAGAGCTGTGATGCGTGAGAAACTGAAGGAGTGAAGTGAAGTGTTGAATAAAGCCTTCGTTTCCCATCTCAATCATAACTACAAATTAACCATCGATAGTACATGTTGAGTACCTATTATCCGAAATGTTTGGGGCCGGAAGTGCTTTGGATTTGGATGTTTTTGGATTTGGGAATATATATTTGCTAATATAGCATGGGATCACCATAATTTTCAACACTCAATTTATAGAAACATAGAAAACATACAGCATAATACAGGCCCTTTGGCCCACAAAACTTTGCTGAACATGTCCCTACCTTAGAAATACCTAGGCTTTACCCATAGCCCTCTATTTTTCTAAGCTCCATGTAGCCATCCAGGAGTCTCTTAAAAGACCCTATCGTTTCTTCCTCCATCACCGCCACCAGCAGCCCATTCCACACACTCACCACTCTCTGCGTAAGAAACTTACCCATGACATCTCCTCTGCACCTACTTCCAAGCACCTGAAAACTCTGTGCCCTCTCATGCTAGCCATTTCAGCCCTGGGGAATAACCTCTGACTATTCACACAATCAATGTCTCTCATCATCTTATACACCTCTATCAAGTCACCTCTCATCCTCCGTCGCTCCAAGGACAAACGGCCGAGTTCGCTCAACCTATTCTCATAAGACATGCTCCACAATCCAGGCAACATCCTTGTAAAACTCCTCTGCACCCTTTCTATGGTTTCCATGTCCTTCTTATAGTGAGGCGACCAGAACTGAGCACAGTACTCCAAGTGGGGTCTGACCAGGGTCCTATATAGTTGCAACATTACCTCTTGACTCCTAAACTCAATCCCACGATTGATGAAGGCCAATGCACCGTATGCTTTCTTAACCACACAGTCAACCTGCGCAGCAGCTTGGAGTGTCCTATGGACACAGACCCCAACATCCCTCTGATCCTCCACACTGCTAAGAGTCTTACCATTAACACTATATTCTGCCATCATAATTGACCTACCAAAATGAACCACCTCACACTTATCTGGGTTGAACTCCACCTGCCATTTCTCAGCCCAGTTCTATATCCTATCAATGTCCCACAGTAACCTCTGACAGCCCTCCACACTATCCACAACACCCCCAACCTTTGTGTTATCAGCAAATTTACTAACCCATCTCTCCACTTCCTCATCCGGGTCATTTATAAAACTCTCGAAGAGTAGGGGTCCCAGAACAGATCCCTGAGGGACACCACTGGTCACTGGCCTCCATGCAGAATATGACCCTTCTATAACCACTCTTTGCCTTCTGTGGGCAAGCCAGTTCTGGATCCACAAAGCAATGTACCCTTGGATCCCATGCCTCCTTACTTTCTCAATAAGCCTTGCATGGGGTACCTTATCAAATGCCTTGCTGAAATCCATGTACACTACATCTACGGTTCTACCTTCATCAATGTGCTTAGTCACATCCTCAAAAAAATTCAATCAGGCTCGTAAGGCATGACCTGCCTTTAACAAAGCCAGCTGACTATTCCTAATTATATTATGCCTCTCCAAATGTTCAAAAATCCTGCCTCTCAGGATCTTCTCCAACAACTACCAACCACTGAAATAGACTCACTGGCCTATAATTTCCTGGGCTATCCCTACTCTCTTTCTTGAATAAGGGAACAACATCGGCAACCCTCCAATCCTCCGGAGTCTCTCCTGTCCTCATTGGTGATGCAAAGATCATTGCCAGAGGCTCAGCAATCTCCTCCCTCGCCTCCCACAGTATCCTGGGGTACATCCCGTCTGGTCCCAGTGTCTTATCCAACTTGATGCTTTCCAAAAGCTCTAGCACATCCTCTTTCTTAATATCTACATTCTCAAGCTTTTCAGTCCACTGCAAGTCATCCCTACAATCGCCAAGATCCTGAAGCAAAGTATTCATTAAGTACCTCTGCTATCTCCTCCAGTTCCATACACACTTTTCCACTGTCACACTCGATTGGTCCTATTCTCTCATGCCTTATCCTCTTGCTCTTCACATACTTGTAGAATGCCTTGGGGTTTTCCTTAATCCTGTCCGCCAAGGCCTCTCATGGCGCCTTCTGGCTCTCCTAATCTCGTTCTTAAGCTCCTTCCTGCTAGCTTTATAATCTTCTAGATCTCTATAATTACCCAGCTTTTTGAACCTTTCATAAGCTCTCCTTTTCTTCTTGACAAGATTTACAACAGCCTTTGTGCACCACGGATCTTGTACCCTACCATCCTTTCCATGTCTCATTGGAACGTACCTACTCAGAACCCCACGCAAATATCCCCTGAACACTTGCTGTATTTCTTTGGTATGTTTCCCTGAAAACATCTGTTTCCAATTTATGCTTCCAAGTTCCTGCCCGATAGCCTCATATTTCCTCTTACTCCAATTAAACGCTTTCCCAACTTGTCTGTTCCTATCCCTCTCCAATGCTATGGTAAAGGAGATAGAATTGTGATCACTATCTCCAAAATGTTCTCCCACTGAGAGACCTGACACCTGACCAGGTTCATTTCCCAATACCAGATCAAGTACAGCCTTTCCTCTTGTAGGCTTATCTACATATTGTGTCAAGAAACCTTCCTGAACACAATAAACAAACTCCACCCCATTTAATCCCCTCACTCTAGGGAGACGCCAATCAATAATAGGGAAATTAAAATCTCCCACCACGACAACCCTGTTATTATTACTCCTTTCCAGAATCTGTCTCCCTATCTGCTCTTCGATGTCCCTGTTACTATTGGGTGCTACTGGTATGTAGTATTTGTCTTACACTTTTTTATCACCCCTATGTAGTGAACAGTAAAAATTATTAGCAAACCATTAATATAATGAAAATATAATGTGTGCAGGGTAACAAAAGCAGCACAGCAGTATTGGGTGTATACCTGAATCAGCTGTTGTACAACAACAAACAACGGCAGGCTTTCAGTCGCCACCTACGATGCTGTGCTTGATTAAAAGGTTACAGTACTGTAATTGTATTTTACCTTTTTTATGCTTTATGTAAGGTATAAAAACAAACCAGCATAATAGACTTGTTCTGGTGCTAGATTTGCATTATCAGCAGACGCTTTAAAAAATTAATGCTGTGCTTTTCCTTAAATTTCTGCAACTAGCCTGCTGAATATTCACAATTACCTTCAGTTTTCAGTTTGTCCTCATAGATCATTGCTTGTTTCATGATCAGCATACCGCTAAGGGGCCCATGTACACTCCTACACTGACCATACACGGCCAAGATGTTCATTTTTCACTTTATGCAGTGTTTTTCTATTTTTCATTCATCTCTCTGCATTACATATGTGAGGTCACTTTTCAGAACTGTCTGTGCTGCGCAGGGACCTGTGCATCATCTGGAAACCTTCCCAGCGTCTTGTAGAATTTTCCATTTGTGATGTCACGTCAGCACTCAAAGAAATTCAAATTTCAAAGGTTTCCAGAATTTCGGAAAAGGGGTATCCAACCTGTAATTGTTTTATTCATTTGAAAGCTAGAAGTGAGTTAACTGTTGTCTTACAGTCAGAATGTAATGCCTTCAAGCAGCACCTGATGACACATTTTTAGCTGCATTCCTGGGCAGCATTAAGGAAATCTCAGTATAAGTTGAAAGGCAACCATGCAATATTTATCTCAGAACTAAAGACAAATTAATCTTTCATTATCACAGTACTCCTTGCGTGCAAATTGGTAGCTTTATTTTATGCTTAAAAAATATCTGCACTTCAAAAAGGATCTTGGTGATTGATCCCTACTGAAAAGCTTGAGCATGTAGATATTACGGAAGAGGATGTGCTGGAGCTTTTGGAAAGCATCAAGTTGGATAAGTCACCGGGACTGGATGAGATGTACCCCAGGCTACTGTGGGAGGTGTGGGAGGTGAGGGAGGCGATTGCTGAGCCTCTGGCAATGATCTTTGCATCAATGGGGATGGGAGAGGTTCTGGAGGATTGGAGAGTTGCGGATGTTGTTCCCTTATTCAAGAAAGGAAGTAGAGATAGCCCAGGAAATTATAGACCAGTGAGTCTTACTTCAGTGGTTGGTAAGTTGATGGAGAAGATATTGAGAGGCAGGATTTATGAACATTTGGAGAGGCATAATGTGATTAGGAATAGTCAGCACGGCCTTGTCAAAGTCAGATCGTGCCTTACAAGTCTGATTAAATTTTTTGAGGATGTGACTAAGCACACTGAAGAAGGTAGAGCAGTAGATGTAGTGTATATGGATTTCAGCAAGGCATTTGATAAGGTACCCCATGCAAGGCTTATTGAGAAAGTAAGGAGGCATGGAATCCAAGGGGACATTGCTTTGTGGATCCAGAACTGGCTTGCCCACAGAAGACAAAGAGTGGTTGTAGATGGGCCATATTCTGCATGGAGGCCGGTGACCAGCGGTGTGCCTCAGGGATCTGTTCTAGGACCCCTACTCTTTGTAATTTTTATAAATGACCTGGACGAGGAAGTGGAGGAATGGGTTAGTAAGTTTGCTGATGACACAAAGGTTGGGGGTGTTGTGGATAGTGTGGAGGGCTGTCAGAGGTTACAACGGGACATTGATAGGATGCAAAACTGGGCTGAGAAGTGGCAGATGGAGTTCAACCCAGACAAGTGTGAGGTGGTTCATTTTGGTAGGTCAAATACGATGGCCAAATATAGTATTAATGGTAAGACTCTTGGCAGTGTGGAGGATCAGAGGGATCTTGAGGTCTGAGTCCATAGGACACTCAAAGCTGCTACGCAGGTTGACTCTGTGGTTATGAAGGCATACAGTGCATTGGCCTTCATCAGTCGTGGGATTGAGTTTAAGAGACAAGAGGTATGTTGCAGCTATATAGTGATGTTGTAGGGATGGAACTGGACTCTCTCACGGTGGTGTCTGAAAAGAGGATGCTGTCTAAGTTGCATGCCATCTTGGTCAATGTCTCCCATCCACTACATAATGTACTGGGTGGGCACAGGAGTACATTCAGCCAGAGACTCATTCCTCCGAGATGCAGCACAGAGTGTCATAGGAAGTCATTCCTGCCTGTGGCCATCAAACTTTACAACTCCTCCCTTGGAGGGTCAGACACCCTGAGCCGATAGGCTGGTCCTGGACTTATTTCATAATTTACTGGCATAATTTACATATTACTATTTAACTATTTAGGGTTCTATTACTATTTATTATTTATGGTGCAACTGTAACAAAAACCAATTTCACCCGGGATCAATAAAGTATGACTATGACTATATATGACCCTGGTCAGACCCCACTTGGGGTACTGTGCTTAGTTCTGGTCACCTCACTGCAGGAAGGATGTGGAAACCATAGAAAGGGTCCAGAGGAGACTTACAAGGATGTTGCCTGGATTGGGGAGCATGTCTTATGAGACTAGCTTGAGTGAACTTGGCCTTTTCTCCTTGGAGCAAACGAGGATGAGAGGTGTATAAGATGATGAGAGGCATTGATCGTGTGGATAGTCAGAGAGTTTTTCCCAGGGCTGAAATGGCTAGCACGAGAGGGCACAGTTTTAAGGTGCTTGGAAGTAGGTACAGAGGAGATGTGAGGGGTAAGTTTTTTGGTTTTTTTACACAGAGAGTGGTAAGAGCGTGGAATGGGCTGCCGGCGACAGTGGTGGAGGCAGATACGATAGGGTCCTTTAAGAGACTGCTGGATAGGTACATGGAGCTCAGAAAAATAGAGAGCTATGGGTAACCCTAGGTAAGTTCTAAGGTAAGGACACGTTTGGCACAGTTTTGAGGGCCAAAGGGGTTGTATTGTGCTGTAGGTATTCTGTTTCTATGTTAACAGTACTTAAGCTCTAAAGCACTGTGGGACAACCTCAAATTCTGAAAGGACTCTAAAATGTATGCACACATACATGCACACAAATTTTGTTTTTTTGTATACACTTGCTTAGTTAAATATTTTTTATATTAAGGATTAAAGTCTGAAGGAATAGTAAAATGTCATATTACAATCACAAGAGCATGGTTGACCAATCAGCATCACAATAGTGAAAATTTCAAGCTGCCGATCTACTATGTACAATTTACAGTCATTTCAAATAAATTAACTTAAAGTTGGGTTTCAATGAACAAATCCTTTGTCAGATAAAGATGAATTTGAAAGAAGTTGAAGAAAGGAGAGTCAAAATCCAAGGGTTACGGGTAGTCTAACTAATAAAAATGGCAAAAATAATGCTGAAATCCGTGCAATAAGTGAAACCAAAATCGGATTGTGTTAAGTTGCAAAAATCAGGGTTTAAGAGAGGAGGTTCAAATTAGTGAGCAATAATAGATACTTTTTAAAAAATAGGAGGAAGAGAAGCAGGAAGGTGTTGGCTTTTAAACAACTGATAGGTGCTACTTTTGGACTGCTATTTTTGCTGTGCTATTTCTAAGTTTCTATGTAAGTTCATCCTTATCAAGGTTTCTGTGTGGCAGTCAGTTCTGTTCCTATTTTCATAACCTCTGTACATTTTTGTCCTTGGTCACGTTCAGAGTTTGAGCCAACTCTTTATTTCATTTAAGTTGCTTAGAAGACAGACTCAATGAAGAAGATGGCTACTTGCAATAGAGATACTGGAATTGTGCTGTACACTTGTAGCCCTGAAGGAAATCTGCAGAAGAAAGTTAAGTACTTCTTTAAGGAGATGTAACTGCAGAAGGCTTCAAAGCCCTTAACTCCACAAGTTCAGACCCATTTTGGTTGCTCTTGAAAATCAGACATTGTGAAGACTTGCTTCTGTGTGAATGAATTTCCCAGAAATTCCATCTAAGTGTACATTTCAAGTGGTTGCCCAAAGGATCTGGAAGAAGTTTTACAAATTTTGGAAATGAAGCAGTAAAAAACACAACTATCAGTAAATTACTATCAAGTAGCACCTTCTATGACTCTCTCTTGATTTCAATGTTTAAGTGAAGTTTGAATAGGTACATGGATGGTTAGGGTCTGGGGGTCTATAGTTTTGGTGCAGGTCAATGGGAGTAGGTCGCTTAAATGGTTCAGCATGGACTAGGTGGGTCAAAGGGCCTGTTTCTGCACTGTACTTTTCTATAACCATCTATAAGAGAGGATCCAAGCCAACAGCACCCTTTGCTTTGAAGCCCAATACCAAATGACCACAATTGATAGAGCAAATATCTGATTGTTTTATTAAGATGCTCCCAATCCCAATCCCTTGTTAAGAGAACACTCCTCAGATGTGCTCAATAAGACATTCAACATTCCAATTAACTCTTAATTGAAAGTCCCATGATCCAGATGTACAAATTCTGTTCAATAATGATAACATCTTTATAAAACGCCAAACAGAATCATATTTGTTTCTGAATGGTTTTTAACTGCATGTTAACTTGGTTGCACCCAACTATGTGAATGGTTCATCAGTGACTTGTTAACTTTCCTTACCAAAAGCAAACGGAAAGTACAAAACACTACCCCACAACTTACATAGATGTTGTTTTTCAGGTCATGACATTTTGACTTCATGACCTGGTGAGGGATGGAGTACAAAATTAAGACCGATACTTCACTTTGTTATTGAAGAATAGCCAGATGCTCCACCTTCCAGAAGTGACATTAAATTGAAGACAACCCTGTTTCAGCTGAATGCAATGGGAGTAATTAGAGAAAAAGTCCAGGTGACCTCTTCCATTACCCTGACTGCATTATAACCCTCAAATAAAGCAATTCATCTTGTATCTTTCAGCTATTTCTGAGAAGTTGCTGTGTAAATTGTCTACACTGTAAATATATTTGTAAAATACCTCATTATCTTTGGGATGTCCAGAGTTCATAAAATTAGATAAACCAATTGTCTCTTTTCTTTGAACATCTGAGTATAAACTATGAATATCTTGTGAATATTATTCTTCTCTTGATTATGATTGCTGCTATCAGGAGCCTTCCATTAAGAACATTAACTGGTCTTTTTTTATGTGGTGAAAAGAGGTCTATAAAGTAAAATGAAACAGCAATTCACTTCTCTTGTGTTTATTATCTTTAAATAACTTAACATTAATATTGTATGAAGGCTCAATAATGAGTAGATGGGGCTGGATTTAACAATATTCAATATTTAATGCAGACTCCAGTAAATGTTTTCACCACTGATTCATCTGATTTTCAAATCTGTTCAGATCACCACGGTGCCTGATAATAATGCAGAAGCATCCAGGTGTACCACTGTTGGCCAACAGGCTTGTTTTCTTTCGCATGGATTTCAATGCATTACACCACATGACTAATGGAGATTTGTGCAAAGTCAATGAACGTGAAAGGAAACAAAAGAACAGTGAGGCAGGGAGAATCAGAGCCATGAGAATCAGGTTCAGCAGGAAGCTAATTTCTAAGGGGACGATCCACAATGCACAAACAAAAATTAAGATGTCAAATTATCCACTGGAAGGCATTAGAGACATTTTAGATTAACCATAAAACTGTTTGAAGCTCAAGTCTCCTTGAAAGACAATTATATTCCCCATCAGTTTGTGAGAAGCCGTGGCTTGTGATCATTCAAAATCCAAAACAAGCATCTGGGAAGGCAATACATCTCTTTGACAAGAGCGCACACAGGCTAAGTCAAAATAGTAGGAATGTCAAACTTACCATATAACACCCGGCAAACTGTTAAATACCTCTTACCCTCCTGTTGCAGTCTACAGATCTTATTAGGCACTCAGAACCGGAATGGATGCAAGTCATCCTCAGACAGTCCAAGAAGGTAAAATAAATCAAAGAAGTGCAACTCACATAATTGTTCAGATTTTGATCAAAGCCAAAAAAGTCAAAGTAAAAATTATTATCAAAGTACATATGTGTTACCATATACTGTCTTGAGATTCATTTATTTGCAGGCATTTACAGGCCGATAAACAGCCAATGGGCAAAAGATGACAAATTCTGCAAATAAAAAATTAATACTGAGAACTCAAGTTGTAAAAAGTCCTTGAAAGTGAGACTGTAGATTGGGTTGTATTAAGTTGTGGTGAGTGAAATTTTCCATGCCAGTTCAGGAGCCTGATAGCTGTAGGGTAATAAATGTTCCTGAACATGGTGGTGTGCAACCTGACGTTTCTGTACCTCCCGCTCGATGGTAGAAGCAAGAAGAGAACATGGCCTCAATGGTGGGGGTCTTTGATGATGGCGCTGCTTTCTTGTGGCAGCGTTCCACAATGGGAAGAAGCTTTGACCACTGCATGTTCAAAGCTGCTGCTTTGCTAAGTTTTTTTTTCTGACTTCATCCAGGAACTATACTTATCTCTGGGGAGTTCAATCAAGTTGTTGTATAACAGTGTCCTGGCCGGGAGCTCCACCTTGGAAATTTCCAGATGTGGGTATAGATTTGACGTAACTGGAGGATAGGCGGGGTCTTGTGGGTGGTGAGAGGGTTTCTTGTTATTTACGGCAGCAGTATTTTTCCTTTCTGCCCATCTTCAAAGATGGTTCTAAAGACCCAGTTAGTAGCTGGGTGGGCTCAGAGGTATTTTTAATGTTGAGGTGGGGAACAGGCAGACAGATGGATTGTCTGTCTATACAGCAGAACTTATGGCCATTACCATTAGTCAGCAATGGGTCAAACAAGTTAAGCCAAACGGAATCGTGATCTGCTCAGATTCTGTCTCAGCACGCAGAGTTTGGAATCAAAGTGTTCAAGGAGAACTAATCTGTTGACGGAAGTGTATTATAATCTATATGTTCTGGAGAGTGGGGGAATAGTAGTACAGTTTTGCTGGGTACATGGACATGTGGGTGTATCGGTTAAAGAAAGGGAAGATGTTATATTAAAAACAGGCAATTACTAAGTGTGGGTTAGAAATTATAGTCAATATGGGAAAGTATAGGAAAGCCAAATCTTGTATTAGGTTGGCCAGGATTGGAAAATGGAAGAAATTGTGGGATAGGAGTGAGACGGGGAAGTGGTATTACAACTTGTTTCCATCAGTCCAGGGAAGGCACCTTTTGGGAAGGAATAGGAGGGAAGATGTGTGGTTGACGGGATTGATGTTTGGACCTACGGGTTTGTGTTCCTTTTTGGCACTTGTTGGTAAACATGGGAACAGGTGGTGTGACTTTTGTAAGGTATCAGAAACAGTGGAGCATGTGATCATGGTGTGCCACAGATATTTGTTAGAACGTAGGAAGCTGTTTAGGCAACTGTTGGGTCGACCTGAGGTGCTGAAGTTGGAGGATATGACTGATGCAGGGACGGTTAAGTCATGTAGGGCCATGGTGAACTTTTTAATTAAACCAGGTTTGGGAGGCAGGATCTGATCCCTGTGATGGTGCCTGTCATACTCCGTTACAGTAGGTGGCGGTAATGCACCTTCCTGATAGGTGCGAGTCGCCATTAGCACAGAAGAAGAAGAATGTGTTGTTGACAATAACAATATCAATTCCAGAAAGAAAGCACCACAGTTCTGTCATAGATAACTCTGGAAAAGCCAAAGTAACAACTCACCAAGGCAGGTGGAAATAAACATCACTGTTGTTGATCCAATGATAAGTATCGTTAGCTTTGTTACATGTGGTAATGCATTTCCAAATATAAAGCGGCTCCAACTTCACTCAAAGCTAAAAGTGGGAAAGTGGCAATCCGACCCACCTATTTTCCTATTTTCCATGGCTTTACTTTGGATCAGATTTCCCATCAGTTCAGATTAAAGCTACCTCATCTTCATTTTCCCACAGTTGCTTGACTGGCCCAACATTTTATTGCAAATGCAGCTGAAAGCACCGCAGTCTTAATGATAGTCATCATGCAAATTGAGGACTTCCAATTTGCTAAAACACAAATCACTGCCTTTTTACTCTGGTACATTTTCTGCTGGAAAATAATCTGCAAATCTAATTCTGAAGAGGAAACTGAAGAAAAATAGAGATCATGTAAAAGCAGAGCCAACCATGTTCAAAGGATGCTCACAACATTTATTTAATCAAAACTAGCAATAAAAACAATTTTGTCATATTGGCTTTATTGTAAGGGTATTTTTAATTTAATTGGTTGAAAGCAGACTGTATTCATTCAGAATATAAAGTATACATTCTAGACATTGGGAAAATAGCAGTTTCAGATCAATTTGGGTTTATGATTATTGACTAAAAACTTAAACTGATATGATTTTGAAAATTTCCACATCTTTCACCTAATCCAGGCATGACAATTAGACTCACAAGCCTCACTCCTGTCGCAAGGCTAACAAGATTTTTCAGCTGAGTTATTTCTGATATTTAACTCATCACATTATCATTGAAAATTACATGAATTAGCTTAATTTATAAATCCATCTACTCCATCTATTCCATCTACTCCATCTATTCCATCTACTCCATCTATTCCATCTACTTAATATTAAGTTTGCACACAAGTCTGGTTCACCAAAATTAAATTATTTATATGCAATTGGTCTATAAAAAGCAAATTGCAATTATATTTTAAAGACATTTCTGACAACATTAAATAAGGACTACAACTAATTTTTTAATGAAGTCCCTGGACAGCAACAATTCTTTTTAATTATAAGTCATAATATACCAGTCACTTAAGGTTAAAAGCAACCAGGTCCACACACTCAAAGTACTATAGCTGCAACTTACAGGCAATTGACAATGAATTATTTTGACATCTGTAGTGTTGTTGCAATGCACAGTTACTTATGTTTATTGCCTATTCAATGCCACTGCTCAGGTACTCCCTAAAGGTTAATTACTTTAGGAAGTCTCTCTGGATCACTAATAGTTCTTCTCCTGCTTCTTTACAGGCAAGATAAGCAGCAAAGAATTATAATTCTCTTTATCCACCTTTATTTTCTTTCCAAATCAAGATTGATTTATATGCCAGTGTTTTAAATAAAGTATCAAACAGTGAAAGATTATGCCTCAGCTCCTTTATAATTAAAGCTGTAAATATAGAAATAACTGGATCAAATAGTAAATCTTAGCAAGGATTTTGATGTCTGTGGAAAATACAATGGGCACAAATGAACCTTGCATATTTCTATCTGAATATGTATAGTTGTTTCTGCTTTTCAGTGATTAAAAACATAGCTTTGGTACTGAGGTTTTTCTTTTGTCACCTCTGGATTTGCTGTATGCTAATTGCTTGAAATAAATTATTAATTGCATTATTATTAAAACATGAAGGTAAATGATGCAAAATCTGGTGAGGTGGAAGGGTAGAGTAACTCTATCTTGGTTCTGTGCAGGAGGAGAGGGGATAAGAGAAGAGGAGCAGAAAATAAATCAGATGTTGCTGGAGCTCTGTCCATGGAAATTGGAATTAAAATGTTTGGCCGCCGGGAAGTCCTGCTTGTGGCAGATGTTGCATAGGTGCTTGATGAAACAGTCCCCCAATTTACGGCAGGTCTCACCAATGTAGAGGAAGACACACTGCGAGCACTGGACACAATAGATGACTCCAGAAGATTCGTAAGTGAATTGTTGCCTCACTTGGAAGGACTGCCCGGGTTCCTGAATGGAGGTGAGGGAGGAGGTATATGGGCAGGTATAGCACTTCGAGTGCTTGCACAGCTAAGTGCCTGGAGGGAGATTAGTTGGGAGGGACGAATGGACAAGGGAATCACGGAAGGAATGATCCCTGTGGAAATTGGGGTGGGGGGAGGTAATGATAAGTTTAGTGGTAGGATTCCTTTGGAGATGGCAGAAGTTGCAGAAGACTATGTGTTGGATGCAAAGGCTGATAGGGTGGTAGGTAAGGACATGAGGGACTATCACTAATACAGTGACAGGAAATGTGAGCATAGGCATTCAGGAAGTGGAGGAGATGCAGGTGAGGACAGCATCAATAGAAGAGGGAGGGAAACCCCACTTTTTAAAGGAAGAGGACATCTCTGATGCCTGTCAATCTCTATCTTAAATACATCCAGTTACTTGACCTCCACAGCCTTCTGTGGCAATGGGAATACCATAGATTCACTACCCCCTCAAGAAATTTCTCATTATCTCAGTTTTGAAGGAATGTCCTTTAGTTCTGAGGCTATGGTTTTGATCTCAGACAAAGTTTTCTGTCTCCTTATAAGATGTTTACATGTCACAGTTGTGTTTGCAATCAACAAGAAACTTTAGCACTTCCGAGTTAATTAATTTTTTTTTAAGGGAGGAAAGCATTGTCACTCTAAGGAACTTGCTGGTATTTACACGTGGTTCCAATCAGGACTTGAAACTGAATGAAATCCTTGCCTTGGGCTGGTACACTGTGATATTTAAGAGTCCAGGACTTAACTCTCAGATTTGGAAGGCAGTAAATTGCATCAGATTTTAAACTGGGGTTATTTCTGGTGCAGTAAAATAAATAAAGAAATTCCTGAAAGCGCTCAACAAGTCAGACAATATTTGTGGAGAGAGAAACTAAGCTAATGTTTCAGGTCAGGGGTCCTTTGTTGAAACAGGGAATATCAGAGAACAGAGGCCATCCTGGTTCCCCTCCACAGCCATCCTCACTTACTTGGCTCAACTCACTCTCACATTGAGCAACTTCTTTTTCGACTCCACTCACTTTCCACAGATGAAAAGAGGAGAGTGGAATCCCACATGGGACCCAAGCTTTGCCTGTCTTTCTGTGGCATATGTAGAATAGTCGTTTTTTTCCAGTTCCATTCAGGCCACTTCCCTCAACTCTTTTCCCAGTATACCGACACTGCATTTGTGCTGCTTGCTGCATTCGTTCTGAATTCCTATTTCACTACTTTCTGTCAAATTTCCTCCCTGCACTCACCTTCACATTCTCTGTCTCAGACCTTTCCCTTCCTTTGCTGGATCTCTCCATCTTCACCTCAGCAAGAAGAAAGTCTCACACAGCTCTCTCGACTATACTTCCTTCTATCATATTTCCTGTCAGACTTCCATTTTATTTTCCCAAAATCTCCACCTTTGTAAAATTTTCCTCCAAAGAGGTACCTCTGAGATATTGTTCTTCTTGTGGGGCTGTGGCTTTCCCTCTACCACAGGGGTTCCCACCTTTTTTATGTCATGGACCAATACCATTATGCAAGAGATCCGTTGACCCCAGGTTGGGAATATCTGCTGTACCACAATGGACAGAGCTCTGGCTACATCTCATCTATTTTTGCCCCTCTTCTTTTATCCCCTCTCCTCCTGGACAGAACAAAGATAGAGTTCCTCTGATCCTCCCCTTACATTTCACCAGACTCTGCATCTAACAGATAATACTGCCACCCTCAGTGTGATACCACCACTAGACTCATCATCACTCATTTTGGTCTGCCTCCCTCCCCCTCAGTTCCCCTCTCCCCCACCAGTGGTTTATCCCCATGGCAACTCGAGCCTCACATAACCAGAACTACTCCCTTTGACCTATTCATCCTTCTCCCACTCTTTCCACAATTTAAATTCTTTCTCTTTCCCAGCTATAACAAAGTGTCTTGTCAGTCCATGGCCTCCTCTTGTGCCAAGATGAGACCACCCTCAAGGTGGAGGAGCTTCACCTTATATTTCATCTTGGTACCTTCCAAACTGATGGCATGAGTATTGATTTCTCCTTCCAGTGAACAAGTCTCCACCTTCCCCTTCCTCTATTCCCCACTCTAACCTTTCACTTCTCAGTTACCTATTGCTTCCATCTGGGGCCCCTCCTCCTTCCCTTTCTCCTGTGGTCCACTCTCCTCTCCTATCAGATTCTTTCTTCCCCAGCCCTTGACCTTTCCCACCCACTTGGCTTCACCTATCACCTTCTAGCTAGCCTTTTTCTCTCCCCCACCTTTTTATTCAAGCATCTTATTCTTCTCCTCAGTCCTGATGAAGGGTTTTGGCCAGAAATATTGATTGTTTACTCTTTTCGATAGATGCTGCCTGGCCTGCTGAGTTCCTCCTGCACTTTCTGTGTGTTGCTAGAGAATGCTAGGTTTTTGATTGGTCAAGGGGTTAATGGTTACAGAAGAATGGAGTGGAAAAAAAATCAGCCATGATTGAATGGCGAAGCCGAATGATGGGCAAAATGGCCCAATTCTGCTTCTACCTCTTGTGGTTTTATGGTCTAAAACTGACTTAAAAAAATAAGGACAGTCGTGAGCAAGAGTCAATGTTTCAGGTTGATAACCTTCCAGAGAAGGCCACTGACTCCAAACATGAATAATGTTTCTCTCTCCATAAATTCTGCCATAATTTCCAGCTATTATAATGTTCATTTTAGCCGTAATATAAATACTTATACAGTGAAACAGAAAGACTTACATGCATTCAAGTTACTTAATATCACTTCTTCCATGGTCAAAAATTATTCATGATTGTGAATCAACTAAAGTATGACTTGCACTAAGTTAAACTGGAAAGCCAAACTTGTTTTCCTATAACTATTCTTCTTCCTCTTTTCCAATGCACTTACTCACAAAGGAGAATGTTCAGCACATTGAGTCTATGCTGGCTGTCAGAGCAATCTTGCCATTCCTATTACTGTTAATTATTCTGTGCCCAATTACTGCCAATTCTGCTACCACCCACCAACACAGGATCCAAGTAACCTCCCAACCCACATGGTCATGGGGAATGAGGAAGTCTCACCAGAATATCCATAATGCTTAAAACAGAAGTGATGTCAATATCACCATGGAATGGAAATATGTTGTGCTAACATTATTGTCTACAGCCATTAAAGAATGAATTACATTGTTAGTTAAATGAAAACCAAATTTTGCAAGCTGCAGTGCTGTGATATTAAATGCTCCTTCCCAGAGGTTTTGCAACAGTATAAACTGATACCAGTAAAGTCTATGCAGAATACTATTTCAGTTGATGTGGAAGCCTCTGAAAAATAGAGCACAAGCCAGAATTATAATGAAACATGGGTATTTTTTCCCCAAACATGAAACACGCACTGGTGTTTGCTATGAATTGCAAGCCCAGGGCAAATAGTATCAGCTTTTAGCAGCTAACAACATTACAAAACAGTATTTTCATAATTGCTGCTGAACAGTTCAGACACAGACCCCTTGCTATTATCAGCAAATGTCACATTTCCTGTCTTGAAGACAGTTCTATAGTTCAGATTTCTGAAAACTGTAGACTGAAGTAATATTTAAACACTTTCCCTTTCCATACAGATGAGTCTGAATTGAGTGAAAGACAAACCCCTTTTGAACCCATTGTCTGAGTGAGAATTTTGTGAAAAGGTCACTTTTTGTTCCAAAAACAATCAAACCATAACTTCCAATTTTTCTTCAGCTTCCTCCTCCCCTGTGGCTACTTGAACAGAAGTACTCTGTTTTTTTTTTGTGAATGGATTCTTGTACTCAAGGTGAGTAATTTTCCCCCTCTTCAGATCTTCTGTTGAAATCAAGATCAGGTGATGATGTGGATAGGATGCAGAATAAAGCTCTTGTTATCTTCCTCAGCATGGTGCCCCAGGCCTAGTCTACCAACTCCCTTATGAACTGGTATTCATTTCACATACAAGGTATCATTGTATCCAATTTAATGCTGCAATAAAGATGACTTTTTGCCTGTAGCCCCTGTTCCAGTTGCAAGAGGGTTTTCTTTTCACTGAGTTTCAAATTTTGAGTTCAGTTGAAACAAAGCATAAAATATAAAATAGTGACAATGAGCTTGCAATTTTTGTGAAACAACTACAGCGCTGTGCAAAGGTCGTGGACACATATATATAGCTGGGGTACCCAAGACCTTTGCACAGTACTGTATTTGTGAATGTGGAATGGAGAGTGAGTTTGCAAATCTGGCGTAAAGGATGTTGGGAATGTTGAGGGTGAAGCACCATGGGAGGGGTGTGGGACAGGTGGCAGAGAAGGAATGCCAGGGGCGGGGTGTGGGGTGTTGGCATGGGTGCAGACACACACAGGCCTGAGACGCCAGGCAATACCATTTAATTTCAAGCAATTGGCTTATTGATCATTACAGAATGTCTCTCTGGTGCCTCCTGCTCCCTCCCCTCTCCCTTCCTCTTTTCCCAATCAAGATTCCCCTCTCCCTGCCCCCTTCCCACTCTCAGTCCACAATAGAAACCCATATCGGAACCAGGTTTATCATCACTCACAAATGTCACGATTATTTTTTGCAGCAGCAGCAATAGAGTGCAATACATAAAGCTACTACAATATTTGAAGAAGTCTTAGCAACCCTGGCTTTATATATATGTGCCTAAGATTTTTGCACAGTACTATAATTAAGATCCTCCAATAACTGGAACTTGCCATTATTTCATTACACATGCCTGGTAACCAAATCCACCTGCATCAATATTTTAGTGTATAAATCATGCATTAAAATAACAAAATTATTCTTCCCCTTTCCGAGTTGAAGCCCTTTCCTTTGGGAACTTGGACTGGTGGCCTCTGGGTGAGTCACATTAGTGAAGCTGTCACATCCCCACAGTTATTCAAGCATGAAAACAAGTATCCTGACTGGTTATGTCGTGGCCTGATATAGTAATTCCAGCACATGGGAGCACAAGAGGCTGCAGAACATAGTGAATATTGTCTATTCCATAAAAGAACAGCCTTCCCCACCACTGACAGCATTTGCAGGTGGATTTGCCTTGTCGTATGCAGTTTGGTCACCTCCCTACAGGAAAGACGTAAATAAGGTTGAAAGAGTACAGAAAAATACTTACAAGGATGTTGCTGGGTCTGGAGGACCTGTGTCGTAAGGAAAGATTGAATAGGTTAGGAGTTTGTTCCTTAGAATGTAGAAGACTGAAGGGAGATTTGATTGAGCTATACAAAAATATGAGTGGGAAGGATAGGGTAAATGTAAGTAGGCTTTTTCTAGTAAAGTTGGATGGGACTACAATAGAGGTCAAGGGTTAAGAGTGAAAGGTGAAAGTTTAAGGGGAACATGAGAAAATTCTGCACTCAGAGTGTTGTGAGTGTGTGGAACAAGCTGGCAGCACAAGTGGTGCATGCAAGCTTGATTTCAACATTTAAGAGAAATTTGGATAGGCAGTTTAAATTGTTTGGCACAGACTAGATGGGCTGAAGGGCCTGTTTCTGTGCTGTACTTTTCTATGACTCTAAGGCAGTACCTATCATCAAGGATCCCAACCATTCATATCATGCCCTCTTTTTGTTGCCCCTCTTAGGCAGGAGGTACAGAAGCCTTCAGACTCACACCACCACATTCAGGAACAGCTACTTTCCTACAACTGTCCAGTTCTCGAACATTCCTGCAGAACTGTAACCTTCCTTCAGCAATGCAACACTGTAGGAATGAGCACTGTATCCATTATTCTTTGGCAGTGAGGATAGCTGCCCCTGTGTGATACCACCAATGCTAAGCTCCAACACATCCTGGCAGGATGCAAGACTGCACTGTCCCAAGGGCCCTACAGATGGCAGCATAACCAGGTCCTAAAGAAGCTGGCGGAGATCCTAGAGACCTGCAGGCAGCATGCGAGAAGCAGCCTTTCCCCAGCAGTACGACAACTCTTCCCATTTGTTAAGGTTGGTAAGATCGCTTAGTGCACCTGTCCAAGAGCTCTTTCACGACTCCTCTCCACAGGCAAGGAGTGAAACATGAGGGCAGAACTCGGCAGACTACAGTTCACCACAGAAATCACCACCACATCGTCCTGCCCAGACATACTGTAGTGCTGTAGTCTATGGCCACCAAGACAGTTTTTGTCATTGAGTTAACCATCCCATGGGAGGAAGGAGTGGAGACTGCCTACGAGTGGAAGAGGCTGAAGTATTCAGACCTGGCTGCTCAGTGCAAGGAAGCTGGCTGGAAGACCTTTATCTACCCTGTGGAGTTAGGATACCAGGGCTTCATCGGTTAAGACATTGGTTAGACCTTGAGTATTGTGTGGAATTTTGGTCGCCTACCTACAGGAAAGATATCAAAAAGCTTGAAAGAATGCAGAGGAAATTTACAAAGTTGTTGTTGGTACTTGAGGAATTATAGGAAAGGTTGAATAGGTCAAGACTTTACTCCCCGGCGTGCAGGAGAATGAGGGGAGATCTTATACAAAATTAGATAGGGTGAATGCACGCAGGATATTTTACCCTTGGGTTAAGCAAGACTGGAACTCGAAGTCATAGGTTTAAGGTGAAAAGTGAAATAATTAAGGAGAATCTGACAGGAAACCTCTTTACTCAGAGGATGATCCTCTGGCATTAGTATTGGAAGTAGAACAGAAGATTTAAACAAATTTTTTTCTCCAAATTGATTTTGTTTAAATCTTCTGTTCTACTGGTCCATCAGTAAATAGAGACAAAGATACCTCACACTCGTTTACTTTTGCCAGACAATCATTAAACCATATACAAGTCTCTGAAAAGTTACACACTTTCACGGAATAAATGATCTGTGAGTAGAGAGTGTCACAGGTCAGGTACCCATGCAATGGAGTACGACGCGTTAATATTTAGTGTCTGGATAATTCAGTTGTTTCTGGGATACTCCATAAATTCCATGCAGTCACTATGGTTGTGGAATGCAAAACCCAACACAAGAATTCAAAATTCAAGGAGAAAAATTTAGTGAAAATTCAGACTTGATAGAACTTCAGAAGCAGAGCAACACATTTCAGAAAAGAGAGATTTTGCAATAAAAGCACTAAAGCAGAACTGCTTCAACAATGATATTTACATCAACATGATGCAAGTCCAACAAAAGGATTTCTGCATTCTAAGAAAGTAAGTTGCAAATTCCTGCTTCCAGTACTAATGCCAGAGGATTTCAGCCTGCCAACTTTAGCTGCATATTTACAGACTTATTGCCAGAAAGGAAGCACTTAAATACTAGAGGAGTTGTATTTACAACTGAAAAAACACTGCACAAAATCAATTGCAGCTTTTATGGACGATGTTAGATTAGCTTTAATTTCAGCTTTGTTTGCGCTTCTAATGCACATCATTTTCCATTAATAGTCATTAACGGTATGCTGAAAGATCAGAAACACGGCATTCTCTCTGGACTGCAGGCTTTCCTACTTGAGGGCTCAATGAGATTCACTACAGCAGTCTATCCACATCCGTTGAGATTCATTCATTTAGTGAGCACACCAGTTGAAATAAATGCCAAGACAACACAAGTTAATATTATCTTGTGTTCTACATCGTTTTCAATATATCCTGCCACATCAGACTAAGTCATAAACCCATGGTGGTTGTCCGTCATATCCAACAATGACAGGAAACCGGTGCAGGAGAATTTTTAAAGTGGAAAAGCTATTGCACTGGAACAGTTCCACTAGCACAATTACTGACTTGTTAGATGACAGAAATCAAAATACTACTTTTACTGCTGGAAACTCTGCACCTTCTTCTTTATCATTATCTAAAATGCGAGAGAGGACGCACAAAATTAGTTTTAGGTTCGCTGTAAAATATGCTCAATGAATGTGGGTGGTAGGAGAACTTTTGAAGAGTTAATGGGCATGAGAGAGGACAGTTTTAGGGGAATAAGGTGAGGAGTTAGATGGGTGGGATTGTCTACAGCAATCATTGAGCGTGGTAATCATTGACTTGGACCTACTGCAATTTAGCTATCCCCACAACAGGTCTACAGGGGATGTGATCTCATTGGCTCTTTATGTGTCCTTGGATCACCTGGACAATACCAGTACTTATATCAGGCTGCTGTTTAATGACTACAGCTCAGTGATTAACACAATAATTCCTACAGGTCTGGTCAAAAAGCTCCAAAACCTGAGCCTCTGTATCTCCTTCTGCAACTGGATCATCAACTTCCTCACCGGAAGACCACAGTCTGCAGATCAGAAATACCATCTACACCTCACTGATAATCAACACTGGTGCACCTCAAGGATGTGTGCTTGGCCCACTGCTCTACTCTCTCTACATTCTTGATTGTGTGGCCAGGCACAGCTCAAACGCCATCTATAACTTTGCTGATGCCTCAACTATTGTTGGCAGAATTTCAAATAGCAACGAGAAGGCATACAGGAGCAAGATAGATCAGTTGGTTGAGTGGTGTCACAGCGAAAACATTGCACTCAACATCAGTAAGACCAAAGAATCGATTGTGGACTTCAAGAAGGGTAAGATAAGGGAACACACACCAGTCCTCCTTGATGGATGAGAAGTGGGATAGGTGAGCAATTTCAAGTTCCTGGGTGTCAAACTCTCTGAGGATCTATTCTGGGCCCAACATATTGATGCAGTTACAAAGAAGACAGAACTGCAGCTATATTTCATTAGGAGTTTGAGGAGATTTTGTATGTCACCAAAGACACTTCCAAATTTCTACAGGTACCGTGGAGAGCATTCTAATGGTCTGCATCATTGTCTGTTATGGGGAGGGGGGGGAGTATTGCACTGGATCAAAATAAGCTGTAGGAAGTTATAAACTCAGAACTCAGTCAGCTCCTGGCGGGAGGCGAGAGAGCAGTGCGCCACACATGCGCAGCCCTCTGGTGAAAAATGATATCGTATCCATTAAATTGGGGCCGTGGACAATTCTGATTTGATGGAGACAGATGTGAAAGCACAGAGGAACATCTAGAGAAATTTCTGAAACGTCAGCTTGCTGCTGTCGTTACTGCGCGGTCGGGAATCTTCCGGAGGGAAGGCCTCAAAATCCCCGGCTTTGCCTGCTGTTGGCGACCGAGATTGAGGTCAAATCATTCAGACAGAGATGGTGTTCAGTACTCGGTATCGGAGAGCTGATTGGAGGCTCGAAGTTTTCGGATGACTCAGAGGTCGGACTGTGGTCGGGCATGGCAGGAAGAGTTTATCTTCCTTCTCTCGTCTGCGTGAGATGTGGGACATTTGAGAGACTGAACTTTTTACTGTGCTCATGTACTTCTTCATCAAGTTATGGTATTGTTGCACTGTTGTAACTATATGTTATAATTATGTGGTTTTGTTTTTTCAGTCTTGGTCTGTCCTGTGTTTTGTGATATCACACCGGAGGAAATATTTTATTATTTCTTAATGCATGCATTACTAAATGACAATAAAAGAGGACTGCGTGTCTTCATAATCTAAATCCATCATGGGCACTAGCCTCCCCAGCATCCAGGACATCAAGGAACGATGCCTCAAAAAGGTGGCATCTATCATTAAGGACCCCCATCACTCCAGACATGCCCTCTTCTTATTACTACCAGCAGGGAGGAAGTGCAGGAGTCTAAAGGCATACACTCAACAATTCAGGAACAGCTTCTTTCTCTCTACCACATATACTTCTTATTCTTCTTACTGTGTTTAGCTTTTATTATTGCATATTGGACTGTACTGCTGTGCATAACAACAAATTTCACGACATTTGCGGTGACATTAAATCTGATTCTGGACGCGTGTTTGTTTGTGCCTCGTACGTCTCGCTAAATCTATACTCATATCCCCAAGATTCGAATCTTCTGCTCTGCCAGGTTCCAAATCCCCTGCAGTGCAGATGTGATTGGCAGAGATGTGGACTTTACACAGAGGTGAAGATTGAAACCAACCTGAACCAAGAAAGGGAAAGCTTCAGAAGCTGATCGTGCGCAACTCCTGGTGATGTGCCATAGGCAATGCAGATGCTGAAATCAGAAAGCATGACTGCCAATTCAATAGCACAAACACAAGGATCTCTGGGGGGAAAAGAAATCACAAAATCTATCATAAATTTAAGAAAAAATGAAAATGTAACAATGTATGAAATTCATATTAGCTTTTGCAATTTCTCAAAATTTTCTGGAAGGTAACAATAGTTGAGTTTTTCCAGTAAAAATTAGATGAAGTTATATACTTGATATCCTCTACATGCTGCAGGCTTATACTTGTACAATTGTGAAAGGCAACCAAGTGCTTTCGTCATTCAGCAAGAATCTCTGAAATTGTAGAAAATTTTCCAGTCTCCAAGTGCATGGCAATGTATGTCTTTCTCTCCTCACTCCCCTTTTACTCTTAACATTCCATAATCCTTAGAAGGCTAAGAAAAATAAAATCAAATAAAAATTCAAAACTAAATTCTCACCATCAAAAGTACGTCAAGCAATTTGAGCCACATTTGCTTTATTGGGCTTTGACTAAGAATAAAATCAAAGATACTTCTTTTCCATGTCTGGAGTTAAGCTACATGACTGGGTACTCAAGCTCCAAGTATGTGCTGCAGCATTTACCAGAGACTGATTTAAAATTCATGCTGCATCATCTTTAAAATTAAAAATAAATTGAACCATAAGTGGACTAAAAGAGCATATTCTTAAATCTCAGCATTAACTCCTACTCATTCCTTCCAATCTTAAAATAAAAAAAATAACTGCAATAAATTATATTTAAAAAGCAGAGCCATTTCATGAGACATATTGTCTCCACATCCACTAAAACACTTGTAATGAGATAAATTAGCCTAATTTCCACTTTTGCCTTATGCTCCTCCCTCACTCCAATGTCTTGTATGGTTACTCAGAAGCCTCTCTCCAAAATTAACTGTTAAATTTAATTAAAGTTTATAAAGTGCTTGTTTTGGTACACTGTCAGTAACGGACACAAACATGTCGACATGGAGGACTTTTTTCTTAATTAAGCCTTTTTACCATAGAACAAGCAAGAGTTCAGCCCTCATAATATCAACAACAATTTTAACAGGAAAAATAAGTACAACTGTGGAGAAGAACCTCGCTGACAATCAGCATAGGGTATTTAAAGGATATGTGTTTCGCCTATTGCTTTAATCTCTCTATATTTATGACTGTGTACCATTGATGACATAACTATTGTTGGCAGAATCTCAGATAGTGAGGAGGTGGCATACAGGAGTGAGGGAGGTCAGCTGGTTGAGTGGTGTTGCAACAATAACCTTGCCCTTAGCGTCAGTAAGACAAAGGAATTGATTGTGGACTTCGAGACGTCGGGAGAACACAGACTAATTCTTACTAAGGGGTCAGCAGTGGAAAGGGTGAACACCTTCAAGTTCCTGGGCATCAACATCTCAGAGGATCTATCCTGGGCCCACCATATTGATGTAGTCATGAAGAAGGCACGACAGTGGCTAAATTCCATGATGAGTTTGAGGAGGATTGGTATGTCACCAGATTCTGGCAAATTTCTACAGATGTACTGTGGATGTCATTCTGAATGTTTGGCTCACTGTATGATATGGGGACTCCAATGCATGGACTCATCTATCTCCATCATGGACACTAGTCTCCCTATCATTGAGAACACCTTCAAATAGTGGTGCCTCAAGGAAGTGCCATAAATCATTAAAGACCCTCAGCATCCAGGACATGCCCTCTTCTCGTTACTACCATCAGGGAGGAGGTACAGGAGCCTGAAGACTCACATTTAACATTTTTGGAACATTTCCTTTCCCTCCGCCAGATTTCTGCATGGTCCATGAACACTACCTCACTATTTTGTTCTCTTTTTGCACTATTCTTAATATTTCTTATTGTAACTTATCGTATTTTTTATGTATAACACTGTACTTCTGTCGCAAAACAACAACTTTCGCGACACATGTCAGTGGTGATAAACCTGATTCTATTCTGCCCAAGAGTGAATTAGTGTTGGTTTTCACCGAATACTTTTCTGGTTTCAGAAAGTGGAATATTTTGAATCTACAAGCTAGCAGGTTTGATAAACACATTCTTGATCTGTATCTTTATCCCTTATAATTCCTATTTGTTAAATAGTGTTTCTGTAAGCTCAGTTGCTGAGGAATCAATGGAAAGCCTTTTATCTGAGAGGAGAGCTTGGACACTAATTGGTGGACTGAGACTTGAGGCCATCATTGGGAAGGAGGTTAGAGTCATGAAGCACAAATCTTTGTTGAGGTCACAATCGGGATATGGTTAGTCACCTTGAGGTACACTCCTTCCACAAGAGTGTGGTGAAAGAAGAGTTTGAATGAATACTTTCAGATGTTTGGCTTGGTCCCTGCACAGATCAATAACTTGCAGTAAAAATTTGAATGTATTGGTATTCTACAGAAATTTGATTCCAAGTCAAAATTTAACATTGGATATAGTTCCAGGTTCTCCAGCTCCAGTAACAAACAAAACTTTCAGGTTGAAGGATATGTCTGAAGTTTTTTTTTCACTTCCCCAGGTAAGGAAAACTGAAACAGTAGCAGTGAATCCTGGAAAGTAATTTCTTTCAAAACACCTTTGAATTTTCAGGATTTCTACAGTAAATATTCAGTTTTAAACTCTCCTCCAATCTAAACTGTCAATGAAAGGTGCAGATAATTTTTGAGACAACATATAACATTCCTCAGTTCTATTTTGCTGCTTTGCCTATTCATAATTTATTCTTCATTTCTGAAAGCTGCAATTACTGGACTGCATATAACTCAACACAAGGGAGATGAAAACAGAACTCAGTCACCAATGAGATCACAGCTGCTGAGAGATTGCAGGAATATTTGGCAAAGAAACAGGAATGAAGCTTCAAACCCAGAAAATGAGCACTGAAGTCGTCTAGTTGTTTACCAAAAGCTTGTTGTTGTGAAGTATCGGCTTTTCCCCATTCAAAAGTAACATTAAACAAGTATGAAATTTGACAAATACGGAATAGTAATTCATCTCACACTACTGCTGATTAGTCTTCCAGGAACTCAAGTTGAAAGTTTGAAAATTTGAACATCACTCTGTAAAAATATATACAAAGGAACATCTCACAAGTTACAATAATGCTCAAAAACCTCTTGTGTGGCAGCTTACTGAACAAAATTGAAATGGCTCGGATCGCACTACAAAGGTGGACAGAAAACAGGGTGGGAATACATAGGCCATTCTCAAGTTGGAAGGCTTTGCTGGGTGCTGCAGGATTTAGTGCTGAATTGTGAGGAGGGTACACACACAGAGACAGACAGAGACAGAAACTCAATGAATGAGTGAGGACATGACAGGTGGAACATGACGTCAGAACATATGAGATTGTCCACGCTTGTAGAAAAGAAATATACATTTTAAATAGAGGGAGGTTAAAAAGGCTTACAAAAAGCGTACAAATCACAGTTAATAAACAGACATGATGAGCATAAACACAAGAGTTTCTGCAGATGCAGGAAATCTTGAGCAACATGCATAAAATGCTGGAAGAACTCAGCAGGTCAGGCAGCATCTATGGAGACAAATAAACAGTTGACTGATGAATACTTCTTGACATGCCAACCAGCAGAAACAGCACCCCTATTACTACCTTGTGAAGCCCTGTAAAATTATGATTCTCATTCTTTTTTTCATTTATAGGCCATGGCTATAGGGCCAGTTTCTTTGATCGCTCCTCAATGGGCAAACACCCATCTCAGTCAATCTGGTGGACCTTGGTTGCACTCCCTCTCTGAGGAAGAGAAACCAGACCTGTATACAATATATCCAATGCAGTGGCACCAGAAAAATCATCTTTACTCTTGGACTCAAATTTTTCTTGTGTCCTGCCGAAGGGTTTCAGCCCAAAACATCAACTGTACTCTTTTCCAAAGATGTTGCCTGGCCTGCTGAGTTCCTCCAGTATTTTGCGTGTGATGTTCTTGCAAAGACAGCCAGTGTATTAGTTGCCTGGGTAAGTGTTTATTATACCTGCAACTTTACTTTCAGTGATTTATCCAAATAGACACTCAGGTACCTTGAAACACCTTTCCCTGTTTAAACAAATATAATTTGCTCTTTATGCTTGCTGTGAAGGTGGAAGACTGATACTTATCCACCTGTCATGTCTGTGCCCATTTAATTGGCCTGTCTTCTCTGTATCCTCTTCACAACCCTACCTGTCGCCTAGGTTTGGATACATCACACTTGATCCCTTCATTGACTGAACAGCTACAGTCCCAGCACTAATACTGGTAGCATTCCATATAGTGACAGCTTTCCAACCCTGCCCTTTCTTCTGCTTTCCTTTCTGTCAACTCATCACCTTCAATCCACAGCTGCAAGCTACCCCTGATCCATGTGTTCCAATTTTGTCGACGAACCTGATCCATTTCATCTTATTGAATACTTTCATGAAGGTCCAAATGCACCAAACCTACTGTTTCCTCCTGATCAATTCTTCTAACCCAGCCTCAAACGATCTCCAGCAAATGTGCCTAACACATTCTGTTCAATAATATTACTTTGTGAATCCCCAACTATGATTTTAGTAATAATAGATTCTAATATTTTTCTACAGATATGAGAGGACATAGCTTTAGGGTGAAAGGGGAAAGGTTTAGGGAGAACATTAGGTGGAATTTCTTCACTCGGAGAGTAGTGGGAGTGTGGAACGAGCTGCCATATGACGTGGTAAATGCGGGCTCACTCTTAAATTTTAAGAATAAATTGGGTAGGTACTTGGATAGGAGAGGTCTGGAGGGCTATGGACTGGATGCAGGCCAGTGGGACTAGCGGAATAATGTTTCGGCACAGACTAGAAGGGCCGAATTGCCTGTTTTCTGTGTAGTGTTCTATGGTTCTACGGTTCTACAGCTTGTCTGTCATTACCGGTTTCCATTCACCCTCCTTTTTTTAAATCGTCGAATTATATCTGCTCCCCGTCAATCTGTGGGAACTATTGTAGAAAAAATGGAATTCTGGAGGATGACAATCCAATGTACTCAATATCCCTTCTGCCGCATTTTCAAGACCTTTAGACTCAGGTTCATAGATCCTGAATATTCATCGGGTTTTCTGTAATTTCCTCCAAACCCAAAACACTTGTCTAATTTTTTTTTTGGCATTTATGCAGTGCCCAATATAATTTCTCCTCTATTGGCATATGAGAGTCCACACCATTTTTAACTGTTTTTCACATTTATAATTCTGTTACTTTGATCAAATGTTGCCATTAACTCCTCTCAGCAGCCAGAGATAGAGCAGTCTTCCCTCTCTGGCTTCTGTGCCTGCAATAAAGGTCTTTAAAAAATTGCTGTAAACAACATTAGATATTGTACACTATTAACTAATCTACCACAGCCAAGTCACATCACATATCTTTGTAGCTTCCTATGCTTAGATTTAAGCTGCCAGTTTTGAGCTAAATTACTAGCATATTTAATAACCCTTCCCTAAAGAGACACCACCTGCCAGATTATTTAACAGTTTTTTTTAATTGCACTACACCCAGTCTAAATGCTCTGTCCTTTCGCTGGTTCCTCAACATATTCATTTAGAAAACCATCTCTTTGGCACTCCATGAATTTAATCTCCACAGTAATACTGCCAGTTTAGATTGGCTAGTCTTTAACTTTTGCATGATTATTGCATTAACCTTGTTGCATACAGTACCTCTTCTTTTGACTTGTACAATTCTGTACATTACATTACTCCTTGTTTTGGCTCCAGCCAAAATAATTTTTCTATTGATTCTCCAAACGAAAATCCTTCCTCTCTACTCATCAGATACATGTGTTCACTCTTCGTTTGTTTATTTTATTTTTTTAAGTTAGAGATATAGCCCTTCCTATTCAATGAACCCATGCTGCCCAATTAAACCCATGTGACCAATTAACCTACTAACCCATTCATCTTTGGAATGTGGGAGAAAACACACACAGCCACAAGGAGAATGTACAGACAGCGGCAGGAATTGAACACAGGTCACTGGCTCTATAAGTGTTAGGCTAACCACCACGCTATTGTGCTGCCCCCATTTATTTTGGCTACCAATTCTTAATGATAAATGACCTGGAATGTTTTAATCCTCAACCTTCGTCACTTTATAATTTGTTTTTTTTATCGTAACTACTAGATCATGCCTATCTATTTCACATCCTTAGTTTTTTTTTAATACCAAGTTGCACCATGGCCATGATCTTCCCTGCCACTCAATCAAAGGTCACACCCTTCACCCTAGATGCAGTCTGTTAACACACATTGTATAAAAACTCATGTCATCGCACAGGAGATTACTGCAATCAAGTGGTGCTAAGTTAATAATTCTGATAAGAACTTATTAAATGGCATATGAAGACTACAACAACATTGCCTCTCTCTTTGGTTCTTGTACATTGCTATGAACTTCTAACATAAGCCAAACCACACTGAAGCACTTTCTGCCAATTTTTGTTTTTTTGTCAAAGACAGGAGGTCCCAGGTAAGGCAAGTATGGGGATGCGCATTGGAGTAGAGAAGCCCCAATTTTCGCACTTGACCAGAAGCAGTGTAATATGTGGAGCCTACTTAAAGAGGAGAAACTGCAGGGCAGGTGAGTAAACTGACCACATCACAGTGTGTGGTGAAGCAGACCATTTACCTTGGAGGGGTAAACAGAATAAAGTGTTTTTCCAGCAAAATACCTGTATTTTTATGAGATTTCTGTTAGAAATTCAAATGCTATGTTCTCACTGTGTGTCAGAGGATAATTATTTTATAAAGGAAGCCAACAATCATATCAAAATATTTGGACTGCCTGCAATTTAATACTTGTCGTTACTGCAGAACCATTACTATTTAATTCTCACAGTAGTGCTCAACGTCATTTGTAGAAATGTAAAAGAATATTGCTTTAATGAACACCATTTTCTGTTTTATTTTCCTAAGCACAAAGTTCTCGGAGACTTTCTTTCAGTTCTGATTTAGTTCTACTGCTGCAACTTATTTAGTTTTATTAAGTTGCAAGCTGGTTCATTCTGAATAGCCAGCGATCGTACTGGTTAGTCCAATCCTTTGCGCAGATGCCTTGGGAAAGTTCAGGAACCATCAGGGATGAAATATTGGGACAACAATGGACTGCTCAAATGTCTGTTAGATAGAATCCAGATAAAAATTGAAATTCAAAGATAATGTTCTCGAATTTTGAATCAGATCAAAATCAAGCAGCGGCACGGGAGTGCAGTGGTAGGATAACGCTTTAGAATTCCAGAGACCTGGGTTCATTTCCTGCCACTGCCTGGAAAGAGTTTGTACGTTCTCCCCATCCCCGCATGGGTTTCCTCTGGGTACAGCAGTTTCCTCCCACAGTCCAAAGACATACCAGATGGTAGATTAATTGGTCATTGCAAATTGCCCTGTGATTAGGCTAGGATTAAGTCGGGGGTTGATGCACAGTGTGGCTTGAAGGGTCAGAAGGGCACATTCTGCGCTGTATTTCATAAAAAGAAACTCCTGGAATACAAGTGGCAAGTACAAAGCCTGCACATGGACTTGCTGGAGAAAAAAAAGATTTTTGCAGCCCAAGAATCCAGACCATTTAGCTAAAGCAATGATTATGAAACACTCAAAACTGAGTAAGCAAATTCCTTAAAACACTTAAATATCAAATACAAATAATTAAGTAATTTAAAAATCTGTTACTTCATATAATTTAATAACATTCTGACTCTTACAGACATTTAAATGAAGGAGACAATGCTTTTGTGTCAAGTTTAACCTCGTTCAGTTTGCTTGGTCACATTCTCCAGGGCTATACATTTCAGATTTCCACAAATCCTCAGGTCACGAAGATTCTAATACCTGAAAAAATTCTTGAAAACTACCATGTAAAATGAGGACTTTCTCATGAACACCAGAGTGCTAACATTGCTGTCAATTGCATGTCTAAATATTGAGTTGTATGATTATTTGCAATACTTCCCCTCAAAAAAACGCTGACATATTGTGTTCCTTACTTACTTCAAAGATAATACTTTGTGGGGTTGAGAAGGCAGCTGACAACAAAGATTTTGCTTCCTGAATACTTTTGGGTGTATTGTATGGAATTTCAGCTGCTGATCATGAAAATCACCGTGAAATTTCCCTGTCACACACCATTTTTTTTTGGTTGAAATTGCCTATATTTGTTATTTCAATTCATAATTCAAGTCAGAATAACATGCTTCAAGCATACAAAACCATGAAGTGAAACATGTCACTAAAGATTCATTCTCTCCACTTCCATTTGGACCTCTTCCCTGCAAATCTTGGCACTGTCAGTGACGAGCATGGTGAAAGATTTCACCAGGCCATTGCGGACATGAAGGAACGGTATCAGGGCAACTGGAATCCATCAATGCTGACTGATCATTGTTGGACACTTAAGTGAGAAGCCTCAGACACTGAGTACAAATGAAAATTAACAACACATTTTTGGCTTAGTTAAACTATTGCAAAGTATCAGCACCGTCATGCAATTTAATGCATTATATTCAATAAAAGATACTTCCTTGTTTCTCAAAATTCCTGTGTGATACAAGTAGTCTGAAATTATATTTGTGTTCAGCTTCAAGTGGTCTATCATAAACAAAAAACATTTGAGGAAGAGACACTTGTTGTCCAATGTAATCAAAGATAATTTACAAAGAATGTTTTGATCCATTCAAAATCAGATGCACATATTTCTGTGCATATGATTCCTTCTATCACTTTTATGAATACATGTAACCGGATCAAAAAGAAATGCAACATGTAGAAAACAAGAAATATACCCAATCTTCCAATAAGGACTGGCTTCTATTTTTTTTTGTCCAATCCCAGAAATTGTCACCTCATCACTAGAAAAATATGAGATACTGCAGATGTGAATTTGACTACTCAAAAATATGGAAATTGTCATGTCTTCTACACTGCACAAATGAACAAAAACTTCATTGTTTTTAAATGTTTTTAAATCTTTGAAGTAGTAAAATTTCTGGTCTAATTTAAAAAACAGATTTGACATTTGTTCACTCCAGATCTGGAAAAATTGCTTTTGTTTTAAATGCAATGACTCGGCAAGACCAATTAAAAACAGCTCAATAGCATTCAATGTTCTCTGTATGATATGTTTGAACTTCTTTGCATTTAAAGGGAATTATGAAGACTCTTGAAAGACAAACGGTCACATTCTTTCCTCTTATATTCATTGTCACTGCTGAGACTTATTGCTATGCATAATTACATCATTCTCAACATGGCGTGACAAGGCTTCTGAACTGTCATTTTTTTCTTGTTCTTTACCTTAATGTCGCCCTCACAACATTCTTTTCTGTCAGACAGAAATTGGCATCACTTTAAGTTTAGCTAGTTCAAATGAATATTTCTATTTAAAGATACGATAGCACATCTTTAATTCATTCAGCCTGCTGTAAGTTCTGCCTAGTACAGAGGTAAAGTTCATTGACAATAGGCATTATGGCAATACAATAATTAGATACATTTTAATTCACTGATCTGAATGAATTTAAGTGTCTCATCTCTGACCAGCATTTTATATTCAATAAAGAGTAATTCTAGAATGTTTTGGACTTAAAAATGTAAACACATTGGTATGGGTCCCAAACACACCATCATAATATTATATTATTAAATCCCCAGCATATATTGCTTGTCATAATTAAAAAGGTGACTATATACACCAGAAGTAAAGCATCCGCAAATTTAATTTCCATTCTAATGATATCATCACAGAACCTAGACCGATGCCAACATGATACAAAGGTATAATCAGAAGTATTATCCTTCAGATGTGATGATAAACCAACATCTTATGTGGAAATAAAAGCTGATAAAAGGAATTATCAGGGAAGTTCTCTGCTCACTACTATTTAACTACTCAATGGACATCACAATCTCAATGTGTCGACGTCTTACTGTGGAGATTTACTACGCACCAAGTACATTCAGTCATCGACATAGCATTTCACATGGAATAAATCAAAAAAGATCTTGCTATTGACAGGAAAAATAGAAATGGAAGAGCAAGTAAATTCATCCGTGAAGAACGAACTTACCCTTTTTGCTATATGCGTGGAAAGCAAAGACATGAATAGGGAATGGATCTTGTATAATGCCTTAAGGCTCCACATGCATTACTGCTTCGGAGTTTTGGCGACTACAATAAAGAATACAAATGTCCCGAGACTTCTGTGTTTATCACTATCAACAGGAATGAAGGGGGCATGCAGTTATAACGGAAGATTTGTGCAATTCAGATTCTGGTCATCCACAGTAGGCAAAATTACTGTTACAGTATATACTTTCTCAATACCATTAAAGTTATTGTCATGATTCATTACTGTTTTGTAATAATATCACTAAGAGCACAGTGCATTTACCTTTTGAAAACATGGTGTAATTAGGACCACATGCACTAGCTGTAATCATGCTCCATTGACAAAATGAAAGGGATGCTTGTTCCATGTAATAACATTCATGTTTAGTTACAAATAGGAATTGATATAGTTGTCAAAATTTACTGTTATGGGATAGCAAACAATAATCACTGGTCCTTCCTGCTGATCTACAAAAATGAAGCAAAGTATTCAAAAAATTATGATATACAAATACATGTGTACTGCTAAAATCTGTGTGGTATGAATTTTGTTGTATTGTAGTACCAGCCACTGCCTGTAATGGAGTGCTGGTGGCTTCCCATAAAGGATGTTTAATTGTTAATAGTCCTAGTGAGCAGCAAGGCAATACAATGGCCTGTGGAGGACAAGAAATCCCACAGAATAACAGTGTGGAGTGATCAGTCATGGGAATGACAGAATGTCTATGTGGCAGATTCGTCAGTGAAATACAAGTGAAAACAAATGAGATTATGAGAACACTCAATCCTCTTTTATTGTCATTTAGAAATGCATACATGCATTAAGAAATGATACAATGTTCCTCCAGAATGATAGCACAGAAAACAGGACAAACCAAAGACTAACACTAACAGAACCACATAATTATAACATATAGTTATAGCAGTGCAAAACAATACCATAATTTGATAAAGAACAGACCATGGGCACGGTAAAAAAAAGTCTCAAGTCCCGATCGACTCCCAAGTCCCCTATAGCAGGTGGCAAAAGGGAGAAACTCCCTGCCATAAACCTCCAGGCACCAACAACCGCCAATGCCTTGGAAGCAGCCGACACCAAGTCCGTCCATCTGAAAGCTTCCAGCCTCCGACCAGCCCCTCCGATACAGCCTCCCGAGCGCCATTCTCTGCCGAGCGCCTTCGACCTAGCCCCGGCCGCTGAAACAAGCAAAGCCGAGGATTCAGGGCCTTCTGCTCTGGAGATTACGGTTACCACGCTGTAGCAGCGGCAGCGAAGCGGGCATTTCAGAAGTTTTCCAGATGTTCCTCCGTACTCTCACGTCTGTCTCTATCAAATCAGAATTGTGCACAGTCCCCTACTTGACAGATTACAGATATCGTTCACCAGAGAGGTCGTGCGCACTGCATCGCACCGCCATCTTCTCCTCCTCCTCTAAATATAGAAATATTTGGACAAACAACATCACTTCAGGTCCTGAGGAGGAATCCAAACAGGAAAATGTGGTAGTGCTTGAAAAGAAAAAAATGATCCAGCAGGCCCGAGACATGTGGGATATTGGAAAGTTTACAATGATAAACAAGATCTTCTCATATCAGGAACATTTTAACTGAGAGGGTTTTGATTTATATTGTTGCTAGGTACAGTAAGTACCAGAGTTCTTCAGTTGGCAAGAAAACGGTCACGTGAATAAGACCGGCAAGTGGAGTAATTTCCCATATCTTTCTAGATTAGTGGTTCTGCAGGCCATTTGGTGCACGGACTGGCCAATAAAAGAACTCAAGTGAAATTCTTCGATGTGCCAGAATGGAATGTGCAGAGTAGCAACCAATATGAAGATGGTGCTGAAAACACTGGGGCTTTTATTCTGTCAGAGTTCTGAGACAGGAAACAGAAATAATGGCAGTCATCTTCTTCATGGCCAGGTCAAGTGGAAGCTAGAAATGCGTTCAAAATCCAGCAGGACTCATGACCAAACACTGAAGGCCACAAATCATGGGAAAAGTATAAGGTAGATAGCTTATACCCAGCATCAGAATGCTTGTTTAAAATAATCAGTGGTATACTTGTCAAAAGGTAAGACATATTGTGGAGAATGTAAGCCCTAGAAGAAAGTAACTGCTGATGAAGATGGTAATTCCTGCTTGCAAGGAGCAAAGATCTTGAAATATCCCTCTGGAGTATCTTCCACCTTCTAGCAGGAAAGCACTGTGCAGGAAAGTCGTAAAAGAGGGACTGTGAATGGATTTATTTGCACACCTGATGAGGAGGACAAGAACATGCTGTTCAAAACCACCTTCTTATCAGGGCATTTTCAATTCAAGTTTAATGAAACTGCTGCGTGTTGATCACTGATAGACCAAAGTGTGTGTGGCAGAAGCATGAGGCCCTCTCCATGTTATGCCGGACTCCATGAATGCGTTTCTAGGGGAGGCAGATGTGTTACTGCTTTTGTGCTTGCCAGCCAGGCAGCTGTGCTAGTAATTGGCAATGAGCTGGTTAAGTGATTGTGTTAGAGAGACAGATAGCACAGAGCAGTGGGGAGATCTGAGAGGTACTCTTACTTTAGTGCATCTGGCCTAACCCTCACAGATTACTGGTCAGGTGGGTATGAGATATGTCAAAAACCTTGGTCTCATACTCTCAAGTGAGTCACCTGATCCACCACAAATAGATATGGCAAATAAGTAATTGATAACTACTTGAACAGGCAAGGGAAACTATAACTCAGGGTCAGAGAACACTGACCATCAGAACCATCATGTCACTGGCATCACTAGGGATGGAGTTTGCAACAACCTATCCAAAGAGGCCTATTGAAGTCTTATCTGAAAGGTGATCTCAGCAGTCAAACATGCCATCTTCCCAAGAGGAAGAAAGATGGATGCTGAGCAAAAACATGCAAAGACAATATGCCAATGATATTGAGAAAGATTGTGATAAAGTTATGGTAAAATCTACTGCAGTATAAGAGAAGATTATATTCCCACAACTGAAATTATAGTGCTAATTTGTATTATAAAGGAAGAATGGAACTTTGGGGGTATAAAGTGAATATCAGACACATCTTTGGAAGTCATGGTCTGGCAATATTGTCTCCTGCTTTGTGTGAACAAGCAGCATAAGGCAGTAAGTAAAGCAAACATTACATTACTTGGTCAGAAATTATTCATTCCTCAGGAGTCCATGGAGACTACCGCAAAGAAGAAGATAAATCTGTGGAGCACACATAAAGAAAACCAGAAGGATAAACAGAGGAAGCCCCAAGGTGCAGGACAGCCCATTTTAAGCAGTCCAAAATCAGAATTTCAACTGCCTTGATATTTGATTGGCAATAGGAATATTCACAGCATTTGTGTAAAACAGTTCAGAAGTAAAGTTCACAGCTGTCTGGACATCACAAAGCAACCAATTCTTTGGAAAATCAGAATGAAAAGGTGGTGGATGAGGAGCTCGACACACTTGAGAGATGAGTTTATTGAAGAAAGGTGATTCTATTGACTGCAAAAATAAGACTGCAAAAATCTTGGGAAAACATACATGCTGGCAAAGGCTTCTGTTGTTTACAGAGTTACTGAATAGGCTGACTCAAGCTCAACTTGCACTGCATGCCTTGAGGGAGGAATTGTCTTGTAATGTGGAGGCAATTCAAGAGTTCTGAAGATCCCATCAGTCATGCTACTCCAGACTTGGATTTGCTCCAAGGGAAGCTGAAAACGGTTAAGGCAAAATTCCAAGCCTAGTAAATAATACAGAAAGCAAATTTAGAGTTGATAACTTTCTGACTTCAAATGGGACAGAAGAAAAAACTCAAAACAGGTTCAGCTTCCTTAGGAAGCTGGGAAGAGAGATTAAATGAAAGCAAAGACATGAATGGCCTTCTGACAGAATTCCAGTGAAAAATTATGGCTGAGTACAATATCCAGCAATGTTGTGAAAGAAAATCCTATGGTATTAATTAGTCATTAGCTGGGGTTCAGTGTTAGAGTTAATGTTTTGGAAGCTTACCGTGTGGTGCATTTATGTTTATGAGTTCAGGCAACAAATGTAGTACACAATATGAGACAGAGACGTTTGGAGACGTGATCTATGGAGATTTTTGGTACTGGAGTAAATGCCATTGACCTGCAGGTTTAACGGTAAAGCTTGAGCTTGCTGTCAACAAGGCTAAGAAATGAGCAAATTTCTATTTGCTTAATTCTAAGAGAGAGTGAGAGTGTATGAGTGTGTGAGTGTGCGTGCTTTTTATCCAGACAACTAATCAATAGCATAACTTCTGCAGGTATAATTAAATACATTAAAAAATGATTGGAGTTTGCTAGGTTTTGTTTCTTTTTTTCTTAAAACTAAAGGGTAGGTAGGTTATATGAATATGATGGTCTTTTTACAAACTATGTACAGTAGTGTTGCTTTTATTTTACCAGCCACTGCTGTGAAATATTGTCTACCATCCAGAAAGTATTTGACTGGTAGCTCTATCCTTATTACTTGCATTTACAGGACCGAAAATCAGATTCTACAAGCATTGCACATACCGTAGAAAAATGCATAGAAATTTAGAATATTTTACTCTCTGTTCCAATGAGCCCAATGATTGATATATATTAACATTATGTATGTCGTGTAAGAGTAAGAGTGGGATTAGAGCTGGTATGGCAATGTGAAAAATTAGTGACTCTGTCTGTATTGTAAATTTCCTTGATTATATCACACAGGGTAATTAAAAGGCAAATAATAAATGATAGTGAAGTAAGTTTGCTTTAAGACATTGAATTCTTCAATCATGCGATTAGCTTACTCCACATATTAGGCTTTTATGCACTATTTTTCACTGCTTTGTGAGTTGTAATTTTTTGCAGATTAGCACACATTTGATTAGTTAATAACTCTGAAGGTGACAGATAAGTGGCAGGTGATTTTTGCATCCCTATACAGCCTGGACCATTTGAGCAACAATAGCCTTTGAAGGTATTATTTGAGACTTCATTCGCAGACTTTCTCTGCTTTGTTAATCAATGAAAGGCCCCTCTCAGGTTTATTTCATTACTTGCATGGTCTTTAGTAACATTCCTCTTTGAGTTATGAAAGCCTCGCTGTCAATCTCTCACTGCTCCACTATTCCCAAGTCACAGTCATATTAGTTAAATTATTTGCAGAACCAGTTTCTTACACCAAATCACACAATGAACCACAGAATGGCAAATGCACAGCCGGCAGTCATTCCGCACGAAGAGTGTAGCTGGTTTCACTCCACTGCCTTTTCACTATAACTCTACATTTCTCTTTGAAGGACTGATCTAATTCCCTGCTGAAAGCTACCATTGAATCTGCCACCATCACCAGGTCAGCCAATGCATTCCAGATGCAAGCTACTTGCTGCATAAAGAAATACTTACCTTATTTTGTCTTTGATACGAATCAACATAAATCGGAAATGTCTGGTTCTTAACTTCTCACCATGGGGGATAAGGTTCCTCTCTTTCCACATTATTTGGGACCCTCATTATCTTAAACAAATCCACATGTTCTCCTTTTCTTGTCTAAATAACAATTACCTTCTTCATCCTCTCCCAATAAGGCAAATCCTCCATCCCTGGACCCATTTCAATCACAGCATAACCACTGGCTCCTCCTACCTGTGCTAATGCAAACAGTCCCACTTCCCAGCTCTCAATCATTTGCCTTATCTGAACTCATTTTGTAAATGCCTATATTGATGTTTTGTATAAATGCAAAGAGGATTTTTGCCTCCTTTTTAGATCAATTCTTTGTCCCCTAGGAAATTGCTTTAGTTGGTTAATTTAATCCTCTACTATTCTCTAAAGTCCGTGACAACCATGGACTATTCGTTCAGATCCTCTGATGAGTCCTTGAACTTGACCCAGAGCACTGATTGAAGTAGTCCTATAGCCGCTCCTCCACCTCCTGTGACCACCTCTTCATTGTCCTTATGTCTGCAGCCTTGCTCTTTAGCCTCTGCCTGAACGCAGGCAGGAGGAGGACAGCTAGATGGTCAGATTTTCCCAAATGTACCCAAGTGTTGAGTTCTACAGATGTACCATGGAGAGCATTCTGATCGGCTGCATGAATGTCTGGTATGGGGGGTGGGGGGGAGGGGGGGCTACTACGCAGGATCAAAAGAAGCTACAGAAAGTTGTAAAATTAGTCAGCTTCATCTAGGGTACGAGCCTCCATAGTATCCAAGACATCTTCAAGGAGCAGTGCCTCAGAAATGTGGTGTCCATCATGGAGGACCCTCACCATCCAGGACATGCCCTCTTCTCATTGTCATCATCAAGACGGAGCAGCTTCAAGTCAGTGAACTGGGCCAAGTTCAAGGGCTCATCAGAGGATCTGAATGAATAATTCATAGTTGTCACAGACTTTATAAAGTCAGTCATGGACGAATATATCCCCACAAAATCCTTCAGTGTCTTCCCTAACCAGAAGCGCTGGATGAACCAAGAGATCCACAATCTGCTGAGGCCTGAAGGCACACACTCAGCGATCCAGGAACAGTTTCTTCCCCTCTGCCATCTGATTACTAAATGGACATTGATAAACTCTTTTTTTAATATATTATCATGCACTGCTGCCACTAAGTTAACAAATTTCATGACATGTGCCGGTGACATTAAACCTGATTCTGATTCTGAAGTGCGGACTAGGGATCAAACAGTAGGCATTCCTTATGGTAGTATAGCAGTGGTCGAGTGTAGTGAGATCCCTAGTGCTGCAGGTAATATGTTGATGATAATTGGGCAGAGATTTCTTCAAGCAAGCCTGATTGAAGTCCTTGGCGATGATCTGAAAGGTGAAGGGGTAGGCTGTTTCTTGTTTGCTGATCGAGGCACTCAATATCTCATGTATGCTTAACATCAGCTTTCAGCAGTATGTAAACTGTGATCAGGATCACGGAGAACTCTCTTGGTCGCAAGGACGATTGGCACTTAATCATTAGATGTTCCAAGTCTGAGGAACAAGAGTGCGATAAGACCGCTGTGTCCAAGCACCATAAAGAATTTATCATGAAACACAGACTCTCACCTTTCTCCCCCCTCTTCAAATCAGCAGTCGGTCCATCTGGTGTAGTGGGAAGCCCTCAGGTCTTACTGATGTATCCAGCTTGTCCAAAGAGAGCCATTTCCCCGTGAAAAAACAAAATGCAGCAATCCCTCATTTCCCTCCGAGACAGCAATCTTGCCCATAGGTTCTCAATCTTGCGCTCCAGAATCTGTACGTTTGCTAGGTGGAGGAAATTTCAGATCCAATGTTTCAGTCTGGCTTGGTCCTTCTCTCCTCTCTCTCTTGCAGCCGTGTTGATGTGCCTTCATCCGCTTAAAGGTGTCGTACCTGCATTCTTGAGAGTTAAGTCTGCCGAGTTCTTCAGAAGGTGTTAAACCAGATTAAAAGTGCATTACTTAAAGGGAAAATACAGACTGCAGATTGCAGTGACAGTAGTTCAGAAGAGATATCTAGAGGTTTTGAGTGCAGCCCACAAAACGTCGGCATGTGTTCCCAGCACTATCTTGGTACCCATCAGTCTAGTAAAACATTCTCTGAACTGCTTCCAATGCATTAAAATTCTTTAACAAGTTCAATGCACCATGATATTCCCAAATGAAGCCACATCGCACCTTCTGTAACTGAATATAATCTTTCTTTGTTTCTATTCACTTCTGAGAACACAGAACAGTACAGCACAGGTACAGATCCTTCAGCCCACAATGTTGCGCCTAACCAATTAAATTAGTAACCAAATGGTTAACTAAACTAATCTTTTGTGCCTACACAATGTCTACATTGTTCCATTTTCCTCACAGCAAGCAATTCTCTTGGCTTTCATAATGATTTACCATATCTGCAAGCTGGACTTCCACAAATTATGTATCAGGACATCCTGTTCCTCCGCAGCTCAGAGCTCTGCAAGCTCTCATCACTGTGATAAGTTTATCTTATACAGTGCATGCTTTTCACAATTCAGATAGCTTCATTTAATTTTCCTCGTAAAATCCCTTGATCCTTACTTATGGGATCCTGCTGATGAAAGCGTTTCAAACTTGGCTGAGGTATTCCTCCTGAAGTCCAGCACACACAACTTGGTTCGGCTACTTCAGATGTATCACCATATTAATGTAAAACACTCAACAATATCCCTTTCTACACACTGGTTGTATCACCCTGCTGGTTTGGTCTCTCATTTAGTTATCCATCCATGGTCCCCAGAACTTGTGCTTTCCTGGTCTGGATGTGAGTACTAATCTCACTGGTCTGAAAGATCTTCACACCCAACAGTGCAGTCTAAGCAACAATAGGGAAACCTACAATGCAGGGAAATGTCTATGTCTCAGATTCATTCAACTACAAGCAAACCCCCAGACGTGGAAGATGTAAAAGCTATCAGCTTCTTCTTATAGCTTATGAAGGTCTCTGACATTCAGCTGGATCTTCTATCAGGCCAGATCCAGAGGGCGATCTCCTCCTCGCTGACAATCAACACTGGCACACCTCAAGGATGTGTGCCTAGCCCACTGCTCTAATCTCTATACCCACAACTGTGTGGCTTGGCACACCTCACACACCATCGATAAATATGCCGATGACACACCTATTGTTGGGAGAATTTCAGATGGTGATGAGGAGTCGTACATGAGTGAGGCAGATCAGCTGGTTGAGCGGGCTTGCAGCAACAAGCTTGCACTCAACATCAGTAGGACCAAGGAATTGATTGTGCACTTCAGGAAAGGGAAGCTAAGGGAACACACACACCGGTCCTCAGAGAGATCAGGTCAAGATCCTGGGTGTCAACATCTCTGACGATCTACCCTGGCACCCAACATGTTAATGCAATTACAAAGAAGGCATGACAGTGGCTATATTTCATTCGGAGTTTGAGGAGATTTGATATGTCACCAAAGACAATTGCAAATTTCTAGATGTACCGTGGAGAGCAACCTAACTGGTTACATCACCATCTGGTACGAAGGGGCCACTGCACAGGATTGGAAAAAGCTGCAGAAAGTTGTAAACTCAGCCAGCTCCATCATGGGCACTAGCCTCCCCACCACTGAGGATTATCTTCAAAAGGTGATGCCTCAAAAAGGTAGCATCCATTATTAAGGATCCCCATCACCCAGGACATGCCCTCATCTTATTGCTACTGAAACACTCCGATTTCCTCGGCTGCGTAAGTCTAGGGAGGACAATCTCCAGCCCCGCCAAGAGTGTGAAATTGAGGCACGAGCCCACCCCAAACCCCGTCTGTGAGAATGCCATGTCATTTGCTATTGTTATAAATTTATGCCACAAAATAACAGACAGTACACTGTATACAATTATATTTCTGAATCTGAACTGAAGGACTGGTAAATAATAACCAAAACAAAAGGGCCCATTCTAATTAAACAGTCAGATATGCACAAGTTGGAGCTCATCTTGAACTTCTCTGTCACTCACGCGCTGAGCCCTCGGTCAACGTGAAAGCACACATCACCTTCCGAAAGTCACTCGCAATCCATCCTGAACAAACAGGTTTCCTACTGGATCATATGCTACGACCTATTCTCCCCAGCGTCTTCTCTCTTTATCTCCTCTCGAACAAAAGCCCAAGACCAACCTTATTGCCCCTCACCAAGAAAAACCTCCCGCTAATTGTATGGCACAAATTCCACATCATCCCTTATCTTCAACAGCAACCCAAACAGGCTGAAAGCAGAACAAACAGCTCTTACAGAGCGGCTAAATAAAATACCTACAGCATAACAATAAAGCTGTGAACCAGGGCATTACACTACCATCAAGGAGGAGGTACAGGAGTCAGAAGACACACACTCAATGTTTCAGGAACAACTACTTCCCCACTGCCATCAGATTTCTGACTGGACAATGATCCCATGAAGATTATCTCAGTATTTTTCTCCTCTCTTTTTGCACTATTTAATTTAATTTTCTTCTTTCATATATACTTATTATAATATATAGTTTTTATTATGTATTCCAATATATCGCTGCCTCAAAACAATAAATTCCACGACGCAAGCTCATGATATTAAACTGATTCTGATTCTGAAAATGAATGACAGCTTTGATGTGGAGGTAAGTCCATCCCTAGCTTTCTGAATTGATAGGAGAGTTCCAGAGGAGGCCCTCTGCACTTCCTCCTCCATGCTCTGTTTAACAGTCTGGCCCTCAGTACTAGCTTTAATGATCCAGAGGGTCAATGAGAGCAGCCATACCTATCCAGTCTGCAGAAGTGCAGTGGGCAAATCAACATTATGGGTTGAGATCCTTCGGAAATCAAAACATCGATTATCCATTTCCTCCCATAAATGTTCCCTAGCCTGCTGAGTGCTTCCAGTGTTTTATGAGTTGCTCCAGATTGCAGCAACTGCAGCTTCTTGTGTCTCCACAAGTGCATTCACAGGGGGATTGCAAGTTTGGCACCATACAGCAAATTATCTTCATAATATTAATACAGTATAATTAATGGATACTTAGAGATACACACGCACACACACAAAATATGAGTCCTGAAGAAGGGCCTCAGCCCAAAACGCCAAATAATTATTCCTTTCCATGAATGCTGCCTGACCTGCTGAGTTCCTCCAGCACCTTGGGTGCGTTACTCTGGATTTCCAGCATCTGCAGAATCTCTTGTACTTAAAAGAGATAGATGGTTTGTATTTTCCTCAAGGTCTTATTGTTTATCCATGTATGTGCTATTTTAAGCTTGTTCATGTTCATCTATCTGCTAAGAACAAAATCAGCAAAAAAAAATGTCACAATCCCAGCAAAAATAAGATTGAGGAAATTCAATTTTCTGGTTTCTTTTTAGAATGTAAAGACAAATGACTATGTTCAATTTTTGCAGAGATACATGGCAATTCCATATCATAAAAAGGAATCAAAATAAATACTGGCAGTACTAAAACTATGAAGCAAAAAATACATCTTCAGGAACGCTCAAGGAGAAAACCATGGACAAGAAAATTAAACAAAACTCCATTTTTCATCTTTCTTTGGTGCACATGCAAACAAAAAACAATGCATCAAACCTTTATTTCACCCAATGGTATTTTATGTTTTTTACATTTTCTATGTTTGAGATGTTGATATTTGCAGCAGCTCTATTCTTTACTCTAAAGGATTTGCAATAACTACTTTAAATGATCCATTATGTTTTGTGAAAAGCACTTAGATCCTCTGGGCTCATACTGCTCATAAATGAAGGCAAGAGTTCATGTTTCAATTGCCAACAGATATTTGGGAAAAGGGATAAACAATTTTTAATTGAATTCTTATGCATTCATAACATGTCAAAATGTTGAACTAGTAAACAGATGTCACTTCCATTCTACAATGCCTACTCATTTCAATGCGATGCAAAAATCTGGTATAAGTGTTTCATCTGGGTGCAATTTACATTACAGTTTGATTTTGATTCAACCTATTAGTTTTCAAATTAGTCATCTTCACTTCTTATTTTGTTGATTAAATATTCCTTTTGCTCAAGGCATTCATGTATCACTCATAATTGATCAATCCCAATTTGTGACAACTTGGATAAGGATTCAGTGACAGACCCTCAGCCAAATTGTTTTTCAATTGTTCCTCCATTCCTGTTAGCAGAAGCCTTTTGTATAAATTGTCAGAATCAGAAACTTTTCATGTTGTGGAAGGGAAAGAAAAGTATGTGCAAGTTGGCAAGAAACGTCTTTAACTTCAAGGTGGGATTTTCATTTTTAAATACCTTAACAGAGCTGATGTCTTGGTTAAATGGGGTTTGTAAGGCTCTGCAGAAAAATATCAACATTTTAAAAAATTATATACAAGTATTATTTATGCATGTACTGTTTTTAATTTTGTGGAATTGGAGGAAGCCATATGGTAATATATCACATAAACAGGCACTTTGGCCCACTGTCAAATCCCTACTTACCCCAATCCTTTTAGCCTGCACTTGGTCCATCATCTTCGATGCCTTGGCAATTCCAGTGTTTATCAAGATACTTGTGGAATTGAGTACCTGTCTCCACCATCTTCTTGGGCAGGTACTCTGGGTGGAGAAAATTTCCCTCAGACCCTCTCTGACACGCTTACTTCTCAGTTTAAACATACACCCCTATTCTCTCTGTACCTGCTCCATGTTAGAGCAACCCACACAGCTCCATGCCACATCCTCTCACCAGAGTTTTGTAATCCCAACCTTTCAGGTACTTATGCAACTCTCTTCCGATTGCTACAAATGAGTATGCCTTCATCATCTGACAGCTCTTGGGCTCTATTCCCTGGGGTTCAGGAGAATGAGGGAGGATCTCATAGAAACATTCCAATTGTTAAAAGGCCTGAACAGATCAGATATGACAAAGTGATTTCCCATGGTAGGGGAGTCTAGGACAAGAGGGCACGACTTCAGGATTGAAGGACGTCCATTTAGAACAGAGATGTGGAGAAATTACTTTAGTCAGAGCATGGTAAATCTGTGGAATTTGTTGCCATGAGCGGTTGTGGAGGCCAAGTCAATGGGTGCATTTAAGGCAGAGTTGGATAGTTTCTTGATTAACCAGGGCATCAAGGGGTATGGGGAGAGGGCAGGGGAGTGAGGATGACTGGGAGAATTAGATCAGCCATGATTGAATGGCAGAGCAGACCTGATGGGCCAAATGGCCTACTTCTGCTCCTATACCTTATGGTCTTATCATTCCTAAGAGCCTAATGCAAACGTTCACCATTTGCTGATTTGTAAAAAAAAATTTCCATATTTTGCCTTTGGTTCTTTTGCCAATAATGTTCATTCTTTCCTTTGGTTCTTGATTCCGCCACCAAGGGGATCAGTTTCTCTTTTTATATTTAAACTTTTTATTGTTTTAAATATTTCTATTAGATTTACTCCGTTTGCACATACCAGGCATCCAACCAAAGACCCGTATCTTAGACAGAATTTCTTCTGCATTCTCTACAAGGTTACAAGAACTGATCACAATCCCCCAGCTGTGGTAAACATCAGTGCATTTTAAAGATTCACCACTTCTTCTTTGCTTTTGTATTCTTCAACACCTCTATTTACAAAGCTCAGGATCCTGCCTAACTTTAAAACAGCTTCTTATTTTCTTTTGCAACTTCCCTTACAAATAGGCGCTGGCCTTCATTCGTCAGGGGATTGAGTTTAAAAGCCAAGAGGTAACACTGCAGCTCAATAAAAACTCTGGTTAGACCACAGTTGGAATATTGTGTCAATTTTTGGTCACATCATTAAAGGAAGGATGTAGAAGTTGAGAGGGTGCAGAGAAGATTTACCGAATCCTGCCTGAACCCGAGGATGTGTCTTATGAGGATAGATTGAGTGACCGAGAGCTTTACTCTTTAGAGTGAAGGATGAGAGGTGACTTGATAGAGGTGTATAAGATGATAAGAGGCATAAATAGAATGATAGCCAGAGAATTTTTCCCAGGGTGGAAATGGCTAATACAACGGGTCACAATCTTAAGGCAATTGGACAAAAAAATGGATGGGGGGAGTTGTGGAGATAGATTTTTTTTTAAACACAGAGAATGGTTGGTGCATGGAATACTCTGCCACAGGTGGTGGTCGAGGCAAATACATTCGCTGCATTTAAGAAACTTTTAGTTAATCATGGGCTATGTAGGAGAGAAGGGTTAGATCTTAGAATAGGTTGAAAGAACATCATCAGGGCCTGTGCTGTGCTGTAATGTTCTATGTTCTATGTTCTATATGCATTTTACCATGAGCACCCAAATTGTAAATCATTGATGTGGAGAATGTATGATAGGTAATACGTATTTTCATGGTCTGACCCACAAGGAATTCTACTTTCCACTTCACTTTAATATAGCAAATGGGCACATTCCTATTCCGAGGGTTGGGGAGTCCAAAACCAGACAGCCTAGGTTGTGGGTGAGGGGGAAAAGATTTAAGGGGACCTGAGGTGCAACTTTTTCACACTGAAGTTGGTGGGTACGAATACTGTGTCATCGTTGTCTAGACACGCAAGCCTGGGCAGTAAAATACAGAGAGCAAGCTGTTGCCCATGTAGCAAACACCCCCTCTCCACACATCTGATGGACCCAAAGGAAAGGCAGAGACCGATACAGTTTGGCACCAGCAGCATCACAGAAGTTGCCAGTCAGCATTGAACTCAACATAGACTGCCTGAGGGATGACAGCTCTGTATTTTTCTCTCGGGGTTTACTCCCGAAGCCTTCCCCGTGAGTGGATATAGCCACATGGCAGCGGAGGTTTGAGATTAGAATTTTCCTTCTCCTATATGAGCTGCCAACCATGGCTGACGAGCCCCATCTGCCCAAGGCGACTAGTTTTAAAGCGTCAGTAACCCGTGTTTGCCCCTTCTCCTGACAGAAGAAACGGTTCCGCCGGGCTCAGTAGCTAAGCCACACGTGAAGGCCAGGAGCTGGACTTAGTTGTCAGAGGCTATTTGAAGTGCACGCCATTTAGTAGGTAGGGAGAGCTTGTCCCCATTACCACCCCCCGGCTATTACAACTTTAGGCTATGGGTGTATGTAACATGCTGTCAAAGGAAGTGGGTGAGGTGGGTACAATTACAACACTTCGAAGCTATTTAAACAGATACATGGATAGGTAACCTTCAGAGGAACATGGACCAAGTGGGACTAGCTCAAGTAGGTACCTTGGGATCAGCTTAGACAAGTTGGTACAAAGAGCCTGCTTCCGCGATGTGTTACTCGGACTTAATGACTCAACCCAGGAAAGATATCAACATTTCTGCTCACTGAGGCTATTTTCTACCCACACAGACAATTCAATCTTGATGATACTTATTATGTAGAAACAGATAAAGTGCCTTGTACATTTACATATAAACTACATCGACCACATTACGCTCAAATGACTCACTTTTAGTTAATCTAAAAACCATAATGTTAAGTTATTTGTGATTTGCCTCATTAACAAACTTTCTCTGAATAATTGCCATTTGACCAAGTGATCATTCTCTTCACAGTGTTTCTAAAACTATGCCTCTTATGAGGTTAAGCCTACTACTTTATACTTAGCAATTTATCCCAATAAACACTCTTTTGTACAAGGGTGTCTGTAATATTTGCAGGTTTTTTTTGCCCTCAGGCACAAGCTCAATTGTCTGTTTCCAAGCTGTGTAACTTTATAACCACTGACTCAACACATTTCGAAGATTTCAGCCACAGCTCCTGCAATTTCCTTCCTTTCTATCTTCAGCAATGCATGATGCAAGCCATCTGAGCCAGGCGATTAATCCAACTTAAGTGTAGCCAGCCTTTCCATTTCCGTCTCCTTTGCAATGTTTAGCCCAACCAGAATGTTCAATATCCTCTTTTCTACTAAGACTCCAACAGTAACGTCTTCCTTGATGAAAACTAAAATACAGCACTTGTACCTCCCTCATATCCTCTGCCTGAGTAAATTACCTTGATGGTCTCTAATTAGCCACATCTTTCCTCTAAAACATTTTTTCTGTTCACCTATGTGCAGTTATTTTTAAAGTTTACTCCCAAACATTTCTCATGCTTTTCCTAGTATATAATTTTCATTTTCACTTTTCATCTGAATTTCTGTAATCTCCATTTACTTCAATGTTTGGATGTACATGGAACAAATAATCTAGCCTCATTCTCACTTGAACTAAAGTTTTGGCATCTTTTCTATGCATTTTTCTTAAATGCTCTATTTTTCTTACAATGTTTTCACAATCTTCTTTATTCTAGGGCTGTTGTTGAAACAGTCCCATCTTGAAGGCTTCTTGCTTTCAGTTGACAACAGAATTGCAATCTTCACTTCCACTTTACCTGAGACAGATCAAATCTCATCTGAACAACATTGGCTCTTCTCCAGCTGATCATATCTACCTTGGAGTTGTTTCTAATGTTTTCCATGTCGATCCTAAACTTTATGACACTTTGCTCATCTACTGACAGTTGCCCTACCCAACCTGAGTCAATTCTTAAAATCAAATCCAAAACCTTATTTTAGTTATTGAACCAGAAATAAACTGATCAAGGAAATTCATCTAAGCACCAATCAAGGATATCTTCTTGACATTTTATTTTCTGGAACTGGACATTGCCAGTAAAGCCAACATTTATTGCCCAGCTCTCAGTTTATTCCCCTCAAGAAGATGGTGGTGAGCAACTTGCTTGAACCACCATGATCCTTCTGATGAAGGTGCAGTGCTTGACCAGGGAGAACCAGGATTTAGATCCAGCGATGAAGAACAAGTGATGTAAATCCAGGTCAGGATAGGACATGACTCAGAAAAGAATTGGAAAATGATGATGACTCATGCACTTGCTGCCTTATCCTTCTTGGTCTCCAGGTCATAGATTTGGGAGGTGCTGCAAGACTAATCAGGAGTGAGTAAGTGCAGCAAATATTACAGCTATTTTATGCTGGTGAAAGAGGGAATGAATATTTAGAGTCTTTAATGAGTTGCTGTTCCAGAATCAGAATCAGAATCAGGTTTATTATCACCGGCATGCGACGAGAAATTTGTTAGCTTAGCAGCAGCAGTTCAATGCAATAAATAATCTAGCAGAGAGAGAGAAAAAAATAATTATAAATAAAAATAAAACATAATAAATAAATAGTAAATCAATTACATATATTCAACAGAGATTTTAAAAACTGTGCAAAAACAGAAATACTGTATATTAAAAAAAGTGAGGTAGTGTCCAAAGCTTCAATGTCCATCTAGGAATCGGATGGCAGAGGGGAAGAAGCTGTTCCTGAATCTTTGAGTGTGTGCCTTCAGGCCTCTGCATCTCCTACCTGATGGCAACAGTGAGAAAAAGGCATGCCCTAGGTGCTGGAGGTCCCCAACAATTTTCACTGGACCCTTAAGACACTGTCTATTTGATTCACTTTACATATTAGCAAATATACATGGAAGCCATTTTATTGATCAGAAGAACTGATACCAAAGCTACTGAAGGACTGATATCTGTTTCAACAACCACTAGAAGGCCTAGAAAGACTTCAAGAATAGATGTGATCATTCTATACTAGCATAGCTAGGAGACTGGTGACTGGCAGGAGGCAAGGAATGGGGAGAAAGGGAGCCTTTTTTGGTTGTCTGCCAGTCACTAGTGGTGTTCCACAGGAGTCAGACATAAAATCTTCTTACAAATTTTTGTGCTAATTGCACTGCCTCATCCAATCACATGTACTACTTCAATGAACTCTAACTTTCCCTCAAGCCGCAGTCACTGCTTCAAGTGCTGCCAAAGGCAAACTGCATTAATAGTTAAACTTAATAAAGCTCTTCAGATTCTCAGGGAGAATTATAAGCCAATCATCTGCTCATCTCAAAAAGAGCCGATGTTCAGAATTGTCTGGCTTCGATTTTTTAAAATATCTGGCTACCCCTTCCAACATGTTATTTTAAAAATAAAATCAAGAAACTGCCAGAAGCGTAGCAACATTTCCTTTCCTCTACAGTGACTGCACAGTAGAACATCATGATAGTTTAATGCACTGTAATCACACAGGACCCTGAAGTAACATCATATTATCCACGTAGAAGCAGTTCGATGCTTTGATACCAAGCCTCCAATGTGATTGAAGAAAACAAATCGATGGCAATCAGGATGCTAATATTGATGTTCCAAGGAACTTGTGCATGTTTGTACCCAGGTTTCTGAGTCTTAGAACCAAACAGCACAAATCAGGCCTTTTGCAGCCCCCGCCCCATTACTACCATGTCCATCCCAATTATTAAGTGATTTATAAGATCCTATTTTTTTTACTTTTCTAACAGATATCTTAAAACTTGAATTCTACTGTATAGTTCATAAGACCAGAAAGCAATAAAATATAGGAGCAGAATTAGGTCATTCAGTCCATTGAGTCTCCTGTGCCATTCCGTCATGGCTGACTTATATTTCTCAACCCCATTCTCCTGCCTTCTCTCCGTAGCCTTTGACACCCCTTAGTAATCAAGAACCTATCAATGTCCGCTTTAAGTATACTCCATAACTTGGCATCCACAGCCGTCTGTGGAAAAGAATACCACAGATACGCCACCCTCTGGCTAAAGAAATTCCTCCTCATCTCTGTTCGAAATGGACGTCCCACTATTCAGAGGCTGTGCCCTCTGGTCCTAGGCTCCCCCACCGTAGGAAACATCTTCTCCATGCCATTTAGGCCTTTCAATATTCAAAAGGTTTTATTGGGAACTGCCCCTCATTCTTCTAAACTCCAGCAAGTATGGACCCAGAGCCATCAAACATTCCTTATACATTAACTATTTCATTCCTGGGATCATCCTTATGAACCTCCTTTGGACCCTCTCCAATGCCAGCACATGCTTTCTTCAAAAAGGGATTTGTTGGAAACTCTGGCATGGAACATCAAATACCTTTCAGTAGCTATCCTGTAGACAAGTTAAGAGCAAACTGAAGCCCAGCATGCAGCTGAACTTAGCCATGGTTTGATGCCATTTTCTGTAATACTACATTGTGTCACAGAGCAAATGTAAACTGAATCAAATGAGTAGCTAAAATGAGATCTCAGACAACTAATGTCAAAAATAAATCAAACTCAGCATAACAAATCATTAGGATTCAATAAGAAACATTAACAAAATTAAAATTATTAATATGGAGAAATGATAAAGAAGTAATTGGACAGATGAAAATTGTACATGCAGAATTGATCAGCAGGGTGATACTGATGCCTCACAATATGGTAAGAGATTCACAACTCCACACTAAATCTTTGTTGACTCAGAAGTCATAGCAAACGTATAGAGATGTGGAAATTAAATTCCCCATTATGAACTCTGGAAAAAAAGTACAGCTCATATTGATACAGTCTTCTATGCCATTAATAAAGATTTAAGAATAGACAGCTTCACTTTATTTCTTTTCACAATGAAGATCAATTTCCAAAGGTTCTGGGACCACCATTCCCAATCTCTGGAGGAGCTCTAATTTAGGGTACAGCCAGAATGCTCCACAGTCACTCCACCTCATCTCTATGACTTGGGTATACATAACCAAATCAACTTTTTCACAACAAGGCTATGACTTCAATGTAACTTACCTATTATAATCTAACAAGTTCACAACACTGCTTAATTTCATTCGCAAATAGCTTTGCCTTTATGAAACATATAATCATGTCAATTTTATATGGACTGGTAATGTACATCGCATTACAAAAGGTGTATTTAACATGCAGTTTGTGGAAGACCAATGCAGATTTTGAGAAAACACAGTCAAAACCTACATCTTGAGCCCCATGGTAACGTTTGCAAGAGAACAGTCTTCGTAAGTTTGACCGACTCAGGTTAGATATTCCCTCCATTAAATTACTACACTGAAGCCAAAGGAAAATCAGTAGAACACAGAACCAAGTTACAAATAGACTGTGCTGGTTGCAAGTTGTGGTCAGCTTGACATCAAGATAGAGCCAAACTGGTATAACCTACGGTCTGTTCAGAACAGGGGACAATATGGATTGGAACTTGCTCAAGCAGATGTTCTTTACATCTCATGCAAAATGTGCTACATTCCATGGGCATGCTGAAGCAAACTTGGTGAAAGTGATACAAATCTGTATTATTTGCATGCTATTGAAAGTCTTCTCATCCAGAGAGATACACTGGAGCCAATCACACTGACAGCCTTTGTACAGAACAGGAGGCTAATTAATCCATTCTTGAGCATGGAACTTGGGGCACTTCAATGCAAAAATACAAAATACACTGGTGATCTCTGTGGCTGCATCTGATCTCTCACCCTGTGCCTGGACTCATCAGCAAATTGAAGGATTTTCTGCTGTGGGACTAAATGTGTTTTGTATCTCAGCTCTCAGTCAACCATGACTGGTGCACCCAGAGCAGCTCAATTCATGTGAGAGAAAGTGAAAAACTTTGTTAGGAATGTCAGCAATATTAAGACATTTTAAGACCTTTATTGCAATTATCAATGTTTTAATTAGCCTTTATTCATAAATCACATTATTTTTAAAAATATTTGCAATGCTATTGATTCAATTGTTTAAAATTTTTCCTTATAATTCTAAATATCTCTGGTCAGAGTGAAAGGCCTTCTTACAGCAATAACTGCACAACATCCCTTTGTCAACATCTTCAAAGGGAAATAGTTGAATGTACAGTTGGGAATATGTTGAGAGTTATACAGAAGAGGAATTAAGACATTACAAAGCATGATAATCAGCATCCCAATAACAAGTGCATTTAAATAATATTGAGTATTAAGTGTAATAAGTTTTCTGCTACTTAAAATTAATATTTACAAAATGGAGTAAACCTGCCTCGAGCAAAAAGGCTTGCAATAACCCCACTGCAGAACTATGAACAATTAAGCAGAGTTTAATGCTTACTGCACAATTGCATCTTAAAAAAATATTTTATCTCATTCAATTGGATATTTTTGACAAAAAATGCTTCATTCTGACTCAAAGTGTTGACAATTGCCGAATGCAGTCAAATGGAAAACTGTCAACAGATGCTCTTGCACTGGAGGCATTTCCAATAATAACCCCAGGTTTCTGTGATTACCCATGAGAAACTGCTTTCCAATCTGCCCCACTTCTTGCCTTTATCAGTCCATTATGATGAATTCCTGCTAACAGTCTGCATCTGGCAGTTTCTTGTGTCTGTCACCGCCAAACTGCTGACTGAAGGAATTCTTGAGGTAAATATCCCAGCTATCTAATAGAAATTTAAAGCTGACACTGTGCCTATGCTGTAGGACTGAAAAAAAAGCCTAACTGCAATCTGCAATGAGTACAGCGGGATGTAAATTCACTTCAGCTGTGAGTGAATTACAAATATTTTTCTATTTAAACTCTGCCTTCATTTTTGAAGTAGTCTGTTTTAGTTCCCCCTTGAAGTAATTATATCCACCAATCTCTGAGGTCCTTTCCTGGGCCCAACATATTGATGCTGCTGCTAAGAAGGCATAACAGTGGCTATATTTCATGAGGAGATTTGGTATGGCACTCACAAATTTCTACAGATGTACCATGGACATCATTTTAACTGGCTGCATTGCCTGCTGGTATTAGGGGTGGGGGGGGGGGTGGAGGCTACTGCACAGGATCGAAATAAGCTGCAGAGTGTTGTAAACTTAGTCAACTCCATCATGGGTGCCAGCCACCATAGTATACAGGACATCTTCAAAATGCAATGCCTCAAAAAGGCGGCGTCCATCATTAAGGACCCCCATCACAGAGGACATGCCCTCTTCTCATTACTACCATCAAGGAGAAGGTGGTACAGAAGCATGAAGGCACATGCTCAACAATTCAGGAACAGCTTCTTCCCCTCTGCCATCTGATTCCTGAACGGACATTAAACCCATGAAGACCCATCACTACTTTTTAATTTTTATTTTTTGCACTTCTTGCTCTCCCTCTCTGCACTTCTATTCCAACTCTGGCCTCTTGCCACTACTCACGTGCATTTCAACTCCCCCTGGTGCCCCTCCTCCTTTTTCTCTGATGTTCCACTCTTCTCTTCTATCAGATTCCTTCCTTTCTACCCTTTCCCTCTCCCACCCACCTGGCTTCACCTATCACCTTCTAGCTTCCTCCTTCTCCTCCCCTGCCTCTTCTATTTTGGCATCTTCTCCCTTCCTTTCCAGTCCTGAAGAAGGGTCTCGGCTCAAAATGTCGACTGTTTGTCCGTTTACTTAGATACTGCCCTGACCTGTGTGGGCACGTGGCCAAGTGGTTAAGGCATTGGACTAGCGACCTGAAGGTCATGAGTTCGAGCCCCAGCCAAGGCAACGTGTTGTGTCCTTCAGCAAGGTACTTAATCACACATTGCTCTGCGACGACACTGGTGCCAAGCTGTATGGGCATTAGGACAACATCAGTGTTGTGGAGAGGGGAGACTTGCAGCATGGGCTACTGCTAGTCTTCCATACAACCTTGCCCAGGCCTGCGCCCTGGAGAGTGAAGACTTTCCAGGCACAGATCCATGGCCTTGCAAGACTGACGGATGCCTTCAATGACCTGACCTGCTGAGTTCCTCCAGCATTTTGTGTGTGTTGCTTTGGATTTCCAGCATCTGCAGAATCCCTTGTGTTTATGCTTTTTTACCAAACCATTTCACTTTCTGCACAACTTTTGAGTCCACCATACACATTATGCAGTAAGTGCCATTTTAGCACACATATTATCAATTTCTGTGAGAAAGCTAAACTGGAAATGAAAACAAAGTATGCCTTCTTGACACATCACACTATTTGAACAAACTGCTTAAAACATCTTAAGTGTTGAAAGTGACATTTTAGTTGAAAGGAAAGACTTCTGAATCCTGGACATGCTTCTTTTCAGAAGATATAAATGATGCATTAATTGAATAATAATAGCTGAATGCAAATAGTAAATTGCAAGTTTAGTTAGCAGCCAAAGACAAGCTAGTGGGAATGACATTTCTATACATAAGGTGTACTTTCTTCTTCAAATATTTCCAAATTCATGCATTAATTAATTAGGTGAGTCAGCATGAATCTTGTCTCCCAGAGAGAAGACAATTAGATCCCATTGAGTGGCACAATGCAGCTATTTTCTCTCAGTTCTGATACCCCAGATTCAATCCAAAACTCCAGTGCTCTCTGGATAGGATGTGCAGATGCTGATTTCCACCCATATCCCAAATGAAGTGCCTGTGGGCATGTTAATTCATGATTCTCAATTACCTCAAGTGGAGGTGTGTGGCAAGAAAATATTAGATGGATTTTACTAGTTACTTGAGAAAGAATAGGAAGAGGATAGATTGAATTATGGGAGAACTGGCTTATGAGTGGCATAGATTCATGAGCTGAACAGCCTCCTTCTATGTCATAATAGGATTAATTTTGAATTGAGATTATTGTCCAAGCAGAAAAAAGAATGTGGGAAATGAGTATACTGGCAGGAAAGAAAAAAGAAGTGTTAATTGTGTAGCTCAAGTCCAAGAATGCCTAGGTCACTAACACTGTTGATGATTGTGGAGCAGCCCTTTCACTGGTATAGAATAATGATGGAAAATGATTCTTCAAACAGGAAGTGGAGGAAGAGAAAATAGACGGTTATAACAGCCCTACTGGTGTGCCAGCTCTGGATCAACACAATTCTGTTATCACCACAATGTCTATGCAGTAGAACATGAAGGCAGCTGAAGCAAAGTTATTTCTGAGTAAGAATGACGTTACACAAGTCTCGGTGATATTTTTAGAATCTTTTAATGCACTATAAACAGCTCACTTTGCAACAATGAAGAAATGCATTATCTCCCAGCTTCCAGGGAAATTGAGAGAATCTAATCAATGTTAAAATCTAAGAAGAAGAAATAAAACAGAAGTTATATCACTGTTAACATAGGGATGAGTACAAAGGAATCTTGCAATCCAATCTAGGACCCAATTTCATCTATTGCTATGGACAGAAAATCTGTAGATCACTCCTGGTGCTTCCTGCTAAACTAACAGTAAAAACAGATTAGTTACAGCAACATACAAGGAGAAAAATTAAAAGATCTTAAAATATCAAGGTAATTACAGAGGGAGTTTATAATACCTTTCCCTGGACTACCCAAAACAATTATAGCCAGATTTGCTTTCAAAGTAAAAGTCATAGTACAAATCATTCCAGTAATTTAAGGAACATGTTAGCCAAATCATATAGAGATGTTAAGTGTTATAGGGGAAAGAATAATGAGTGCAAATAATGATTAAATAGTGATATGGATTGTGCTAATGTGGTAACAGGGACCCGTAGATGAAGCCTAGAAGTGGAGACATGGAATGCAGCAGTGACAACACCCACGTTTCAGGAACGTCACTAACTATGTTATAGCATGCACCCATTGTTGTAGAGGAAAATTAGATTTACTGTTAGACCTGTAGATAATCATTCTATTCTGTAATCAGGACCTAGTCTGTTACTTAGTCATCCTGTCACCACCATTCTGTTATGAAAATGGAGTTTCACTGGTAATCTCTTCAACTGAGAATGTAAAAGCCGTGTGAAATTCATGCTCAGGCAGATCAGCTTTGACTGGTTTCCTGATGTGCATCAGTTTTTAATAAATCACCTGTTATTTCAAACACCAACTCCGTGTGATCTTTCAGTTTGCTCCTACAGTAATGGCCAAATTTCTTTTTCAGTGATGTTGATTGATGGGAAAATCCAGCCTAGGATGCCAGTGAGAACATATTTTTCTTTGAAATAGTTCTGGATATTTAAAGCACCCTAAGCAAGGTGAAGCCCCAGTCTAACATCATTAATGATACCACTAAAATTCTCACATTCCCCACACTAGATATTGAAGTCTCTGGAATGGGCACTGAAATCACAGTGTTGTAGGCCAGAGGCAAGAAGATTATGAACTAAATAAAACTAGCCTATGAGTTTGTTATTGGTGTTGACTATTAGGCTGACCAAGATTAATTATTAGAATCAACAGCTGGTCATCAATAAAGCCTAGGGCTGAAGGAAACAGCCAAAATTGACGAGTTCAACTTACCATGGAAATGGACAAAGAAGAATTCAAATTTTCACCCAGCCAAGAAAGTATCAATTGATTACTCGAAGCAATTGGACAAAAAAAAACACACTCAAGTGTGTAACTAAAGTAATGTTAATTAATAAATAGTAGTTATTTGACTAAATATAGTTGACGTCAATTGTGCACAATGAGGCAGTCTTTAGGAGAATAATTTAATGGGATCTGCAACTCTCAATATCAGATTCTGGGAAGATAACCAAAGGAAACTCTCCTGGAAATCCCAATGTTAGAACATCTTAACACATTGGCATATGAAGTATAAAGATAAATACATATTGGATAGAAAGCATGACAGAGAACTGACAAAAGAAAAAATGAAATTATCTCAGCAGTCGAGAAGTAAATAATATTGTTTCGAAGCTAAAAGCTGTGCAGCATAATGAAGCTAGATAAGTTTACATATTGGTAATAGAGATTACATTTAAAATTTGTTTTTTAAATGGCATGGAATAGTAAGCATTTTTGTAAGTATCTGCTCAAACAGATGTAAAATATATCTTTGAAGGCACTAAACTATCAGAGCAGCAGCATGACAATCAAGAATCCATGAAAGAGAAAATATATTGCATGCATAGCTCTTTATACTTAAGGAAGCTGGGTGAGTAACTCCACACACAGATTAAACTTCTGAATGGGAAGAAACTAAATGATCTTTTAAAATTAGACTTTGTCCACTCTGTGGCAGTAATGGTTTAAGTTGTCAGAAGAAACTTTTTTTAAGTATATTAGTCAATTATTGCTGTTGTAATTGAATATAACTAAGCAGCAAAAACAAATTAACTCCTTCCACAAGGTGTTGAAAACAGTGAAATCCTTTAGGAATTAAATCACCAAGAATTGGAAATCAGCAAAACCAATCATATCTTCCGAAAGAATGAGTTGATCTGGCAAAATGTAGGACACTGCATCGGATGACGCTGTGGGCAAATTTACCCATAAATGTCCTTAAAAATTTTTTTAAAGAGGAAATATGAAAATAAATATAGCATGATACAAGTAAACATGGATAGATGGAATGGAGTAATTGTTTAATAAACTCCCTGGAATTGTCAAAGGAATTACACAACACAACAACCTCATGGATGCAATCGTGATGTGCATTTTTGAGCTTATGGGATAGTGTTAGTTCAAGTGAGAAGCTCAAAAAAATAGTAGCATGGCTGTCGAAGTAATGCCATACACTGCTTGGCATCATGACCTGCCCTTTCTGAAAACTGTTGTCCTCACCAACGGGTGTTCAGTGCAATTGACTATTACATACACAGGTGCGATTTGGATCTTCAAAGACAATTTAACACCAAAAAATGAGTACAACAAAATCTAATTTTACATTCTTTGTTCTCACAGCATTGAACGAGCCTTCATTTTCCTTTTCTATTCTCCTGAACTCTAATGTCAGGCTTCAGCACTCTGGAATAAGATAAATGTATTTCCCAAATTTGATTTGATGCTTGGAACCCATTCCAAGAAGATGTATGTCATAAGTAACCTCACCCATTTATTTTTAAGTAGTGCATTTTGGGAAAAAGTACAAGCAGAGCTTATAGAAAATGGTCCAGAATTATTTTCATGCTTGTTTAATCAAGCTAGCCTAGAACCAAGACAATACTGCTCACAGCTGACAGATGGTAGGTAACATAGCTATTTACATGCAGAATTCTGAAGCAAAATTATTCACAAATAGTAAAAAGCTTTTTGACATATTTAGTATCCATAAAACAGAATTCTCTGATAACCTGGGTTATTTTGCTTTATCTCAAATTCACTCTTGTGTCCTAGACAATGGCAACCCAACTGAATAACTTGTTTTGGTGAAAAATTGACATGCTTTTCAACTTCACATTCACGTGCATCTCCAGTATCACCAGATGCAAACCACAAAACGGCTTTTAATGAAAACGGGGAAATGAACATGGAGGAACAGTAATCAAAATTGCCACCATATGCTTAATTGTCTGCAATTAATGTGCAGTAAATATTTTTATTCTTCAAATATTTCAGTTTGACTGAATTTCCTTGTTTTATCAAACTTTATATTTTTCTCTTTTTTAAGTTTGTGGGTAGAGTTAAGATACATTAAGTTTATAGAGACCCCGATGGGAGGTTTATATACAGGCCTCCAAATAGTAGTCAGGATGTGTGATACAAATTACAACAGGGCACAGAAAAAGCATGTCAAAAGAGCAATGTTATGATAGCCATGGGGAATATCAAAATGCAGGTAGATTGGGAAAATCAGGTTGGTGCTGCATCCCAAGGGAGAGAATTTGTAGAGTGCCTATGAGATGGCTTTTTAGAGCAGCTTTGAGTTGAGCCCACGTGGGAATCAGTTATTCTGGATTGGGTGTTGTGGAATGACCCAGATTTGATTAGGGAGCTCAAGGAAAAGATCATAATATGATAGAATTCACACTGCAATTTGAGGGGGAGAAGATAAGGTCAAATGTATCAGAATTACAGTGGAGTAAAGGGAATTACAGAGGCATGACAGAGAAGCTAGCCAAAGTTGATTGGAAGGGGACACTAGCAGGGATAACAGCAGAACAGCAAAGGCTGAAGTTTCTGAGGGCATTTCGGAAGGCGCAGAACAGATACATTCCAAAGGTGCCAAAGGAAGTCAAAGACAGCATAAAAGGAAAAGAGAGGGCATGTAATATGGAGAAAAAATAGTGGGATGTTAGAGGATAGGAAAGTATTTAAAAATCAACAGAAGGCAACTGAAAAAAATAGGAAAGAAAAGCTGTATAATGAGGTAAGAGGGTATCTTTTTTTATATATACAGTATAAAAAAGAGGAAAAGACAGGTGAGAATGGATATGAAACTGCTGGAAAATGATACTGGAGAGGTAGTAATGGGGGATAAAGGAACGGCATATGAACTTATTAAGTATTTTGCATCAGTCTTCCCGGTTGAAGACCCTAGCAGTATGCCAGAAATTCGAGAGTGTCAGGGGACAGAAGTGAGCGTAGTTGCTAGTACAAAGGAGGTGGGGTTTGGGAAGCTGGAAGTTCTGAAGGTAGGCAAGTCTCCTGGACCAGATAAACTACAGCCTAGTGTTCTGAAAGAGGTAGCTGAAGGGATTGTGGAGGCATTAGTAATGATCTTTCAAGAATCACTAGATTCTGGAATGGCTCTAGAAGACTGGAAAATTGCAAATATTACTCTGCTCTTTAAGAGGGGATGGAAGCAGAAGAAAAGAAATTACAGGCCAATTAGCCTGGCTTCACTGGTTGGAAAGATATTGGAGTCTATTATTAATGATGAGGTTTCGGCATACCTAGAGGCATGTGATAAAATAGGCCAAAGTCAGCATGGCTTTCTGAAAGGAAAATTTTGCCTGACAAATCTGTTGGAATTCTTTGAATTAAAAAAAAACAAGCAGAATAGACAAAGGAGAGACAGTGGATGTTGTTTACTCGGATTTTCAGAAGGCCTTTGACAAGGTACTACACATGAAGTTACTTAACAAGATAAAAGCCCATGGTATTAAATGAAAGATGTCAGCATGGATAGAAGAATGGCTGACTGGCAGGAGGCAAAGAGTCGGAATAAAGGTATCCTTTTCTGATTGTCACAACCATGGATTCGGCAGTGCAGCAGATACGGCAATTGCACTCATGAGTATGCATATGTCAGCTAATTATTATTTTATTGTGATAGTATTTAACTCCATTCATTCCATCGTAATGTTGGTTGAGGTTTGAACCCAGCACAGCAACACTTCGCTGCCTGTTTGCATTCGGCCTTGCCTGAGAAATTGGACTGTCAAGTCAACTGACTCTGAAGACGAGCGGTATTCCTTTTATATTTAGTGGTTCTTTTCAGCCACAGTGTAGGCTTTTGTTTTTCCATATGAGAGATTTAGTTAATGGCCCTGTTTGGACTAGCGTTTATTGCTTACTTTTCCCTTTAACACTGTTCGCATTAAAGTCTGTGAACTATCGACCCGCTTCAGTGTCTGTCACCCTGCACTCGAGCCATATCCGAACCGGCTGACACTGATTGACTGCTGGTGACTAGTGTTGTTCCGCAGGGATTGGTGTTGGGACTGCTTCTTTTCACGTTATTTGTCAATGACTTGGATGATGAAATTGATGGCTTTGTGGCCAGGTTTGCAGACAATATGAAGCTAGATGGAGGGGCAGGTAGTCTTGAGGAAGCAGGTAGCCTGCAGAAGGACTTAAGACAGATTGGGGGAACGGGTGGAGAAGTAGCAGATGGAATATAATGTAGGAAAGTGTATGGTGGTGTTCTTTGGTAGAAGAAATAAAGATGAAGTCTATTTTTAAATGGGGAGATAATTCAAAAATCAGAGTTATAAAACGACCTGGGAGTCCTCATGCAGAATTCCCAAAAGGTTAACTTATAGGTTGCATAAATTATAATGCAATGTTAGGATTCATTTTGAGATATCTAAAATATAAGAGCAAAAATGTAAAGCTGAGGCTTAAGAAGGCATTAGTCAGATCACACCTGGGAGTACTGTAAGCCGTTTTAGGCCCCTTATCTAAGAAAAGATGTGAGATTCATGGTTGTTATCATCACAGTGGTGTACATTCCACCGCAGGCTGATACTGACCTGGCTCTCAAGGAACTGTATGAGACCATCAGCACACTGGAGACTGCACACCCAGAGGCTGCCTTCATCGTTGCCGGTGATCTTAATCAAGCGTTGCTGACGCAAGTCTCTCCAAAGTTTTGTCAGCACATCCAGATGAGCACTTGGGGAGATAATACAGTTGACAACTGCTACACTCCCTTCTGCAATGCTTACAAAGCTCTGCTTCACCTAGCTTTTGGAAAATCAGATCACTCTTTGATCCTGCTTTTGCTGATGTACAGGCAGAAGCTGAAGCAGGAGGTGTCCACAGTTAAAACTGTGCACTGTTGGTCTGACCAGTCGGCCTCCATGCTGCAGGACTGTTTCGATGACGTCAACTTGAATGTCTTCCATGTTGAGGATGTCTCCAGGTTCGCAGATGGAGTCATGTGCTTCATCCGGAAGTGCATCGACGACGTTGTCCCCCAGAAGTTGATCAGGGTCTTCTCGAACCAGAAACCCTGGAGCAATAGCTCCAAGTGAGCAGCACTTACCATGCAACACAGAGCTTATGCTGCCAGCAATCAGCAGGAGCTCCAGAAAAGCAGCTATGATCTGTGCAAAGCTATCAAAGCTATGAAACAACAATACAGGGACAAGATGGAGTCAAAATTCACAACAAATAGCACACGTGACTTGTGGCGAAGTTGCATACCATCGCAGACTTCAAAGCCAAACATTGTGATGCCGCCAGCGTCGCAGCCTCTCTCCCAGATGAGCTCAATCACTTTTACACTCGGTTCAATGTCGCTGACTCAGAACCTCCGAGGAAAACCACCACAACAACCTGCAACCTGGACATCTCTGAGGCTGAGGTACGCAGATGGTTCCGACGAGTGGACAGTCGCAAGGCTGCCGGACTGGACAGCATCCCAGGGCGAGTACTCAGGATTTGCGCAGCCCAACAGGCAGGTGTGTTTACAGACATTTTTAATCTCTCCCTCTCCCAGTGTAAAGTGCCCTCCTGCTTCAAATTATCCACCATTGTAACATGTCTGAACGACTGGTGTCCTGTTGCACTCACCTCAATAATAAGCAAATGCTTTGAGAGGCTGGTCAAGGATTACATCTGCAGCATACTACCACCCACACTGGATCCCCTACAATTCACCTACCGACACAAATGATCGACAGACGTCGCAATAGCCACTGCTCTATATACCGTCCTTACACATCTGGAGAAGAAGGAAGCTTATCCATAACTCCATCCAGGAATTAGACAGGACAGGAAGCTCAGAGACTTCGGCCTTGACCCTGCCTTGTGCAGCTGGATCCTGGACTTCCTGTCAGATCACTGGCAGGTGGTAAGAGTGGGCTTCCTCACCTCCACCCCTCTGACTCTCAATACAGGAGCCCCTCAGGGCTGTGTACTATGTCCCCTACTTTACTCCCTGTATACCCATGACTGTGTTGTCACCCACAGCTCTAATCTGCTAATTCAATTTGCCGACGACACTACATTGATTGGCCTAATCTCAAACAATAACGAGGTGGCCTACAGGGAAGAAGTCATCTCTCTGACACAGTGGTGTCAAGAAAACAACCTCTCCCTCAAGGTCACAAAAACAAAGGAGCTGGTTGTGGATTACAGGAGGAAAGGAAACGGGCTAACCCCTATTGACATCAATGGATCTGGGGTTGAGAGGGTAAACAGCTTTAAGTTCCTCGGCATTCACGTCACCGAGGATCTCACGTGGTCTGTACATACCAGCTGTGTGGTGAAAAAGGCACAACAGCACCTCTTTCCCCTCAGATAGTTGAGGAAGTTTGGTATGGGCCTCCAAATCCTAAGAACTTTCTACAGGGGTACAATTGAGAGCATCCTGACTGGCTGCATCACATCTGGTATGGGAACTGTACCTCCCTTAATCGCAGACAGCCCAGCACATCTGTAGTTGTGAACTTCCCATGATTCAGGACATTTACAAAGACAGGTGTGAAAAAAAGGGCCCAAAGGATCATTGGGGACCTGAGTCACCCCAACCACAATCTATTCCAGTTGCTACCATTTGGGAAACAGTATCACAGCATAAAAGCCAGGACCAACATGCTCTGGGACAGCTTTTCCACCAGGCCATCAGACTGATTAACTCACGCTGATTTGAGTGTATTTCTATGTTACATTGACTGTTCCATTTATTATAAATTACTATAATTGCACATTTAGATGGAGACTTAACGTAAGGATTTTTACTCCTCATGTATGTGAAGGATGTATGAAATAAAGTCAATTCAATTCAATTCAATCCAATCCAAAGGAGGTACATGAGAATGATTCTGGGAATGAAAAGGTTAACTTATGATGACCGTTTGATGGCTTTAGGCTTGTACTCGCTGGAGTTTAGAAGAACGAGGAAGGGGGGGATCTCATTGAAACCTATCGAATACTGAAAGGCCTAGAGAGAATGGATGTTTCCTATAATGGGTGAATCTAGGACCAGAGGATATAGCTCCAGAATAGAGAGATGTCCATTTAGAAGAGGGATAAGGAAGAACTTCTTTAGATGGGAGGTGGTGAATCTGTGGAATTCATTGCCACAGGCAGCTATAGATGCCAAGTCATTCAGTATACTTAAAGCTGAGACTGATAGGTTCTTGATTAGTCGGGAATCAAAGGTTATGGGGAGAAATTAGAGAATGGGGTTGAAAGGAATAATAAATCAGCTGTGATAGAATGGTGGAGCAGTCCTGATGGGTCAAATGGCCAAATTCTGCTCCTATGTCTTATGGTCCTGTTCCCTTTAATTGAATTGTTCACCACAATTATGTTAACATTTTGCTTAATGCTTGTATACCTAGTATTCACATTTTCTCTTCACCTTAACACTTTTTTTTGTCACATAGCTTCCTAAAATTGTTGAAAATCACTCTGCGATACATTTCTTTAACTTTTTAATCCACCTTTTGTTCTGTTTACATTCATCTATTTTTTATATCAAGGGGGCTGAATGTTAATGGTTTTATCATCTGCAAATATGGCATTTTTAATTATCAATACTGGAGAACAATAATCATTGCTAGAAGCAAGATTGTAAATACTGTCTAGGAATCTGGCATATGGCACAAGCTTTTACAGAATTCAACAAGCTATATTTCCCAGAGTACAATGCAATTATCCTGGTTCCCAAGTCAGACCATGTTATTTGGGAGACTCATCCAGGCACCTTCTGTCACAAATTATGCTTGCACGGATGAGCCATTCTGAGCTTGCATACTGAAGTAATGATGTAATTTCTAATGCAACACTCATTTAGAGTGCTGCCGTGAGTAATTAGGTCACATTGATCCAAATCACATCTGTCGTTGGTCACTCACAACCCAACCAGTTCTGCCGCTGCATGATTTAAAGAAGCCTTTCTGAGCTGGTCTCAGCCTGGCTCTGGGAACCTGACTCAACCACCACCCCCCCTTGAAAAATATTTGCCTATTCCCTCCTGCTGACCCGAACAATACAGACACCACAAAAGTCGCCAGATGCACTCCAATCCGAATACTACACAGGTAAATTATTTTATTCACCCCTTTGTCCAATCACTATTATCAAGCCTCAACGCTGACCTACTGAGCAACAATCATGATTCAGACCCCATCATGCAACCCACACCCACACTGACAGCCACCCACTATCCAGATTCTCCCACCATTCTAGATTCTCTATCCCTCAACCAAATTTGAGGCCTGAGCAATTGCCAGGTTTAGAGGTAAATAAGAAAAATTATCATGCAAGGCTGGGTCAGTATCATCCTATGCCTACAGCATCAGGCCTTAGATTTTTTGCCAAATGTGGTTTAGCTTCTCTAATGAAAACTGACTGAGGTACCCTCCACCTAATGAAGGAGGAAGATGTTTGCAACAGGTCAATAATGCTTCCCCTGAGAGCATCAAGACATATATTATAAACTCCCAACAAGCACTAGTATACCCCCAAACTCTTGAGGGTTTTCTATGTTAATATTAACGTAGAACAAAAATCAGCAGTAGTAAAACAAACCTCTCGTTCTGTATCCTAATCTACATCCTTTTTCACTGATGGAATTCAGTCTGGTTTTGTCCACAATTAATAAACTACATGCAACATTGTTTTGAGATCCAATCTTGTCACTAATTTTGAAAGAAAATAATTAGCTTAATGGACTTACCATGGTGCATTTCAATTGGATTAATTATGCCAACGAACTATGATTAGTAGATGTCCATCACATGAATTATACTGCTTCTTGTGAAATAGCAAATTAAATTGTGTGCAATGGAGGCGTGTGATTGATGTCAAATATTGCAAAAGAGAATTCAATCTGAACTGAAGTACAATTAAAAAAAAAAGATCTTATTCACATGAAAGCCTCAGAATAAGATCTAATCAATAGAATCTATTAATTTGTCTATTTCTTGCCTGAGCTGAAGGTATCTACAAAGCTGCCAGACATGCAGGTATATTCCCTTAAATGTCACAATCAGAGTAATACCTAGGGCCTCAATCATAAACTTTGTAACATTTACAAGATCTTGTTTCATCTTATGCATATCAGAAACTTCTGAAATACTTAAAATAGCTGCTGTGGTGTAACCATTTCAGCAAAATTGACAGAGAATCTCACCCAAAGTCTTGACTTCAAAAGGAATCCACCTTTCCCTTGAGTTGTGCTCTACAAAGTCTAAAATGAGTACAATAAGACTCAAGTACTCAAGTTAAGTGGCATTTTACACATAGACCTGGAACTGCACCAGGCAGCTTTAAAGGGTGGGGGGAATTACTCAAGAGAATTTGTTGTACCTCCATGTCCTTGAGGTGTCTGGAGAAATTTACCATGTTGCAACTGTTATAACTAGAAGTTATTGTGATACAAGGAATAAATACTGAGATTGTGATTTAGTTTTATTTTCTTTTGAGTTCCTGTGAGCCATAAAATGCATTTTACATAATTGATTTTTGTAAATACAGAACATCACAAATATTTCACATAAAACAATTTCCTTTCATTGATGACTTAGATAACATTAATATTTATATATTTAACAATAAATGCAGTTGTTCTCAGCATGAGGCTGTGATCCACCAACAATGTTGCTGATTTTTCAAAACTGGAAATTGGGTTTTCCTGGTGCATGTACCCTGGGTTTGCAGGCTGACCTAAGTTACTACAAATTTTCAAATAGACTTTCACTGGTTCATAATGGACATAAGCAGTTTTCCATTAAACATTGCTGCTAAAAGTTCACCACATGTCGTTAGCATTAATACACCATATAGCAATGCCAGTGCAGCCCAATGTATGCTTCTAGAACTCATTTCCATTGGCTTCTGAAATTTTGGAAGTTGATTACAAGACAGCATCACTTTTATATTAGGGATGAGTTTCTAACTACATACCTTAAGTTATTGTTAAACCAACTGATTTTATTGAATACTTTCTCCAGATTGAACCCCAATAGTGTGAAAGGAACAAATAAGATTTTGTGATTTCTGTAAGTGGATTAAAGTATGCATTCAAAATCTGATGAGTTCGAGTGGAATATTTAAATTGAGTTATGGAATGGTTGAAAAAGTTTATAACATAAAAAGGGAGATAAGATTTACATGTCTCAAAAGGGTTATTACAATTAAAAAGGATTTTTGGAAGCCTGGAGAAAGTTTGAAAAACATACTGCTGAGTTAGGGTGATGCAGTGCGTTGAAAGCTGACAGTTTACCTGTAAGATCTCAGTTTGATTTTAAACTGCATCAGGATGAATGAAAACTTCTTCTATCTCCAAAATACAATAGTTCTCCCCTGCAAGCTTCACCCATTAGAAAAATCATCAATCACTCTCCGAAATGTTTCAGCGATTAATGGATTTTTCGTATTCTCTTTTGGAAAATATTACTCTCACCATGAAAAAAATATATTTTCTGAAATACTAGGACCCTTTCAATCAAATTGCATCACAATTTAGATTGGACAACTGAAATTATATATTGAATTATAATATTTTACCTGTGACATTGAATGAACACACATACCACACACACACACCTGTTGAATATATTTCTTGGTGTTGATTTCCACTAAGCTCGTGTCTGACCCCCTTTGGCACCCTCTACAAGGGATCAATGAACTGCAAAAAAATTGTCTCTTCAAGCGGAAATGATAAAGTAGTGGTGGTTGGGGTGTGGAGAGCTGGTTTTATGGGTGGAGCCGTTGATCAGCTTCACTGATTGGGGAACGTCCTGTTTTCGAGTCTGGCATTTCTGGCAGGGGTGCCATGGAGATGGGAATGGAGCAAACAGTCCACGATTAGAGTGGGTAGTAGCCTTCATGATGTTACTGGCCCTTTTCCAGTTTTGTTCTGTATACGTGTTCTTGATAGTGGGTAGACTGTGTTAGTGATGAACTGTGCAGTTCATCACTACCCGTTGTAAAGCTTTCCTGTCTACCGCAGTGCAGTATCTGTACCATGCAGTGATGCAGCTCATCAGGATGCTCTCTACCATGCATCTATAGAATGATGTGAGTGATGCAAGTTCTCCTTTATACTTGTGTAGGTACTGGAAAAGTCAATCTTGAAGAAATTAGACTTAAATCACATAGAAAAAGTCAAAATGAGGAGTGAGAAACAAAACTGGAATTAAAAAGTGAGAATAATTGCACCAGAACAAAATATAGTTCACATTCCAGTCAAGCTGTGACATCTTTCAGACAGTCAGTCATTTCAGTTTTTCTACATCTTCTACTTATTCTTTTTATCTTAATGTAGTTTTTGAAACCATTGGAACCTGTGATTTACTGTCTGTAGTTTGATCGAGTGAGCTAGTACTCTGTGGTCCCCGAGAAAACTCCAGAAGAGAAATGTGAGCATGAGCTACCACAACAAGAAGCTCAGAGGCAAGAAGAGGGGCCATGATTGGCTGTATTTCCCACTGATTAAAGCATCAAGGAAGATTGAAACATCAAGGCAAATGTGGAGGAAAGCTGGTTCGAGTCGCTTCCTTCAGAGCGGCCGCTGGGTTTGAATTGCTGCCCTTGGAGGGGCCGCTCGGTTCGAGTTGCTACCCTCGGAGGGGCCGCTGGGTTCCAATGCCCTCGGAGGTGTTATCGAAATTCTGAGATTTATGGATTGGACCCCTTTTAGCTCGAAGCTTTTTGTCATGCTCATGCCCATTCTTTCTTGTTGCCGATTGGTGGACTGGGGGTTTGGGGTTTGATGTCCTTGTTGTTTCTCCATATGTGTGATGTTAGTTTTTGTGGGGGGGAGGGATTGGAGGCAGTTGGGGTTTGAGAGTTTTTGTTTCTTTTTCTTTTTGTGTGGGGGGGGTATTGATGTCCCTATTTCAACTACTTCTACGGTTTACTGTATTTTATGGCTCTCGGGAGAAGATAAATCTTAGAGTTGTATTCTGCATACATACTTTGATCATAAAATGAACCTTTAAACATTTTCTTTTAATCCAATACAAATCAATCGCTGGAAGAATGAAACTTCACATTATAAAGTTAAACTTCCAGGGCAGAGAGATTTTTTGATATCAATGACTGCCTGCAAAGATTCACTAACTTCCAACTGTGTCATCCCCAAACTCTTCTGCCAACATTAATGAAAAAAATAACAAGTGGATTCACACCATCAGCATGATATCAATGCTGAATTTATCAGTAAGGATCATGACAACGACTCTGTAAATTAGTTCTTTTCAACAGAACATGAGAGTACACTAAAAGTTGATGTCACGTCTTTTCCACTGTAACAGTGAGGAACATGAACCTCATTGTTATTCTTGTCACAAAATTCAAACCAGTAAAACAAATATCTGACTAAAGAAATCTTCTTTGTAAAATTAAGCTTTAGATAAAACTTACCTCCATAATTCCTATTGAAACACTTAAGACCATCCACACCGCATCCATATGTTCAAAGTAAATTTGTTATCAAAGTACATATATCAGCATATATGACCCTGAGAGTCATTTTCTTGCAAACATTCACAGTAGAATGTCAGCCTCTGCCCCATTCCCAAGCTTTCCCCTTCCCGTTCCACAGAAACTCTAACTAGACTAATGGTTCCCAACCTGGGCTCCGTGGACCCCTTGTTGAATGGTATTGGTCCATGACATAAAAAAAGGTTGGGAACCCCTGAACTAGATTATGGTAGCACTTGCTGCAACAAATCACCGCTACCTGTTGCCCATCTTAAAATTTTAGTAGTATAAATAAATAGGCCAGATAACAGCATCAATGCACTTGTTTCTGAAATTCTGTTCCACTAACTTCAGCAGAATGGAATTTCAGCAGCAAAAAATTATACAATGATGTAAAAATATACTTTTTTTTTTAAACACACACACAATTTAGCTCCTTCCAATTCAGCATAAATTATAGGCAGCCATGTTTGACTATGCACACTATCTACCTAAAGATGTCAAATCTACCTGAAGCAAATTTAAATCTATGTTCACCTGAAATCCAACAGATGTGCAATTCTTGAAGCAGAAAAAGTTTATTTTATTACTACTCATCTCAGATTAGCTCAATAAAGCAAAACTATCTCAGATTAGCCAACCCTTCTAATGTCACTGATCAAACCCAAAAGCTTGCCTGCATCATGAGCTAAAAAGATGATTATAGTCATTGATCTTTCAAAGGTTAATTTGTTACTTCTTTATAGTTCATAGTAATTGACTTCAAGTTTCATTAAATTAACCAAACATGAAATTGTTTGGCTAATTCAATGAAACTTGAAGTTGGCACAACATGCAACAAAAGACAAAAACATTCAACAATTGCATCTGGATACATGTAGATTTACAATTTCTGACCTGCATGTGACTAAGATGCTCTTCCATTAGAGCCAAAGTCAACACTACAGCTTTGCACAGGAAAAAAAGCTGCCTTTACAATTCATTTATTTCTCATGATATTCCCGTATATATCATATATATCATGGGATAGCAAGAGGCTGCAAAGGGTTGTAGATTCAGCCAGCTTCATCAATAGCACAACCCTCCCTATCATCAAAGACATTTTCAAGAGCCAACGCCTCAAGGCAGCATCCATTATAACCAGGTCAAATCTACCATTCAGGACTTATCCTCTTCTCATTACTACCAGGAAGGAAGTAGAGCAGCTTAAAAACCCACACTCAAGTCAGCAACAACTTCTTCCCTTCTGCATTGGCTTTCTGAATGATCCATGAACACTACCTCATTATTCCTTGTTTTTGCACTATTCATTTTGTAACTGAGAGTAATTTTGTGTCTTTGCACGATACTGCTGTCGGAAAACAACAAGTTTCATGTCATCCAAGGCAGCGATAATAAAGCTTATTCTGATTAAAACAAAGAGCTTTTCTTCTTTGTATTAGGAATTTTTCTCTGATCGTCATTTGACAGCAGTCTCTTAGCGGTAAAGTGGGAAAATCAAGGAGTAGAAAACTTGATCTCTGAATACCAGACTCATAATTTCAGCTGTAACAAGGCCAACTTCTGGTATCAAATGACCAACTAAGCCTTCATCAAGTCTGGCAGGAAGCACTTGGTGCGTTACTCGCCACCGTGGGCGAATGGGAAAGAGTAAAGCACTCTACAGACCGATACCTAAAACAGGCATTAGACCTTTTGTAAATAAATCATCATTGCCCTCTGTGGCCCTATATGTAAGGGTAGTTTGTCCTTAGATTAACATCATTAAAATCACATTTTACAACAGTGTGTTACCTCTTTTCGGAATACATATCTAAATGATTACCTGACAGATATAAATGTGCAGCAACTGATTCAATAAAGTGAGGGTGTTAGCAGTAAGAATCGTCATGCATAAGATATAGGAGCAGATTAGGCCATTCAGCCCATTGAGCCTGCTCTGCCACTCCATTATGGCTGATCCATCATTCCTCTCAACCCCATTCTCCTGCCTTCTCCCCATAACCTTTGACACCATGATTAATCAATCTTCACCTTAAATATGCGCCCAGTGACTTGGACTGCACAGCCATCCATGACAATGAATTCCACAGATTCACCACTCTCTGGCTAAAGATATTTTTCCTCATCTCTGTTCTAAATGGACATCTCTCTATTCTGAAGCTGTGCCCTTTGGTCCCAGACTCTCCCGGTAGGAAACATCCGTTCCACATCCAGTCTACCCAGACCATTCAATATTCAAAAGGTTTCAAAGAAATCCCTCTTCATTCTTCCAAACTTCAGCAAGTACAGGCCCAGAGCCATCAAACGCGCCTCATATGTTAACCCTTTCATTCCTGGAATCATTCTCATGAATCTCCTCTAGACCCTCTGCAATACCAGCGCATCTTTTCTTAGACAAGGGGCCCAAAACTGCTCATAATATTCCAAGTACGGTCTGACCAATGCCTTACAAAGCTTAAGTATCACGTCCATGCTTTTATATTTTAATGTTCTCAAAATGAATGCTGACATTGCAATTCTTTCCTTACTGCCAACTCAACCTACAAGTTCACTTTTAGAGCACAGGTTTGCAACCTGGCATCCACAAACCCTTTGGTTAATAGAAGGGGTGCATGGCATAAAAAATGTTGGGAACCCCTGCTTTCGGGAATCCTGCACAAGGATTCCCAAGACCCTCTGCGTTTCTGATTATTGAATTTACTCTCCATTTAGAAAATATTCCACACCTTTATTCCCTGTGCCAAAGCACATGACCATGCACTTCCCTGCACTATATTCCATCTGCTACTTATTTGCCTGTTCTCCCCATCTGTCTAAGCCCTTCTGCAGACTCTCTGCTTCCTCAACTCTAACTTCCCATCCACCTAACTTTGTACCGTCTGCAAACTTGGCCACAAGGCCATCAATTCTGTCATCCAAATCATTGACATACAATGTGAAAAGAAGCAGTCCCAACACTGACCCCTGCAGCACACCACTAGTCATTGGCAGCCAGCCAGAGAAGGCCCCCTTGATTCCCAATCCGAATGCTAGTACCCTTCTTGGAATACCATGGGCTCTCATTTTGGTAAGCAGCCTCATGTGTGGCACCTTGTCAAAAGCCTTCTGAAAATCCAAATAAACAACATCAACTAACTCTCCTTTGCCTATCCTGCTTGTTATTTCCTCAAAGAATACCAACAGATTTGTCAGGCAAGATTTCCCTTTTCTAAAGTCATGCTGACGTTGGCCTATTTTATCATGTGCCTCTAAGTACCCCAACACCTCTTCGTTAATAATGGACTTCAATATATTTTCATTCACTGAAGTCAGCCTAACTCGTCTGTACTTTTCTTTCTTCTGTCTCCCTCACTCCTCAAAGAGTTGAGTGACATTTGCAATTTTCCAGTCTTCCAGCATCTCGAGATTATTGAAAGATCATTACTAATACCTCCACAATCTCTTCAGCTACCTCTTTCAGAACTCTAGGGTGCAGACCATCTGGGCAAGGTACCTTCAGATACTTTCAGCTTCCCAAGCACCTTCTCCCTACTAATAGCAACAACACTAACTCCTACCCCCGACATTCTCGAATATCTGGCATACTGCTAGTGTCTTCCACTGTGAAGGCTGATGCAAAATACTTGAGGTATTCGCCATTTCTTTGCCCCCCACCCCCATTTCTACCTCTCCAGCATCAGTTTCCTCTGGACTGATATCCATTCTCATTTATCTTTTACTCTTTATACAGTATATCTGAAAAAAACTTTCTGTATCCACTTTTATATTATTAGCTAGCTTCCCTTCATATATCATCTTTTCTCTCTTTATAGCTTTTTTAGTTGTTTTATATTGGTTTATAACAGCTTCCCAATTCTCTAACTTCACACTAATTTTTGCTTTTATGTAGTCTTTGACTTCCATTGTCAGTTACAGTTGCCTCATTCTCCCTTTAGAATACTTCTTCATCTTTGGAATGTATCTATCCTGTGCCATCCGAATTGCCCCAAGAAGCACCAGCCATTGCTGCTCTGCCATCATCCCTTCTAGTGCCTCCTTCCGGTCAACTTGGGCCAGCTCCTCTCCCAGTGCCTCTGTAATTCCTTTCACTCTACTGTAATATTGATACATCTGATTTTAGCTTCTCCTGCTCAAACTCAGGGTGAGTTCCACCATATTTTGATCACCGCCTCCTGAAGCACCTTCAATTACTCCAAAAGACTGAGGTTTGGTAAAATACTGAAAGGCTTTTATTCGCTGTACAATACGACCTCCACAGTGAGTGTCTGCCCCCGGTCTGAGGGGGAGGGGCAAGGCAAACACCTTTATACAGGACTCTGTGGGAGGAGCCAGAGGGGCAGTCAGCAGAGGTGTGTGTCCAGACAGGTAACCGAGTTACAACATATATACATGGTTTACCACACCTCCTAAGGGTTTTTTTTTAAACCTTCAAATCTGGGTCATTACATAACACCCAATCCAGAATTGCCATTCCCCTAGTGGGCTCAACCACTAACTGCTCTAAAAAGCCATCTCATTGGCAATCTACAAATTCCCTCTCTTGGGGTCCAGCACCAACTGGATTTTCCCTATCTATCTGCGTTTTGAAATTCTCATGATTATCACATTGTGCTTTTTACATGCCTTTTCTATCTTCCATTGTAAATTTTAGTCAACATCCTGGCTACTGGTTGGAGGCCAGTATATAATTCCCATCAGAGTCTTTTTACCCTTGCTGTTTCTTAACTCTACCCATAAGGACTCTACGTCTTCTGATCCTATGCCACCTCTTTCTAAGGACCTAACTTCAATTTTTATCAACAGGGCCACCCCATCCCCTCTGGCTACCTGCCTGTCCTTTTGATAGCTGGATGTGAATCTCCCAACTACGATCTTCTTCCAGCAATGATTCAGTGATGCCCACAATGACTGACCTGCCAATCTCTACTTCACCACAAGACCATCTACCTTATTGCGTATGCTGCATATACAGTATTCAAATATAACATCTTCAGTCCTGTGTTCATCACCCTTTTTGATTTTGCCGCCCCCATTACCCTTTAACTCATTGCACTGACTGCAATGTTGCCCTATTATTTGCCTGTCCTTCCTCACAGTCTCACTACGCATTGCATCTACTTGCAAATAAAGGCATCTCGATCCTGCGGTCTTCATTTCAGACGAAGCACAAGTGAAAGTCTTTCCCTGCTGTGAGTTCATAGCACATTTAAATTCTCCCTGCTCCCATTTCCACACCTCCTCTCTTGCCTTCATGTTCTAGAGAATCACTGCAAGACACGTAGAAACCCAAAGCAGTTTGATTTTTACTGTTCATATTGCACAGAATGCCCAAGGCTCAAGACCATCCATTCATCAGACTTCACCGCTGAAGTACAGGACTTGAAGTGGTACTGCACTTGCCTCTGTACCCCATATGTGCATTATAACAAAAAATGGACACATTGAGAAAAAGCATGAATCTTTTGCAAGTTTGAGTCAAACAATAAATCTTTTAGCACCTTCACTTTATTGCTACATTGATTCCACAAGGTGAAAAATTGATGTTGCAACAAATCATTCCTCATACAATTCTTTACATTAATGTGCCTCATGGGATTAAGAAAGTTTATGAATAGTTTGCAATTGAAGCAAGACACAATTAAGGAACATTGCAATTGCATAATTCAGAACCAAGGAGGAAGTCAAATGCAATTAATAGAATCCACAGGCACATAGTGGTAGGCCTCCTAGAAACCTGTCGGGATTGTGGAATAGGTGCTCCTCATTTGCGGTTTTCTGATATCTAAATTTTATTTTTGCTTTTTAGCAGACAACCCTAATATTCATGAAAAATGCATGTTTTGTTAATTGTCAGGGGACCCCAATTAATTTGATCAATTCTGACCAAATTCTAAATAAAAGATAATCAACAACCAGACCAAGGTCAGCTAGGGGAAAAAACAAAATAACTGCAGAAGTTCATTGTTGCTCAGGGAAATAAGTAAATTTCCCTTTCACTTACATTGGAGCACACGTTCCAGAATGCTCACAGTCCAAAGACTGCATTGGGAGCATCTGGTTGACAGGATTTTTTGGGAATGTCACTAAATGAGTTCAGAGTGGGCCACAGTTTAAGCAAGTTGATCCAATTTACATGTAATTCACAAAAGAAGAGCACCATAATTAAGCATCTCCTCTGGATATCTGCTGAAATATGCAGAATTAATTCAGCAAATTTTATGAGGATGTGCATATCAGCTGAAGTCATTTAATATACATTTCTCATTAACTTTCTTCTTGATGAGCTATTCAAGTGCATTGTGTTAACGCAGGATATGACAAACAGACCAATTAATGATATAACTACCAATGTATGTTCTGTTCGCAAAACAGAACAAATCCAGTCCAGCTAATTGCCAACTCATCTGTCTGCCCTCAATTATGAACCAAAAGGTGGAAGGCATTGTCCAGAGTGTTACTGGGCATCACCTTATCAACAATAACCTGCTCATAACCAAACAGCTAAACTTCAGAGAAAGGTTGACAGTGACTGCCCTTGGTATCAAGGCTGTAGTTACCGGTGTGTGGTGTCAAGGAGCCCTGATTAAACTGTCCAAACATTAAAGGAAGTGTGCTCCAATGCCTAGAGTCACATTGCTCAAGCAAACATGGCTTGGAGGTTGGATAACAATACTCCAACCACTGTCCTAGGCCAAACTATCTTCAGCTATTTCAGCAATGACTAGTCATCCATCATAAGGTCAGATATGAGATTTGCAGTATTCAATTCTAATTGCACTCATCAATAAATGAGGTGTTCACCCCCCACCCCCGATACAGCAAGATAAACACAACAACATACAAGAGCTGATTAGCAGCAAATGAAATTCATGCCACATAACTGGTAATGGCCTCCTCCAATGAAGAATCTGATCATCTACCCTTGAAATTTAATGATATTACTCTCACCAGGTTTCCCACCAACGTTTTTGCAGTCAGCATTAACCAGACTTTCAAGAGGATCAGAGATATAAATAATTTGGGCTCCAACCGACTGGTGGTGGACAGACTGGTGATTTCCCACCAGATGCACCAGCTTCTTCACCGTTTAGAATGTTCAAGTCAGGAGGTGGTAGGATGTTCTCCACTTACCTGGATGACTGCAGCTCCCACTTGCAAAGAGCTTAATACTATCCAGGATAAATTGGCACCTCATTCAGCACCCTTAACATTTACTCTCTCCTGCAGACAATTACTTTATCGTGTAAAATCTACAAAAAGTAATACAGTTACCCACCCGTGCAACTTTGACAGCACCTGTCACATTCACAGCCTCCAATGTTAAGAAGGCAAAGGTCAGAAAATGGATGGAAACACAGGTTATCTTCCAACTGTATGCTCAATTGGATATATACAGTGGTTTCTTTATTGCCACTTGGTCAACGTCCAGAACTTCCTTTCCAAAAGCACTGTGGGAAAGCCTTTACTACTAAACTCAAGCCAGGTCAAGAAGGTTGCTTTCCATCCATTTCCACAATTAGGAGTAGGTACTGGCCTTACCAGCAACGCTAATTCCCCCCCAAAATGACTACTAAATGGCAAAAATTTAACCCATCTGGAAGAATACATGAATCATTCTTTTGCTCTTGGTCTTGTTTTACGTCAGTTAGACAGGGAGTAGATTGGTAAATTTCTCAGAACTTTAATGCATTTAGAGCTATAGAGTGACGAAACACAGAAACAAGCCCTTTAGTCAAAATGAGAACACACCAACCAGTAAACAGCCTTTTATACTAATCCTGTTTTATTGCTCCCATGAACTCCTCTCCAGATTCTGCCATTCACCTGAACACAAGGAACAATTTACAGTGGCCAATTAACCATCCAGATGTGGCAGGAAACTGCAGGGAATTTACACAGTTGCAGGGAGGGGATGCACACCCAACATAGACAATGGTGGAGGTAAGGATCAAATTGGGTCATGAGAATTGTGAGGCAGCAATTATCATATCTTCTCTAATCAGGTAGGTTTAAAGCATCTTCAAGCCCACACAATTATTGGTATATTTCTCAATGACATATCTTAGGGAACACACTCTGCACCCCAACATAAAACAGTAACACATAAATCAACAAGTTAACCCATTTTTTTAAAGATGGTATTTAGTGAGAGAAGCAAAGCTGCAAAATGACTTGAGGAAGAATGCAAATAAAACAATTTCAGTCAAAAGAAAGGATGGGGTGTGACAAATGTGTGGCATTACAAAATACAAAATTCCTGAAGCTAAACTTAATGTCAGTGAGATCTTTAAAGGTTAATACAGATTTCAGATAACAATGGAGACTTCACTGATTTGTCATAAAATGCGAAGAAAGCAACTCTCTAGGAGTGAATAATTGGGCTCTAATTCTCCTATCCATACAGTCTTTCAACCTTCAATAAACAACTTCTGTGAACTGGCATATAATCTGTTTAAAATCTAAATTATCTTTATCAGTAAATGAGAACAGAAGAACTGGAATACTTACATTGTTATTCAAGACGACCATTACTTACAATTTATTAACTGAAAATAATCTTGTGAGCAAAACAAAAATTGAAATTATTAAGCAGAATTCACTAGTTCCGGTGGAAATGGCACACAATGATTGAGATGTAAATTGACCTGGGAGAGAGAACCTCTGAAATTCAATGTTCAATAAGGTGCTGGATGGTTTAGGCTGATCCAACCTTCACCTCACTGTGAAATTTGTGGGTTTTTTGGTAACTGACCATCATTACCCATAAAACTTACAAAAGCTATATATTTAAGGCAGTAAACTGCTAGCAACTGGCAATCATTAACAACTGTCAGTCAGCTTCTCTGTTCCAGACACTGAAGCAGTTGTACAATACAGCCAGTCCTTGCAGAGCTTAAAAAACTGTCCAAAAAAACCCCCTCAAATTTCCTTCACCCCTCTTTCCCTTAATTAAGTCTTTCTTTCCCTTGTTTTTTCCTTCCTTCCTTGGATGAGGGACTATGGTTACACGAGGAGAGGTTAAAGAGTGTGCGACATTGATTTTTTAAATGAAGAAAAGAATAAGGATGATTTTGACAAAGATTTCAAAAAAGGGGGTTTGGACAGAGTGGAGAAAGATACCATTCCCTTTGGTCGAGTTGTTAATGTAAGAGGTCACCAGCATAAGATAAAGGGGGAAAAAAATTAAGAATGTTGACACAAAAGCATTTTATTTTACACAGGAGGTAGGTTCTATTGTGACCATAAGAATAAATTGATTAATACTTGGTGGGAAACCTTTGGAGCTTCCCTTGAGGAGATGGACTGTATGGCCTCCCACACAATGAATCTCAATAAGTTTCAAACTGACAACCATAAAATAGTCCTTAGATCTGCCCAAGTATCATCAGCATTTCCAACACCTCCATCGTTTGCTTCCATAAATAATCCTTCGACTGAGTTGACTTTATGCTTAGAAATAGATATTTGTAAGGGATTGATAATATCAATTTTTTCCCTTTGCCTTCGACATTTATCTAACTCGGTGAAATTTCATCTTGTTGGAATATTCTGACACGGAAGAGTGCATATCATTAAGTTATAAATCTGTAAAGATAACTGGACAGCTCATTTGATCTGTGGGGGGAAATTAAAGAGGGTGTTTACTTTAATTTAAAGTTTGCTATTGGAAACTATTTTAAGTTTTAATGAAAAAAACTTGGTGATTCAAAAGGTAAAGCAGATTTCAACATCCCATCTGGGAAGAACTGTGCTTGATGTTAGCAAGTGAGCTGTCAAATACATCCCAAACAGAACAGGATGGTGAATTTTGTTGCTGCCATGCATCATTCACAAGCAAGCAGAGAAGGACTTGAAGAACGAAGACAGCCACCATACTTGGGTGGATTGCCCTTGACATGTAATTGCGGGATCTAAATTGGTTCAAAAAAAAGAGTAGATATCTTGACCTACTATGGCAGTGAGCTGTACATAGTCCACAGCAGTAAAATCAGTGCTAGTTAGTTAAAACACGAGAGTTGCTTCAAATATATATATAAAATGATCACTTAAACTTGCTGAGGAAAAATGTAAGTTGCAGGTTTTCTTGCATTTTCATTTGACTAAAAGTTGACTATTTTGCCAAAAGAGGGGTGATAAATTGAAATGGCTGTCATGTAGCTGAATTATAAACTATGGTTTGGCAAGTAAATGTGAAATGAATCTGATAGGTTGTCATACACCAACCATTCAAAATTGATGTTTTAAAAGGTACCTGCATACCTTTTTGCATTCACATGCAATCTACCTGCACAAATATTTTTAGGGAATGAATCTCTTCGGAAGAAGTTCTGGTGTAGATAGTACCACACTGTTCAAAGTACAGTAAATTGCATACTGCAGTAAATGAGTGAAATGTTTCATCTACAAGGAAAAAAAAGGTAATCTTAAAAGAGCAACTGTGAGACGATAAAAGCACTTGAAAGGTATTTCAGCATGCTTTTAAATGGAGGATTGTGAAAGATACGATTTAGGCTATATAACTGCCACTTCTAAATAGAATCAACATGTTTCCAGGCATGCATCGATTCAGAAGTGGCAATCTAACTCTACAGCCAGATCTTGAACTGAATACAGAATACACAAAAGCTAAATGATGCAGAACCAGTCTGGGAAGCCATCTCATCACCTGGATATTGCACCAAGTATATTACAGTTGAACTTACATGTAAAGCCAGGATTAGAAAGCACTCACACAGTTCATTCAACATCTTGGGCATCTTACAGGATTGTTTTCTTCAAATACCAAATACCGCAATGTCTGCAAACAATAAATAACTGCTGAGAAAATTGGTACCTGGAGGAAGGGAACAGCTGAGATTAAAACCATGGTTGTATGTGCATCCATCACACAAAACACTAACCAAAAGCAGGAGGAAAATTTGCTCCCCAAATTCAGTCAAATACCAACTTCAGAATATTCTTCAACCTATACTGCACAAGAGGCAATTTTTGTTCATGGGACGTGGGCAATATTCTGGAGTTAGTATTTGAGTGAAACTGGGAGCAGGTTAATTGTGAGCAAGTGCCACTTGATAGCACAGTCAATGATGGCTTCCAACACATTGCTGGTGATGGATTGACTGATAAAGCAGTAATTAACTGGATTGAATGTGTCCTGCTTTTTGTAAAGGAGACTGGGTCACACGGTCAAGTAAATGTAAATATTGGAACTTTACTGGGATAGCTTGACTAAAGACATAGCAGTTTTCAGGACTGCAGCGATGATGTTGTCCTTCTCTAATAATAGTGTCTGTTACATTTAATTTAACATATCTACATTTTTGGTAATGTTTTTGGTAGTGTAAAGATGAGAATTCTAGTTGCACAATATAGTGAAAAAATGGCTTTAAAAAGTTATCAGAAACTTTTCCAGTATGACCATTTATGCAATATGAATGAAAAGTCAGCACTTAATACCATCCAGAGGAGAGGTTAAGCAGGTTGGGGCTGTTTCACTGGAGTGTAGGAGAATGATGAATAATATTATAGAGGTATGCAAAATCACAAGGGACAAAAATACAGCGAATGCAGTCTCCTTCCCAGGGTTAGCGAGTGAAGAACTAAAGGATATGGGTTTAAGGTGAGAGGGGAGAGATTTAAAAGGCTCCTGAGGGGCAACTTTTTCACCTAAAGGATGGTGAGAAAATAGAATGAGCTTTCAAATGCAGTGGTCGAGGAAGGTACATTAACAACATTTAATTAGATTAGACGGGAATCTATGTTGGCATGTATATTTGGGCTAAAATGCTGAATGACTCTATTAATATGGTTACGGTGATCCAACTTTTGTTGCAATCAATATGTAGTCACTTAAAGTTACACCAACGACGCTGATCGGTAGGAAGTTCAATAATTATATCCCACTGTTAAAAATGAAGTTGCAACACATTTCCAAGTCAGGTCAAAGCTTCAAATTCAAGGTGAACTTGTAGTTTGTGTTCCAATGTGCTTGCTTTCCTTCTCCTTCCAGCTAAAGATATCACGTACTGAAGGCAGTAAGCCAACAGACATCAATCAAAAGTAGGGGAAAAAAGTTGTTTAGCATGAAATTGCTTCAGCATGTGTCAAATCTAAAATTTCAGCCTGAGGCTTCAAAATTTGATGTACTAATTGAGGTGATGCACTCTACAATAGTGATAACACCTAACAAGCAAACTTAAAGGGTGATACAAGGAATTTAGTAATGTACAAGGACTCAACTGTTAAAATAGCAAACTCTCCAAAAAAAAGCTTTCCTTAACCTGCAGGTAGAGCTGCCTATTAGGGATTAGCAGAGATTTTCTCTGATCATGAATGTGAATTCAAGGAAAAGGCTCCAGTCCAAAATTTAACCAGGAATCTTGTTTTCAGATTTAATCCACAAAATTACTGCAAGAAATAAAATCACACTGATCTGAAGCACCACGGAAATGAGTCATCTTTTGCTTTTATGAACTCCATCATATTGCAAGGGTCAAGTGGACAAATGTTGGGTTTTTTAAAAATGGGAAATATTTATTTTGATGTCAGCTCATCTCAAAAAAACCCAGGCTTGAAATTGCTTATAAAATGTTGATAGTATGTTTATGTAACTGAAAAGCAAAAAAAACCCCAGCAAAGTCTGGAAATTTGAAATAAAAGCAGGAAATTAAGGAAATACATAAAAGTTATTTTTGGCTCCCTCCTCACTATGCTGTCCAATTAGCTGAGTATTTCTAGCATCTGCTGCTTTTATTACAGTATACTTGTGTATCATTTCAACTTTATGAAATGAACACAATTTAGTAAAATAAAAACTACCAAATTTTATTGTTGTTGAGGGTTTTATGGCCTAATGCTGAACCTAATTCTTATTGTCTTATCAATGCCAATGAGTGTGCTGAGCTATCTTGAAGAATGAATAAATAAGGACTGTGTTTGTGTTAAATTTGAACATGAAAATTATAATTTACAATTATTGCAGAAATGGATGAATTGGATAATTCTATATTTGTTTGGACTACTGAGGTGTTCTCTGGAAATTATTCGTACTTGCAGCTGATTAGTTCACAGTGGGAAAAAGGCATCATTAGCACTACTCCAACACGAGATAGTGACAGTCAACCCTATTCATCTCTAACTTTATCCACAGATCCAAATACTCCTGAAGTCAGCCCTAAACCAATTTTTTGGATCCCAGCCAGAGATCTTGAGCCAGATCAGAAAGAATTTAAATGACTGTAAAAGAGTTATGTTCTCAGATTTATTCCCTGGGTGTACAAGTGTAATCCTTTGTGTACATTTTCCATGCTACTGGGATTGGGGTATCCGCATACTATTCTCTCATCCAGTTCCACGTGCAGTTCAGGTCAGATTACTTATTACAACTCGAGTGCACTTTACAACTTTTCAGATTGCGTTGTTAACTAACCTTGTTTCCTCATATGCATTTTAAATGTTTTAATGTATCTACTAATACATGTTCATACTTTCAAAACATTATACGGCATTTTTGTTTCTATTTAGTGTCATCATCATCATCATATGCCATGCTGTATGAATGGGTGATCACAGTTTTCCATCTGACTTTAATCTGCAATGTCCTAATAAGCTCTTCAAAGCTTTCGCCTGTCCATCCCTCAATGTAACTCATGAATGTCATGTGCTGTCGACCGCGACTTTTCTTCCATCACTTCCATCAACTTTTCCTGCCAGTCCAAGATGTTTGAGCTTCTCTTTCCTCTGTACATGTCCCAGAAGTTCTAGCTGTCGTTTCCAGATTGATGACATCAGTTCTATCCTTATTCCGGCTTTTCGTGACCGTTCCTCATTTGTTATTCTGTCTTTCCACAATATTTTCAACATTCTTCTGAAAAACCACATTTCTGCAGCTTTAACATTGTCCGACATTTGCTTCCATATGCTGGTGTGGAATGAACGTAGCATCACAAAACTGAGTTTCATACCCATAGAAATTATGTTACTCGTTAGTGTCTTGTACAAATGCTTAAATGTGTATTTAGTAATCCCAATCGTTTTTCTAATTTCAACATATACTGAATAAATAAAAGAGGATCTTTACAGTATCTTTATGGTTGCTATCCATGGACAGATCATGCCCCTATCTCTTGTGAATAACTGACTTCAGTCAAATTTCTCAATACAAGAATTGAGTTCAATAAACCCATTCTCAGTCAAACTCACCAAGTTTATGCATTAAAACATAGATGATTACAAAACAGTACAGGCCCTTTGGTAGTGATTACACTTTGGAAAATTTAAAGCCAGATGTAATGCTCTTGATCATAATGCAGTGACCCCTGGTAAAGATGTTCCCACTGGACTGCGGGTGCAGAGGAAAGAAATATTCCAGTGCCTGTGTTAAGTCAAATTATCCAAAAATCACTTTAATATCATGATTCACTGCAAATAATGGGAACTTGGGCAAGGTGCCAGATGTAAAAATTAGCTTGAATCCTTCCCGAAGACATTTATCCCACAGGAGAAGGGAAAAAAGGGCAAGACTTCGTTTAAAAAAAAAAGATTTCAGTGACCTTCAAGTTTGTGGGCAGGTTTTGTGGAAATTATTGTAGAAAATAAGGTGTTCTCCTACAAATTCTGACAAAACTGGAAAAACATGGTTGAAGGGAAAATGGTGTGAATGCAGATAGCTCACATTCAAACAAAGATTCGAAGATTTTTTTTTATTACTGCAAAGTGATCAGCTCAAGCAATCATCTGATTTTCCATCTCGAGAAGGACCTGTCTGATGAAATCATATGTTCATCAGAGCAGCTCCAGAGAGAAATGCTGTTTCCTTATTTGAAACTGAAAATTAGAACAATCCTGTTTTTGCAAGGCAGGGCCTTGGGTATGAAAGATGATGCCACAGTCACATCAGAAGCGAGGCTGAGGGGAAAGGAATGGTTCAGGAATTCAGAGTTGATTCCATTTTGCAGTTGATATCCACACCAATGTACAACATGAAGTTTCCATTTGGAGATGGAGCTGATGACTCAATCTCACAGAAGGTCAGGCAGGCTAATTTCAGAACCAGTACAGACCACAGACAAGCAACATGCATCCTACCGACTTGCTAAGCCAATGTTTTCATATAGAAATGTTTTCAGAATTCTCTATACAGGAAACTGGCGTTGAATGACGAGCTGAGATTTGGCTAAAATTTTGTATAAATGAGGTTAAGGCATGCTGTAATTAAAAGTTCATTAATGAAGCAGACAATGTTAACTGTATTATACACATTGAATTAGCTTTCAATACCACATAGCTTTAGTGAAGAGGTTTAAAATCGGCTTGTCTGCATGTAAATTAATAATGAGGATGATATTCTTGGCTTTCAGCTGCACTTATACAACCAACTACTTACAGCCTCATTTGGCCATATGTACACTTTCTTTTTATTCATTTAGGACTGACAGCTTCTAAACTTGCCCTGAGTATGAATTCAGTTGAAAAGTTTGGCTTATTATTTAAAACGTGTGGCTGACAATTGAAGCTAAAAAAAAAAAGCCAGCACATTTAAAACAAATGGGTATTGGGAGAACATTTACTGGAATAATTCCAGACCTTGGGGATTACAGCTATAAATTTGGACCATTTTCTCTGGAGCATCAGAAGCTGGGAGGTGACCTGAAAGAAATATATAAAATTATAAGAAGCATCTATAAGGATGCCCACCACCCAACTGTTGCTCTCTTCTCACTGCTGCCATCAGGAAGGTGGTACAGGAGCCTCAGGACTCACACCACCAGGTTCAGGATCAGTTACTACCCCTCAGCCATCAGGTTCTTGAATCAAAGGGGTTTAACTTCACACAACTTCACTTGCCCCATCACTGAAATGTCCTGACAACAAGTGGACTCACTTTCAAGGACTCTTCATCACATGTTCTCAATTTATCTTCCTTATTTTATTATTATTATTATTATTATTATTTCTTCTTTTTCTATTTGCACAGTGTGTTGTCTTCTGCTCTAGCTGAACGCCCTAGTTGGGTAATCTTTCATTGATTCTGTTATGGTTATTGAATGCCCACAAGAAAATGAATCTCAGGGTTGTATATGGTGACATATGTATTGTGACAATAAATTTACTTTGAACTTTTAAGGAATATTATCAGAATCTTCTTTCCATGATGGAGATGACAGATACTGGGACATATATGTTTAAGGTGAGGGGTGGGGAAAGTTTAAAGGAGATTTGTAAGGTATTTTTTCCACCCACACTGACGACAGTAGATGCTTGGAATGCAGTGCTCGTGGAGGTGAAAGAAGCAAGTAGTAAAAAGGCATTTATATAGACACATGTCTATAGACAGATGGATATAGATTATCTCCAGGCAGATCGGATTAGTTTAGACTGGAATTATGGTCAGGGCACACATCCTGGAATGAACAACCTGTTCCTATGTTGTATGTATGAAGATCAGAGTGGAGAACTAGGGAGTTTTACTCCTTACAATGAAGGAGGATAGGCAGAGATTTGGCAAGAGGTCTACAAGATCATAACAGGTTAGATAGGGTAGTGGAGAGAAAATGTTCTCATTAATTAGCAGGTTAATATTTTACAGGGCAAAAGACCATTTTAATACAATAGCACAAGAAGTGAAACTTCCTGTCAAACAAACACAGAACAACTTATTATCTGAAACCCACAGTCAGTAAGAAAAAAATCTGAAGTTTCAAAAGAGAAATAGAGAGACACAAGTGGCAAAATAATTTGCACAGCCAGGGAGAAGGACCAGAGGACTAGAAAGACACAGCCAGGAATACAACGGCCGTCCTGCTCACTAATTAGCTTCATAGATTTCCCTTGTAAAGTTATGCTTGAAGCTGAAGGTTCAGAGGGGTGGACAGCTAAACTCATCTCAAATGTTCATAAGTTGCATTTGGTAAGAAAAGTAAAGATTCAAAGTAGGGAAAAATAGGCATCAGTTCATTCAAACAGGAAGTCAAAGGAATGAAATGAAAATATTGAACAGATGGTGCTCTATTGACACAATACCAGAATGGTAGGAAGCGGGTTCACAATCTGAGAAACTTAGAGCAGATGGATCCAAAATAAAAGTAAACAGCACCCTGCCATCCTGTACCTACTGTGGGGAAAGGACAAATGGGGAAAACACTTCTTTGGCAGTGGATGGGAAAAGCTGTTGGAACTAGTCAATTTCTTGAATGGTGCTTTAACAGTCGAAACATAAAAAGATAAAGAATGAATGATGCCAGGTACTTGTAATTCACTTCCTGTATAGAACCTAACAATTACTTAAATCCATTATTTTTCATTTTGGCATCTGAGGAACCGGAAAAAAAAGGTTAAATTCCACAAAAGAGATTCTTGTTCAGACTATGGTTTTATTGCCGAAATGAATCATCTGCACTAAATTCAAATACCAACTGAATTTAATTCAAAGCAGAATTAAGAATTGGTTATGTCTAAAGGGTTTGAATGCCAGAAGATTGAAGGGGATTTGCCAGAGCTGGGAAATGTCATTCACCATCTGACAGAGGCATGCTCAATCTGCAAGCTTCACCCTGACCCAAAAGACCTTTTAAACTACTGCCTGCAATATATCAAAGTCAAAGTAAAGTTATTATCAGAGTACATATATGTCACCGTATATTACCTTGAGATCCAGTTTCTTGCAGGCAGTTACAGGAAAATAAAGAAATACAATAGATTTCATAAAAAAACTATACATAAACAAAGACTGACAAACAACCAATGTCAAAAGAAGACAAATTGTGCAAAAACAAATACTGAGAGCATGAGCTGTGGAGTCCTTGAAAGTGAGTCTGTAAGTTCTGGAATCAGTTCGCAGTCGAACCTTGTGAAATTATCCATGTCAGTTCAGGAATCTGATGGTTGTAGGGTAATAACTGTTCCTGAACCTTGTGGTGTGGGATCTAAGGCTCCTGCACCTCCTGTTTAACAGTAGCAGCAAGAAAAGAGCATGGCCTGAATGCTGATGGCCCCTGATGATGGATGATGTGTTCTTGTGGTGGAGGTCCTTGTAGATGTGCTTAATGGTGGGGAGGGCTTTGCCTGTGATGGACTCGGCTATATGTAGCCTTTTCTGTTCCTGACTATTGGTGGTTCCATACCAGGGATGCTCTCCATTCTGCATTAATATAGGTTGTCAAAGTTTTAGGTAACACGCAAATTTCTACAAAAGTAGAGGTGCTACCATGCCTTCTCTGTGATGGCACTTGTGTGCTGGTCCCAGGCCAGAACCCCTAATATGGTAACAGCAAGGAATTTGAAGTTACACACACACACACACACACACACACACACACACACACACAGTGCTGAAGAAACTCAGCAGGCCAGGCAGCGTCTAGGAAAGAGTAAGGTTGATGTCGACTGTACTCTTTTCCTAGATACTGCCTGGCCTGCTAAGTTCCTTCAAGTATTTTGTGTGTGTTGCTCAGATTTCCAGCACATGCAAATTTTCTCTTGTTTGTGACAGAATTTGAAGTTAGTGACTCTCTCCACCTTCGATCACTCAATGTGGACAGGCTCATGGACCTCCGGCTTCTTCCTTCTTTAGATGATAATCAGCTCTTTGGTATTGCTGACGTTGAGTAAAAGGTTTTTGCTGCGGCACCACTGAACCATCTTTGAATTGGCCAACAACAATGGTTGTCAGCAAACTTAAATATGGCATTGGAGCTGTATCTAGCCACACAATCATAGGTATAAAGTGAGTAAAGCAGGGGGCTAAGCACACATCCTTGTGTTCATGATGATTGTGGAAGAGATATGTACAGTAAATTGAGGGGAAGAGGAGAAATAGAAAGCAAATGGTAGCCAGTTCAAAAAGGCCAGTTGCTGAAGATCCATAGGCAAAATCTGTTTGATTACAATGAAGAGTAAAGAAGTTGAAAGTAGAATAAAAACTCCAAATACAATCACCAATCTGCAGAAGTATTCAAGTAGTTTACTCTAGTGATATTGGAAACTTCTCAGATAATTATGTATGAAGCTCAGAACTAGGACTATGCACTATTCTTTTATCCCCTTTAAAAGTGTCTTTAACATTTCCCTCAACTACTCTCTGCAGCTGTGAGTTCACACTCTCAGAACGTTGTATAAAGGAGACATTTCTGAATTCTTTATTTGGTTTTGATGACTACTTTCCCCTGATCCTTTCTAGTTTTGTTTTTCCCCTCAAGTGTAAATATTTCAGTGCTTCTTACAAAAGTGCCAACACTTCAGGTTAAGGGCCACTATTTAGTCAACTGCTAGCCTTCCCTCTCACAAGGGAGACTCTGCCTGTTCAAACTTACGTGATGGAACCACAAAATTAAACCAAATACCATTCATAATGTACACTGTCAAAACATGGTCCATAATTAACATATTCAGTATCACCAGATCTATAATACATACTCACATGATAGATTCCAAGTTCAAGTCCCAATCTCTGAAATCTAGACACCTATGCCATACTAAGCATGTGGTGAAGTGTCACTGGAGATCCTGTCTTTTCCTTCAGATGGATACAAAAATAATTTGCTGCCAGGTTCTTAAAGTAAGTTATGGTCGAAGTCCAGGCCATCATCTACCCTCAAACATCATCATAAAAAGACTGAGTATCTAGACAATATCAAGTTTCTGTTTATGGGGCCTTGCTGGCCAAGGATAGGCTGCAACTTGTCACATTGTACATCTTGCTCTTTAATCAGCATTGTAAATTTCATAATATTATCTTTGCTTCTCTATCTTTACAACCCCAGTACAGTATATAGTAGTGTAGCTCTAACTAACCAAATTTATCATATGATTAGGATCATCTCTGTCAGGCTTATTTCTCCAAACTAATTAATCAGAAACAGCACATTCTAAACAAGTCAAGTCTTTGATTTTATTTCTCCAGAAATAAAACCAAAGACTTGATTTGTTTAGAATGTAGAGTTTCTGATCATTTAGTTTTGTTTCGATTCTTCCAAATCTCTTTGATAATTGATCATGTTTAGATTTGGGTGTTTACAAATAGTAGATAACCTCACGTGCTTCTTAACAAGATGCAATACCTCACAATGAACATGCCCTGAAATTAATTTCTCTATTATAAATTAATTCTTCATGATTATTGGCTCTTGTAATTGAAAATGATTATCCCCAAAGTTCATTGCCTATTCCAATCTGCGACTGTCTGAAGAATTAAAAATCATTTAAACAGAACAGCACTGGTCCCATCATTGATTCTTGGATTCACACTTGTCATTTACTGCAGTAAAAAGAGATAGCTATTTCATCCACACACTGCTTTCATACAGATAACTAGTTATTCAATTGATTGTACCCGAAATGAGATCCACTTGTTCATAGTATTCTATTAAAGCTACCTACAGGTACTGGCTTCATTGGCTTTTATAAATTGCCCATGGTGGAGGTGGACGTTAGAGAACAATTGATGGACAAGAAAGAAAGAATGGGCAGCAGGGAAACAAAGGGGAATGGGATTGCACTGTGAGCCAGTCTGGACCTGATGGATCTCCTTCTCGACTGTTTAGAAAATATGGAATATTTTCCATATGGACTGTAAGAAAATATGGAATTGTTCTTTCACTAATGATTTAGAATTGCTGTTTCTTCTTGAGCTGGAAATATCACATGAAGAAATTTGTTTGGCAATTCCTAAACATTATATTCTTCTTGGGACACGTCCAGCTCAGTTGAGAAAAGAAGGGAAAGCAGAACATGTTTCAGTGGTGGAGAAATGGGGAAACAATACAACACAGGTCGTGAAATTTGCTCAATGAAAAACTCCACAGAGAAACATTTGGCAGAAAATTGAAAGCAGAGGAGATTGGCAGGAATCTAGAAATTGTTATGAGGGTTAAATAAAAAAGAAATTGGAAGACAGAAAAGGGAGTATAAATTATCAGTGGTTGAAAAATAAAACTCCCAAAGTATTTTTTGGTGTAATAGGGAAACCAGGGAAAGAGTAAGACCTTTTTAATAACCAAAGGGGAAATCTGTGCTCACAGCCTGAGGGGCAGCACGGTAGTGTGGAGGTTAGCACGACGCTTTAGAGTACCAGCGACTAGGGTTCAATACCGGCCACTGCCTGTAAGAAGTTTTAACCATATGGATTTCCTCCAGCGGCTCCAAAGATGTACCAGTCGGTGGGCTAATTGGTCATAGTAAATTGTCCCGTGATTAGACGAGGATTAAACTGGGGTATTGCTGGGCATCGCAGCTCGAAGGGCCAGAAGGGCCTATACTGCACTGCATGTCAGTAAATAAATAAATAAATAAATAGAACCATCAGAGAACATCTTAAATAACTACTTCTGATCTGCATTCAGCTCGTAGCACATTGTAGTTGAGAATTCAGGAAGATGAATAGTGAAATTACAGAAAAGTTAACATTAAAAATAAGCTACTAAATGCCTTTTTAGGTTTAGAGATTGATAAACCTCCAGGCCTGATGAGACTATTGAAGTATATTGTAGGATGCTTTTGGGGGCAAGAGAGGAGAATGCTGAGATACTGACAGGTTTTTAAATGCTTGTGAGCTGCAGGTGAGTTACTAGATAATTGGAGGACAGCAAGTGAGATACGTTTATGCAAGGAAGACAGCAGTGCCAGGTCTAAGCTAAGTCATCAATACTTGGGAAGCTATTGGGAAAATTTCTGAGGGACAGGATTTATCTACATTTATAAAGCAGAGATTAAATCAAAAATAACATGGCTTTATTCCAGCCAGAAATTGTCCACTCAATTTAATTGAATTTTTCAAAAATGGAACAGTGAGGATAGTGTGGTTAATATAGTCTACATGTACTTCAGTGAAGCATTGACAAAGTCCACATGAAAGACAGCTCCAAAAGGATACAGCCATGGGATCCAAGGCAAGTTGATAAATTTAATCCAAAAACCAATTTGGGTGAAAGATGACAAAGTAGTGGGGGATGTTTCCCTGTCACCAGTATTATGATCCTTACTGTCATTTCATACACAATTTGGACATGAATATAGAAGACATGATTTGCAAGTTTGCAGATGAGAATTCATTGTATTGTTGATAGTGAGGAAGGCTACAGGAAAATATTGGCAAGAACAGAGCAATGTTAGATAGGCACCTAGACAGTACTGAGGAACAGAGTGTGTCTAAGTATCCATGAAGACAGCAACACAGATAGATAAGTCAGTTAAGAAAATATACACCTTTCTTCATTAGATGGGGCATAAATTACAAGAAGAAATTATGCTATGACTTAATAGTTCGTCCACAACTAGTGAACTGTGCGCAGTTCCAGTTACCACACAATTGGAACAATGTGATTGTGCCAGAAAATGATGAAGTAATAATTTGCCAGGATGGAAAGTTTCAGTTATGAGAGAATGGTTAAGATTGGATCTATCTTCCCAAGAGCAAAGGAAGCAACTCGGGGGCGGGGAGGAACACACACAAAGTCAGAAACAGTCCCCAATTCAGAGGTGTTTGATAGCAAACAGTAGGTTTAAAATAAAGATGACAAAGTTCGGCGGGGATGCAAGGAAGAATGTTTCACCGATAGTTGTTGGAATCTGAAACATAATTCTTGAGGGATAGTGGAGGCAAAGACACTTACAACATTCAAGACAGAAGCACTCACATTAAAAGGCACAGATGACTACAGACTAAATATTGGAAAGTGAGTTAGATACTAGATGGTTAATTGGATCAGCAAATTTGTGAATGACACCAAGACTGACGGTGTAGTGGACAGTGAGACAGGCTGTCATAGCCTGCAATGGGATCTGAACCAGACAGAAAAATGGCAGATGTAATTTATTGCAGACAAGCGTGAGGTGCTGCACTTCAATATGACCAACCAGGGTAGGTTTTACACAGTGAATGGTAGAGCACTAAGCAGTGCGGTAGAACAAAGGGATCTGGGAATTCAAGTCTACAATTCATTAAAAGTGACATCATAGGTAAAAAAGGTCGTAAAGAAAGCTTTTGGCACATTGGCCTTCATAAATCAAAGTATTGAATACAGGAGATGGGATGTTATGTTGAAATTGTACAAGAAATTGCTGAGGCTACTATGGAGTATTGTGTTCAGTTTTGGACAGCTACCTAGAGGAAAGGTATAAATAAGGTTGAAAGAGTACAGAGAAAATTTACAAGAATGTTGCCAGGTCTGGAGGACCTAAGTTACAAGGAAAGATTGAATGGGTTAGGACTTTATTCCTAGGGACGTAAGAAGATTGGGAGGAGATTTGACAGAGGTATACAAAATTATGAGGGGTATAGATAGGGCACGCTTTTTCCACTGAGGTTAGGTGGGACTACAACCAGAGGCCATGGGTTAAGAGGTGAAAAGATTAAGGGGAAGACAAGGGGAAACTTCTTCACTCAGAGGGTCATGAAGTGTGGGAAGAGCTGCCAGCACAAATGGTGTGCACAAGTTTGATTTCAACACTTAAGAGAAGTTTAGATAGCTACATGGATGGTAGGGGTATGAAAGGCTATGGTCCCAGTGCAGGTCAATGGGAGTAGGCAGTTTTAATGGTTTGGCATGGACTAGATGGGACAACTACTTTTACAATGTACTTTTCTATGAATCTATGATAAGCATGGCTGTGGTGGGCTGAAGTTTCTGCTTTATGCTGAGGTCTGTGATTCTCTGAAAATGGAACCAAATGCCTCAATTGTTTATTCTGGTTCACACTTAGCACTTAAGGGGAAAAAAAAGATGACTTACTGCTATGAAATTTAAATACAAAGCACTGCTAATGTTCATACTTTTTTAAATCTTTAATCTCCTCCTTGCTTCTTTCAAATAATCCAAGGGACATAATATCCCGACATCAGTTTTTGCAAAACAATTCACAAAATCATTTATTTGCATCAAAGATATTGTCAAACACTGGATAATGCCCTCCAAAGTTTTGATTGATTAAAATATTAGGAGGATTACAACACTGCTGGCTAAAAAAAATAAATTGATATGAAAAGCAAGTACCCAAGATATATCTGTCACTTTAGAAGCTCAATTGTGTAGTCAATGTAAAAATGACAGAATTACTCTAAAGGACAGATGGTAATATAATGGAAGGCTTTACAACTGTGAGATACATGCTGGGTTGTGAAATCATTTCATTTTTTTTTAGCTTCCACTACTGGCAGACCTGCAGAATACCTCCAAACCAGTTCGTTACAACTCAACAGCCCAGCAGATTCCTGTGACTTTTGCAGTGAACCATTTTATTCCTATAACAAATGCATACAAGATTTATTTTCCAAGAGTCAGTTGGACTTCTAAACAAAAGCTCAGTTAATATCCAAGAACATGTACAGCACTGTCCTTATAAGCCGGTTTTACAATCTGAACTGTGCAGCAAAGAATATAACTCATTTGCCAGATGTACATTATATTGCACAGGCATTAGCCTGAGTCCAGGAACTGCAGCACACTCAAAAGATTTTACAAAACCATATTTAAGCTGTTTTGCCTTATGCATGAAGACAGACGTAACATTGACTTCCAAATCCAGTCTTAGTGGTACACAGCCTGATAGAAGAACTCCATTGCAAAGATTACAAACAACATAAAAATTAATAGATTTGAACTTTGGCACATGCATTTCAGACAGTTATGACTAAAGTCATGGTAGTTCATTGCAACATAATTGGGATGGAGATGAATATTTTAACAAATAATCAGTAGAACATGAAGAAAATTCCCTTAACTGACAAATCAGGTGCTCAAAGTAGTTAACAGTACAAAGATGCCTTTATTTTAACATTTCATTCAACAGAATGAAATGATCCACATTGCAGTCCCACTGAAGAACTGCAAATTCTTCATTCCAAAATAAACTTCCCTTCCAATGATAATAGAAGGCACCAATGGCAGCTCAATATGTCTTTGTTTTAGTCTCCATGTTTTCTAGATGCACTTATCATTGCCATTGCAAGTATAGAATGATCCTAAAGGAGAAACCAGGGACTAATCATACTACCATTTGGAAAAGGAGTATTACTTAAAATGCTTACTAATGGACTGAGCTCTTTAGTCTCAGGGGATCATTAATCTCTGAGGTTTAGGGGCACAGCTCAAGTGCCTTACTGTAACTACTTCCCTATTTAGACACTGGTTGGGGCGGTCAGAGTGTGAATAGATGTGTGAAGTATACTGAGGAAGGAGGAAGGTTGCCAAGGATTAACGAGACCAAGCCACGTTTTGAAGAAAACACTGCTGAAGTATTCTCCAGTTTTAATTTCAAAACACAACCTGCCACAATTCTCAACACAGTAGCTGAAGCTAGTCAATGTCCTCCTCAAAATGAAGCACATTTCATTGCTTTTAGACTGATGCCGTACCTAATGTTGTGTCAACAAGCTCAGAACTAAGAGAGGAGACTGGAAAGAAACACAGCTGCACTCTCATCAGCTTCTGGCACAGGGGAAAGACACAGAAGTACCCTGATCAGTACATCAGCTGAAAAGCCACTCCTAGCTCTTGCAGAATAAGCCTTAGAGTCATTTTTACTGATATTAAGTGCAATGAGTGCAACAGAAAACAATGCAAAAACACTAAAACTCTAAGAATGTCAAGAGAATAAAATAGGATTAGTGTAAAGGTGACTCGATCTTCACCATGGGTCCAGGAACTGATTTCCTTGGTGTATGACTCCATATCCAGATGCTATGAATTTATCTAATTCCAGAATGCTGTGTCAAAATGAAGAACTAAGTGCCAATTGATAATCAAAAAACAACCGGTTTGTTCAGATCACGGAGACATTGCGCAGAGAAGACTCTTTAAGGCATTGTCAAGATAAGAAAACTTGAAACCATCCTGAGTGCTAAGAAAGCGATAGACCTGTTATTCACAAGAGCAAATAGGGCCAACAGCTTTCCAATTTTCTTCTTTACTGCTAAGTAATTATAACTGCATGGCAGAGGAAGGGTCAATAAATCCATGAGAAGCCAAATGGAAGAGCTGATAAGAGAGAAGCAAAACACAGATGGTCTGTAAGTCAAGCAGAAGTCCACAGCCCATGATCAATATTAATAATAAAACCCACCAGATTTTTGATCAGATCTTCTCAAGAATGTTGCTTACAGGAAGATTTACAACATACACATTTTTTTTTGTTAGGCAGTGAAATGACAAGTCAACAGCTGCTAAAATAAGTCTACAAATGGAACAACAAGGTGTTTATCAAGGAGCACCTGATTTATGGCCATGGTAGCCTATAAGGTTTTAAGGTGGTTATGATAAATCAATAGAACACATGGATGTTATGAAAATGGCACAGAGAAGATATTGGGAAGACATTCTGGGGCAAATTAATGCTAAATTTGGTTTAACACTCCGGTCCACCTTAAGAAAAATCAGCAGGAAGATCAATGAGTCAGCCAGCCAGCCATCTGTCTGGTCCAGCCTGGTGCTCTTATACTCAGATCAAGTCACTTTATAAATACTGCGGGTTGTCGCTGTTGATAGGTAAGCAAAGTGTTTTTGGAAAATCCCTCATCAATATGGTCTGTGCTTCCTTTGAGAAGCATGAAACATTGGACTAGTTTCTTAATACTAGCACCTTAAAATTTAACACGATAGAGAGAATTTGTGGAGAAGTAACGGAGTCATATAGGCTTTGGAGGTTTGATTCTGGATTTGAAACATAAATTGCTTGCGCTATATCAGAAAAAAAAATCAGTGGCACAAAATTGGTCTCAGTGTTCCAAAACAGCATAAGGTTTCAAGAGGGTCATCATCATCACTCTCTCTCTCACTGGGGGTTGGTGATTATGTGTAAATGCAGTGCTCAGGAAAAAGTCAAGGATGGGGCATAGCAATTAAAAAAAAATGAAATGATGGAAATCTGAAGTTTAAAAACAATAGAAAATACTCTCAATTATCAGTCAGCTTCTGGGGGGGGGGGAGAAAAAAGTTAACATTTTAGGTTCAAGACACCTCACCAGTTGAAGGGTCCTTTATTTGAATCATGAATTCCCCTTTCTTTGCAACAAAAAAAGGTATCAAATGAAGACACTGTTCTGCTGACTGGCTACTCCCTCATATGATTTTTAGCAGCTGGCTCTGTCTATTGCAGGAATTATGCCCATTCAAGTACTCTAATTTCTTGGCCATCTTTCAATTAATAAAGAAATTGCAATAAGCAATTGGCTTTTAAATAATCGCCGGCTTGCAGCTTTCAATAATGGAAGTAGATTTTAAGGAAATTATTAAATTAGATCTTCATCTATACAGATGTCAAAGTTCCTCAATAAATGGCACCAGGCAGAATAACAATAGGTGACAGTGAATGCAATCTGCTCCCAAGCATTTTTCTTGCAGAAGTTATGATGGGATTTCAGTAAAGACCTTTAGCACAATGTTAATAAAAGGAATGCATTTCTCCAATAAACCCTTTGTATGCAAGGCTAGGACTCATGCATTCAGTGGTCTTTGTCAACTAGCGATATTTTAAAATTATCATCTTGCATAAAAAAAACTAAAATGTTGAAGTCTTTCAGACAATTTCTATAAATTAGATCCAATTGCTGTAAATATGTATCTTTTAGAATGGAAACAAGAAATTTAACATTTTTTAGCTCTATCTACAGGTACAAAGAGCCATCTAGTCCATTCCAATTCGTTAATTGCTAAGAATAAAAATTACCTTGGTGACAAGACTTGGCTGCTACTGTATTGATCCCTTTCATCCAGAAGCAACCCAATCATTTACTTTCGCCTTAAAACTAGCAAATTGTTCTAAATTACTACCTACATGTACATTTGATTCATCTGTGAATTTAAAAATGGTTCCACTTAAACTCTTCTTGAGGTTATAAATGAACTGAGTACGAAGATTTGCAAAGGTCCACATAATCAGCTGCAATCAGACCTGCTTATTAATAACCAACAATTTCTGAGGATGTGATTTGAGCTGGTTACTCGCCTTTAACAGCATCTTCAAATTTTCTCTAAACAAGATGTCTCCTTGAAATGGGAATAAAAATCAAATATTTTTTTTAAAATCTAGGAAAGAACAGCTGAAAATCTTGCTTATAGTCACGGCCAAATTTAAGTATGGCTTAGCACAATTATTATGTTACTGGCCTGACAAAGAAGCATTAAAATTCCTCAAAGGCAGTTGAACAGTGAACAGCAAATATCAATAAAAGTGACTAAAAATGCTAGGTGGATTTTCAAAATAATTGCATTCATGATCATAGATTGGAAGAAAACTGTTGACAACAGCAATTGTGGGCCATAGGTAACTTTAAATCTCCTTTGAAGTGGCCTGATAAGCTATGTGACTTATATACAACAAAAAGGGTTCAGTTCTCCCACTTAACTCTTATATCAAAAAAATCCCCCTTAAGGATGTTCCAGAAACATGCTCAATTGGGATAGCTGGTAAAGAAAGAGTTCTTTAGGAGGGGTAAGGTGCAGGACAAAAGACAGTCTGGAGATTGGGTAATCAATCTCCAGAAAAGGTGATAAAGACCATGATTATTGACAATAAAGGAGGCATTTTAGAGAAACAAGGTAAGGAAAGGACACAAGAACAAGAAAAAAAACAATGAGAATGCAGTTTTTCTGAATATGAATGACGAAGATTACAAAGTGCACAGATGGAAAACAAGTGAAAGATGGAACGTTCCAGAAGGATTCGATTTGGCATCATCAAAATTAATCTCCATATGCCAAAGCAATACTATTGATAAAATAGACCAAATACCAAATTATACAACAGAGAAACTGGGCCTGCAGTAGATCATGTGTGAACCAACATTGAGAAAAGTTTACCTACTTTGTCCTCGCATATTTCTGAGAGCATTTCAGGAGTTAATTTCAACACTGGAAGTACTATCCTTCCACCCCAACTGAAGTGTTAAACTATGCAAGTACAAAAATAGCTGTCAGTTGCACAGAATAATGGCAGCAAACACTAGTAGTTTTGCCATTATTACTGTAAAATACAGGCCATTGAGCTTCAAATGATGCAATGAGAACTTCAGTGATATTGGGTAAAGTATTTCAGAGGCAGTCTTGGAGATGGACGATGTGACTGATGGAATTCCCAAGGTCAAGCAGCACACAAAATAACTGGACATTACTAAGTTGATTTTCATCTGGATATCCAGTGTGGTGCACTGATTCAGAAGCTAGGGGAAAGTGGTCAAAATTTTCTGATGGAAGGCTTTCCACAATAAACATCAGTTCTCAGGAAAAAAAATATATTCCCGCCATCTGACATAATCCTATAAATATAAAAAATGATCAATTGCACAAAGTTAAAAAACCAATTAATTCAGTCTAATTTAAATTAACATGTTTTATAAACACATTTTAGGGGTGACCATCCTATTTACAATCTTTATTTATGTACCTGTAAGCTTATGAAGTTTCTTGTGTAGGGAATTTTCGTTCGAATGCATCTGCCTCAATGCAAAACGTAGGCTGAAAAATGACCAGGTAATAATGGTGCATCAAATTGTAAGCTCATATTCAAAAGTGTTTTCTGCAGGAAACATACAGTATACTGCAGGAAATTAAATAGTATTGATTCAGATATGCTTTCAAACTATGTCAGTGTCTCCTGACTCTTCATGCCATCGAAAAACTCATGAAGTGTCATGGAAAATAGATGAAACAAAATGTAATGTTAACATTAATTACTACCTGTGAGAGTACTAGTGCAAAATAAATGCTGGTGGGCTCTTATAACTACACTGTTCTTGGAACAGTGCTCAAAGGCTAATATGGTATTAAAACAAATCTAACTTAGTGAAATAACCTGTTATTCCTTTCACCATTTTGGAAGAGTAGCATTTTATTAGCACATTACAATTTCTTATCATTATAAATGTATCAATAATTGCATTAAACTTACATATCTATCATCATAAGGAGAGAAAACATGAACAATAGTTACAATGAGTGTAATGTTTTTTTTCTACAAACCAATCTACAATAATATCACAGTTAAGATGTATTAACAACTGTTTTTCTTTCAAAAGATGTTGGTGAAAATACCTTCAGATCTAGAATGAAGTTAGATGTTCACTGCAAATAGGCAGTTCATTCCTTAAGTGTGCTTATGAAGAAAATGTGTCTTTGATTGAAATATTCGTCCATCCAAATTAGATTACAATTAAAAGCCTAGAAAATATATTCCACATTTCACAGGCCATTCAGGATATCCACAAGCACTTTAAAACTAGCTGAAGCGTTTCTGAAAAGTAATCACTGTTGCGATGCAAGGAATGGTAACAAATTAGCACACAAACCGAAATCTAATGAAAGATGATTTTCTTTGTTAAGTTTCAGGATAAGTACTTCCTCCAGTCTAGGAGGTATTTATACATCCAGCTGACAGACCAGTGGGAACAGTTCAACAACTACACTAACATATGTCACCTCTAACAGTGGAACACCTCCTCAGAAGCTTCTGGCTCAGCTGTGATTGCCACCAACTGAGCTACAGGTGATGCTGAATCATTTTTATAATTACAAGATTATTAAATATGCAGCAGCCTGATTGTTATTGACTGTACATTGCAAGAATCTAAGGAAGTGTTAATTATAAACAAGTGCCATTTGTGTAAATTGAGCCAATATTGCTTCTGAATGCTAATGGTTTGGATTGATACCATTAGTGTACATGATACATGATAATGTACAATTCTTAATTATACATATGATTTTTTTGTGTTCTAACGCTGAGCAGCAGTAAACCATCTGATTGGCCTATCAGAGTTCTCTTTGGGAACTAGTTGACTTGATCAGCATTTCTGATCTGGCTATTGTTCACGATTGCACTTAATAAAAAAAAAGAACACCTACTTGTTAAAGAGGCACAATAACCCAGCAGTTAGTGCTGATGCTCCACTGCTCCAACAAACCAGGATCCTTTTGAAATTGGGAGTTATCTGTGTGGAGTTTGCAGGCTCTCTGTGTCCACTTATTTCTCCCAGGTGCTCTGGTGCCTTCCCACATCATATGGCAGGTAGCCATGTTAAGTGGCTTTTGTCAATCAATTCGTGACAATGGGAGAGCGTGGTTAATGAGTGAGTGAGAGAGAACAAGTAGGCTCAAAGTTTCACAGTTCAAAAGTTCAATGTATCATCAAAGTACATATATGTCACCATATACTACCATGAGATTCTCTTTCTTTAGGTAGAAAGAACCTAAGCAAGCAAAGAACCAGTTTATCATAACTACACGTTCAAGAAATTGACAGCCTTAATACTTGTAACATTCCAATGTTCTTCAACCATTCATAACAAGGTGAACTCAACTGAATTATCCCATACAAGTACTCAAATGTTCACATTTTAGGATACTATTATTAATTATTCTGAATGAAATTACTAAAATAAATACTATTTTTATGATATTTGCAAAAAATTCCTACATCTTCCAATGCTTGCTTCACTGAAGCACTGCTAGCTAAAACTGAAGACCAACCATGAGGGGATATTGCATTACATAACCAAATCCTGGTCAATGATTTAAGGAGCTTAATAAAGGACAGGAAAAAGGTGATCAAGAATTACAATAATGTTATTTGAGAGACATTTGGGTAAGTACATGGATAAGGAAAGGTTGAGGGATTTAGGTGAGAAGCAGGATTATGGGCCTACCTCAGATGGGCAACTTGGTTGCCATGGAGAATTTGAGTCGAAGGCCCTGTTTTCAGGTTGTATTATTCTATGACTCTAATTACAAAATGGGAGGCCTTAGCAACTGTAGCATGTAAGCTGTAGTAGTACCTTCAATGGAGGATGTTCAAGAATCCCTAGGTAGAGAAGTGCAAATGACTTGGGGTGTCATACAGCTGAATGAGGTAACCAGATCAACCATCTTATAATGTGAAAAGTGCTAGTATACAGTGCATTTGAAAGCTTGGTCATTGACCTAGAAGGCAGGTGATCTTAGAGCCATTTTCGCATCCATGAGTGGTGGAAGCAGAGGTTGGGATTTGGGAGATGTCTTGTATTCAAGGCCCTTAAGGAGAAAAGAGTCAGGGGCAAGGTTGGAGAGAAGATGTGTTGGTTGTTTTTAAGGACGGTATAACAATGATGTAATTGAAACCATTGGGGAATGTTACTCGTTGAGAACAGTGAACAACTAAAATAGGAATCCGGCAGGGAAGTTGGGAGGTCAGCACTGAATGGAATAGACTTGAGATTGCTGAAGATGCGTATAAACTAAGAAGAGAGAAGATAACTGAGAAATGGGATAAAGGCTGAGTTCTGAATCAGGGCAGGAACGGTGATTATAGGCAGTTTATCACAGCAGCCCAGAGAAAGGAATGGATATGGCTGAGGCAACTGGTTCCAGTCTTATTGACACATGCTTGGGCTTTGCGCAACCGCTACTGCAGATGAGGGTGGAGGAGACAGGGTTTAAATGATGGTTTGTCAGAAGGGTATTTGAATAGCAGCTTTCAATCTACAAAAAGCAGTTTGCAGTAAAAGTTCATTGGCACTGACCACTTAACGTTGTGACACTTTGAAGACTACAAACATCACATGACATAACAACAGTCAATGTTTTTACAATTTCTAACTCATACTCACTTTATTACTCATAATCTTGTACTGTGATGTCTTGTCTCTTCTCACAAGGGATTCTTTTCAACATTATTTAGCAACCCATCAACTCAAAAATCAGGACAACTTTGGGATTGGATTTTATAGAAGATAGCCTCTAAAGCAGTGTAAATAATTCAATTGAAAGAATCATGCCAATGAAGCTCCTGCTTTTCCTTCATATTGTCAAGTCAAAAGAACAGCAAAAGCACAAGAATTGTATTCTGGATCACAGAGATGCTTCGCCAAGAAATCTGCTCTCCTGGGTGTACTGCCTTTGGAACAAGGATGGCAGGTGAAATATAGCAAGAAGAAAACAACGACTATCACAATGTGGTTGACTCAAAAAAACAAATGGCAGTCTGTGATGACAACTATCTAGTCAACAACAGGTCAGGATAAACGGAAGAGGAAAATAACACAGAGCTAACAATTAAATAACATTATTCCAGTAGTGTTCAAATGCAGACAGTGAATATATTAGTAAAGAAAGGTGAACAGATCAATGAAATAAAAAATACAGCACATTACCACATAGGTGGAAGTCAAAATATGCTGTTAGAAACAGAAAAATAAAGAGCCAGGAATTCAACAGCCCAGGGAAAATGAAGAATTAAAGTGAAGTTTGACGCTACTGAATCTATAAAATGAAAGATATTCAGATTATGCTGCTGCAAACATCTACTCACTGTTTCTCCAATAATTTCTGACCTTATTATCCCTGCACTTCCAAAGTGCCATTCACTGATCATTTTGATCTTACTGGCAAAAGTCATCACATCTGGATATTTCTTTAATTACATCAAAAAGGTTGTTAGAACTATTCAACCAAGGCCTCTTATATTTGATTGATATCTTGTATGTGCTATATGTGCCTTGTGCTGTTTATCTCTGTTGGTACTGTGTTTTACACTTTGGTCCCAGAGTAACACTGTTTTGTTTGACTGTGTTCATGAGTATACATGTATGGCTGAATGACAATTAAACTCCAACTTATGAACATCATACCTAGTGGATTTGGCTTCAATTATTGAATAGTGTTCTAAGATGCCATTTCAAAAGGGAAAAGAGAGGAGTGATAAAGCAGAAAAAAAATCGAAGTACATCAATGCACTTTCAGTAATATCATAGCTATTCTTAACTTTGAACTTTAAAAGGTGTCCCAAAGAGCCTGCTAAATTGAGTGCACTAAGTGTACAGACCATGAAACTGCAGACCTATAGGCAACTAATTTTCCCTCAATTCCTTTAAAGGAAAAACTGCAGATCTAAATGCTGAAGTGCCTTCTGAAAAGGATAATATTAGATTTCTTCCATTAATTTGTAACAGTCTGCCCCTAATGCTTGAAAAAAATTGTGACTCACAGGTGCGTAATATAAAAGGCAATTCAGTACCCCAAACGTGGTTAATTATAGCACTGCTTTCTATCTAGTGCTTCAATATGCTTTATAATGACGCCACTGCTATAAATGTACACAACTGAGCTAAATCCGGAAAGCGTTCAACTTAAATAACTCAAGGAATAAGGCTTTTTGACAACATCTCAAAAATGATGGACATTTCACAATTCCATACATAGGTTCATGCTACTCATAACAATTTTAACATATTTCAGCAAAATATATTATATAACAAGATTTGGAAGGTTGTAAGTGGTTGCAAATGTCCTTCCAAATATGCAAATTATTTTTGATTTTCACAATAGTATTCTTTCAGACAGTGAAATAGTCAAACCTGCCTAGAAATGTTTCTGTTTCCATATACTTCCCTTCAGCAGTCAACACAAGCACATTTTCTGGCATGTTCCACTTCAATTCCAGTCCTGAAGAAGAGTCTTGGCCCGAAACGTTGACTGTTTCCATATTAATTTCCATAGATGCTGCTGAGTTCCTGAAGCACTTTGTGTGTGTTGCACAAGTACATATTACAGTATGTGTCAATCTACCATGACATTTCTTTAATATCTTACAGATAAATCCTGATGCAAAAATAAAAGGGCAATAAAATTTGTCTTCCAAAAAAAATGTGATTTACTTCTAATCTAGTAGCAAGTCACACATATAAATCAAGAAACTAAGGCAGAAAAATAACAGCAGTTTCATTACACTACCTGTGATGAGATAATATTTTGTCATCCACTAAAATGACAGACCAGTACATCCGCTTCACATGTCACTTTCGCCAGCGCTGCTCGTGAAACAGTCAATCTTACAGGTGTTGCAAATTGAGATGTTATCTACATTCACTGTTTTTTTAACTGTTTTGCAAAAACGTTTCTGCCAACTTTGAGGGCCACGCTTCCTAAATTTCAAAGCTATCTGGAGCACTGTCTAATAATCTGTCAGAATGGATTAAAAGCGCACACCATCCAGAGTACACCTGTGCTCAGCAACTTGAGACTGGAGGCATCTGCTCAGTTTTAGTAGATAGGAGCCTGAGTAAAATTAGTTGAGGTGAGGCCCATGATATTTGAAACTTATTTTTTTAATAAAATCATCACAGGAAATGAGTGCAGATACCAACCCCCAATGGGCATCATGATTTACTGAAACACTTTAAAAGAACAATCACATCAGCCACATTGCTGAGATTCAGGAGCCACTTGCAACCCAAGGACAATGCAGTCAGCTCCTTAACAGAAACTATTGAAGCACCTAGGTGCTTACAACAATCCGTGAGCTTTATGGTCACCATTACTGAAATCAACCATTTATTAAGGATTGCTTAAATTATGAAAGTTCCCCATTTGGTAGGGTTTTTCATGTCTCTGAATAAGGTCCAGTCCTCCTAAGTTTTTCATCTAATAACCTGGCCGTGATTCCTTACCAATAACTTGGTAGTCAGACTGAGACCTAGGAAACTTACCAATGCATCATAAAATTGGAGAGAGAGTCATCAACGAGATACAGCACAGAAACAGACTTTTGAGCCCACCAAGTCTGTACCAACTATCATTCCCATTTCAACACTAATCCTACCCAAACCTCGTCACATACCCATCACTTAAGCCCCCACACCTCCAGATTTCATCATTCATATAAAGGGCAATTCATCAAGGCCTATTTACCCACTAACCCAAGATGGTGCTGGTGACCTATGGTGCTGTTTTGTGGGCAGTTCACACAACTACAAGATACTCTACGAGATATACTTCTTCTGAACTATAATCACTGCAATCCATCGCCTGTAACCTCCCTTCAAGAAATGTATTTCTGAACCCGCTAAACCACCTAACTCGTGATTTTACAATCTCTTGAAGGATTTGGTAAACTTGACTTTCAAGAACAGAGCTACGGTTTTTGCCGGTGGTGCATTGAGGCTTGGGATTGGAAAACGTACCCATGCTCAGCTCCACTATTCCCATTTTGCAACCTCTTGAAGGATATGGCGAACTTGACTCTTGAGAATGCAGGTACAGCTATCACGGGGGCAGCCATTACTGCACACATATGCTGCATCGAGGCCCAAGATTGGAAAACGTACCCGTGCTCAGCTCCATTACCTCGTGCCGATTAAACTGTCGAGCAAGATTAAAGCAGAGCAGAAAACAAGCCAGTGTTCTTCTCCGTGCCAGCGAAGATTCCCCCACCTAAACCCATCCTGCCTGCACGTATTTCATCCATCTACCTCACTTCTCACTGGAGTAGGCCCAAGCTTCAGTCTCAGTTCATCACACCAGTGAGGCAAAAATACACAGCAGCCAGATTAGTTCACAGCTTCAGCGCCACCGAGCAAGGAATGAACATTTGAGGGAGTGTGAGCAAAATCAGCCCAACCCTTGCCTCTGGTGCTGAGACTCAGGCTTCCAGTCTATCTGGAGTGGCATTTTACATTGTCCAAGCATCGAGTAGTGCCTTGCTCTAGGACCTGGACCCTGGTGCCACGATAAGCCTGTGCCTCCCAGCTTGACACCATTCTCGATCTCACCAAATTGGCTCGGCGTTTTGAGCGATCCAACTTTGCAGCCGGATAAGGTAGATGGGCATCGAAATTCTTCTGCGCTGCCTGCTCTCCAAATCACTCACTCCATGTCCAGCAGTGATGCCAACTCCATCTGTGACCCCTGGCTCAAACACATTGTGACTCAAAATGTCCCAGCACAGCTTATCCCCCGAACCAGCCTCGCCACCATCTGCGGCGACAGTTCACCATAATTTGCTTCAGAAAAGTCGTTATAAATAATGCTTTAGTCAAATTCTTTGCCTCTAGAACTACCAGTAAGCTGTCCCACACCTTCAGTAGTGCCATCTTATACCAGAATTTTTTTTTTATTATTTGCATGGATTATTTGGATGTTGTCAGTCTTTGTTGGTTTTTCATGGATTCTATTGTATTTCTTTGCTATGTGGGTGCCTACAAGAAAATTAATCTCAAGGTTTTATAAAACATAAATACTTTGATAATAAATTTGAACTTAAAACCAACATATTTGTGGAATGTGGAAGGAAACCTATGCAGTTAAGAGGAAAACATATAAACTCCATAGAGGCAGAACCAGAGGTCAAGATTGAACCCAGAAAATGGAGCTATGAGGCAGCAGTTCTAGTAGTTATGCCACCCCGTTAGGCCCTTTTACTTAAGTGCATTAGATTTAAATTTTACCAATTTCTATTTAACTAACTCTCTCCTTGGCATTATGGGGGCTGCAAAGAAAGCAGCCATTAGGACCATCACAGAGACTGCTGAGCGAGCCTCCAGATGGCTCTGGGTCAAGGGGTGTGACCCGTGGACTAATGCTGCTGGGACACAAGCCAGGGCCCTATCAACATTGGCAGGGCGAGAGTATCTGATGTTGAAAGACCCAGAGCACCTGATGACCCCAAGTTACATCACTGATAATATGTCCCAGCACATCCTTGGATATATCTCAGCATCAATTCTATTAGGAGCTTACAAAAATTGTTATTTTCCCCATTTGCTTTTCAAACAGAAAACGCTAGAGACACTCAACAGCTCAGACAATATCCATGGAAGAAGAAACAGTTAATATTTCAGGTCAGAAGGGGTTAACTGTTTCTACTGCCACAGATGTCGCCTAATAAGCTAAGGTTCCAACATTTTGATTTTGTTTCAGATTTCCAACATTTGCAATTTTAATGTAACTTTAGATTGCTCCCCAATGTACTGAGATTGCTCATTTGAATTTCTATATAGAAGTTAACTGATGGTGATCATATAGCCTCAGCAAATCTAAAACTGATCTTCCCAAATGATATATAGATATTACATTGCTAAATACTGAAATAAACAAAAACAGTTCATTATTAACTCTGCAAAATGTTTCATAATTTTACCCAATGGGTAAATGATTGTAGTTGTACATTAATTATCACCATAAACATTCATAAAATATTTTTCAACTACAGGATGAGTGTTTCCATGTTCTACTACAAATATTACAAATTCTCTCATTCCATGCATTTTAAGATATTCTGTTGAAGGTCATGCATTCTGCTCATCCATCTCAGTTGAAGTGCTCCTGAAAACTAAATAAAGAGTTCAATTTCACTTTGATTGTAACTACCGAAGGTCTAGGTTTGCAAGCAGCTGAGGATAGTCCAAATGTTACTACAATTTGTAAATTTCCTTTGCATTCCAAGTGGGGCATTTTTGTTTTCTTTTCAAATTCAGCTGGGAAACCCAGAGAAGGAAAGGGATGAATGTTATGGGGCATGTTCAAATTGTTACTGTTGCTGGAGTGGAAGTCTCAGTGCAATCCACCCACGCAATTTGCCAATCATGCAACATGCTCACCAAGTTCAAAATATAATTTTAGCAAAATAAACAGTAGGTGAATTAATTTGTGCTTCCTCATATAGAGCCTGCTCAAGAATTCATGAAAGTTCCCTGACTGAGGCAGAATGCTGAAACAAGTTTTACCTCAGGACTCAAACACTTAGCAAGATCACATTAGATAATTGATATTCATGCAACAACACCTTTAACATCACACTGCTGCAAAATATAATAAGATTTGGCAGCTTAGTGTCAGTAATAGAAACACCCATAAGGGTAATCCTCCATTGCTTACAGTGTGATTGGGTTGTGGTTAGTGGACAGTTTTTTTTGAAGCAAATAAAGGACCTTTGGAGACCCATGATTTACCATTGGATTTGCCGGTAAAAATGTGATGGGATATTCATGTTTCTGCAATTGAAATTTTGTCAACGACTTGAATTAACAAAGCTTGATCAGACATCCACATGTGGAACAAAGAGAACATTGCTACTATTCTCTTGAATTGCAGTGGTCCCATTAAATAAGGACAATTGCATTCCACCAAACAATACAGTGTAACCAGATCAGAGACAATTCAGAAAGAGATCAACTATCATTTGGTTATTTCATAATTAATGATATTTCTGCCACCATTGTTATGAAATTGATATTTACATAATGTGTTGAATGCACAAGAATGTTAGTCAATTATCTGAAATAACCTTGTGGTGTTGAAGGGTTCTGCTGGGAGGGTGATCCAATTGGCATGCAGTACCTAAGATGACTTTGTGACCACAATAACTACATGTACAATTTTGAAACACTGCAGAGCTGTTCAAGGAATCTTTGGATGGAAATGCATAGAAATGGGCATCAATGCTCAGCAGATCCTACAAATTATTTATTGAATAACCATATATTACCCATATCCTTTGTTTGCATAAAGTGGGAACAGCTGAATCTGCATCCTGCTGGAAGTGAATTGTAACCCCTAAGCAAGCAAAATTAGTAGTGTTTGAATGATTATCAATGACAAAACAAACTCCCATCTTAAATATTTTCCTACGGTGCGATACCACAAAAAGAGCCACTTTTTGCTTATGTACGATTGTTGAGTTTGTCTCAATTTGAAGTGACATTGGAGACCCACATGGGTGAATGGGTGAGTACAAAAGAGACTTGATTTGCTTTTGTTTTCTTGTTGCTGCTGCTTGTGTTGTTCTAATGAACATTGTGGACATGTGCTGGTGCTGGAATGTGTGGTGACACTTGCCAGCTGCCCCCAGCACATCCTTGAGTGTGCTGGTTGTCAACACAAATAACACATTTCACTGTGCATTTCCATGTACATAATCTGAATCTGATGTAATATCCTTCTTAAGTAAAAGGAATATATTCAGAGTTACCAAACAAGTTTATATTACTCCTTGTGAATCCATTTATGATCAATAAAGATTACATGTAGGAGTAACTTTTTTTATAAACTGAAAACCAAAATCACAGTATTTCCCCGCAGACCCTGTACCAGTCAAAAAATCTAAATATTAGTGACAAAATAATCATAAATATTACACTGCCTAATAAAAGCTAAATTAAATGGTAATTATCTAGTTACCAATTCCATGTTCCTTACTAACTATTGAAAATGGAATCAGATAAACTACTTAAAATTACAAGCTTGAAATCTTTTCCTCAATTATATTGAGATACTCAAACCAATGCCGATGCATTAATAACATTATATGCTGTCTCGACTATTGCTACTATCACATAACATTAAGAATAATAATTTTTCAGAAATACTATCATTCAAAGGGTGCCTCTGTGTCAATATGGCTGTTCTGAGAAGGATTGCATTAATAAAATCAATAACAGTGAACAGAGGGAGTGTTCTGCACTGAGGCTACATAATGCAAGCCAATATATACAAATTGGCCTATTGATACCATTCTCACAAAGATAGATATCCAAACATTTCTGACTACAACAACAACAGCTTTAGCTTTTATTTAAAGGGCTACAGTCTTTTCCAAACAACTTAACGACTGACTAACTCTCTCTGACGAAGAATAAATTACAGTAATAACATTTTGGCTTGGAACTAATAACATTAGAAAATAACATTACTTAAATCTCTTAAAAAGGCACAAATGCATTTCTCCTTTACTGAAATAACTCGATATTCTTCAAGTACGATCCTCTTGTTCAGACTTTCAAAGCATTAACATAATTTTGGAAAACTTGCCGGGGGGGGTGGTATTTTCATTTTTTCTCACCCCGCCCACTACCTATCCTCCCGGAAACTTAAGAAAACCCATAAGCATCAACGCAGTTGCAAATAAGGCGGGAGACAGCACTTTGGACGCTGTCCAAGAATGTGAGAAAAGTGTAAATAAATTATCTGACTCTAACCGGTAGAAGATTCACACATATACACACCGCGATTCCGGATAACTAATTAATATCATTAACATCAAAGGAAAACAGCGGCGATCGCATTCAGGAGCTGGAAGATAAAGTGAGCAAAATACCAGTTTTACAGGGCAGCCGTTGTTCCGGAGGCGCTTCCCAAGAAGTCTGAGCAATACCCAAAACTGGAGCTGAATTCCTGGGAAAAAGAAAGCTATCTAACGTGCACATAATCCCTTCCTTCCCTGCATGGGATTCACCAGTAAACCCAACCATTAATATTAATCCGGCAAATCGACTACAGAACTACATATGAAAACGCATACAATGCTCACTTTAAGTAGACGAAACAATATGTAATATAAGCAGTGAGAGGATTTAAGTGACAAGGTATCAAACTTTGCATGCAATTATTTTAATACAACGGTTCCGTGGTCGGAAATGCGCGGGATGGAGTTGTCTCCTACCTGAGAACGGCGTTCTCGCCTTGCCTCACCGTCACGTTGTCCATTGCTTTGGGGATGTTGCTGTCACTGCGCCCGACCGGCTCCCCTGCAGGCACAAGGAAAAGTAACCTGAGCGCGAGTAATATGAGCCACCTGCCGGGGTAAAAGCCCGTCAGTTGAGAGCCGGGGCCAGATCCCATTCTGGCCGGAGAGAACACCACACACAGCCGCATAGCGAGTCCGAGCTGAGCCTCCAACGCAAGCACACACAAGAAAAAAGCACTTCCACAAACGGCAACCTGGTGCAGGCAAAACTCCAAGCGACCAAAAAAAAGGGGGGGGGGGAATCCAACAAGATAAATCTGTTCCAAAACCCCTGAAAAATAGATCTGCCTGTCTGTATCCAAACTGTGTACAAGTGCTCGGTTTGCTTCGCGTCTCAAATCGCCAAGAGGATTACAAGAGGGAAAAAAAAAGTCGAGATTGTTAAAAGGATTTTCTTTTTTGAAAGGAGGGGGTGAAACAAGCTGCTGTAAATGCAATGCAGTCCGAGCCAAAAAAAATGTGTTCAGAGAGAGGGAGAGAGATGACAAGAAGCAGTTGGACGCTGCTGCGTTCCTTCTCGGTTACTGCCTCAGCAGCGCTACAAAGTCCTTCCCATCCAGCATCGTCACTCGGCAGCCGCCTCCCTCAGTGACCAACACACTGAAGTTACACTGGTATGGACAGCAGGTAATCCCTTCCTTCCGCCTCACCATGACTCCTGTACAACAGGGAGTCAATTATTCCAAGTGTTTATAGTTTTATAGGGAAAAAGGCAAAACAAACACTCTCTTTATACACAAATACAATCATTGGCACATTCAGTCCTCCAATAGTATTGGAGTAACAAACAACCAGCAGTGATTAAAACAAAATCTTACATTCCAAGATAGTGTTACGACGGGCAGCGATAAAGTCATTTGCTATCACTGCCCGGCGTCTGCTGAGAGCGGTTGTTCTGAGCAGCAGCGATTTGTATGGGATTGAATCCATTTTAAACTCTCTCGCTACCAGAGCCAGCAGTGATTTTTAACCCTTGCTTTATCGTGCATTGCTAACACATTGATATGCCTGATGAACGTGTACATCACAAATTCACAATTATCGTGCTTGTCGATAATACTGGGGTCCAGCAGCTTAAGTTTGTCATGAGAGTAATTGCAGTCTTTCCGAGTTTTGCACTACGGGGCCCCTTTCTTTACGAATGTAACAGCGTTAATGAGGAAGGACATTGACATAGGATACAATCAGTAAATCTTAACTCGGAGCCCTCACTTGGTTTATCATTATGGACAACCTTTTATCTCCCCTAATCCAATAGCAAATGCCGTTAAGACTTACTGGGATTTTGATCAGTCCTCTCTAACAATGATCGTTTTTGTTAAACGTCTGCACATTGCTATGTAGGCTATTGTACCCTATAGAACTCCAACTAACTCACCTGCCAGAGCCACTATTTATAAGTATGTTCGAAACACTATAAATAAGAGTCCAATAACGACTTTGACATTCTATGAGTCACCTTTCCCTGCAAATTCCTATGCATCCATTCGAGTGGAAACAGAACTTCACCAAAGAGAATGTAAAAAAGGATAACAAGGTGCATTTAATTATGATGGTAGCAGGGCTCAAATATTATTCCTGCCAGAGGCAAGCCTTCAGAAAATTATGTACCATACAATTCCCAGTAACAATAAAAGGTGGTGTGATATTTTGGGCACTGAGTTTTTATTTGAAGAATGGTTAATTTTGAATTACTTTGACAAACTTTTATATACAGCATTTAAAATATTTTGGTTATCACAATTGCACCGTGCAAGATAGTTGATATTTCAGAGGAAGGCTAAGTGAGGGGTTAAATGCAGGCCCTGACCCTGAATACAGCAATATGAGATGATCTCGGTTAGGCTTCCTGAAGTATAACTTCAGAGCAGTGTTCGTTAGGTTTTTATATTCACTCCATTGAACCAGTTCCAGATTCAACATGCTGAAACACAGATCTTATGAAGTAGAATGCAAATGTGTGGACAATCCTGCTTGGGCATTTAAGTCATTTATTCTTCAAAGACAGAATCACATTCTTGTTACTCATAGGCAGCATGCATGTGTAGCACTCTCTCCTGGCTGTGAGAGTGTGATTCCAGCTTGCCAGTATAAGTCATCCATTGCCAGTTGAAAATTGATTCTGTAGTGAAGAACCGACAATGGCAGGCTTTATAGGTACCACAGATATGTGGTGACAATATAACGTTAATTTCTTGCATTTTATTTAACTTGATTATTAGCTTTAGTGATGAAACAGTAAAAACGTCACAAATCAGCTAAGTGCAATAGTCAATTAAGTCGACTGGAAAGATTTGCCTTTTATTCCTTCTATTATAGCTCCACATCCCCAACTCCACTTTAAACTAAAGAATGGAAAAGATAGTTTCATATTTCAGTAGATGTTTTAACATGATAGAGATTAAATGGGAATATGTGGCTTTCATGCAGTTCGTTTGCTGCTTGGTATCTTCTGGCATTCCCTATTAATCGTAATTGCGAACCAGTGAATCCTGTGAATACATAGATATCTAATGTTTTTTGCTCAAAGTAGGCCCACCGTTGATCGGGGTCGACCATATCTATTGCATCCTAGCAGTCCAGGCAAGCCAGTATGAAACTATGGCAGTACGACATGGCGAGCAAGCTGTTGCCCCTGCAGCAGGCTCCCCCTCTCCATGCAGCCGATGACTCCAAAGGAACGGCAGAGACCAATATGGTTCGGCACCAGTGCCGTCGCAGGAGTTGCCAGTCAATGTTGAACTCAACGTAGGACTGCCTTAGGGACTCCAACTCCAGATTTTTCCTCGAGGTTTACTCCCAAAGTTTCCCCATATATAGCCGCAAGGCAGCAGAGGTTTGAGATCAGAGTTTTCCTCCTCCTAGATGAGCTGCCAACCATGGTTGACAAACCCCATCTGCCCAAAGTTTTTACTCAAATACCTTCAAAACAGGAGAACTATAATGGCATGGGGGCCAATGCAACAGTGTGCTAGAGTACATACCTTCAACTAAATTAGATACCTCAGTCAAAACTAATACATAGTTACACATTATTTTATATTCATGATATAGCAGTATTTTAACAATAATTCCAACCTCTTTTTTTCCCTTCCCCAGTTAAAATTCCACATTGATTATTTTAAGAAGTACTTTAAAATAAAATAGTCTTGAAAATTTAATTATGATCATGCTGGTGCATAATACTTCTGAACACACCAGCATTAACTCCTCAGAATATAACTAAAAGATTTGCCTTTTAAAGCTTTTTTGATGCTCCTTTTGAGTAAACCAATTTGTGGTTCTGCCTTAAGTCACCAGGCTTGTTGAGTGACAGAGATAATGTTCCGTGGTACCAGTAGGTCACTCCAGACCAGAATTTAGTAGTGTCAATAACTACTGATGGCCTGAATAAAAGCAATATGAATTGAGATAGCATGGATAAAAAAAGCTATGTAGTAAGTAGGTAGAGAGAGCAGTTCATTGTTGCTTAGATTGTTAAATAAAACTTCCATTTTGATTTTGTTGATTTCTACTGCAGGAACACAGTGTTATCTTGCTATCAACTTGCTATCTTTAAATAATCATCTCCCTAATCTATCACATCGAATTATCTCTCTACAGCTAAGGCACAGACATGATTAAAGAAACAACATAGTGCTAAAGGGCAAGCCGTGGGAAAATCTCCCAGCATCCTGTTCAAGTTGACACTGGAAAGATTACTGAGGGTAAGGAAAGTCTTATTTATTATCATTATCGGTGGCAAGTGCTGTCAATTGATGCTGACTGCAATATCTGGGCAATTACCTTTGCTATCATTTCAATGTCTCTGTGTCTCTTTTTAATGTTTTCTCTGTAAATGGTTAATAGAAAACTAAACCATGCTTGGTCAGTGAAACAAAACACCTTGCACTCTTCCAAAATCCAATTTTATTCCAAAATTAAGTGCAATGTCAATTGCTAATATAAGTTATGTTTAGCACCATTAGCTAAGGACAAAAGTCTGCCCACAAGTTGTGTAAATAAACTATGTAACAAGAATGACCTATATAATGAGACAGTAGCTTAGAAATTGCTTTAACCTCATTTTAATGGTTTAAAGATACATTGTCTCTCATTCTAATTTATTCTTAAAAATCCAGTAAACAGCATAATACTTGATAGACTCATGGAGAAATACAGCACGGGGGCAGGCCATTTAGTCGCATCACTTCCACAGTGATCAGTGAGCATCCATTCATATTAATCCCATCTTCCTGCAAATGGCTGGTGGCCTTCTATATCTCTGTGACTTAATCGTGTCTCTGAACACTTCTGAAATGATGTCATTAGCTCTGTTTCCACCATTTTAATCCGCCAGTGTGCATCAAGTACTCAACACTCTCTGGGTGAGAAACGCACCCCCCTCAATTCCCCCTCTGAATCTCTCACCCCTTACCCTAAGTCCATGAACTCAATCCTCCTTTGGTAAGGGCTGTTATGATGTGCAGAGCAAGAACGACAGTGGAGTAGTATGATTATACATTCTTACTGAGTCATGTTCGTAACTTGCTGGGTAACTTAACTGGCGGCCAAGATGAAAAACGTGCCCTCGAAAGCCTGCACCCCAGAAAAGTGCTCTGCGACGTAGGAGCCTCAATCGATTTACCACACCATCAACTGACCACGTGTGCATCTACCCTATTCTCCCAATTGATCCTCATAATTTTATGAGGGGTAAACAGTAGGTAACTCTCTTAACCTGCTCTGCTGCATTGAGAACAGTCCTCAGCTCTCCAGTGTTTCCTCGTAACTTACATGCTCCATCCCAGGCAACATCCTGGTGAATCTCTTCTGCACCCACCCCAGCTCTGTCAGATATGGTTATATGTGGTGATCAGAATGACACACAGCACTCCAGCTGAAGTCTGACTAACATTTTATAAAATTGGAACATAATCTCCCTGTTCTTGTGCTCAATGCCTTGAGTAATCAAGGGCAGTATTCCACCTGCCTTCTTAACCATATTATCTTTCTGCACTGGCACCTTTATGGGTCTTTGAACCTGCATACCCAGATTCCTCTATTCCACCTGTCCATCATTTCTTAGCCCTTCAAGGTTCACAAAACCATGTTGTTGGGTTTCTCTCAGTTATGCCATGCCATCTCAGTTTCAGCGCTTGTGAAACAACAGATCCAACGCAGGATCTCACAGATGCCAGCATTAGTTTCACAGCTGTAACCTTGGCAACCAGCTCTTAAAAGGCAGGCTACAATTCAATCAGCACTCTCCTAGATCCAGGGAAGTGTTGCTACTTGAAGAATCCATTCTTTAGATTGGAGGGACCTGGACAGACCATAAAAATAGTCAACACTGGGGAGAAGTGCATTTTTGAAAGGGCACTATTGACACAGGGCTACAGCCAAATGCTCCTGACAGGAGATTGCCTAAATATTTCTCTAAGGATAAGGCTACAAATAATAATTACCTGCAGTTTAATGAAGCCTACTGGACTAGCAGTCTGCTCTCTCTGCCTGTGTGAAGGAAAAGCAAATGCAACTCTTGCATATGGAGTTGGAGCAAGCCTTCTAATATAGCAGTGAGCAGTTGTGAGATCTAGCAGACACTGTCAACAGCAGCCTAGAATTTTCCTGAGACAAAGAAGCTGAGAATGACCTTGACCTTGAACTCTATAGGCAACACATTCCAGGCACATGCATGAGTCTGTACGAGTCACGGCTCTTAGTGAAGACTGTTTGAATGTCTGTCTTTTAAATAGCCAGTTTCCGGGGTCTCAGAGTGAGTAAATTATTACTGTGTTTTTCAGACCAGTGAGGTTGAAAATAATGCTGGTGACATAAGCAGTGTCCTATTGCGAGGTCACTTGGGGAAATCTTATGCTGGAAAAAAAAATGTGCTAGTTCAAATAAAAATCCTGTTGACAAGGTTGGAGTTGAATTTCCAGATGAGCATGAAGTCATGCAGAAATATGTCCAATATTGTCTGGAAATGCTAATTTTCAACACCACTGCTCTGTTTTGTTTTAAGGGAATTATGTAAAGGAATTTCTCGAGCAGTGAGCTTATCAAGGTACTTAATTCCTGCTGTAGATGTTGGATCATAATTTACTCTGATGCCCAAACATATTTTCGGGGCAATCATGCATTGTCAGAGTTCAATTACGTTGCACTGAATTCGAGGTTGGATCGATAAATATCACAGAATCAAAACAAGGAAGAAGGCCATTGGGCCGGTCAAGCCTATACCATCTCTATCTAAAAGCAACCCAGTTAGCTTCACTTCGCTGCCCTCTCTCCATGGCCTGACAAATCATTTCCTTTCGCATACCTATCCAGCTCCATTTTGACTGTTTCTATTGAATCATTCTCCTGAACCTCAATGTTCTTTTTTTCCCCTCATGCCACCTTTTGTTCTTTTGCCAATCACTTTTATTCTGTGCTTCCAAGTCTTGATTCTTGATCCTCTGACCAACAAGGTTTATTTCTATTGCCATTGGAATAATCTCTCACTGTCAAGGTCCATCATGATTTTAAACATCTTCATCAAATCCCTTCACAACCTTCTCTGTTCCTCAGCTTTTCCAGTTAATCCACATAAATGACATCTTTCATCACTGGAATGATTTTAGGGAACCTCTTCTGTCCCACCTACAAAGAATTTACATTTTTGCTGAGGTTTGAAGCACAGAAATGAACCCAGTGCTCTGGCTGTGGCCAAGCTGGCACGTCAAACCAAGTTTAGGGTCATATTTACTCACGTAAAATTTACTTGCAGTAACATCATCATCATTGTCATCAGGTGCCCAGATTGAGCTTTGACTGCAATGGCCCAAACACTCCTGTTTTGGGTCAAGTGGATCAATTCATTGGTATTCATTTTCAGTTCTCTGGCTACTGTCTCCATCATCATTTGTCTCTGCCTTCCTTTTGCTTTCTTCCCTTCAGTCTTTCCCATAATTACCATGCATTCTAACTCCTCTTTCCTAATCACATGTCCAATTAATTTACATTGCCCTTTCATGATCTCATACATTATTTCTCTTTTTGTGCTTGCTCTGTTCATGACACCCTCGTTAGATATCCGTTTCGTCCATGATATTCTTTGTATCCTCCTCAAAAACCACATAACAGGCACACAGCATGAGAGATACAACATTCACAAGAAAAACATAAAGTGAAAATAAATCACAGAAAATTAAACAATAAAAAATGCAATTAAAACAAAAAAAGCCCATTATAGTGCAAAGTACTCCTGGTGTTACTATACTCATTTACAAAACTGAGGTAGTGATTATGTTTGTACAAGTTGTGCAAGTTCTTTGCACTCGAGTTCAATGCCCTATTTATAAAGCTGAGAATCTCATTTGCTTTTACTGATCACTTTCTCTAACTCTTCTATCAATGACTGTGCATATATAGATTGAGGGATTAGATTGATCGTAGAGTAGGTTTATATAGGTCAACACAACTTTCTGGTCCAAGTGGCCATTTCTGTGTTGGAATGTTCTATGTTCTATCTACCCCAGATTTCTGTGTTCTTGTACCGCTTGTTTAGAATTTTGCCCTCCATTCTGCATTGCCTCTTTCCCGTGCCCATACCAAAAATCTTAAAACTGCATTTATCAGTATTCATTTTCATCCATGACCTCTCCACCCATTTCACCAGTCTGCCCATATCTCTTTGAAATCTTGTACTTTCCACCTCTAAGTTTTGCATCATCATTAAATCTGATAACTCTGCTCCACACATCCCAGTCCAATAGGTCTGTATTAAAAATCAGTAAACATTATTCAAAGAGCAGGACCTAGCCAACAATTTGAACTCAATCACATCATCAAATATTGAACAACAATTTACGGTACCATTAGTGGAAAGAGTGATGGAAGAATCACATGGGACCCAGGTCCATTTCAAGTGCCAAAGGTTTAGTCACTGAAAGCCTCAAGCAAACAATTCCACAGAGGAGAAAAATCATTTATTCTACACTTTTCCAATTCATCCCAATTTACTACTAGCCAATAATATTAACAATTGGGTATGCACAATTTTTATCCATACCCAACCTGATGTTATACAAATATAGGGATGGTTCTACAGCATGGACAGCTGATAGATATCTCCAGGGTCTCTCTTTGACACAAAGCAGACAATCTGTTCTCTGTTCTGGAACAAGAACAAGAACCCTGTATTCTTCGACCTTGGGTATCCAGTTCACACTGCCTCAGTGCGGGTAAGAAAACATCAGTTTTATCTTTGAGAAGCTGGAAATGAAACGTGGTCAAATCCTGGAATACCTAGTTAGTTTTCCATTTTGTAACATCATTTGTGATTATCCTCCATTTTGTAACATGTTCATTTATGCATTATGTTGTGATGCTGATTTGCTTTCACCACTTTTACAGTGCATTGAGAGATCTGGTGTGTCCAATGACTTCTGTGTTTAACTCAAATAACAATATTCACAACATACTGATGTAAATACTCTTTTGTGATGTGTTTCAAATCTTTCTGTTTTCTTTTCTAATGGGTACCTTAAGCATTAAGTTCTACTGTACAGTTCACAAGACGATAGAAAATAGGAGCAGAATTAGGCCATTTGACCCATCAAGTTTGCTCTGCCATTCAATCACGGCTGATTTTATTTCTCAACCTCATTCTTCCACCTTCTCCCCATACCACTTAATTAACCAATCAAGAATGTGTCAATCTCTGACTTAAATGCATCCAATGAATTGTCCTACATGGCACAGATTCACCATCCTCTTACTGAAGAAATTCTTCTCATCTCATTTCAAAAGAGATGTCACTTTATTCTGTGGCTGTGCCCTCAGATCCTACAACCTTATCGTGGAAGTATTCTGTCCATGTCCGCACTATCAAGCCTTTTGGTGTCTGGTAAGTTTCAAATAGATCCCCTCAACCTTCCGAATGCCACCAAATGCTTCTTGAACAAATACATGAATGAATCAAGCTTCATTCTATTAGATCAGGACTTGAGCAGAGCCCTCATCTGAAGTTCTGTATTAGTATTCACTAATCGGTTCACAGGTAACACCAGAGTCTGCCCCGGGAATCACTGCTTGAGCCTTAGCCACCAACAGTCTATAGCAATGATTTAAATGAGGGAAGTGAGGGTAATGTATCCAAGTGTGCTGATGGTGCAAAGCCAGGTGGGAAGGTAAGTCACAGGGAGGACACATAAAGGTTGGAAAAGGCAACATCCATCATTAAGCACCGCCACCATCCAGGAGATGCCCTCTTCCCATTGCTACCATCAAGGAGGAGGTACAGGAGCTTGAAGATACACACCCAACGTTTCAGGAACAGCTTCTTCCCCTCTGCCATCAGATTTCTGAATGGATAATGAACCCATGAACACTACCCCAGTACATTTTTCCTCTCTCTTTGCACTACTTATTTAATTTTCTTTTTTAATATCTACTTATTGTAATTTGTAGTTTTTATTATTATGTATTACAATGTACTGCTGCTGCAAAACAACACATTTCATGAGTATTGCCAGTGATATTAAACCTGATTCAAAAGAAATGTCAGGTGAAGGTAGCAGCTGAAGTATAATGTGCGGATATCTGGCTTTAGTAGGAAGAACAGTAAAACATAATATTTTCTTAACAGATGAAGTTCAAGGAAACGCTTATCTGCTGAAGGATTTTGGTACCTTTGTATTTGAATCATTGGAATCAGCATACAGATACTGCAAGAAGTTAGGCTTGCAAGTATTACATATTTTTGCAGGGTTGGTGGAGTCTGATGAGAGCACGCCAAGAGTACTGCACACATATTTGTTCTTTTCTGCAAAGGAGGGGTATTGTTTTGAGAAATAGAAAATTTAAAACAAAGAGAAAAAAGCCACATTGCACTTTGTGAAAATGCTTCCTAAGATTACATACAGGACAATAGAATCCTGTGAAATAGAGCTCAGGATACTGCTTGCAACTCTCCCATGAGAGGGGTATTTTTACAGCACAGATCTGGTTGCTGTACTGTATATGTTGCAGAATCCTGCCGAAAGCAGAATCTTCCTAACAATGTCATTCCAACTCTAAACATGGTTGAAAAGAAAGAAATCAGAATCTTCAGAATGCACATCAGTGTATAGTAACAATAATTAATCGATTGAGGAATATCTGAAGGAAAAACCAAAGCAACCTATCTCTGGAGACCACAAGGGTGGTATCAGATGATAAAACTCTCCAAATCAATGGATTTAAGCTTCCAGCCTTTGACTACACATTTAGAGCTAACCCCATAAAAAAACATTGGGAGGGTTTCTTCCAAAACCATATGGTTACATTCTGTCTGAAAGCATTTAATGGCCCTTAGTGAAATGAGTTGGGGAAAGTTACATCAGCTCCCAGTGGACACTTGTCCACTGAAGAAAATTATCCTAGTTTGATAATTCTGTTTAGTGACGACTACGGCCAAACTGCAGGTCTTGTGAGAGGAACAAAGATAAAGACTCTGGACAAAAAATAATTAATGTATTTGAAGTCTCATTGGAAAAAAACAGCTCAAAGGGTTTTTTAAAATATTTAAGCAAATACAATTGGCAGTGACTTACCAAATTAATAATGTAGGTACATCGACAGCTTTGTTCACAAATTATCTGAATGATATACAAGTATGGAGGTCCAGGAAGGGGAGTAAAAAGTATGATATGATTTTCAGGATGGATTTGTCAGTGGGCCTTCTTGCTAAGTATTTCATTTGGACCAGAGAAACAGTGAACTACTACAGTCACTGACGTTAAAACGAAAGGGGAAGAAATCCACTTACACCAGAATACAAAGGGCAAATGGTTTGCACATTTTGTATTCCAGAGAAGGGAATTATAATTCTGCTAAATCAGAACATACATAGCATGTGCACAGGGTTTCCCACTTGATTCTGCAAAGCTCTGAAATATTTATAGATTTGAATAAGGATTTGGATTTTTATTTTGAATAAAGTTAACTTCAAAAATCTGTGAATGCTTTAAGTGTAATGTTCTATAGGTTTTTGCTTAGTTGTTACTCTGTTTAAGTTTCCAAAACTGTAACAGATCAAATCAGTAGTAATTATACCACTGTAACCATTTTACAAAAGATTCAATAGCACTGTAAATAAAAGATTTATTCCAAGAAACACAATTACATAACATTGTTTACTTCCAATGTTATGCAATTTGAAAGCTAATTATAACCATTTCCATTTGTTTCCTGTCAGTTGGAAAACTCAGCTGAGCGCTTGCCTGCATCATTTATTCTTATTACTCTTTCACAATTTGTGCATTGAAGTGCATGAGATGATCCTGTGCAACCCTCCTTTTGGGGAAGGGCAAGGGAATTTTGACCTGCCATGGCTACTCCGCGGCACCAAACATGATACCTGCCAGTAAAGAAAATAACTGAACTTTGCACATTGCACCATTCAACACTATCCCATCCCTCTCCCTGATCACCAGCCTGGACCTCAATGACGACACTTCTGCCATTGATTTCTCACCCTGCTATCCTCCCCATAAAGATGACAGTCATATCCCATTCTCCTTAACACCTAGGAGCTGCCCACCACCACCTTTCCAAATCTAATATCCCACTGCCAATTCCTTGATCCCACTCAAGGCAATGGCTAGTCTCCTGAGCCAATCTACCAAAATGATGCACTTTAATTGCCCATTCACGCTAAACCACAGTGAAGATTCACAATTGAACTTGTAGTTTCTGATGTCACCTACCCTGGAGATGAAGGTCAGGAGAACCAATTGTCACATATTTAACTAAAGAAACCTGCAACATCTGGGGCCTTGTGTGTTTTTTATGGGGGGGGGGCATCTCTGCTGTCCTGTTCACCTTCCTAGCTCATCTTACTGAGTGCACACTATTTCTGGATAAAGTATTCCTGCAATGGTTGCATTCTGATATCTAAAGGTAAAAATGTTACTTTGGAAAATAGCTAGCACAAACAAAGACTCTTCCCACACTGGGCATTCTCCCTTCTCCCTTGTTCCATCAGACAGAAGATACAAAACCCTGTATCACAGGCTCTAAGACAGATTCGAGCCCACTGTTATGAGACAGTTGGATTGACCTTCTGTATGGTAAGTTAGACTCTTGACCTTGTAATCCAACTCAGCATGGCTTTAAGCCTGAATGTCTGCCTGCACTATAGATTCTCCGTAATTTTAACATTATATTCTGTTATTGCTTTTCTCTTGTACTACTTTGATGTACTGATTTGGTGAAATGATCTTTATGGATGGCATGTAAACCAAAGTTTTTCACTGTACTTCAGTACATGTGACAATAATAAACCAATTACCAATTATTGCACAGGAACAGTTGAGAACTGATTTAAAATACAACATAAATCCTATCACAAATTCATTAATATTTCAAACTACTGTTAAAATCTAATAAATATAGAAACATAGAAAATAGGTGCAGGAGTAGGCCATTTGGCCCTTCGAGCCTGCACTGTCATTCAGTACGATCATGGCTGATCATCCAACTCAGAACCCTGAACCTGCCTTCTCTCCATACCCCCTGATCCCTTTAGTCACAAGGGCCATATCTAACTCCCTCTTAAATATAGCCAATGAACTGGGCTCAACTGTTTCCTGTGGCAGAGAATTCCACAGATTCACCACTCTCTGTGTGAAGAAGTTTTTCCTCATCTCAGTCCTAAAAGGTTTCCCCTTTATCCTCAAACTGTGACCCCTCGTTCTGGACTTCCCCAACATCGGAAACAATCTTCCTGCATCTAGCCTGTCCAATCCCTTTAGAATTTTATACGTTTCAATAAGAACCCCCTCAATCTTCTAAATTCCAGCAAGTATAAGCCTAGTCGATCCAGTCTTTCTTCATATGAAAGTCCCACCATCCCAGGAATCAATCTGGTGAACCTTCTTTATACTCCCTCTATGGCAAGGATGTCTTTCCTCAGATTAGGGGACCAAAACTGCTCACAATACTCCAGATGTGGTCTGACCAAGGCCTTGTACAACTGCAGTAGTACCTCCCTGCTCCTGTACTCAAATCCTCTTGCTATGAATGCCAGCATACCATTCGCCTTTTTCACCGCCTGCTGTACCTACATGCCCACTTTCAATGACTGGTGGACAATGACACCTAGGTCTCGTTGCACCTCCCCTTTTCCTAATCGGCCACCATTCAGATAATAATCTGTTTTCCTGTTCTTGCCACCAAAGTGGAACGTTAACATTTAAGATCCATGAGCCAAAATACAAATATCACAGTCAACACTTTTGTTTGTGATTAAAATACCACAGTTAGCTGTTTCTTGTTAGTTAATTAATTTCTACATCAGAACAGCATGGATCTCAAGTTCCGAAGTTTATATGAACATAGCATCTTGGATGATATTTCTGTGCAACATCAGGAAAGCAAAATATTTATTGTCAAAGTTGTTATTATTCAGGTTGGAAACAAAATAAAAATGTGTCACCAAGTCCAGTTGAACATGAAGTAAAGCAGGGACCTTGTTTCATGAATTGGAAACTGAATTTCTATTTGTTCAAATTGGCTGGATGGTCAAATAGCAGGAGCGATTGTTGGTCAAGTGTAATCTATTTTTTGTATTTTAATAGCTGATACATGTAGTGTTTATTTAATGCTTTCATTTCAAAATTTTATATTTGGAACAAGAGAAAATCTATCCATTATGACCAACTTTCTGTCTCTACCACAGGGAAGGAAGCCATTTTGCTCATCGAGTTTGTACCAGGTAGCAGAACAATCATGTTCCCTCAATTATTTCCTTATAACCTATTTCCTCACATATGCCATTAACACTCACGCACCCCTCCATTTCTCCCACAACTCGCCTTTGTAGGGGGTGGACAATTCAGAGCAGCCAATTTATCTAATAACTTAGGGCTGAAGCATTTCAATATCGCTTACTCTAAATTTTATTTTGCAAGCAAACTTCAGGCACAAATTGATCTTCAGCTGCATTTAGTAAGAAGCATTAAACATGTAGCCTTTAAAATGCAGGCCAACGTTAATACCTATCCAGCTTAGCCAGCAGAATAAAACAAAATGGCTTTTTGCTCTCAACATGATTGAACAAAGCATCATTCAATCTACTTTATAAGCTCCACAGATCTATTCATGTAAAACTGAGCTTAAAACTTCAAATTTTCATCTCTTAGCTGATGAATTTCAGAAAATGAAATTAGATCTTTTCCTTTACTTGCTGAATAAACTATTTGTTAGTAGTGAACTAATTGGTTTCCATTGAATGAGAGTTTCAAGTCTACATTTTCCAGACTCCAGTCATCTGAAATTGCATCTACTTGTGCAATGATTCTTAAACTGATTAAAGATCCTATTGGGTGCAATATCTGAAACAAGATTATTTTATAAGCTTTACTTCAGTATCTATCTGTTGCAAATCTGACCAAAATCACACATTATTTCAAAATTAAATTTGATCACTGAAGTCAATAATATTCCAACAAAGCCAAAGTGTCTCATAGCAAGACTTATATAGCCTTGATTGTTTTAAATTCTTGGACTGCAGAGGGTTAATCATCACATTATACAGATTATTTTGCCTGAGGAAACATTCTTATTAAATTACTTGAGCTACCTGTGGTTGCATTGAAATTTGTCAAAAGATTGATAATTATTATTTTAATAGCCAAACCTTCCCTATTTGGTTCAATATAACATACCCTTTTGATGCCATTTTCTGGTTTGGAAGCCTTTATTTATGCTGATTCAAGCATTCCCAATGGAATGCATATTCTATTCCCATCCATTTCAGAATTCTGAAGGAGCCATTCCCTCTACACCATAGTCCAATCCTCAACCTCCCCCACTCCCCACCCACACACCCACTAACTACTATAACCTATTCTTGCAGCACCTTCCACAAACAAGAGAAAATCTGCAGATGCTGCAAAACAGAGCAACACACACAAAATACTGGAGGAACTCACCAGGCCAGGCAGCGTCTATGGAAAAGAGTACAGTCAACGTTTTGGGCCAGAACCCTTAAGCAGGACTGGGTTTCGGCCCAAAATATTGACTGCACTCTTTTCCATAGACGCTGCCTGGCCTGCTGAGTTCCTCCAGTATTTTGTGTGTGTTGCACACCTTTTCAGGCAAACATTGAACTAGTTTTGTTTTTTTTTCGTGTTTCCCCAGTCGATGGTTTCTAGAATCAGGGCTCTCACAAAATGGAATACACCACTTAGGACTAAGGTGAGGACAAATTTCTTCAGCTGGAGGAATGTGTAACTAGAAAATGGAGATGAGGTAAATGAACAGGCCTGATGAATGACAGAGCAGGATCAGAGAGCTAGGTGGCCATTTTCTGCTCTTAATAATGATGCTCATCTCCTCTCTTCCCACCATCCAAGGCTCAAGCAGGCATATCAATATTTTGTATCTGAAGTTTAATATGCGCTTTACACTGGGGGGACCCATGTGCATGCTGGTGCCTGCTTTGTTGGATGCTGACCATCAATCCACGGTTTTCTAGTTACCCATGACTTCCCTTCCCACTCTTGACACTATTTTTTAAGTTCACATACTGTTCAGGGAAAATAAATCATTTCTGAGTTATTCTTTTATCATCTGAACTAGCTTGACTGTAGCAAGTGCACAAGTAGTTACTTCTCTTATCTTTGTTCAATTATTTTGCAACATTTCCATTTACTTTAGTTTAAGATAGTTGTGTTATCTTATTGGACTGGTCCTTGATACTTTTAATTCGATTTGATTGGTTTCTTAACTATCGCATTGCTGTCCTATTTATGCCCAATTTAATTTCTTTCCAGAACTTTTAGTTTGTGTCACATCAAATATGAAATCTATTGTCCTGTCGGATTGGATTTGGCATTGAACTGATGCTGCTATTTGGATGGGTACATATGTGAATAATGAATATGATAAAAATCTTGGAAGCCATTACCAATTGCAAGGACAAATCAATTTCAAACCTTAAAAGCTCTGCAATCTTAATGTTTAAGTGCTGTTATTTTAATAGACCTAACTAAATCATATTGTTTTAAAAAACCCCACTATTGAAAAAGTTGTTCTGAGCATCGTGCACACAAAAGTATGAATTAACCATCACTGTTCATCTGAGATCCAGCTTGAGTTTGGACATCAGCATAATGGATAAGATTCACTCTCTCTCAGTAAGGGATAGACATGGAATGATTTAAAAGGGAGATAACTATATAAGTTGTGGAAGCAAGTCTGAACTTAATCCATTTGCCAGGAAATGTTATTGAAAGAGCACAGTACTTGCAAGGTAATGTAATTTTGTTTTAAAATAAACTGTGGTGGCTGATTTCCCTAATGTAGTTTGCTACTACACGGCACTGCCATGAAACTCAGCAAGCTATGTTTACCTCAGTAATTGCAGTGGCAAAACTGGGCACAGCATCTCTGGGCTATGGAGGGTATGAACAATCATGGTTCCTGCTCTTATTAGTATCTGCTGACCCTGCAGGAACATTGTCTATGTTATTTCATTTGAGAATTGGTTAAACATGGTACTGATGTCTTCCATTTTCTGATGATGTGCCAACCCTCTCTGGTTTAGATCACACAATCATGAAAAAGCCATGGGCAGGATACCTGAAAAATCACGGGCCTCAGAAGTAAGGGAAAAAAATGGGAGAAAAAAGTAGCCTTAATAACGTCAACTGTCTTTGGCAGACAAATGAAATAATGAAATCTGGTTATCGAACTCATAGTGATGAATTTGATAAAATATTATCCTAAAAATCTTATGTAATTTTGTAACAACAACACCACCACCACAGGTATGCTAGATAATCTCAACAACCACATCAAAATGTGTATGATAACACTCTTGAAGGATAAAGGGGAACTGATTAATGTACTTATATTTCCAGAAAGCATTCAATAAAATGCTCCATTGAAGTTTATTATGGGAAGTAAAACCTCATGGGTAGCTGGTAATATATAGGCATGAACAGATAATCAACTGATGAAGAGAAAACGGGGAGTAGACACAACAGGGTCTTTTCTGGATGCTAATACGTGGTAAGATGTAGTAAGCTGTGTGTCACAGGGATCAGTGTTGGGAACTCAAATTTTGACAATTGTATTAATAACTTGGAAGAAGACATCAATAGTGTGGTTGTTTTAATTTGTTGATGGCAGAAAATGTGGCAAAGCATGATTACAAATGTATGTAGATAGCTGAAGATCCAGCAAATGGAGTGTAATTGGGGAAGATATGAAGTTACTCATTTTGGCAGGGAAAAAAACAAAAGGTGCTGTATATTAACTAAAAAGTGAGAGAATTGTCACATTGGTTTATGATTGTCACAATACTGAGGTATAGTTAAAAGCATGTCTTGTAAGCCATTCGTGCAGTTCAATCCATTACAATAGTGCAAACAAGGATAAGCAATACCAGAGTGTTATAGTTACAAAAAAAGTGCAGTGCAGGTAGACAGTAGGGTGCATGGTCATAACAAGGTGGTTTGTGAGGACAAGAGTCCATCTTATCTACTAGGGAACCGCTCTATTGTCTTGTAACTGTCCCTGAGCACGGTGTTACATGCTTTCAGGCTCTTGTATCTTCTGCTCGATGGGAGGGGAGGAGAAGAGAGAACGTCTGGGGTGGGTGAGGGTCTTCGCCTATACTGGCTGCTTTAATAAGGCAGCAAGAAGTGTAGACAGAATCCATTGAAGGAAAGCTGGCTTCCATGATGTGCTGAATGGTATCCACAGTTCTCTGCAATTTATTGCAGTTATTTACAGAGTAGCTGCCATCTCAACGATTGTGCACCCAGATAGAATGATTTCTACAGTGCATCAATAAAAATTGATAAGGGTTGATGGGGCCATGCCAAATTTCTTCAACCTCCTGAGGAAGTAGAGGCATTGGCGAGCTTTCTTGGTCATGACATCAACGTGGTTAGACTCGGACAAGCTATTGGTGATGCTCACTCTCAAACAGCACTGTTGATCTAAATGGGAGCATGTGCACCAACTCCCTTCCTGAAGTCAATGACCATCTTTTGTTTGGCAAACATTGAGGGACAGGTTGTTATTATGACACCGTGCCACAAGGCTCTCTATCTTTTTCCTGTACTCCAACTCATTTGAGATTGGGCTATGGTATTATCTGCAAAAAAATTGCAGGTGGTTGGCCATGTGGTAGTGAGAGTGAAGACAGTTGATTAGGGACCTGAGGTCACAGCCTTGTGGGGCATCAATGTTGAGGATAATCGTGGAGGAGGTATGTAGCATTCTGAAGTGCAGATAGACCATATGTGCGATTTACAAAAGTCTGGCATACAGGTGCAGCAAATAATTAGAACTTTTGTTTATTGCAAAGGGAATTGAATACAGGAGTAGGGAGGTTATGGTTCAGTGACAAAGTGCATTGGAGACACCTCATCCGGAGTGTTGCATACAGTATTGGCTTTTTTTTTAATAAAGAATAAAAGATTAAGCATATGAACCACTTCAAGTAAAGTTCAGTAAATGAATGCCTGGAATGATCAAAGGTTTGGATAGGCTAGTCTGCAACCGTTGGAATTTAGAACAATCAGAAGAGACTTAATTGAATCATCAGAGTAGCCATGAAGAAAATATTTCTTCTTTTGGGACAATCTGGATCTGGGGGCCTTTGGTTAAAATTAAGGTGTCACCCATTTAAGTCAGCAAAGATATGTAACTGCTTTCTCTCAGAAAATTAGAATCTGTTAATTAGTGCAAGTCTTCAGCACTTCATACTTCGTATATTTCATTCACAAATGGTGGAAATAAAGTCCTTGAATATCCTTAAGGCAAAGGTGGATAAATTCTTAATAAACAAGATGGTGAAGCATTAACATAGATGCATGGGAATGTAGAGCTTTTGTTACAATCAGATCAACTAAGCTTATTAAATGAGGACACAGGCTTGAGGGACTGAGTAACCAACTGCTTTTAATTTCTATGTTTAATAAGAAGTTGGTTATTTGGTTATAAATTATTATCAATGCTTGTCACTGATAAATATCTACTTAAGGCTAATATTAAGAATGAGTAATATTGTTCCTTATCTTGGATAGCAAGAGGCACGCATCTGAAATGTTGCATTCTTTCTGTTTTTAATGTTAGCATGAGCAGTTTGAATCATATTTTTTAAAAAACTATTGCGACCTGGACATTATTTACAAATGGTCTCAACTATTTCCAAACATGCAGCCTGGAAATTAATGAGTATGTACTAATCATAGAAAAACATCCATCTGCAATCATTCTAAGAGAGGCTATTCCAACTTAAACAATAAATGAGTTGTGTGTGATTTTCTAGTCTACACCCCTGTTGCAGTCACACTGAATGCTATTGTTAATTGTTGAAGCCTGTTCCAAATCGTCCCATTATAAAAGTAAACAGCAAGATTTTACCATAAGATATCTGCATAATACTGCTCTTACCTCTTCTCTTGAACATAAAATAAGTGACAGATATAACAAGAATGAATTTTGTTTTCAACTTTCATAAAAGTGCTTTTATGTCAGAAAGTCATCATTGTCCATCTGTAAAATGTAATGCAATCATATCCGTTTTAAAAATGTGCTATCAATTACAATTTGTTAATTAGTGCAAGCCTTCAGCTCTTCATACTTTGTATATTTCATTCACATTTCCCTGTGGCATACAGCATGTTTTCCCACACTGTGAAAGCATCACTCCATGAACTTCCTGTAAATCAAATCAACTGGTAAGTTGATTTGAACAGTTTTTAGAAACCTTGCCAGCCACTTGATGTATCACTTTTTAAATAGTTTTGCTTACTCTGTCAGTGTTGAAAAGCGTTTATTAGACATCTTGTAACATTCAGATCTTACACTTGACTGTAACTATCAGTCTTGATTATTGAGATATTTGGATAAAACTCCTGAAAAAAATAACTAATAATGTTCCAGACAAACCTGGTCAAAATAAGCACTCCTTTATGCAGTTTGTGATAGATACCTAATAGACTACTGTCTATTATGATCTCTGCTTGAATCTAATCAGTGACTGCATCTCCAAACCTCTCTGGAGTAGAAAATTTCAAAGGTTTACAGTGGTTTGTGTGAAGAAATTTCTTCACACCTCTGTCCTGAGCAACCCAAGAAAGATTCAAATTTATTCATCACGTGTATGTCAAAACATTCAGTGAAATGTGTTGTCTGTGTTAACAACGAACACACCTGAGGATGCGTTGGGGGCAAACCGCAAGTGTCACCACACATTCCGATGCCAATATAGCATGCCCACAATGCTCGGCAGCAGAAACAACAAAACAAAAATAGTAAAACAAGCCCCTTCCTCCCTCTCACCCACACACATACGCAGTCCATACACACACATACAAGCAAGTAAGACAACTCAATATCGATCAAATCAAATCCATGAAGCATTTTGTATATTTTAATGAATGCATCTCATTTTTAAAAACTTGAGTAAGTCTAATTTGTCCAGAAATAAAAGTTCTGTCATCTTTGGAATCAAACTTGTTAAACTTTGCACTATTCCCACAATGCAAGGGTATTCCAGATGGACAATGTCATCAGTTCTCTCTAAACACCAAAAGATCATCAGTCTCTCCTCATTTCCACTTAATTATGCCAAACTGAATGACTCCACATTTTTCCATATCATCTTTCATTTTCCATGACCTTGCCCATTTACTATGTTCCCTTGAAGCCTCTCTGTAAAACAGCAAGTTTTCTGTATGTGAATTTATATATGAGCACTTGCAGACTGGAGAAAATGTGTCCATTAGCTGAAAATTTTATTGGTTAAATGTTTGTCATATTGTCAGCAAAAGCCCTGCTTAAATATCAATAGGTATACAAAATCCTGTCTCATGTAAGCACAATGAAGATAAGTTTGTTGAAGGTGGTGGACTCCATACGTTACAAGTGTCAGAAAAGACCATCCACCAGGCAAAGAGCACCCATGTGAACAGGTTAATCAACTGGGTGCCTCAGTAATCAAACAGTAATGTTGATGATTGTAGAATTTGAAACAGGAAGTGAAATTGGAATTAGTGAAAGATGATAAAGAGAGAAAATATATAATGAAGACATATATAATTTTTTTAAAATCCTGACAATGATCAAAACATGATATATTATGCTTGTAAAAGATTATTGTCTGTGATAGTTGGATTGCCTGGGAGGAAACAATACCTAACTTGCTATTAAGGTTACTTGGAATGAAACTGGCAAACTCAAACTTCCTATGGCAGGTTTGAGTTCAGATTTAACAGGGTTTGAATGAGGTGTCAGATAGTGGAAAAGAGGAATGCAAGGTAATGTTCATGAACTGTTCAGAAATCTGATGGCAGAGGGGAAGAAGATGTTTGTAAAACCACAGTGTGAGGGTCTTTAGGCTCCTGTACCTCCTCCCTGATGGGAGTAATGAAAAGAAGGCATGTCCCAGATGGTGAAGGTCCTTCATGATGAATGCCACCTTCTTGAGGCACCGCCTTTAGAAGATGTCCTTGAAGGTGGGGAGGCTTGTATCCGCGACGTAGCTGGCTAAGTCTATAATTCTCTGAAGCCTCTTATAATCCTGTGCAGTGACCTCTCCATACCAGACGGTGATGCAACCAGTCAGAATCCTCTCCATGGTACATCTGTCGAAATTTGCTGGGATCTTCTCATTATTTACCACAATGTACGTGTTCTTGCCTTTAACTGCATGTTTGCATTTGATTGAAATTGTACATAACTAATGGTGACCATTGTCAGAACCACCATTTAGACCCGACTCTATAATGTTGATTTATTTATTATTTTTTATTTAGTGATATAGCACAGAGTAGGCCATTCCGGCCCTTTGAGCCCATCACTCCAGCAACCCTAGCCTAATCACGGGACAATATACAATAACCAATTAATCTACCATCCAGTACACCTTTGGACTGTGGGAGGAAACTGGAGCACCTGGAAAAAACAACATGTTCCATGGGGAGGACGTACAGACTCCTTACAGATGACATGGACATCACCTGTAAGGAGGTGATGTGTTACCCCTTTAGTTGAACATTGAATCGTGAAATGGTTATAAGCTCATAATCCTTTTGTAACACTTGGAGGTTTAAGAAGAAGCCAAATGAGTGATACAATGCTGTATATCTTTAATTTATTAAACACAAATTCTACGCTGTGAAAGCTATAACTATTGTGACATAGTGTGAAAATATAACACCAGCAGGTAGTCTAAGTGTAAATAATGAGGCATTACCAAGGATTATGTTGAATTTAATATTTCTTAGGTACTATAATTTCCTTTGCATTGATTGAAATTGGTAAAACAGATTTTTGACATGGTCCTCAATAACAATTAATCATACAAAGTGATAAAATGCCAACACACATAAATTAAACATTGGAGCATGCATCTGCAAGGAAATGTTGTTCATTGGTACCACATTGTTAGTTTATTTCCCAATTACTGATGATGGTTGTTCAAGATAATGCATTAAAACTATATCCCTGGAGTCTGATATATCACAACAGTAGCTCAGTGAAATGTATGAATCAAGAGCATCTCCAAAGTCCCACCCACCAGGAGAAAATAACAGTCCATTCACTATCAGTGAGATTTTACAAGACCATTTTTGGAAAGGTACAACCTTAATAATATGGTGTCAAAATATAAGAGCTGTAGGTGGTCTGAGTATAAAAGAAAAATGGTGTGTTACCCAGGATCTTACTGAATTACATTAAAGGAGGCTACTCAGCATATCAAGTCCATGCCAGCTATCAGAGCAATCCCATCAATCCTGTTCCTCCATTCACTTCCCTGTAACTTATTCTCTCCATCATGCTCATCAATTCCAAGCCTCCTTCTCCTTCTATGCAGTTTCACGTGGGTTGCTTTGCATGAACCTACCAACCAGCCTGTCTGAGGCAATAAACTAAAGCATCTGGAAAATGCAAACTCTACACAGCCAGCATCCATACCCTGGCTGCTTGAGCTATACGGCAGCAACACTGCCAGGTGCACCTATGTGCTGCGCTCATACTGATGCTGTCCATCATTTTCCTTCAAATTCCAGTCTGGAATTTAGATTTCAAGCCAAGCAAGAAAGAATCAAAAATAGTGCCCAACTGGATGACAATTTGCTTCCATTCTCATTAAACTGACAGTAAAAGAACATTTGTGTACAAAGAATGGGGAAAACATCAAGATGAAAGTTGAAGAGATATTTCATTAACTTTGTTGAAGGCTGACCATTAGTTCCATTTCGCTGGCAAAGCAAAACTCTTGTTCTCTTTGCCCATTCACCATGTTGTGAACTAACAGAACACAAGGCTTCATGAAAATATAGCAAAATAGAATTATGTAATGCTGTTAGCTTGTGTCACCTGACCACTATGCTCATTAATGTTTGAAAAAAGCTACAGGAAGAAGACATTGCTTTTCAATTTAGTGATTAACGTAATTTCCTAGTAAATAATAATATACCTGAGAAACTCAGTATGCATACCCTTATATTTTCGAAGTGACCAATTTATGTTTCATTTCTATATTTTTTTTGGAATGGCTTTTCATCGGTGTCTTTTCAAGAAAAGTTGACCAACATCATAATGGCTGAGTCCACGTTTTATATCAAAAATTGTTTTTGCTGTAGCAAATGATTCATATTCCACAAAAAAGTCAGAGGTTAAAACAGATATTGAAATCTCTAAATAAAGTGCTGATCTAGTAAAAGTGACCATCTACCAGAATTTCATAAAAAAGACAATGTGTTCAACATTCTCAAGGGAATGGAACCTGGCTGATCTGTGACTCCAGTTCCAAAATAAAGCTGTTATTGCTTACTTACCCATGACATGACCTGACATAAAATCCTTTTCAGTCTCTCTCAATCATGGGGGAAAGATTGGGGCAATGGAACTGATAGCATTGACCTTTCACCTTCTATACCATCCTAATTCTATGACTCACATCACCAATCTGTTCCTCTCCTCCATAACTCTATCAATGATGGTGAAGCAGACCTTCATGATTCACTTAAATTAGCTTCAAAGCCGGCATTTTATCCATCAATGATTGCTTCCATTTCTGCTTCTCTATCTACCGCACACAATTTCTAATATTTGGATCCATATCTCCTATTTTCTTTAAACTCAGACTAGATTTACCACACTTATTGTCATAAGTCTCTGACAAATGCATCTCACATGCGGGAATCATTCTGAACTCCATGGCCACACTTACTGCTGAACTTTGTCCTTTCTTTCTTCACCCCAGTCCTTGGTAAAGTGAACTGACTCCATATTGACTAATAGATAACATTCAAAATGCTATGTCACCTTTAAAGCTCCATCATCACGGGGTTTTATCGGGACAAGAGAATGGCTGAAAGACTAAATAGAACAGCATTGTGGTAGAAGGAATAGACAACAGTTTGAGTTGGAATCAAACATAGCAATCCTGTTGTCATATTTGATTTCAGGTTTCTCACAACATATTGCATGTGTTACCATGGCTGTCTATTTCAGTTTACAGTACATATCCCCATCCCAGTTTATCTGCTGCCAAAGTCTTTATCCATGCCTTTGTTACCCTTGTTTTTACATTTCCAACATAATCCTGCCTGGGTTCCATCATCCTACCTACTGTAAGCTATGGGTTATCCAAAGTCTGCTACCTGCAACTCACCTACCCCACCATCCAAGCCATGCTGTGTTCTCGCTATTGCCATTGGGAAGGAAGTACAAGAACCTCAGGTTCCACGCTGTCAAGTTCAGGAGCAGTTAATACCCTTCAAATATCAAGCTCTTGAACCAGTATGGATAATTTCACTCATCTCAACTCTGAACTGATTCCACAACCTATGGATTCACTTTCAAGGACTTTACAACTTACGTTTACAGCTCGCTTTATTTATCTATCTGTCTATCTATTTATTTATTTATTGTATTTATTCAGTTTATCTTATTTTGCATATTGGTTATTTGTCAGTCTTTATGGTTAGCTTTTCATTGATTCCGTTGTAATTCTCTGCTCTACTGTGGGTGCCTGCAAAAAAAAAATCTCAGAGTAGTATATGGTAGCAAATACGCACGTTGATAATAAATTTACTTTGAACCTTGAACTTGTGCCTTCCTGGCTCCATCCATTTCTCCATCACCAGTATGAAGCTGACCTGTACTGAATCTCTGTTAGGCAATGTCTCATTTACATAATTCTTATCATTGCTTTCACATTCCTTCATCCTCCTCAACTCAGAGACCTTCTCCAGCCTTAAAAGCATACAGGATATTCTAACCCCAGAATTACACTGCATGAGTGAAATTAACTTCAGCTGTACAAGATTTGCATTTTGTAAGTTGTAATTAAACCCATCTGCTTTTCTACATTTGTTTCTCTTCTAAAATCTCTCTCTCTCCAACATTTTGGTTATATTCTCTTGAGTCCGTTCTCCAATAGTCTTAGATTATATTTAATAACACTGCTAACATGCACCTTGAAATATTGTGCAATGTGAGATCATCATACAAATACAAATTGCTGTTATTTCAGAACCAAAGTGGTCTTTTTGTTGGATTACAGTCGTTTTTTCACTCAAAGCAAGACTCCATTATTTCACCTCCTGCAGTGAATTCCTTCACTGACACATGTTTTGTCTTAATTTTAAGAAACAAGTTCCGCTGAATTGTTGCACAACACAATGAGATTGCCTTGACCAGAGTACATGGCAGGAAATGGTCAGGTCTCCTGTGGCACTAATAAATTTTGTGTCTCAGCAGCAAAATGATGCATAAACTCAGAAAAAGTTTTGTAAAGCATAATGTTATTATTTGTGAGTTGACAGCCACATTTAGCCCCATCTAGAATAAGAAGAATGTTTCCATAAAAATGTAAAAATATTACTGTTTATCATTAAACTAACAACTTCAGAATAGACTTTAGTGAGGTGAAAGAGCATCAACTCACCCGAGGTAAAAACTAAACTGTAAGTGCTGCACGTTGTCATTTTTAACTGTGTAAAAATATTGTCAACACACAAGCACTCATCCATCCTGTTTTAGTTATAACCATAAGTGCAAACATTTTGCAATCACTCCACCAGTGTATGCTGATAATATAGCCATTTATAGCTTCTTTTTTATTCCCACTTTTTTATGAAAACACTACCCATCAGTTTTAAAAGATTATGAATATAATTTTGAGAAATGTTCTTTAAATACATTGCATCATTAATACTATCTAACTAAAATGGCTCTTTAGAATTTTATATCTATTATGAAAAATATTGCAACATGTGTTCAAACTTTTTTCAATACATTATGAAAATAAGATGAAGGTAAAGCGTGAAGATAGCATCCATAATCCAATAAATTGGGGCTAATCAAATGAATTAGACAATGAACTATTGCAGTTGCATTGTTGTAAGAACTCTGTTGTGGTCTACAATGAAAACAGAAAGGTCTGGAAGTAATCAGCAGGTCAGGCTGCATCTATGAGAAGTGAATTATACCTAATATTCCAATTCTGGAAGGGGTGTTTTACCTGAACCCCTCTCACAGGTGCAACCTAACCTGATGAATATTACCAACATTTTCTAGTTTTTAAAAAAATTTTCAATTTCCAGCAGATTTGAAGATTTTTTGATTTTTCACTCCATTTTAGAATTGAACATGGAGTTCCTTCAAAAAGTTAGCCATTTTTGTATTATTTTGGAACATCTGTGGTTACTACCAACCCAACCCCGCCCCCACCACCAGCACAACACTTCTCTTGCCTTTTTCTCATAAACATCTTCCTTTGATTCATTCACGATCAAACATCAGAAAGCATGCAGCATCTAGTTAAGCTGCTTGGCTCATCATGTCCATGTCAATCATTAAAGGAGTGATCCAACTAATCCCATGCCTCTGCCCTTTGATTATAAACTTGTAAATTTCTTTCTTTTAAGTTTATAACCCATTCTGTTTTAAAGCTAATATCAAATCTGTTTTCACTGTTTCTTTTCAGAAAGTGCTTTCCAAGTCATTACATTCTTCTCTGGAAAAAGATTTTCTCTAATTCCATTGCCTCTTGCCAATCTTTATAGCAGTTGTTCTCAATCAAATGCCCTCTGGTTCTCAAGCCCTTCACTACGAACATTTCCCAACCACGGGAAGTTTCTATTGAATAACAATTTTTTGGAGAATCTAGCTGAGCATTACACTGACTTACACAAATTCCCCAGATTATTATACTGCAGCAGCAGTATATGTCAATGTGGTAGATAACTATCACTACAATAGTCTTCATCTATATCGTATAACCACTAAAGAATAACTAGTATCTTGTTTCAGATGGGCATTCTTTAAATATGCCATACTATATATTATCACAATACCTGTTTCTATTACTAGATAATTCAGTTGGATCTTTTAGTACCAGAAATAGTCAGCATATTATTACATCACAGGACATCATACATATGATACAGTTTTATGCAGATTTCTTGATCAATGCAATAATGATTTTTGTGCAGAAAACAGAGTGTGCTTCTTCACAGTGGCTGGATTAAGCATGCTCTAAATCATGCATAAAATTAAAGTAATTCAGGTTGGATCATGCAAATTATGATGTCTGGGTGAAATTACATCCTTAGGGAAACTGGCCTGGGCCCTTTGTGCATCTGTTACGTTAGGGGCCTGATGTTTTTTTCAGCATCAGCCTAAACCAGATGACATCCCTCTCTGCCACTGCAGATTTCTTTGATTGTCAAGCACTTGTGTGCAACCTATGACCTTCAAACAATACTACAGTACAGTGAGATATACATATTACCCCAGCTTGATACTCCACTGGCATAGGACAACCTTGCTGTAGATCTCTCAAGCCCCTTCCAAACTTCATGGAATATGTCTACACTAACAGGAGCATCTAGCTGCCAGTGTTCTCATTTAAGGTGTTTTAGTTGAGACATTAACCATGGCAGCACTTCATTAGCAGCCTTTCTAGAGAGGCTTGGCAGGATCTACAACAATGCCAGCAGTTGCCACACCAATGTTACTTATCATGACACTACTAAGCATGATTTTGATGGTTTGTGAGAATGAAATTCTATTGCATTTAGAATGTTTTTGCAAGTGCAAATCAAAATAATACTTTAATAGAAATATGGCTCAATAACTTGTAAATAAGCATAGCTCCTTCCAGCTTGACAACTTCATTTGTGAGTTTGGACATCCTGATGCTACTTTGTAGTGTTCCCTGTGTGGTTAGAGTTTTTCTGCTGAAATACTACAATCTACCAATTCAAGTCTATACTGATGTTCCTATTGATCTACAGGAGGCTTTTGCCAAGGATAGCCTGGATTCAGTCTATTGACCAGGTCAAATCGGAAGCGCATCTTGAGATGGCTAACTCTGGGAAATGAATGAACATGCTACCTGAGAGGCCACATTAGAAGATGACTTTTTATCTTTGTTAGTGATGCTGGGAGAAGGGTTTGGGGGAATAAGTGCCCTGAAACTGTACCAGTAGGTGACCATTTAGAGAACTAGGTAGGCAAGAAAAGGTGGAATGATCTACTGGCACTCAGGCCATTCCATCATTCTTTCAGGGATTCCAAAATAAGTAGTTGGATCCCTGCTGCCTACGTTCCCCTGTCTGGAGTCAGCTTTCTGTGCCACCAGAGTAGCATTCTGCATATGATAGGTGGAGGGATGGGGGAAGGGGATATAGAAGAGAGACAAGTTTCTGTGTGCCATGTTTCTGCTCTCTCAGAATGCTCAGCCCTGGCATTACTCTACGTGGACAGAATTTGCTTGTGCAGATCGCTGCTAATGGAGAAGGGCTAACAACTGACGTGCTGAATCCCTTTTCTCCTGGAGGGCAATGAACTCTGCCAGGGTGGTGGTCCTGTGCACACTGAGAGCCACAATCAGCTCATGAACCATCCTCACACTTTTCAACGACAACAGCATCTGCTCACAGGTGGTTCCTTCCTGGACCGTGAGAAATTAAGCACATTTATCTTCCTTTAGAGTGTGTGCTCCTGTATGCCAGATCATGAATCAGGCTGAGAATGCATGGAGGCACGAAGACTTCATGTGGCTTCTACCTGTGTCTCCAGGGTAGGTGTCAACCTGAACCAGCAGCTACTGTGTGACAGGATTGCCAGTGAGCCCTGGCAAAGAAGCAGCCTGACCTCCAAAGAGAGGGTCATGGTGTACTAGGTTCAGGAGTCTATCTCTAAGCATTCAGCTGACATAAAACATAGGTAGAACAGGCCCTTCAGCCCACTATGTCTGTGCCAACCCGATGCCAAATTAAACTAATCCCGTCTGCCCACACATGGCCTACATCCTTTCATTCCCAGCTCACTCATGTTCTTCTTAAATTTTCTTCCCACCACTTACCCTGGCAGTGCATTCCTGGCACATACCATTATATGTGTAAAACAAAACTTCTCTTGCACATCTCCTTTGAATTTTTCCCCCTCACCTTAAATCTATGCCTTCTAGAATTTTACATCTCTATCCTGGGAAAGAGACTCTGACCATCTACCCCATCTATGCCTTTCACAACTTTATATTCTTCTATTCACTCACCCCTCAGCCTCCAATGCCCCAGCAAAAATAATCCAGTTTGCCCAACTTTTTCTTATTGCTAATAGTCTCCAATCCAGGCAACGTTTTGGTGGACTTCTTCTGAATCCTCTCCAAAGCCTTCAAAGCCTTCCTATGGTGTGGTAAGCAAAACTGCACACAGTATTCCATATATGGCCTAACCAAATCATTGTCCTGATGAAGGGTCACGGCCCAAAACATTGACTGTTTATTCCCATCCATAGATGCTGCCTGACACGCTGAACTCCTCAAGCACATTGTGTGCTTTGTTCTAGATTTCCAGCATCTGCAGTTCCTCTTGTGTCAAATGATTGACAGATGGACATTGTGCTCATGATCTTACTGTACATAAGCCTTGTCATAACAGCTTATGAATTATGGCCCTCTCCTGAGTCCTCTAAGGCAGTATGGATCAACAGACCATCAATTCAGCCAGCCCACGCACATAATCCCTAGAAGCAGTCTGCTGATGCTGGTTTATCTCCTTGTGATGAGCATCACTATGACCTAATTTGCCCATCCTTGTGGTGCTAGGACATCAAATGCAATCTTTCATTTTTCCCTTCATCAAGATCATTATCTTTCTCTCCCTCCAGCTTGCCCTGCTCCTCCTACATTGTGCATTCTGGAGGAGGGAATATGCATGGCATATCATGATATCCTTCCAAGACAAGACAGAAAGTAGTGACCAAATCACCTCTTTGTGACGTGGCATTGGTGGTGATAGTGACAATTTCCACTGTTGAGTGAATCAAAGGGATGCAGTGCTCACGATGAGCGGGCAACCAACCAAAAGGTTACAGGTAACACTTGTAACAGAGTTGGTTTGCTGCTCGGCAGTCTCTCTGCCCATAAACTGCAGGATGCTCAGAGAGTCCCCAAGTTATACAGCAAAGAAATGGGTCCATCAACATACCAAGTCTGCACCAACAATTTACACCAATCCCATTATATTCACCATACATTCCCAGCAGTTCCCCTCATACTTTGCCACCTATCTGGACACCTGCACAATTTGCAATGGACAAATAACCAATCAACCCCATGCCTTAAGGATGTGAGAGGAAACTGCAACACCTGGGGGAAACCAATGTGGATGCTTCAGTCAAGGGGAGAACTTGAAAATCCACAAAGACAACAGTGGAAGTCAGGATCGAACCTAGGTGGCTGGAACTAAGAGTCAGCTGCTCTTCTGGCTGTGCCAATGTGCTGCCCAACTACCCTTGATGTAGAAAGTCTTTGTTAGAATTAACATTCAGGTACCTCATGTGTGTCCTTATGAATTTCTACCTGTCACAGTTGTCAGCAGAACAAGGATGGTTTACTACAAGAAGTATCTGGTCTGCTCACAAGAGTATCATAATGCAACACAGAAAGAATATGTATTTTCTTTGACTCAAAATAAAAATAATACTTTTCAGTTGCATGACTTTGAAAGAAAGTAGAGTTGTGCAGCAGAATTTCTTAGCATATCCATTTCTTTCATCTTGAACACCAAGACTTCTTACTTTTATTTATTTATTGAGATACGGCACGGAGTAGGCCCTTCCAGGCCATGCCACCCAGCAATCCCCCGATTTAATCCTAGCCGAATGACGGGATGAGTTACAATGACCAATTAACCTACCAACCGGTACGTCTTTGGACTGTCAGAGGAAACCAGGGTACTCAGAGGAAACCCACACAGTCACAGGGAGAAAGTACAAACTTCTTACAGGTAAGCAACGAGAGTTGAACCCAGTTTGCCTGTACTGTAAAGTGTTGTGCTAACCACTACACTACCATGACGCCATCAATTTCTCTGCATCCTGGATCTTAAAACAACAAAATAATAAGAAGCAAATATATGAGAATAATTTTGGAAATAATCAACAGGATGGCATCCTTGGGTTTACAAAATTTGGCAGTTCTGAAATTTACCTGAAAGCCGTTATCAAAATGATATAACACATGATGGTAGTGTCTAATTAAAGTTAACCTAAATCAACTACCCAGGTAACCTGTTCATTGGTATTGTAACTTCAGCATTAAATCATTAAATAAATGACGTACTGTTCTTGTAAATGTTATACCATTCTCCTGTAGTACTTTCTTTCCACACAATTTCTGCCACAGACATGTATGAAAGTTAATTCCTAATAAGTCCTACCACTTGTCCTGAGCTCCCTGCTTATTAAAATGGAACCCATCATTCACTGCAGCTTTATGTTTCTCCATTTAATCCCTTCAATCCACTCTCTTTTTATATTTTATATAGTCATTTGTAGCTGTGATGGCGTATACCAGAAGGCATACTTTTAAGGTGAGTGGAGGAAAGTTTACAGGAAACGTCAGAGTTAAATTGTTTACACTGAGAGTGGTGGGCGCCTGGAACGCAGTGCCGGGTGTGGTGGTAGAGGCTGACACAATAGGGACATTTAGAAGACTCTTATCTAAGTGCATGGATATAAGAAACCTTGAGGGTTATGCATTGTGTAGAAGGAATGGGTTAGATTGATTGTGGAGTAAGCTTATATAGTTCAGTACAACATCATGGACGAAATATGTGGGTGATATGCAGGTGGAACCAGGTGGCTGAGGGTGATCGATCTAGGAAACCAGAAGGCGGTGGGAAGAAGTAGAAAAGGGGAACAAAGGGATAGAGAACGTAGATGGGCCATTAAGAGTGGGAAAGGAAATTTGGACGTGTGGGTTTCTTGAAACTGGAAATTCAATGTTCATGCCAATGAATTGTGGGATACCCAAGTGGAAGATAAGAATTTTCTTATCTAGTTTGCAGCTGGCCTGGTTGGTAGCAAAGATCAACAGGTCAATGTGGGCATGGGGAGGGAAGTTGAAATGCTATGCAACTGGGAGCTCAAGATGGCCGTTATTAACAGAGTGCAGGTATTCTGCAAAACAGTCACCTTGTCCATGCTTGGTCATGGCAATGTAAAAAGGGCCTATTGAAAACACTATAAGTAAGAGACAAATCAGAGGAGGTGAATAGTTCTTTCAACCCGTGGCAGCTGGTCCCAAGTCCTAAGTTAAGGAAACCTCAGTTTAAATGTATCCACCACTTAGACTGAAAACATGGTAACTGTTTTAAACTTCCAGTAACCATGTTAACAAATGCAAGTGTAAAGTCATGAATTCTGGGCTCTCTTTGCCTCTGACTGTGTGTCTAGCAATAATAGTGTGGAGGAGACACCAACTCTATCTCGAAAGAGAATTTAAAATAATGCACTCTGTATCAGTGTGATGCAGAGGTAATACTGGACATTCTCAGAGAACTAAATGAATTTTAGAGTAGAGCTATGTTATTTAACATTTCGAATAGAGTCTGTTTTGTGACTGTTGAAAAGGGATTAGAAAAAGATCAAGTTAATTTGCTGAAAGTAGGCCTGAAACAATTCTCTGTACAGTGAGATAAGATATATATTTCTGCTAACCAAAATTATCAGTGAATGCTGACAATTTATTTTTAATTAGTAGTCTATTAACAAGTTTAAGTGCTTGCAATAACAACATATATGTGATAGTGTGTGCTCATAAGGATGTTTTTGCCATTTTGCATGAATTAACTATGTACTCCCCGAAGGCTTTAAAAAGATGCACGACCATAGTTATGATGAATAAGTGATAGTTGAGATTGCTGTTGACAGTAAATAACTTGGATTTAAGTGATGTAGTAACATCTTCCTTCAAGCAAACAGCAATACACCCTGTACCAAGTTTAAGATCATTTAAAAGAAATAAGAAAGAATTTGCATTTATAGCACCTTTCACAACCTCTCAGCACTTTGGATTACTTTACAATGTATGAAGTACTCTTTGAAGTGCAATCACAGTTGTAATGCAGTTGTTGAAAGTGAGTTTTGTATTAATTATTTGGTATTTGACAGATTTACAATGGTGCTACTTTACTCAGTTCAATTATTATTGATTTTATTTGCTCCATTATCTCTGCAAACATGTTTAGATGTAAACCAGGGCCAGATTGAAAAGGTCAGAGTGTTGGGGCCAGCGCAGCTCGCTGCTCCATGACGTTTACTCGACTTTGTGCTGAACTGTGGCTTCGTGTCTGTGGAAGATCTCTCTTTTGTAATCTTCGGTTCCAAATGTTATTGGCTTTCATGGTTTACATGATTTGTTTGTTTTCTCTCTCTGCACATTGGGTGCTTTTTAAAAAATGGTTTCTTTTGGGTTTCTTTGCTTCATGGCTGCCTGTAAGGAGATGAATCTCAAGGTTGTATGATGTATGCATACTTTGATAATAAATATACTTTGAACTTTGATGATCACATCTCAGACAACAGAACCCTGTCAAAGATTTGGATGATGAAATTGATAATTTTGTGGCCAAGTTTGTGGACAATACGAAGATAAGTGGAGGAGCAGGTAGTGTTGAAGAAGCAGAAGGATTTAGACAGATTCGAAGAATGGGCAAAGAGGTGGCAGATAGAATACAGTGTCAGGAAGTGTTTGGTAGAAGGAATAAAAGCACAGGCTATTTTCTAAATGGGGACAAAATTCAAAATTCTGAGGTGCAAAGGGATTTGGGAGACCTCATGCAGGATTCCCTAAAGGCTAATTACAGGTTGAATCGGTGGTGAGGAAGACGAATGCAATGTTAGCATTCATTTCAAGAGGACTAGAATCAAAAAACAAGGATGTAATGCTGAGGCTGTATAAGGCACTGATGAGGCCTCACTTGGAATATTGTGAGCAGTTTTGGGCCCCTTATATGCTGACATTGGAGAGGCTTGAGAAGATGTACACAGGAATGATTCTGGAAGTGGAAGCTTTATCATATGAGCAGCAACTAAAGGCTCTGGGTCTGTACTTGCTGGAATTTAGAAGAATGAGGGGGGGATCTCATTGTAACCTATTGAATGTTGAAAGGTCTAGATAAAGTGAATATGAAGAGGATGTTTCCTTTGGTGGGGGAGTCTCAAACCAGGCAGCACAGCCTTAAACTAGAGGGACTTCCATTTAGAATGGAGATGAGGAGAAACTTCTTCAGCCAGATGATGGTAAGTCTGTGGAATTCATTGTCACAAGCGGCTGAGGAGGCCAGGTCATTGGGTGTACTCAAGGTGAAAGTTGATAGGTTCTTGATAAGTCAGGGTATGAAAGGTTATGGGGAGAAGGCAGGAGAATAGGGTTAAGAGGGAAATAGATCAGACGTGATGAAATGACGGAGTAGACTCAATAGGTTGAATGACCTAATTCTGCTCCTACGTCTTATGTCTTATGTCAATTATTCCCCGGTATAATTAGAACCAATAAGGTTGTAGGGATCAAATTGAAGATTTTGTTCTATTCTGCCTGGAAGAATCACAGAAAATTAATGGGAGAGGAGGAAGCCATTTGGACCACTGTGACTGCGAATGACAAGTATTCGACTTTCCAGTATCAAGTTCATAGCTCTGCTTCTTCAACTAATTTTTTAAATGTGGCATGAAAATCCATATCAGCACCAAACACTTTTAGTTTATTGTCACACTTTCAATCCTCAGTTAATGTGTCTAACCTCTTTCCTCCTCAACGAAATACCTCTTCTTGCATATGCAGTATGACACAACTACTAGATACAGATAGTCTTCGATTAGAATAATTCCAATATATCTTCGGAAGAATGGAAATTATTGGGTTAATGTTATTAGGGCAGGAAAATATCTTGAGCAATAGTATCTCACAATGCTTGACTTTTTCCTGGACTTTAACACTGAGAGGTGCAAGCAAATAATGGTCTGGATTGATTTGTTCACAAGCCTATATGCATTGCTAGTTAAGCCTGCATTTATTGGCCATCTTCCATGGACGCCAGAACTGACTAACATGCTCAACAATTTCCCAGGGTAGTTATCCACGTTTCTATGGGCTGGGGATGTGATTGTTCTTTAAGCAGCCATACAGTTCCTGTCCTTCTAGGTTGTAAAGAAGTACAAAAACATGGTTTCTACACACCATCAGTGGACCATTTCATTTTTTTTGACAACTTAATAGTTTCATTCTATTCCACATTTGCTGAAACAGATACTGGTCTAGTTTTGTGATCTCTGAAAGTGAAATCATAAGTTTATGAGGTCGCTATAAATGACAGGACTATTAGTAGGACAAACCATCAAAATCCAAGGAATGAGAAATAATTAAAGGAATAATTAATGAAGGTAAATTTGCCCAAATAAATTCAATATCAAAACAAGTACTAAGAGAGAATACTGTAGAAAGATTGGATTGAGAGCAAAATAAGAAGCTGATTGAAAAAGTAACTACTTTTTGAAATAAAAATCTCCAGTAATAAAGCTAGCCCATGCATTGAAAGTTCACTGTTTAATTTATTCACTTTTTGGGCCACAGAGGTTGATTGGCAGTCATTGACAATTATCATTCCACTAAAAATACGCTTAAGCTGTTAATTAGAAGATTTAACTTTCTGTGGCAAGTTTTACGGCCAATAAATGTGCAAATCCAAAAATGATAGGACAAGATGCCATTTGTACAATATAAATGGAGGAACTGTAAATGGAAGTTTCGAACTGATGGAGTACCTGTAATTCTGAGTCATTGTTCATGATTATAACCATATTAAAGCTTGTCTACCATAATCAAATGCAAAATCAATTCAATGAAGTTAATTATGGCAAGTTATTCAGATTTTTAAAAATCCTATGTAAGTACAGCCTGCAACAAACATTGCTTTATAGAATCAGATCTTGCAGGCACATGTTTGACTGTGGCCTTTCTTGTGATAATGAGTCCCTGGTTTACCCTTGTATAGGTGAAGCCTCAAAGTTGGATATTTATATTTTTCTCTGTTATAGCTGATGCTATCCACTTGCTGTATCATTATCACAGCTGCCATGATCATCATTTGGATTTTGGGAGAACAAAGAATACCAAACAGCAGTGCAGATGCTGAGTCTTGACCCAAAATGTTGACCTACACCTTTCATCTCCCCGGCTGCTGCTTGGCCTGTTGCATACTTCCAGTGTTCTGCTGTTTTTTTTTCCTTGTCTTGACCATTTCTTATTTTTAAACAGTTCCAGATCAAGAGGTACAGTGTGATTTTGTACCAGCCAAAAAATGTGTATTTTGGGGTTTTGATGAACTAACTAGATCACTGCCTGAGTTCTGTGATCACCTGCTTGTTCTGATCTGACAGTTATTAATGAATAGTGCAAAACTCTTTGCAAAGTAGAAAATAATAATTCTAAGCTGAGTGATCCCACCGCTTGAGTAGCCAGCAGATATGCAATGGTCTCAGGTACTAATTGAGCATGTAATTTCCTCACTAACTCTTGGAAATCACTGGCCCATGTCTGCCCAAGCTGGTGGAGGAGCCTGTGGGAAGACTCCTCACATCGAGTTCCTACTAATAGAAATAGCTGGAAGCCAAGGACAAAAACAAGAAGCAGGAACATTTCTAACAGCCCAGCAAATTTTCTCTTTGGTGGCAAAGTTCCCAGATCCTGCAAGGGTTTTATTGACCACTCCAGAACCCTTAGAACTGGAGTAGAAGCAAGTCATTTGTTGCTTTCCACGCCTTGTGGTGCATCGGGAGGCAACCTTGCTGTTTCATTAGTATTTGTTTGTTTTTTTTTAACGAGGCCGAGTTGCTAGCTCGACGCTCAACCCAACACGGATGGAAAGCATGCAAGGAGCTGGCCAGATTCGAACACAGGACCACTCGCCTTGAAGTCCGGTGCCACTACACCACCGGCTGGCTAAGCAAGTCATCTATGTGCCCAATAAAGAACGACGTGGCAATCTTAGCTATTAATTGGGAAGATGGTGTTCAAAACTCTTTGTCTAAAGATTAGTGTTTCAATAACGAATTAGTACTGGATCAATTCGATGAACAAATTTCCAGATTACCTATTTTAACCCTTACTCTCCAGGTGCTGGATTCAGCCTACAGCCACTATGCCTACCCTATCAGACACATATTTTCCGCATGTGGAGGTCTGAATTATGGATTCACTGCACCTGACAGACGGCCTGCAGGCTCTGAGAGGTGAGCAGCCCTCATGTGTCGTACCCTCAATCTCCTAGAATATCCTGATGGCATTAAACTGTTAACCCCAACAAAAGGCTTTGAAACAGACTTTAAATTAAATAACTAAAATATATAAAACCATAAGACATAGGAGCAGAATTAGGCCATTTGGCTCATCAGGTCTGCTCCATCACCATGGTTGATCCATTTTCCCTCTCAGCCTTATTCTTCTGCCTCTTCCCCATAACCTTTCACACCCTGACTTATCAAGAATCTATCAACCTCTTCCTTGAATACATCCAATAACCCAGCTTCCACAGCTTCCTGTGGCAACGAATTCCAGATTCAACACCCTCAGTCTAAAGAAATTCCTCATCTCCATTCTCCATTCTAAGTGGACGTCCTGCTATTCTGAGGTTCTAGACTCTGATCCGAGCCTACCCTACCAAAGGAAACATCCTTTCCACATCCATTCTAACTAGGCCTTTCAAAATTTGATAGGTTTCAATGAGATCCACCCCCCCCCCCACTTATTCTTCTCAATTCCAGTGAGTACAGGCCCAGAGGCATCAAGTGCTCCTCATACAATAACCCTTTCATTCCTGGAATCATTTTTGTGAATATCCTCTGAACCCTTTCCAATGTCAGCATATAATTTCTTAGGTAAAGGGCCCAAAACTGCTCGGAATACTCTAAGTGAAGCCTCACCAGTGCCTTATAAAGCGTCTGCATTACATCCTTGTTTTTATATTCTAGTCCTCCCAAAATGAATGCTAACATTGTATTTGCTTTCCTCACCACAGACTCAACCTGCAAATGAATTTTTAGGGAATCCTGCATGAGGACTCCCAAGTCCCTTTGCACCTCCGATGTTTGAATTTTCCCCCTGTTTAGAAAATAGCCTACACGTTTATTCCTTCTCCAAAGTGCTTGGCTGTACACTTCCCGACACAGTTTTCCATCTGCCACTTTTTTACCCGTTCTCCTAACCTGTCTAAGCCCTTCTGCTGTCTCCCTGCTTCCTTAACACTATCTACCCCTCCACCTATCTTCATATCATCAGCAAACTTGGCCACAAAGCCGTCAGTTGCATCATCCAAATCAATGACATACAATGTGAAAAGAAACGATCCCAACAATGTGGAACATCAGTAGTCACTGGCAGCCAACCAGAAGAGGCTCACTTTATTTCCACCCTTTGCCTCCTGCCAATCAGCCAATGCTCTATTGATGCAAGTATCTTTCTTGTAACACCCCTAGCCTCACCTTTATTTAAAGTTGAGAGGCTGAAGCTCAACAGTATCCAGCTTCACTCTCCAGCATCTTTGTGGTACACCACTGAAATCAGTGGTGAGTGTAATGCCAGGGCAGGGGGTTAGAGACAATGACACCTGACCTTCATCTAGTCTTGAGGTATTGTCTTTGGTTGAAGTTATGTAGAAATCTATGGTATGCTGAATGGAGAACAGATGTCAATTAATTCAATTGAGCCAACATGCAATGAACTAAATTATGATTTCTACCCCATTTCAGCAAGTTGTTACTATAACTTGTGTTTTCTGTTAGTAAAAGGTACTTCCAAAACTGTAAGCAACACGCATCAAAGTTGCTGATGAACGCAGCAGGCCAGGCAGCATCTCTAGGAAGAGGTACAGTCGACGTTTCAGGCCAAGACCCATCCTGACGAAGGGTCTCGGCCTGAAATGTCGACTGTACCTCTTCCTAGAGATGCTGCCTGGCCTGCTGCGTTCACCAGCAACTTTGATGCGTGTTGCTTGAATTTCCAGCATCTGCAGAATTCCTCGTGTTTGCGTTCAAAACTGTAAAGTGGGTCAGCTCTACATTGTCTCAGAATTGACACAGGAAGGAAGGGTGAGATTGTCAACATTGACTGCAATAAAGGGGGAAAAAACTAGTGATTTCTTGAGCATGCATGTGAATGAAAACGGAAGCTACTGTCAGTGATCATTGATTCTGATCTGGGTGTGATGTTCAAGATGTTCTCAGTTGAATTAGTCAACTGGTGAGAACATCAGTTCCTTACAAAATATGAAAAAACACTAAAAATGTAGTAGCTTGCTCAAAAGTTGCACTGAGCTATAACTGATTGTCACTCTAAAAGTTAAATCCTAAATACTTCCTTTATGCATTGATATTCCATCTATTGATTTAATCTTTCTGTGCTTTTTAAAGTGACACATTTATCACTTCTGCCTTAGCATAATGCATACATTGAAATCTAATTTCACTCTTGATAATGTACTTAAAATGTTCCTTTAAAAAATTAGCACACTTTGCTTCCTGGTCTGGTAATCCTGCCTAATGACAACAGAGATCTCTTGCAGCTGAAAAGCTCCCATAAATTACACTAGAAAAGAGAAGACATACACCACACAGGTGCTAGATCTTTGTGTGCAACTTTCTTGCAGTTCACGTGTGACCACTCTCTTTTGGTCACCAATGATAAAACCCAAACCATTAATTACCAAAATGCTTGAAATAGGTATTCTTGATTCTTCACAAGTTCAAATGTTTCAAAGTCAAAATAATGATTCAGATATTTATGCCATTGCATTCCAAGAAAATTATTTTACTACAAAAAATTTAAGCATTCCTGTTCTTGCAAGTCAAAAGAAATACCAAGACCTTTAAAGGCACTAATTATCTCAGCTTGTGTTGTAACTATCTATCAAGGCAAAACTTATATCTTCCCAGTGGGACTCCTTAAAGCACCACATATTTTTATTTGTTCAGTCTTATTCTGTCAAAAATTATCAAGGAAAGTCATCACAGATTTCATCAATTTTGAAAATGGTAAAACATAAATGCTGTAAATTGATTCAGAAATACGGTGACGATGACTAGGAAATTATTCAATCTACATTAAGCAAATAGCAAACAACTGGCATAATTAGCAATATATAAATATTTGTTTACTGATTTCAATATGGTCGGATTATTTTAGCTCCTTGAAATAGGATTCAAACCATTTAAACAAAACATCAGACTGTTAATGGTTTCGTACCACTTATCATAATATAATGGTATTTTAACAACAGCTGCTTTTATTTGGCTTTATTTCATTTCACATTTATAAAACCCCACTGTCTAATCCTATATAGTAAACTCCACTAGGATTATATATATAGTCTGTAATGGACTTTGTGATTTACAATGGCTGTTGAAATTTGCCTGCTTAGTGATCCAAGAATTTTATAGTCTTTTATAATAATGCTGCAAGAACAGCATACAGCTGGTATTGTCACACTTCCTTATTTCTCAACGAGCTGTTAATGAGCCTCTGTTGTTTTGTGCCTTGCATGCAAGGAATGAAGTTTTTTTTAAGTTTTAAACTGAAACATTTTTTACAAATCTCTATGCATCAATTCAATCATAACTATAATGCTGTCATTCTCTTGACTGTTCGCTTCCAAATATTACACTTTACTTTAGCTAACCTGCATAAAACTATGTGTGGGCAAAAAGACCATGCGCCTCATTATAGGGCTGCTGTAAATTTAGAGCTAATTTGCAGTAAAATTGTCATTTGAATTAGTGGCTTCGATCTCAGTTTACACTAAAACCTCCTACTTCTTAACATTAGTTTACAGCTGACTGCAAAGCAGTGCTGTTCAATTCACATCCAACTAATGTTAACAGTTTTAGTTAAATCTGCTCTACGCCTGAAGGAAGAAACTAAATTTTATTTGCTTTTATTAGAGAGAGGGATTGAAAGGGGACATGATCCAAGTTTTAAAAGCAAAGAGAGAAATGAATAATTTACATGCTAGAATGTTATATTATCAGCAGTATGACTGTAGAATTGGAATAAAATTAACAAAGCCTTAAGCAAGAGATACGATTAGTTGGAATTCCCTCACTTAAAGAGAAGATTGTAGAATAAATGATGAGATGGCTAATATAATATTTGATGATTAAAACTTTTCAAAAAGACTCACACAAACAAAAGATGAGAAATGATTTTCAAGCATTGGAAGTGCATACACAAAGATGTGCAGTGGTTGTTGTAACAGTTTTTTGTAAGCCATTGTTATCAATGGAAATTTAAAGGTTTATAGAAAGCTACAAAAGAGTGTTAGTTGTAGGTTCTGAGGGTTAAATCAGTATTTTGTGATTTCTCTCAGAGCAAAATGCTTCAGATGCTGGAAACCTGAAATAAAAATTGTCAATGCTGAATAATAAATGGGAGAAAGGAAGTCTAAAAAGCTGGACGGGAGACTAGCTACTGTATTTCCCCTCCATCTTTTAACCCAAATGAAGGGTCTCCAAACAAAATGTCAACTGTCTGCTTCACTGAATCAATACTGTCTGACCCTCTTGTTCCTCCAGAATTTTGTTTGTTGCCCAAAATTTCAACATCTGCACTCTCTTGAGTTGACTAATCATCAGCTTTATGAAAAGTTAGATATTAGACAAGCTTAAAGGGGCAAAGTTGAGGAGGGACAGAGAGAACAAGACATGTCCATGACTGGGTGGAAACTAGCACAGAATGAGTGCCTGTGGTATCAGCTGCCAGCTGCAGGATTATGAGCCAGAATGTCTGTGTAGGTACAGATAAGAAAGGACGGATGAAAGCTTCAAAGGGCATGTGCACCCCAACATGCTGTTACATTCCTGCTGCAATCACTCTGCAAGGAGCAAGGAACAATGATGCGATTTGTCATCTATAGAAAGACTAATCTTAATTGTTTTTTCCAAGTGCTTCTTTTTGTTCTAAGTTCACACTTGCAACTTGCGACATAGAAATGTATACCGCTGTTAATAGAAAAAAACGTAATACCCAGTTATGAAGACAAAATTGGCAGAAAACAATGTAATACCCAGCTATGAAGACAAAATGGCACAGTATAATATCATGTTTAAATTGTTTATTGTGTTCCAACTTGGGAGGAGGCACAGATTAACTGCCGAAAAAAAAGTTTGCTCGTGGAGATTTTAACTCTCCCCATCTGGGAAAATATATATTCTGCTGAGATTTCAGTATGTTACTTGCCTGCTTCATGAGTACTCTTCCAGACTTGATTTTAACCTATTAGACAGATGTCAGAATGAAAGGGAATTCTTCTTTAAGTGCATATGGTGTGGTCTGATGAAATGTTTTGGGACATAATATCAGGGTTCAGCAGGAAGTCATTGTAGCTGCAACAAGTGAGAAAATGGTGAGGTTCTGAAAAGTAAACTATTTTTAATGGGACCAGGAATGGATTTGTTAATCACATCCAGTGGTATAATAGCCAGGGCTTCAGCAACAAATATTCATCTTGTCATAAACCCTTGTTAAAAATTCTGCTTCTCCAGTGGAAATTTGAGTTTGAAAGAACCATTTACAAAACACTTTACATATTCTTTTATGTTGAAGTCATGAAGAATTTAATTGTATTTGGCCTAAGATATTTTTAACATTCTTCTTGAATTCTATTCTTTTACTTTTCAATTTGGCACAAACAACATTTTTACAATAAATTCAGTCAAAACCTATACACTGCTGTGAAGAAGAAAGGCCTTAACTCCGAATGGAGTCATCGAGACGCCGTCATGACGGCATTTTTTTAGCAGGCTTTCTTATTTTTACGCGGCTGAGTTGCTAGCTCGACGCTCAACCCAGCACAGATGGAAAGCATGCAAGGGAGCCAGCTGGATTTGAACTCAGGAGCCTTCGCTCCAAAGTCTGGCACTGATGCCACTATGCCACCAGCCGGCAATACACTGCTGTACAAGTGACCAATTTGATGCGTTGTGTGGGCAGTGATTACATCCCCCCTGTTAGCCAGTTACCTTCCACCAGTTACCTTCCAAGTACAACCATCTTTCTCAGCCTATGTACTTCCTGAGATCCTCGTATCTCCATCCACTTCTGCCACACAACCTTTCGCATGTTTTTTTTTGTCTTTTAGCAATGTCACGCACCAAGTAAATTATATCGATTTCTTGAAAAGAGAGCACCACAGTAACTAAGATCTGTTACCTATCTTGCAGGAGAAGGAACTGCAAGACAAAAGTCAAAGAGAGGGAATGTTTGGGATAACTAGACATCGACTTGCTTTTAATAGTGGACAACTATTATCAACTCCATATTGATTAGCTGGAAGATTACTCCCTTTCCAGTACTAACCCAGTCAGCTTCACGTGCAGAACTGTGTTTCACTGTAAATGAAAGACATCAATCTCCCAGTCAAGCAGACTTTGTCTGATGATGTGCTGTTGAAGACTTGTGCTTCGATGCTGATGCCTCACTTGAGGGATCCAGTGTTTTCGCAGAGTGACTTTTATAGCACATGTGAGCAAGAGCAGTCAGTAATAAAAGGAGCAGCTGAGTGTGTCCACGTTGGAGAATGCAGCCTATTGCAAACTCAAGCTGCACTCCAACAGCCATTGATGAAAAAATGGATGACTTTTTGCTTATTGCTATCACATGAACTGAGGTAGTGAAAAAAAATTGCGTGCCATCCAGACAGATCATGCCATACGTACATCATTACATTGAGGTTGTAAAGAGAAATCAGAATGCAGAATACAGTGTTGCAGTGACAGAGAAAGTATGGAGCATGAAGACAAATAAAGTGCAACCAGTTAGATTGGGAGAGTTCAAAAGTTCACAGTGAGGATCAATGAAAAATATTCCACCTACTGACAGACCTTTGACACAACTGGATTGCATTGCAGACAGGAAGGAAGAACCAATCATAAGCATGAATATTCTTCCATAGATAGAGGGATAGACATTTAAGAGTTCATTTGTAACATTCAAATTAGTCCTCGCAAAGTTCAACCAATTGCTCTCCAGCGAGGCAGATAACAATGAAGTGACTGGCCCGAGAAAGAGAAGGCTCTTTTAAATGCATAAGTGGGATGTGGACATCACTGGGAAGGCAAATTTGTGTAGATCATCCCTTGTTATCCTTGAGCAACACACACAAAAAGCTGGAGGAGCTCAGCAGTTCAGGCAGCATGTATGGAGGAGAATAAGCAGTTGACATTTCACAGTAGGAACATTCATTGGGACCTGATCAAGTTCTGATGAAGAGTCTCTGCACAAAACATCAACTGCTTAGGCCCCTCCATAACTGTGTCCTGACTTGCTAGTTCCTCCATCACTTTGTGTGTGTTACTCAATATTTCCAGCATCAAAAGAATAGCTTGTGTTTATGCCATGCTATCCTTGAGAAGATAGCAGAGAGTCTGCTTCTTAAAATGGTCTTCCTATGGTGGTACTCCTTCAGTGCCTTTGGCTAGGAAGTTCCAGGATCTCCTGCAGCACCCTTGTCCACATGATCCACAGGGACTGTGCTTTCTCCCTGGAGGCCACAAGCATCTTCCCCTGTCTGTGGATAATGATCCTTGTAGGTTCATCTTAGTGCCATCACCTTCTCTGCTGTCCCTTGTAATCGCTGCCTATTTTGAGCATTATCTTGAACTAATAACTAATACATGGCTTTTTGACAAAACCTAACTTAATCTCATTTTCAAATATTCAAAGGTGTAAAACTGTGAAGTAGCCCATTGTTAATAAACAGCCGGCACACTGAATGCCGATGCCATGCAAGTTTAAAAGTTTACAAAACGTGAAAGATTTTCTGTGTTGCACTGTATTTCATTATACCCTTCAATTAATAAATAAAATTAAAAACTTGTGATTTTTCCATTTTCATTCTAAATATTCATAGTATGCATATTACAAATAAAACATTTAAATTGCTGTTCAGTTTTCAAGCCGTGTAAAAATTTCCTGCTCAGAGCAATGAAGTTAAGTACATGCAGCTAAGAAAAATTATATAGAATGTTGCATGCAATTTGCCTACTTCCTTTATAATCAGTCCACAAACCAGACCACTTATTCTAGTTAATGAAGACTGAGTGGCAAACTGGGTCAGTAATGGAATGCTTTCATCTCCAGGAACTGGGCTTGAAAACAGTCCAGACTTGTGTGTGTGCGCTCTTAACTCCTGGTGGAGTCATCAGGGTGCCATCGTGACAAGTTTTTTTTTGGTATGCTCATCGTACGGCTTGTCTTGGGCATCTGAAACCTGGCGGAGCCCATCCCTCTCCAGGTTTTTTTTTACGAGGTCAAGTTGTTAGCTCGACACCCAACCCAGGCACGAATGGACAGCATGCAAGGGAGCCGGCCAGATTCGAACTTGGGACCTCTCGCCCCGAAGTCCAGCGCTGATGCCACCACCCCACCAGCCGGCAGTCCAGACTTGTAGAATGACAAAAAAGTCCCTTATTTCCTCGTAAACACGAGGAATTCTGCAGATGCTGAAAATTCAAGCAACACACATCAAAGTTGCTGGTGAACGCAGCAGGCCAGGCAGCATCTCTAGGAAAAGGTACAGTCGACATTTCGGGCCGAGACTCTTCGTCAGGACTCACTGAAGGAAGAGCTAGTAAGAGATTTGAAAGTGGGAGGGGGAGGGGGAGATCCAAAATGATAGGAGAAGACAGGAGGGGGAGGGATGGAGCCAAGAGCTGGACAGGTGATTGGCAAAAGGGATATGAGTTATTTCCTCGCAAGTTACAACCTTCTAAAAGACATAATTTGGGAGAATTTTACCCAGTACCTATCAATTCGCACCAAAAATCAAACACATTTGGCATCAATTGGTGTTAATTAAAGATTGCATCCAGATGAGATATCTGTCATGGCTGAAAGAGAGGAAATAGTGACTGTGTAGAAAAGGGAGCAAATTTGAGTCTGGTTTTTCAGGTCACTGTTCCTCAGCTTCTGGGAAAGCTTCAACTGACCTGAAAGTAATTGGTGGTGGAGTTTGATGCCAAAAGAAGAATGACAATATGTTCCCCACCAATGATACCCTTGATTATAACAGAAAAGGGCAAGATTATGCCTTTGTTGAAGTATTAATAATTCACATAAGTTCTTGAATTTCATTTTACTGGTCTTAAGTCTTGACAACCTTCAAACCAGGAATGCAATGACATTTTCATGTGGAATTGTAACTGAGTAGTTTTGTTAGTGGACTAATATTCAGAGGCATGGAGTTTGAATCCAATGACATGAGTTTGAAGCTCACCACAGCAGCTGGGAAGCTTGTAGTGTTACTCTCCAAGGAAGGAAATATTCCAGACTGTTCCAGACTGCATGCTTCAAGACCAATACGGTTGATTCTTAAACAGTCCTCTGAATTAGCCAAGGAGGTCAGGGTAAAATAATGTAGGGACACTAACTGTTGACTTTACCTCCTTTGTGTCTGTAACAGGCCACTAGTTCGGGTAGAGGTCTGCATGTGGGTAATTATTCCACATTACCCTATCTTTAATGGTATTAATATATTATGAATTAATTAAATACCTCTTGTCATGTTGAGACATTCCAAAGATGTTTGGGACCAACAGAACACCATGAAATGTAGTTGTGGTTGGAATGGAGGAGAACAAAATCTTCTTGGAAGTGTCTGAAGATGTTTTCTACATTAGAGGCTCTTTATAAATGCAAGTTGATATGCGTGAAGTTTTTTTGTTTGTAATATGATTAGAAAAAAATGCTATTTTAACTTGTGTTTGCTGCATTAAACTGCATTATTTTCTCCAGTCAGAGACAACTAAACACAAGTGATTTTAAAAGGGTGGCATTGGAACAGAGCACTGTTAGTATTACATATCAAAGTGCTGTAAATGCATCTGCTATTCTATTATCAAACAATGCTCAATCTGTCAACCAACACTCTCACAAAGTCATCCAGTGTCACAGCAAAGAGAATGGTGCAATCGTGCAATCATGTACTGTAGTACGATTCTATTCTTTATCAACACAATCTGCCTAATCACAGTCATTCAAATCTTTTAACCATCAACAAGATTTACAGCCAAACCAATGAGCCACAGTTGAATTTTTACTGGCGACTATTGCTTATACATTCATTGAGTGGATGATAAGGAGTAAGACTTGAGTCCTGCTAGAAAAGAGGAGTTAGGACAAAGCAACTTTTTTGAAAGCTATGATGGGACATAATGGGCTGAAGGGCACATTTCTGTGCTGTACGTTTCTATAGCTCTAACAATTTTCATTTTACTGAAGTTCAAAAATAAAAATGTTGAATTAAAAGCTTAATTAAGACACTAACAACCAATTAAAACCATTAAAATAATGCAAAATAACTTCCCCAGATATGAATAACATGTCATTCACGTGCCAGTGCTCCATGATGTAATGCTGAGGTGCCAGATGCAGAGTGCATCCAGACCTTCCCTTGAGGAAATCTCTACTGGCAAATGCAGAGGCAGAGATCTCAAATAACCTTCAGTGTGACTTGGGCTTCCGGTTTGATTGCACCCATGCAGGGCTTTGTGACCAGTTTAAGTGCTGAAGATGACAGCTGATGATTCCAAGCTGAACAATCAGCTATCAAACAGCAGAGTTTTGGCATTTATAATCCTGAAATTGCAATGCTTTATTGAGTGTGGAAGCTTAAATGTTTTATGTATATAGTGTAGCAGTTCATAATTATTGCCAACAATCACCTAGTTTTACATTTGTTGATTGATTCCAAAACTCCTTACATTTTTAGATAAATGACTAATTACAAATCATTATATTCTACAATATAAGTAATTTCAAGCAGTGGTAAAATTTCAATTTCCATCTAATTTAACGTGTTTAATTTTCGTTTTGCATGCCGTAAAATATTTAATGTTAGCTGAATTGTCCTCATCTGTTTCTGCTGATCTGTTGCATTGTGATTGGTAACTCCCCCTGATTGATGATATCACTGTTGCTGGATATGAGATAGACCAGGGAACTGATACCTGACAGTAACTGATATTTGTAAAGGTAAAATCCTTACACCAAACGTTCGTACATCTTAGTTGATTACATTCTTTGACGCTGGTATGGAATGTGTTTGTATCCCTGTTGATTGCAAAACCTGGGCTCCTATGACATTCTGGTATCTAAAATAGGTTTGTGGTGATTTCCATTGGAGCAGAATTAGGTCATTCAGTCCATCATGTATGCTTCACATTTTCCTGCCTTCTCCGCATAACCTTTAACACCCTGACTAATTAGGAACCTATCAATCTCCACTTTACTCTGCTTTAAATATACTCAATGACTTGGCCTCCACAGCCATCCACAGCACTGTATTCCGATGATTCGCCGTCCTCTGGCTAAAGAAATTCCTCCTTCTCACTGTTCTGAAGGGACACTCCTCTGTTCTGTGCTTCTGGTCCTAGACTCACCTATCAGAGGAATCATCCTCTTCACATCTACTCTATTTAGGCCTTTCAATATTCGATAGGTTTCAATGACATTCCCCACCCCCCCATTCTTCTAAAACTTCAGCCAGAGCCATCAAACACACCTTCTCCATGAACCCTTTAATTCCCAGAATAATTTTCGTGAACTTTCTCTGGGCTCCCTCTGATGCCAGCCCATCTTTTCATAGGTGAGAGGCCTAAAACTGCTCACAATACTGCAAGTGCAGTCTGACTAATGCCTTATAAAGCCTCAGCATCATATTCTTGCTCTTATATTCTAATCCTCTCGAAATGAATGCTAACATTGTATTTGCATTCCTCACCACTGACTCAACCTGCCAATTAACCTTTAAAGGATCCTGCACAAGGACTCCCAAGTCCCTTTGCACCTCTGATTTTGGAAATTTCTCCCTGTTTAGAAAATAGGTTTTATTCCTTCATCCAAACTGCATGATCACGCACTTCCCTAGACTATTTTCCATCTGGCTCTTATTTACTCATTCTCCCAATCTGTCTATTCTTTTCACAGATTCTCCACTTCCTTAACACTACCTACCCTTCCACCAATTTTTACATCGTCTGCAAACTTGGCCACAAAGCTATTAATTCCGTCATCCAAATCGTTGACATATAATGTGAAAAGAAGCAATCCTCATCATCGGCCCCTGCTGAACACCACTAGCAACCAGAAGCCGACCAGAATAGGCCCCCTTGAATCCCACTCTTTGCCTCCTACCAGTCAGCCAATCTTTTTGGAAGAGTCATTACTAATGCCTCCATAATCTTTTCAGATACCTCTTTCAGAATTCTGTCGTGTGTGTAATGTATGTAATCCATCTGGTCCACGTGACTTGTCTTCCTTTAGACCTTTCAGCTTTCCAAGCACCTTCTACTTAGTAATAGTAACTACAGTCACTTCTGCCTCTTGACATTTGAATATCTGCAGTACTGCTAGTGTCTTCCACAAAAAAGACTGACACAAAATATCTGAGTTTCTCTGCCATTACTATCTCTCCAGCATCATTTTCCAGTTGTCCGATATCTACTTTTGCCTCTCTTTGTGCAGTATATCTGTAAAAACATTTGGTATCCTCTTTGATATTATTGGCTAGCTTACCTTCATATTTCATCTTTTCTCTCTTTATTGCTTTTTTAGTTGCCTTTTGTTGGTTTTTAAAAGCTTCCCAATCCTCTATCTTCCCACTAATCTTTGCTATATTATATGCCGTCTCTCTGGCTTTTATGCTGCCTTTGACTTCCCTCATCAGCCACGGTTGCCTCATCCTCCCTTTAGAATACTACTTCATCTTTGCGATGTATCTGCCCTGCGCCTTCCGAATTGCCTCCCAGAAACACTAGCCTTTACTGTTCTGTCGTTAGTTTGATCCTCTTTTGTTTCCCTGTTCTGCTTGCACAATATCCTGTGGTACGGAACAATCCATTTTATACTTTTCATCACTCTGTATGCTGCTTATGATTACACCAACATAAATTAAAATCAAAACTAGGTTACCTGATAGGCTATTTCCTTCCAACAGAATGTTCCTTGCATCCTTTTCAATTTTGAAACATTTTATTGATTGGTTCATCAGATAGTATATTTTATGCCTGCAGAAATTTAAAAGATCCTATTTTCATATTTAAGAAAAATGCCACTCTAATCACCTTAAATGGGCTGTGATATCAGTCACAGTAAGCTCCTCTTATCTTCACCGAGGATTAACTCATTTTTCTATTATTTTACTTCTGATGCTTTCATATTTTAAATTATAACTGCTTTCATTTTCCTCCTCATAATCTGAATGTATTTTCAAATTTGTAATATGTGAAAAATTTAATTTTTCACACTTATTTAACACTTTAGGTTTCTTGACAAAGTAAATCAGCAGTTTTGCTATCCCATCTTCAAATAACTCTTTATTAAGAACTGATTCAGTCATGGATAGAATTTAGTACAAAGCAATCATTTTTGCTTTACAAAGTACAGCATGCATTAACATGACATCTACAAATTGAGATTTCAGTTTGATTGTTGAGTGAATCATCAAGTTCTAAACTTGTGTTGCAAGAAAGCAAAGCTGTGTGTATAGTTGGCATTGTAATGAATTTTGATACTTCTGGGTTTGATTTTGCATGCAGTACCTGCCACTGACAGCAAATTCCAGATCAATATAACAGTATTCTGTCATATAGTGAAGAATGCTATAAATGTACCGCTTTAAATCTGGATCCCAAATAAAGGATAAAGCTATCAGATAAGTTTCCTGTTTCAAATACATCAATAATTGTCAAGGAACAAGCAAAATAAATATTGGCTTATTTATAATAATGCCTTTTCTATCATGGTTTCTTTAACAAACAGGATTATCAAATTAATGATACTTAAAAAACACATTGCACTATAATGCATTATTGGGTAAATACCACAGTACAGAGCATTAAAGCATAACCTTACATCTTTGATACAGCAAGATGCCAATCTCTACTGGATATTCAAGGGTGATACTGGATGATAAGAGAGCACCTTTTATATTGGAAGTGAAGCAAAATGAACTTGGGTTGCTCATGTGCAATAAACAATCTGCTGAAGGAAATTAGCAGATCGAACAGCATCTGTGGGAGGAAGCAAGTTGCTGACCCAAAACATCAATAACTCCTTTCCTCCCACAGATGATATTTGACCCACTAAGTTCATCCAGCATATTATTTTTGCTCCAGATTCTACCATCTGCAGTCTCTTCTGTGTCTCCAGGTTCTTCATATGTTGTTTTCAGTATGTTTATATATTTCTCTTAAATGATTAGCTTCTGGCACCACCATGGTCAAAAAGAATACTTGACAAATTTGTTGAAGAGCTTGAGACTGTAACTTGAGGTGAAAGGCTTGTTTTATGAGCAGGTTGGATATTTACCATTTGGAATTTAAAAGAATAAAAGTTGAGCTTCCAGAAATGCAGAGGATTCTGGAAGGGCCTGACAAGAAAGGTGCTGAATAGGTTTCCTATCTTTCAGTTAAGGGCCGCTTTTTTAATCAGAAGGTAGATTTTTTTACTCTCTCAAACACTTGTGAATCTTTGGAATTCTTTATCACAAACAACCAAAGAGGATGGATCACTAATATACTGTGCATCTGGAAGGCAAGGATAATGAGGAATGTGAAACTGGGAGAAGATTAGATAGGTCATGACCTTAATAAATAGTAGAATAGCTTTGAGTTATCATACGGCCTATTTCTTTTGTGCTCATATATGGCGGCATAGTGGTCAGCACAACACTCTACAGTACCAGTGACCCGGGTTCAATTCCCGCTCCTGGCTTTAAGGAGCTTGTACGTTCTCCCTGTGCCCATGTGGGTTTCCTACCAGTGCTCTGGTTTCCTTCCACAGACCAAAGATGTACAGGTTGGTAGGTTAATTGGTCATTGTAAATTGTCCCGTGATTAGGCTAAAGTTAAATCAGAGGTTGCTGGGCAGCGCAGCTCGACAGGCTGGAAGGGCCTATTCTGCACTGTATCTCAATAAATAAATAAATTTTTTCCAAATGTTTCAAAGTACAGTGATTTTGTTGTTGTGCATGTTGTTTTGTTGTTGTTGTTAAGCATGGAGACTAAGAACGGGTGTGAAAATTGTTGTTTGGATTATTTTATGATGTAATCAAACTACCCTGTGTCTATATCGTCATCAAAGCTACTGACCTATACCACAAGCATGCAGCTCTTTGTCCTTAAGTTGTCTGTGTATTTTTGTGCTATCCAGATTGAGTATGACCCAATTCTGTAGAGTACTTCATTTTTCTGTCATTTGCCATCTAAACATCACCATCTGATCCAGCAGCATCAAATTTATGACTCATGCCAGTACAATACTTGCACGGAGGCTGAATTATTAATTCCTAACTAAATATGTCATTACATTATAGTGCTGTTTTATTATATTGTTTCACCTTAGGCCTTTAGGTTTGCCCATTAAGGTCTTCTTGATCCAAAGTGTTCTATGGTAATAAAGATTTGAACTAACACATGTATGATTTATAATTGTTAAAGCTTTTTTGTCTGTTTTAGAAGCCACTCAATGTAAATTTTAAATATTTTAAGCTATTCCACCATCTAAGATCACATGTATAAAAGACTTAACATTCATATAATGCTTTTTATATTCACCGTAACTCCCAAAGCATTTTATTGTCAATGATTAAGTACATTCAAAGTGCAGTCACTGCTTTAATGTGGAAAACCTGGCAGCCAATTTATCTACAACAAGTTCCCATTAACATCACTGTAATAATGACCAGATAATCTAACCTTATTTTGGTTGCATTGATTAAGAAATAAATTTTGGCTTAGATACACAGGATAGATTTCCTGTTCCTTCTCCAAGTAACACAATGGGATCTTATAAAATCACTTGAAAATTGGTGCCTTTGTTTGACTAAAAATTCAGCATTAATGGAACATTTGTGTAATTTGGTGTTTCTGTCTCTGGAGTGAGATTTAACATTAGAAATGGCAACTAATCTATGGCTGACACTTCATCAAAAATAAATTAGGTAACAGATAATTGATAAAATAATGGCAAAACGTTAAGCGGAACACACTTCATACAAGGTCCCGCATGGGAGGTTAGTTAGGAAAATTCAGTCGCTGGGTATACATGGAGAGGTGGTAAACTGGATTAGACATTGGCTCAGTGGAAGAAGCCATACAGTGGAGGATTTTTCTCCGAGTGGAGGCCTGTGACTAGTGGTGTGCCACAGGAATCAGAGTTCAGTCCATGGTTATTTCTCATCTATATCAATGACCTGGATGATAATGTGGTAAATTGGATCAGCAAATTTGCTGATGATACAAAGATTGGAGGTGTAGTAGACAGTGAGGAAGGTTTTCAGAGCCTGCAGAGGGACTTGGACCAGCTGGAAAAATGGGTTGAAAAATGGCAGATGGAGTTTAATACAGACAAGTGTGAGGTATTGCACGTTGGAAGGACAAACCAAGGTAGAACATACAGGGTTAATGGTAAGGCACTGAGGAGTGCAGTGGAACAGAGGGATCTGGGAAAACAGATACAAAATTCCCTAAAAGTGGCGTCACAGGTAGATAGGGTCGTAAAGAGAGCTTTTGGTACATTGGCCTTTAATAATCAAAGTATTGAGTATAAGAGCTGGAATGTTATGATGAGGTTGTATAAGGCATTGGTGAGGCCGAATCTGGAGTATTGTGTTCAGTTTTGGTCACCAAATTACAGGAAGGATATAAATAAGGTTGAAAGAGTGCAGAGAAGGTTTACAAGGATGTTGCCGGGACTTGAGAAACTCAGTTACAGAGAAAGGTTGAATAGGTTAGGACTTTATTCCCTGGAGTGTAGAAGAATGAGGGGAGATTTGATAGAGGTATATAAAATTATGATGGGTATAGATAGAGTGAATGCAAGCAGGCTTTTTCCACTGAGGCAAGGGGAGAAAAAAACCAGAGGACATGGGTTAAGGGTGAGGGGGGAAAAGTTTAAAGGGAACATTAGGTGGGGCTTCTTCACACAGAGAGTGGTGGGAGTATGGAATGAGCTGCCAGACGAGGTGGTAAATGCGGGTTCTTTTTTAACATTTAAGAATAAATTGGACAGATACGTGGATGGGAGGTGTATGGAGGGATATGGTCCGTGTGCAGGTCAGTGGGACTAGGCAGAAAATGGTTCGGCACAGCCAAGAAGGGCCAAAAGGCCTGTTTCTGTGCTGTAGTTTCTGTGGTTTCTATGGTTTCATATAACCCACAGTCACTTAAGTAAAGAACTTGTAAACATTGTACTAATGTCTCCCTTCAATATCCATAAAGTAATAATAATTATTTAAGTATTATTGAGTTTTCTTTCGCTGTTCCTCCTTCCAAAGTCAGTAGCTCAGATAGTGGAGGTGAGGTGTAGCATTGTGGTAAAAAAGATCAAGAAAGTTATTGGGGCAATGACCCAGTTTTTCTTGAAACCACCATGCATTGAAATTGACTCTGTTGTTGACTAAAAGGCATGAGAGACTGCACATGCTGAAATCAGGGGGTAACAGAGAAGATACAGGAAGAATTCAGTTGACCAAGCAGCACCCATGGAGGGAAATGACATGGCAAAGGGTCTCGACCCAAAATGTCAACTGTATATTCCCCTCCTCAGATTCTGTCTGATCCACTGAGTTCCTTTAGCATCTTCTCTATTGTAGACTCATTGATTAGATCACAACTTCTAAGTTATCATGAAGGTCTACCTTGACACCTTTCAAGATGCACCCTGTCCACCCTAAACCACACCCTCGACTGATCACCCTCACCTCCTCATACCATGTGGTAAAGAGCCTGAAGCCGCAGCCTTCCAATCAGGCTACTCGGAGCAAGTACAAAACAGGAAAGAATAAATAAAAAATTTGTATTTCCAGATTTTGTAAACTCACAGCAGTACACCCTCATCTTGGATTCTGTCTCTGGCAAAAAGTCCAGGAATATCACATCATTTAAGGATTGCATAACATTGGTTGATCAGTTTTACTCATAGGCTAGAGTGATTATAAAAGTCTCGCATAAACTTCAGTCAGTGTTTAAACAGTGACATTTGGAATGCAGCAATCTCATCACTGGAAGTAATAAGAGAATTTAACTCTACAGGTGCAAACTTTCAATACACATTAGGACTGATTCATGATTTACTCCAAAAGCTCCAAAGTCCAAGAAATTTAAAACTCAATTTTGATCATATGACAAATGAAGTTTAGAAATTAATGGCAAGTATCTTTTTAATGGAATTTGTTACAAGGATAAAAATCAGAAACTTCAATAGAAAGCAAATTAAACATACATACATAAATAAAGTTGTGTGGCCCACTAAAAGATCTTATGAGGTTTGAAGATGACACCTAAATAACTTTGGAGCTGGTAACTTGGGTAGTATACGAAGGCTGAACTGGAGAAAAGCAGCTCAGCTTCAAGTGGGAAATCAGAGAGATCTGTGCCAATAGTCTGCAATTTCCTGATTCTAAATGTCTGCAGTAAATGCAAAACAGAATTCAGATTTCCCTCTTTACCTATGCAATCCACTGCCCTCTGATTGATGTTCTATCATTTAGCAGGAAAACACCATAGGAAGCTAGACCCTGCCCTACAATGGAACCCTACTTGTCACCCAGGTACCAATGACAGGAAGCAAATAAGAACAAGTACTGTATATTTCTTACATGCATTTGCTTACCATTTCCCCAGCAGTAATGGCCATTGAAAAATAATAGAAAGAAATACTAGTTTCTGGTTTGCATATGACAGAGTGCAGAATTTAAGTTATGTGGGACTCACCCATCCCAATTTCTATCTGAACTCCTTCATGTTGAGTAGCTAGTAGGAGGGAACCTCCACTTTAGTTTTAGAGGACATAGAGATAATTCCATTTTGTGCATTTTTTCACTCATTTCCAAACTAAATAACAATACTAGTGCATAAATATTGTCTCCTGTCCAAACCCAGGCCTATGATTCATAGAATTCTCAGGTGCAAGAAAGGGCATTTGGCCTATTATGACTGTGTCAGAAAGCATTTCAATTGAAGCTAGCCACTTTCTTCATCTTTTCACTGTCTTCCTATTCAATTTTCTTTTGAAATCTATATCAATAGCCACTTGTAGTTCTATACAAATATTGTATGCTATTTAACATGATACAACCAGAAGCTCACTTTATATTATTGGTTGAGGTTTGTAGAAGAGCTGGCATTAACTCCCTTATTCATTGTGGTTAGCAATAGTTTGATTGAAAGAACACTTCTGTTGCAAGTCCTAGCATTTCTTTATTTACCAGAGGTATAGTTTGCCCTGCATAGCATCAAATATAATGCTTTCAGAATTAGAAAGTTAATCCAGCAGTACTTTGACATCACCTTTTAAATGGAGCATTTTACTGCTGCATTATTTACCACTGAGATTTTAGAATTCCTATACTGTAGCCTAGTGGAATTCCCAAGACTCTGCCTACATAAGTTATTGGAGCATCTTTTATTCTCCCCGGTTGGTGTTCATTAGTTAGTCTGTGTATTCCCAGTTTCCAAAAAACTACAGCTGCAGACTGTTGGCCATAACCTTTCTATGAATACTGTGGAAAATTCTACTCAGTTTTAATGATATTCACTGAAATTAACATTGCATTGGCTTTGGAAAGTGTGATACCTTCTGAAAGAAACTAGACTATCACTGTAGCATGGTAGAAGAAACGTTAGCCTGGAATTAGGACCTACTAATAACGTCAAATAGATAAAATTATTCAAATTGCTCACTCTTTTGCATATGGTCCTCAAAAGATCACTCCCCTGAATCATATTAATTCTGTATCTCTGTCGCTGTTGCTGTTGATCTGCTGAGTATTCCGAGCGTTTTCTTTTTCCACCTTTCAGTATCCAGGACAATTTGCCTTTGCAAGTATGTAGCTGCTTACTCAATGCATTGAATGCCTTATCCATCATGTTTCTGGCACAACAAACTCCATGTTATTCAGTGATTAATGGCATTGATGAGTAAATATGAACAGACAATTATACAATATAATAGCAGGAATTGGCCACTTGGCTCATCAAGTCTGCTTTGCTATTCAATGAAACCATCGCTCACTTGATTGTAACCTCTGCTCTGTATTGCCATCCACTCCCAGCAACCTTTCATTTTCTAACTTGTCTTGGATCTATCTATTCAAAGTTAAGAATATTCAAAGACTCTGCATCCATTGTGCTTTATGGGACAGAGATCCAATGGATCTTCAATGGATGACCTCTTATTTTAAAAAGCAATCCCTTGTTCTAGGTTCTCACTCAAAGAAATATCCTTTGCACATTCACCCCTTGGAATAGTAGTGTCTCTAATACGTGCAAGTGATTCAATTTTTTTTATTCGTAAAATAATACAAATCACATTACACCAGTCAAAACAAAACAGTTCATTGAACTTCCATAAAAATGATATATACAACAATCAATCCAGTGTGACCAAAAATGCAAAAAGAGACAAGGTCACTCACAACTGGTTATGAAATATTCCCATTTTTTTTTCTTTCGACAGCCTGCCGTGGAGAATGTAAGATGGAAATGTGAAGATTTCCAAATGAAGCATACATTTACTGTAAAATGTTCAACTTCATTTGTAAAGATGCCTATTAAGATTTTACCACCTGAGACTCAAGCCCATCAAAATCCTTGGGCTGTAACTTGACAGATCTGAATAAGACTATAGAAATCGGCATTTTACTGGCAATCCAGTGTGTATCTAGCCATACCATTGTTCCATTCATCTTGATTCTTTTGTAGTGCAGCCCACAAACTTTTCCTGGCCAGTAGTCCCACAACTGAGCATTTTTCACTTAAAATGCTGGAGGAACTCAGTAGGCTAGGTAGCATCCATATTTCAGGTCTAAACCCTTCATCAGGACCAGAAAGTGAGATGATAAGTCAGAGTAAGAAAGTGGGGGGAGGGGAGGATGAAGTGCAAGGTAATATGTGATAGGTGAAATTGGGACCATTTATTCTTTTCCATACATGCTGCAGTCCATTATGTAGACTCTAGTTAATTGGGCCAGTAGTTAGTCAGGGTAGTCGCTTCTTTGGGATAACTGAAAGAACAAACCTAATCGAGAAAATAGCGGGGATTCCCTTCATTTATTTGGGGCACTATGCTGTTTAATTGGGGCAGAAGACTGTTGCTGACCAATTTCTAACTAGGGTCAGTCTTGTGCACTTGCATGGCTGTTAGACACCACACCTTCCTTGGAGCAGACAGTTTTTAAATAGGATCAGTTGCCTGTTTGTGTTCAAATTTTGTCACTGACAGTTGACAAGAAATAAACAGTAAGACAATTCAGAACTGTTTTGCTCACTGCAGTTTCAAGCATTCAGGCTTGGAGATGCCAAAAATGGTCAGGAGTGAAAATGAAACAATTTCAGTACTTCAACAAGTTAAGACTACAAAGAAATTGAAGGTACTGACAATCATCTTGAATATTACAATAAAAATGAAGATTTGGAGGATGCAATCATCAAAAGCATTGTATGAAGGCAGTCCATTATGTGCCCTTGGTGTCTGCGCTAATTTTGTTCATTTATAGTCAATCAAAAGAACACCATAATGTGCAATGAATGTATTCCTCCATTGATAAGTATTAGGAACTAATTACACAGTTTTATAGTACTGTAGTAGTATTGGTAGTGTTCTAATTTGTTCTGTATTTGATTTAAATACATAATTTGTTACTCAGTTAAATGGTAGCTTGTCTTTTTAATGCATTTTTTGTTATTTCTATGAAGTTTTGGCTAATTGGGATGGCCTCTTAATTGAGTCAAAATGTAATGGTGCTGATGTGTCTCAATTAACTGGAATTCACTGTATTTAATTCATTTGGAACGTAAGTGGTGGGAGATAAAAGTGAAATAATTTAATGAAAACAGTATATGGTGACATATACAGTATACTTTGATCATAAATTTGAACTCTTGCAATGAGCGGACTTAAATGGAAAGCTGCAGCCAGAAAGGAAATAAATAGCAAAGGAATAGGAGGAAGAAATGTCATCAGAAGACAGACAGATGTGAAAGAATGAAAGTTTTGGAAGGGACAGAGCTGAAAGTAGTGAGACATTAAAGACAAGGAGAAGGGGAGAGGTACTGTGGGTAGGTAGAAAGAAAGAGAGAGAGAGAGAGAGAATTATTCAGTAGGCATTGTGAAACTTGATGGTCCTCAACTCGTGGTATTAAATGCAAAGCAAAATACTTTGTTAGAAGACTAAAAACTGCACGAGTTTTCTCCCTCTCAAATATTCAATCATGCGTTGGTTCCCCAATCTCCCTAAATCTCACAGCCCATCTGTCAAGTATTTGCAAATCCTGCTTGAGCTTATCCTTCCCACTTCATTCCATACTTGAATCTGAACTGCTCACTTTCATCCTTCTACCATCCTCAGCACTGCTGCTCTGTCACCCCTCCTCCCCATCTGCATTTCCTTCTCAGCTGCTATGTCATGGCCATCTCTCTCTGTCTCTCTACTGACACAATAACTGGTACCTGCTTATTCCACATCTCTTCCCTCCCATCAGGCTTCACAGTAGAGCTATAAACAGTAAGAGGCATAGAGTATGCAATACAAAAGGGAAAATTTGTTAGACACAGTTACTAGAGACAGACAGAAGGGTGGAGATGAACAGATTAGTGAAACAGATACAAAAAGAAAATAAACAACTTGTTAGACACTATACTATGGCGGGGTGGTAATGAGAGGGAGAGAAAAAAGATGACAACATGGAATAGAAAAGAACAGTTGGGAAATAAAAGCAGAAGTAAAAGTCCAGACTAATGTTTTGCCTGTTAGTAATGTTAAAAGTTAACAACAAAATCATTTTTTTCCAGAACCTAATGATTGACAGCAGTGTTTCTGTAGCTTCTGTCACTCAAATACTTGACAATATAATGAGTCTAGCAGTGGTGTCATTGTGCGAGGGACTGGATGCCAGGTGGGCTGATGTGGGGAAGAAAATAAACATTCATTTGAATTGGGATACCAGTACTGTGGAGATGGGTGAATGCAAGTGAGTGTTTCAGGTCATAAAGTTATAGAGTTATGCAGCACAGAAAAGGATTTTATTCCTTAGAACATAGAAGATTTGAGACGATATTTGATAGAGGTATACAAAATTATGAGGGGTATAGATAGGGTAAATGCAAGCAGGCTTTTTCCCGCTGAGGTTGGCTGGGACTACAACCAGAGGTCATCTTTTAAGGGTGAAAGGTGAAAAGTTTAAGGGGAACATGAGGGGAAACTTCTTTACTCAGAGGATCGTGAGAGTGCGGAACGAGCTGCCAGCACAAGTGGTGCACTTGAGCTCAATTTCAATGTTTAATCAAAGTTTTGATAACTACACGGATGTCAGGGGTATGGAGGGCTATTGTCCTGCTGCAGGTCGAAGGGAGTAGGTGGTTCATACAATTTTGGCATGGACTAAAAGGTTGGTTTCTGTATTGTACTTTTCTATGTCTCTGAGAATTTCGGCCCAACTCATCTATAACTTGTCCAAAGTGCTTCTTGAGCAAATCTCATTTGTCTGCATCTGATATAGTGGCTATAAAAATGTATTCACCCACTTTAGAAGTTTTCATGTTTTATTGTTTTACAACATTGAATCACAGTGAATTTAATTTGGGTTTTTTGACACTGATCAACAGAAAAAGACTTCTTTCGAGTCAAAGTTAAAGCAGATCACTACAAAGTGATCTAAATTAATTACAAATATAAAACACAAAATAATTGATTGTATAAGTATTCACCCCCTTCAAGTCAGTATTTAGTAGATGCACCTTTGGCAGCAATTACAGCCTTGAGTCTGTGTGGATAGGCCTCTATCAGCTTTGCACGTCTGGACACTGCAATTTTTCCCCTTTCTTCTTTACAAAAATTTTGGATTGAGGTTTAGGCTCTGACTTAGCCAGTTCAGGACATTAACTTTGTTGTTTTTGAGCCATTCCTGTGTAGCTTTGGCTTTATGCTTGGGGTCATTGTCTTACTGGAAAACAAATCATCTCCCAAGTTGCAGTTCTCTTGCAAACTGCATTGGGTTTTCCTCCAGGATTTCCCTGTATTTTGTTGCATTCATTTTACCCTCTACCTTCACAAACATTCCAGGACCTGCTGCAGTGAAGCATCCCCATAGCACGATGCAGCCACCAACATGCTTCACGGTAGGGATGATGTGTTTTTGATGATGTGCAGTGATTGGCTTGTGCCAAATAGCATTTAGTCTGATGGCCAAAAAGCTCAATTTTGGTTTCATCAAACCATTGAACCTTTTCCCATCTGACTTCAGAGTCTCCCACATGCCTTCTGGCAAACTCTAACCAAGGTTTTGTGTGAGTTTTTTTTCAACACTGGCTTTCTCTTTGCCACTTTTCCATAAAGCTGTGACTGGTGAAGCACCCGGGCAACAGGTGTTGTATGCATCTCAGCCACTGAAGCTTGTAACTCCTCCAGAGTTGTGATAGGTCTCTTAGTGGCCTCCCTCACTAGTCCACTTCTTGCACCATCACTCAGTTTTTGAGGACCGCCTGCTCTAGGCAGATTTACAGTTGTGCTATATACTTTATATTTCTTGATCATTAACTTAACTGTACTCCAAGGGATATTCAGTGACTTGGAAATTATCTTGTATCTGTCTCCTGACTTGTGCTTTTCAATAACCTTTTTGTGGGCTTGGAGTGTGCTTTTGTCTTCATGGTGTAGTATTTGCCAGGATACTGACTCACCAGGGTTGGAGCTTCCAGATACAGGTGTGTTTTTACTACAGTCAATTGAAACACCTTGACTGCATGGGGGGCTCCAAAAACAGACCTCCATTTAATTAAGTATGTGACTTCTAAAACCAGTTGGCTGCACCAGTGATGATTAAGGGGGAGTGAATACTGATGCAACCAATTATTTTGTATTTTTATTTGTAATTAATTTAGATCACTTTGTAGAGATCTGTTTTTACTTTGACATGAAAGAGTCGCTTTCTGTTAATCAGTGTCAAAAAAGCCAAATTAAATCCACTGTGATTCAATGTCGTAAAACAATAAAATGTGAAAACTTCCGGGGGGGGGGGGTGCAAAATGCTGACTGTTTATTCATTTATATATATCAGGGGTTCCCAACATTTTTTATGCCATGGATCCCTACCATTAAAGGAGGGGTCTGTGGACTCCAGGTCTGGAACCTGCTTGACCTGCTAAGTTCCTCCAGCATTTTGTATATATTGCTCTGGACTTCCACTTCACCTCTGCTATCCTTGAACCCATCCATTCTACTTCATTTCATGCGTTCTGACTGCTTAAGTCCTTTTAGGTGCTTTTACATATATTAATGGATAATGAAATATCCTTTAATTTTCTCTACTATTTATATCATAGATAGTTCTTAAAACGTCTCTATCAGAGACTTGTAAAAAAAAGGATAAAGTGTTTTGAAAATGCATGGCTTTCAGAGTCTGTTCTGCCTCTCGTGAGCTGTAGGTCAGCATGTTTGGAACGCCATTTACTACTTCATATGATATGTTCAGGTGCACGACATGTTCAAGCAGTGGACTACTCTCACATGATTTCTCTCATTATAGTGCATGTTCCACTGTGTAACATTCCGCTTCATAAAAAAGTAGCATATTCTCTGAGCAATACCACAGGGGATGAATGAGCATTTGGAAACAATGAATTTGGATTGGATCCAGGAAATAATTATGCATTTATTGTTGTGCATCAAATTACTTTTGGCTTGATGAAATGCATTTAAGTCACACAAAGCTAATGCTGGTTAAATCCCAAGTTCTAACCCTGGCACCAGCTCATGTGCACAGCTATGGCAATGTAAAAGAATGACACATTGTAAGGTGGGAAGAAACTTCTGGAGAAATAATGCACAGATTCTCTAACTTTATTAAAAGTCTTGTGTATGACATAATCAATTATTTAGTGTTTTATGTTTAGAATTAATTTAGATCACTTTGTAGAGATTTTTCAATGATTTAACCAAATGTTAGTTTAAAATTCTTGGAGGGAAATACTTCACAAAAACATAAAACAATTTACAGTACAATACAATAAATATGATTACGTAGTGGTTAGCACAACGCATTACAGTACTGGTGACCTGGGTTCAATTCTCGCTACTGCCTGTAAGGAATTTGCACATTCTCCCTGTGACCGTGCGTGTTTCCTACCACAGTCTAAAGGCGTACTAGTTGGTAGGTTAGTTGGTTATTGTAAGTTGTGCTGTGATTTGGCTCGGGTTAAATCGGGGTTAGAAACATAGAAACATAGAAAACCTACAGCACAATACAGGCCCTTTGGCCCACAATGCTGTGCCGAACATGTACTTACTTTAGAAATTACCGAGGGTTACCCATAGCCCTCTATTTTTCTAAGCTCCATGTACCTATCCAGGAGTTTCTAAAAAGACACTATCGTATCCGCCTCCACCACCGTCGCTGACAGCCCATTCCATGCACTCATCACTCTCTGCATAAAAACTTACCCCTGACATCTCCTCTGTACCTACTTCCAAGCACCTTAAAACTGTGCCCTCTCGTGTTAGCCACTTCAGCTCTGGGAAAAAGCCTCTGACTATCCACACGACCAATGCCTCTCATCATCTTGTACACCTCTATCAGGTCATCTCTCATCCTCCTTCGCTCTCAGGAGAAAAGGCCGAGTTCACTCAACCTATTCTTATCAGGCATGCTCCCCAATCCAGGCAACATCCTTGTAAATCTCCTCTGCACCCTTTCTGTAGTTTCCACATCCTTCCTGTAGTGAGGTGACCAGTACTGAGCACAGTACTCCACGTGGGGTCTGACCGGGGGTTTGCTGGGTGGCGCGGCTTAAATGACCAGAAGGGGCTATTCCACGCTGTATCTCAATAAATAAAAATAATAAATAAATAAAGTGATAAAATAATAAATAAGCGATATAAAGGCTAAATTGAAGTATTTAGCATGTCATTTTATTTAAGTACCTACCTAACATTTACATTCCTTTTTTAACCTATATTAAGGGCAATACGCAGAAAATGCTGGAGGAACATTTATAGGTTTCAGCTAGCAGCTGAAGTTTACTATTATTTTCATCATTTTGTACAATATGACAACTTAAAATTACACAGCAGCAAAATAATTGAAGACATGTCACCACAGCTAATATGTAAGTTAGAGGCTTAATTGTTGCAATGCTTTTGCCTTTGTTTTATGGTAACATTTTAAAATATTTGGCTTTTTCACAGGCACTCGTGTTAAGTCAAGGGATATTACACGATGAATCATTTAGAGCTTTTTAATCACATTCATTGCATATTTTAGCATTCATTTGTGACTCTGTTCAATTACATTTAGGTGCCTTATCAGATTGGGTCTGTTTCATGTGTACTTCATTTGCAGAGGTACACAGGAAGTTGAAACCTTTCTGATTGCTCTAACAAGCAAGAAAGCACAGAACATTGATACTGTGTGAAAGGCTTTTACAGGGACGTCTTATTCACTGCACAAAAAAGAAATGTCATTTTCTCAGGAGTTGGTTGATTGAGCATTGCAGACTGGCAGGTTGTTGTAACAAAGAAAACAGCAAGCTCAAATTCACTTACAGGAAACACTCATCTCACCATGAAACAGCTGCTTTATCAATATTCAAAGGCTCTGTAGTGCAGGAAAATGGTGGAATATGTGCATGTCCAGATTATGCCTGAATTTGAATCAGACTTTCCATCAGGAAACAAAAGTTATGCCCACACATGTATATCTTGTCCAATTAATGTGCACCTTAGACAATTTAATCGCCGGCCAGATTGGAGGTGAGACCCAATTTCGCCTGCTCTTCATGATGTTCACTTCTCTCTCCAGGGCACCAGAGCCTTTCGCTGTTCTGTCGTTGGGTCAATGTAAACGCTAGCCCAGATAGACTGAAAAGACTGGGTGTCAGTCAGGACGAGAGTTGATTTTGCTTGTTCTCTGCGATGGTAATTTCCATGGTGCTGAGGCTATGAGGACTGCCCCAGCTGCTGTGCTCTGTGCCCACTAACGTGATGAACTGATAAGTGAGGCTTTGCGCCTACTCTGGGCTGCTCTGGGGTTTAAATCTGAGGACTCATTTTTGGTTCGGAATACTCTTTCTGTTCGCATCAATTATTTGCATGGTTTATATATACAAACGTTTGTACTTTTTATCTTTCTCTTGAGCTTCGGGTGTTGGTCTTTTATTTTTAGTTTTATTCCTTTTTTTCTTTAATTGGGTTCTTTTGGGGTTCTTGCTTTGTGGTTACCTGTGAGCAAGCAAATCTCAAGGTTGTATAATTTATACATTCTTTGATAGTAAAGGTACTGTATAAATAAAAATGAGCACTGGATGCAGTTATGGGTGGAAAGACCTCAATGCTATAATTGTTTTTGAATGAATTTGGGGCGAAATATTTACATTCATTAATTTATGCTGAATGGATACATTCCATTTGGCCTAACTTGCCTATGCTGACCAGAGGGCACTCAATCACCTACTTCCATCATCGAACACTTGGTCCATAGCCCGTTACGCTTTGGTGATTTAAGTGTTAACTTTCTCAAACAGAAGAGGAATATGGGCTGTAGGCATCCAATTGTTTAAACCTTTCAAGAAGTTTGCACATTTTCACTTTGATAGGATTTCTGTCTCTCTGGGTTCCTTATACCTTGGAAAGTTTGGCAGATTAGTGTGTGTGAGAAGGAGTGAATCCATTGGGAAAATGCTTTCACTACTGCACTGCTGGAGGACAAGGAGATGCTTTTTCATTGTCACAGCATAACTTAATGATTACTAATTTCCATGTTCTTCTCCCAGACACCCGTTTACTTCTGACTCTACACACTGTGACAATAAACCATGAACCCCTGACATACTCCTGCTCTATTTCTTTCCAATCTATCTATGACCCCTACTGTTCCACTTGAATACTCCTCACCACCAAAACCACCCCACCCTGGGTCCTTTAGCTAGTATTTAAATTACTGGAAAAAATCCTGCTGATATTTTGACTACTAATCCAGGAACAGGAATCTGAATTTCAAAAACTTAGCTTGGGAATTTAAGTTCAATCAACTAAATACATTCTGAATTGACAAGCCAGTTTCAATATTGGTAACTCTGAAATCAGCATATCAAAGTAGTAAAAAATTGTAATCAGTTAGATTTGATTACTTCTTTCAAGAAAGCCACGATTCCATTCTTACATCTTTTTGGACTGTGTAACTCTCTGGACCCAATAATGAGATTTACTTTTAACTAACATATTAGGCATTCAGGTCAAAGGATAGATCATAAATACTACCATTGCTTGATGCAATGAGCAGAAAATAAACTGCCCTCCAGTCGATCTGCATATGCTCTGAAATGTTCTCCTCCCACAAGGAGACAAGCATGTCAATGAAATAAACATTTGGCCAGGACCATGTAAAATCAGAATCAGGTTTAATATCACTGGGATAGTTCATGAAATTTGTTGTTTTGCAGCAGCAGATTTAGTTCTGATATAATTTATATTTGTACTAAGTGGTGCAAAAGAGAGCAAAATATGAAAAAAAATAGCAAGGTATTCACCGTCCATTCAGAAATCTGACGGGCAGTGGGGAAGAAGCTGTCCCTAAAACATTGAGTGTGTATCTTCAGGCTTCCGTACCACCTCCTTCATGGTAACAAAGAGAAGAGGACATGCCCTGGGTGCTGGGGATCCTTAATGATGGATGCTGCCTTTTTGATGAATCGTCTTTAGAAGCTGTCCTCGATGCTGGGGAGGCTAGTGCCCATGATGGAGCTGGCTGAGTTTGCAACTTTCTGCAGCTTCTTCTGATCCTGTGCGGTGGCCCCTCCATGCCAGATGGTGATGCAACCAGTCAGAATGCTCTCCAAGATACAGCAATAGAAATTAGCGAGCGTCTTTGCTGACATACCGAATCTCCTCAAACTCCTAATGAAATATAGCCACTGTCACGCCTTCTTTGTAATTGCATCAATATGTTGCATCCAAGAAAGACCATCAGAGATGCTGACACCCAGGAACTTGAAATTGCCCACACTCTCCAGTGCTGATCCCTCAGTGAGGACTGGTGTGTGTTCATTCGACTCCCCGCTCCTGAAGTGCACAATCAGTTCTTTGGTCTTAATGATGTTGAGTGCAAGGTTGTTATTGTGACACCACTCAACCAATTGGCCTATCTCATTCCTGTATGGCTCCTCATCACCATCTGAAATTCTGCCAACAATTGATGTCTCAACAGCAACTTTATAGGTGGTTTGAGCTCTGCCTAGCCACACAGTCATGGGTGTAGAGAAAGTAGAGCAGTGGGCTAAGCTCACATCCTTGAGGTGCACTGGTGTCGATTATTATTTCCAATCCACACAGGCTGTGGTCTCACGATGAGGAAGTCAAGAATCCAGTTGCATAGGAAGGTACAGAGGCCCAGGTTTGGAGTCTGTTAATTAGTACTGAGGGATTGATGGTGTTGAAAGCTGAGTTGTAATTAATTAAGAACAGCCTGACATAGGTATTGCTATTGTCCAGGTTATCCAAGGCTGAGTGGAGAGCCAGTGAGATTGCATCCGCTGTAGACCTATTGTGGTGATAGGCAAATTGCAGTGGGTCCAGGTTCTTGCTTAGGCAAGAGTTGATTTTGGTCATGACTAATCTCCCGAAGTACTTCATCACGGTAAATGGGAGTTCCACTGGGCGATAGCCATTGAGGCAGCTCACCCTGATCTTCTGGTGCACTGGTATAGTTGTAATATGAACGTATAAGGTTGATGTACTTTAGAATTAAAAGATATTGAGGAAAATCAAACTATACGCCAACACCTGAATCAATTCCCTATCCCAATAAATATGGGTCCAAATGAGGAAAAACAAATTAAAATGAACACTGGAATCACTGTTTCAACAGCTTTCTGCCTTTTTAACGAAAATCCGTGGCTGACAGCAGGAGGGGAAATTCTCATATTTTGCTCAGTCCATCATAAAATTCTTGTACCACTGTATCACCTTCATTACCCCTCCTGTACCCGAGTGGAGCCACAACGAATGTCGAATTTAGATTAGATTTCTGGCAGAGACCTGCGTTCATTTAGTCTGCACTGAAATTGTCTATTTTGCTAAAATATTGTCAGAGATGCCATAGGAAGATTTTTCATTTCACGAATCCAGGCTGGACTCAAACACTTTACTGCAGTGAAAGGACAACTTGGGGAAAACCAGTGCCCTTAGTTGTTTAATTACAGACATCGTCACTATCTGCTCATCCGTGTAGTCTGTATATATTAGAGCAGGCACATAATTCCCCTGTAATTTTTCATTATGACTGCAAAATATTGCTCTAATTATACTTTCTGTGAATCATATTAACACAATTATTCTGCAGTAATGACATTTGAATTTCTCTAGAGCTGTGCCTCCACAACACAACCATCAAGACATTATTATTCAGGACGAGTTATGTATATAAGTGCATGTAAATGTGTCACTTTAAAGATGTTGGGAGTAATTTGAACCCCACTAAATCATATCGACCATATGGCAGTATTATTGCAGTGATGTGGTTTTCAGATTTAAATTAAAATTTGTTTCATTCATGTGAGCATTGGGTTGAGTTATCAATTGTTTTGGTCTTCTCCAAAATGACTTTAGGCTAAATAAAAGCTGAAAATACTGGGGATACTCAGCAGGTCAAACTACATCTGTGAGTTGAGAGACATGGTTCAGACAGTCTTGGACCAATAAAATGAACCCCATTTCTCATCCCACAGATGTGGCCCAACCTGCTGAGTATTTGTGGAATTTTCTGTTTTTATTTTAGATTTCAGCATCTGCAGTTTTTTTAAAAATCTAAACACATGTTGATAATTTTTATCAGGATTTCTTTTTCAATGAGGCACAGAAATCGTAAAAACTCAGCTTGTCTGCTTATCAAAAAAAACACATGCTAGAATTTCTATCACGTGCTCGAAATCTGAAATAAAAACAGAAACTGTGGAAACATGGCAGTTTTATGTGGCATCTGTGGAAAGAGAAACAGTGTTATCGTTTTCAGATGAGACCTTTCATCAAAGCCAACCATTTATCTGATGAACATTTCAGAAATTTTCTGTTCTTATGTTGTCTTGGCTGTTTGTGTTATTACTGCTTGCAAAAGACGTATCCACAATCAATGTTGGATAATGTCCCCTTGGCCAACCAATGAGTGGTAACCTCACTGATTATCTGTATAAAGTCTTCATACTGTTCTGACATGGGAAGGGATGAACAGATGAAAGATTTAAAGGTAGGATCAATTTCCTCAAAGAAATGCATTATCCCTCACAACCTCATAAAGTAATAGTGTGAGGAGTGTTGGGGTATATCAGGGCATTGGCTAAGTAAAGTACATCAGATCCATGAAAGTATGTATATGTCAATATACTGCCCTTAGATTCATTTTCTTGCAGGCATTTGTAGTAGAACAAAGAAATATAATAGAATCAATGAAAAATGACACACGTCTGACAACCAATGTGCAAAAGAAGACAATCAGTGCAAATACAAAATAATCATAATGAATAATATTGAAAACATGAATTGTAAAGTAAAAGTTGAGTCTCTAGGTCCATAGAATCAATTCAGAATTGAGGTGAGTGAAATTATCCATATTGGTTCAGGAGTCTTAAGGTTGAAGGGTAATAACTGTTCCTGAAGCTGGAGGTGTGCGACCTAAAGCTCCTGTACCTCATTCCCAATGGTAGCAGTGAGAAGAGACCATGGCTTGGATGATAAGGGTCATTGATAATAAATGCTGTATTCTTATGACAGTGCTCTTTTAAGAAGTGCTCAATGGTCAGGAGGGTTTTTCCTATGATGAACTGGGCTTCATCCAATACTTTTTGTAGGCTTTTTTGTTCTTGGGCATTGGTGTTTCCAATTAGACTTCTGTGAGACTACTAAGGAAGGAGAGACAATGTTGTCCTTCTTTGTAATGGTACTTGAGTGCTGGACCCAGGGCAGATCCTCTGATATGATGATGCCAAGGAATTTAAAGTTACTGACACTCGCCACCACTGATCCCCTGATGAGGATGGTTCATGGATCTCTGATTTCTTCCTCCTACAGTCAATAATCAGCTCTTTAGTTTCGATGAGTGAGAGGCTGTTGTGGCACGATTCAACCAGATTTCCAATCTCCCTCCAATATGCTGATTCATCACCACCTTTGATTCAGCCAACATCAATTTTAGTGAACTTAAACATGGCATTCAAGCAGTACCTGGCCTCATAGTCGTAAGTATAAACCGAGCAGAGCAGGGGGCTAAGCACACAACCTTGTGGTGCACCTGGGCTGACAGTGACTGTTGAGGAGATGTTTTTGTCAATCTGTACTGACTGAGGTCAACAAGTGAAGAAATCGAGGGTCCAGTTTCACAAGTGGATGTTGAGGCCTAGGTCTTGGAGCTTATTGATTAGTTTCAAGAAGATGATAGTATTGAATGCTAGCTCTAGGCAATGAAGAGAATCCTATTGTACGCACCTTCACAGTCCAGATGTTCTAGAGTTGAGTAAAGAGCCAATGAAATGGCATCTGCTGTTGACCTGTTGTGACGGTCGGCAAATTGGAGCAGATCCAAGTTCCTCCTCGGGGAGGAGTTGATGTGCTTCATCACCAACCTCTCAAAGCACTTCATTGCCATGATAAATTTACTTTGAATAAACTGTATTGATTGCTATTCATTCATAACTTGTATGTGTCGCTGCAACCATCTATCACCCCAAGTCATTTCAGAAGGCAGTTTAAAAAAAGACCATGAACCTCAAGTCACATAGAGACTTAATTGGGTAAGGAAGACCAGCTTCCTTCTTTGCACAATCTGAGTGAACCAGTTAGTTTCTCATTATAACTGCTGCAGATTGCAAATTGTGATTTATCTTCAGTTAAATCTCCAAATTGCTGTAAGGGGATCCAATCATCAACCACTTAGTCTGCAAAAGAAGCAGAAAATGCTGTAAATACTCAGCATCTGTGGAGGCAGTTCAGATCAGAGATCATCAGACGTGAAATGCCATCTTTGTTTCTCTCTCCACTGATGTTGCTCCAGCATTTTCTTGTTTCGGGTTTCCAGCATCTCCTATTCTTAATCGCTTTTGAATCCAAGTAAACGGACCACAAATTCAAAATACATCTACTGGTGAATGTGTACAATGTAATCACACATTTCAATTTTCCCTCTCATTGTTATATTCAGCACCGAGTGACCCTTGCAACACAAGACAAATCCTCAACCTGAATCCGCAACTTTTAAGGCATGAACATTAGCCTGCTTGATAATATTGCAAACACTGTGAAAAATAGTTTCCTTCTTTCTTTCACAAACAAGAGAAAATCTACAGATGATGGAAATCCGAGCAACACACACAAAGTGCTGGAGGAACTCAGCAGGCCAGGCAGCATCTAGGAAAAGAGTACAATCGACGTTTTGGGCTGAAACTTTGACTGTACACTTTTCCTAGATGCTGTCTTGCCTCCGGAGTTCCTCCAACAATTTGTGTGTGTTCCTTCTTTCTTTCTGTCTGCTCCTGTGTGTGAAGGGGTAATCATTAACTTGTAACGCACAACAGAGGCAGAGATGCTGAGCACATCTTTAAACTGATTACAATGTGAGATAATGTGTTCTTTCTTCATATTTGTCTGTGGTTTGAAAGCAAAATTATCAGGCAACAATCGAGTTCTTTTTCAGGAATTCAAAACTGGAGATCCAACTGAAGATCTTAAAATTAAGAAAGATTTTGAAAAAGTGTAGACCAAGTGTTGATCCTTGCTCTTGATGGAAAGGTCAAAACCGAAGGCTGTAAGATGGCTTTAATTGATCCAATAAGGAATTCTGGAGAAACTACTTGATCTCTAAGGGATGTTGAAGTTGTTAACACAAGGACCCAGTGGAGTAAATTGCATTAATACATTTAAGGTGAAGATAGATCAGTATGTGTGTGAAAAAAATAAATCAACGGTAACGTCGATAGTTAAGTGAAAGAGACAGTGTGGATCATAAATATAGGAGAGGCCTAGTGGGTTAAATAGCTTGTTTTTGTCTTTAATGTGACTCTGACTCCTCGGCTGAACTACTGTACCCACCAACTGAAATACAGAAGTTGTAAATGGATGCAATTCATTTGAATCCAAGGGAGAAACGTAAAAAATCTGACTTACCATGTGTCATGACTATGGTATGTGTGCCAATTTTTATTAGTAAAATTTGAACTTCACAATTTAAATCACTTTCAGAAAGAACTGTGAAAATATATAATGGCATTTAAACCAGTATGACTTAGGGTCTTGATTTCCATCAAAAGAACTCTCCTAATTATGCTGCAAAAGCCCTGACCCTTGAAGTGAAATGTACAAATTAACTATTATGCTTCAATGTGCTGTATAATTGTATGACCTTACAAGCATGACACAAATAGAAAGAACAACAATATAATCTGATTGAATGTAAATATATGTTAATTCTGGCTCTTTGGGTATTCTTACTCTGAAACTACTTATTATAATTTGAAATTAAATTAAAGAAAAAAGTAACCAACACAAGAGTTCATTTTCTCATTCTACTTTCAATATTTAGTGGAATTTGAGTTGTATGAATTTCCAATTGTTAATTTGAAGATGACAATAAATGTGTGCAGCATGTTTTCAAATTATGAAACTTCATGAAATCAGAACATTAGAATTTACCGTTCTTGAAACCCATTCAAAAGAGGTGATATAGCTTTAAGCAAGCATTGGCAATTGTGCTCTTTCAGTGACGTTAACCATTCTGTTTTCTCCAGAAATTATATTTTCAGGTGTAGATATTTTGAAGTAATTTGCTGTTTAGCATTTTGTAATATAAAGCAGAGATTCCATCATCTAAAACCATGAAGAAAGACTACATTGCAAACATATCAGTCATTGAATAGCAGAGCATTTATGACACTACTTTCCCAATAAATGAAAAGTGGCAGTTTTTCTATATTTCAATCATTTTAAAATGACTGCTATAAAAAAAAACAGAAATAGTCTTCTTGCAGATTGCTTCAACCTATTTTATGCTGGTGCAACAATCAATCCCTTGTTCTGTGTGTTGCTGGAATATTCAACACACAAAGTGGATAAATCTATATGCAATATACTTAGAAGAGAGGAGTATCAGAGTGAAAGACATTCATGGAACCGAAAAGACTGAGATTAAAAGCTGTTGGATGTTTCTGTCAAACAGCTGGAAGGATGGTGAAAGGGAACTTCATTCATAATATTTGAATTAACTATTTCATTGCAAATTAAATGCCTAATTTCAAATTTCTCAGCAATGTGAATGGCTGACATAACGAATAGTTACTCTTCATCAAGCAATCCACTTCTAGAAAATGTTGAGGTAATGAGGGTTATAATAATCAACTTGTTTTTGATAATATAAATGTTGAGATTAATGACCAAGTATGTATTGAAATGCAAAATGATGAATGCATTAATTTCATTATTGCTAAATTATCTGTAATTAATTCACTTCTTCTGTACTTTCAATCATATGGCCATGATTGGCTCTATTACTACACACAGCATTTATTTACATGTAAAAACCCTCATGAATGAAGAACACTGCAAGTGCTGATCCAGAAGCAACATAAATTTAGTTTTTCATCAGAAACAATTTACTCACCGAATCTGAACCCCAAAGGCTGTATTTATATTATCAGTTACATTTACACCAGTCAGTCTTTCATTACCCTTTATCCAAGTAGCCAGGCACAATGCTGCTTACAGATGAAGTGTTAAAGAAAAGGAAATACTGGGCTTGAATTTGAATATATTATTTAGTCCTTCTGGTCTGTATTGCTTTACATTTAGAATATGTCTTATCTGTGCTTTATTGCTTTTTATCTACTGAATGTGCATGCCCCTTGCGATTCTTCTCTTAAAAATATCTAGCTTGTTCTGGAAAATTTCAACTGATCTTTTGGGATTGCAAGTTTAATGACTGCATTATTCTTTGTAAAAAGTGTTGCTGCATTTAATATCGCTGCTCAATGTACTGATCGTAATTTGAGGACTTTGCTCTAATCGTTCCAGGCCGACCACACCTTTTCATTTCATTTTAAGTACCTCATTTATGCCCCTCTTCAAATTTAGACGAGGGTATAATAAAATGGGAATATGGAAATAGGGTTAGAAAAATGCCAAGAGTAAACTACCTTAATGAAGATCAGAATGAATATCAGCAATAGGAGGAACTGTTTCTGCCAAGCTCAAAAATATTAGATGAGAATAGATTGAAATGTGAAAGGTGTTTTATCATTAACAATGAATCATAATGCTCATTACAATCAGTATTACATTCAAATTCTCACTACCTCGTGCATTGTAATCTGCTAACAAATAGCTTGAGATTGCTCAACCTGCACAAGTTGATATCTGTTATTTATTCATGAGAAATTCTGGGGATTATCATGTAGCTCAAGCTGATGGAACTGTGAAAGGGCAAGAAGATTTTAATGAGTGCATTATTGTGGGCCAAAGGGCCTATACAATGCTGTATTGTTTGCTGATCTATGAATGCATTAGAATCCCTGATAAATGGCAACAAAGCATCAAGAAAATGAAAGCAATTTTTTTTTTCCAATTGCCATTATACATTGGATTATCTGACATGTTCAATTAATTTGCAGATGCCAAGCCCTGCATGTACTGGGTAACTGAGCCTTCACTGTATTGGAAACTCCATTGCAAAGCCTGATACTGGCATAAAAGATATTAGACCACTTTCTCTTTTTTAGTGTTGCATTCATTCTTGTAAAATTAAGTTATGTTTTACAGATAGGAGTCAACAATTGTCCAGAAACTAAGTGCCCAAAAATTTAAAATCAGAAGTGCAGTCCACATTACAGTGGTAAATATGGAACAAGGGCTGAAGGCATTTTCAGAATAAAAAGGGTTTCCTTGTAATCACACAATGTTATTTTATTTCAATCTTTTTTTCATCAAACCTGTGAACTAAATTGGAAAAAGTTGTTCTTTTTATGATGCCAAATAGAAACATCGGAAATTAATTTTGGTTATATGGAATCATAATCATCCAATACAGAAACAGGCCCTTTGGTCCAATTTGTCATACCAAGATGCCATCCAAGGTATTTTGAGTTGCCCGCATTTGATGCATATCACTCCAAACCTTTCCCATCCATGTTCAGTATCAAGCACATACTATTTTCAATTTCACATTCAACTTTGTCGACATTCAATCATATACATGTATACCACCAAATGAAACATTGTTTGTCTGGACCAAGCTGCACAACACAGTACATATAACTCACACACAACACATAAAGTAATATTATCACAAATAAATGAGCAAATAATAAAATATATTCTAGAAGATTGGCATTTATCATAAGATGCTTTTACCACACAAGTTAAAAAGTAGACAGTATAATGCTACTGAGACCTGGGTGGTGCCAGGAAGTTCAGTGGTCTAACGGCCAGGGGGAAGAAGCTGTTTCCCATCCTAACAGTCTTTGTCCTAATGTTATGGTACCTCCTGCCTGATAGTAGGGGGCAAAGATTTGTGGGAAGGATGGTTTCTTGAGCAGACTGGCAGAATTAGTTATTTCCAGAACTCAACAACAAGATTTTGCTTGGCTGACGGTGAAAGAGGCCTTGCCATTTAGATCTTCCCTGCATGGTGGGAATATCACTCCCAACTTGTGCAGTCACTGGTATGACTGTGCTGCGACCGAGATGGTTGCTCACCTTTTTGTAGGCTGTGGGTTTGGAGAAAGTTTGTAGGGTGTGGAGAAAGATGCAAGGGTTCATCACAACCAGCTGCATAACAGGGGGCGTGCTAATCTACGGGCTATTCCCAGGGTCACACACAGTGACAGACTTAAGCTGCTACTGGAAGACCATTGTGAAAGATACTCTTTGGTCACCCTTTGGCCTTCTCCTTTCCAAGAAAACAGTCCCGGTCTATCTAATCTCTACTTAAAACTCAAGCCCTAGAGTCCAGGCAACCTCTCCAGCTTAATCACATTTCTCTTGACCATAGTATTCCAAGTATGGCCTAATCAACAATTTGTCCCAATTTCAATAAGATCCCATACACCACTTTATCATCCTGTCTACTTTTGTTGCCGCTTTCAGGAAATCATGAACTTGTACTTCATCTTGCTGTTCATTAATACTTTCCAGGTCTCTATCATTCACATGTGTCTGAGTTATATTCCATCAGCCATTCCCTTGCCCACTTCCTTGGTTAATCCCTTTGCAACCTTAGACAACCTTCTTCATCGTCCACCATACCACCAAAGATGACGGATGCTACTGCTAGAGTTTTGGTTCTCTGTGTTTTAGGTGGTGGCTGAAGTTGGCCATCCTGGTGTGCATCATGTCTGATCTCTGATCTTCGGATATACATATATATATACACACACACACACACATATATATATATATATATATATATATATATATGAAGAAATGCATTTTTTTGCAATTTCTTAATGTTATGCAAGGAAATGCTATGGTTTGAATTCTGTGACAACAGGTATGTTACTATGATTTTTGCCTGGCTTCATGGGAACATAAATTTTATGTCCTTAAAATCTTAACAACCTGAAATAATTGCCCTTTGTATGAAATTAATGCAATGAATAAAAACAAGTTATTTCAGTTGTCACAATTTCAAAGTGATTGATTCCACATTGGTTGAAAATGAATGAACTAAGCCTGCTTGAATATAAAACAAAGGACTAATTAAAGTATAAATACCCACTGAATGCATTATGCAACTCAACATTCTGATGTAGCACAACACACTCCATGTTCATTGTAACCAATGTTTGACAGGACAAAGGAAAGTGAAACTCATAAAGAGCTTCCAGAGCTCTGCTTTTATCCACTAACCTTGTTTTAATTGTGTACAGCATGTGCTTCAACACTGTTTAATACTCATCCTTTCAGCCTAATCAGTTTGAAGAAAAGGTGTAATCCATCTGCAGTTTAGCACAAAGGCGACATTTATTGGAATGCAGACATTCTCATCTGTGTACTGTACAATTATACATGTTAATAGTCATTGGGGAAATATAACACATACTTTGCTTAGCATGAAGACGTGCCCATTTCAGCTGCACTGATATCGGCTGTTTGCAAATACGTCAGAGGAGTACTTTGGCAAATTTAGATTCTGCACAAGGTGTGCCAAGACTGGTATTTTTTTGTGCTGTCCACACTCAATTTCCCAAAACGATCTTCAAGTGGGAAAAGTGAAGAACTGTACAAATTCATTAAACCTGCAAAGTATGTCTTCAATAGAGTGTGTCGCTTGCAGTTTGTACGAATTTCTATCTGAGAGCTTAGGCTGAGGAGAGAACAAGTTAGGATGTGCATGATAGATACGTAAATACTGTATATCACTTATATCTTCCTCCATTGTATGCTGCTCTTTGTAAAATTTGCAGTGAATGTGTTCTAATTGATGGAAACAATTCCTTTGTCGACTGGTCTAAATTAGGGCCTGATTAGAGGATAATTAAGGAAAACTGAAAGTGATAGAGAAAACATTAAAAAAGGAGTGGAACCATTGAGCCTGCATTGAATTTCATTTTAATGCTAAATCCACATGTCTGTCAGGTCCTCATATCTTCTGTTCCTCAAATCTATTGTGCTGGTCTTTGAATATAAATGACTAAGCTTTAAAACCTTATCAGGAATGGAACATTCCAAGGTTCACAACACTCTGAATATAGAAGTTTCTCCTCATCACAGGCTAAAATGGCCAGCCACTTAGAGTGACACAATGATCCCTTGCTTGGCCATCACGGCCAGTGCAAATAGCTTCTTGCTATCAAACCAGTTAATCCTGCTTAAAAGCTTACATTTACAAGAGATTCTGCAGATACTGGAAATCTTGAGCTACACACACAAAATGCTGAAGGAGCTTAGCAAGTCAGGCAGCATCTATGGAGGGGAATAAACAGATGATGATTTGAGCTGAGACCCTTTATCATCCTGAAATGTGAATGGTTTATTCCCCTCTGTCCATTTTGTGAAATGATACTTACTTTCATATCTTTTTGTTTGATTAGCTCAATAATTGTATACAGTACATTAAAACATAAACATTATTTTTCATGGAATATTTGGATTTCTGTCAATCAATGCCAATGCATAAATAGCATGGAGAAAATGGTACTGAGTAACTTCTTGAAACACTACCATGCTTGTGAACGTGGGTATTCTCACTTTCTTAGACAGGCAGCTCCAGCAATTTGACAAAGACAATGAAAGATGTACTGTGACTTGTTAAAATAACTTTGACAAGGGAAATCTGAAATCAGACTATAAACTTATTTTCATTTGAATTTGAGGTAGAGGGAATGGGACCCTCAATAAGAGCACCTTCTCTGGGACACTGGTCATGGATGCTTTGAGCAGGATAGTGGGCATGTCATGTTTCTTGGGACACTTAGGCCAAAAAATGGTTATGTAAGAGTAGCAAACAGAATGACTGGAGAAACCTCTTGAAGTCAAGACTTGCTAACTTCATATTTCAAGGTTTCATGGAGAATGTGACTGGTTGACTTGTGGCTTGTTACAATCTGCCTGTGGAGAAAATGTTAAGGTATTTGAGCGTTGTACAATGGACCATATAAATGTCTGTGAGAGAGATTCTTTTTCCCAGGGTTGGGAAAATCAAGAACCAGAAGGCAAAGGTTTAAGGTGATGGAGAGTGATTTAACAGGAACTAGAGGGGCAACTTCTTTACCCAGAGGGTGGTCCGTATATGGAATGAGCTGCCAAAGGAAGTGGTTCAGGCAGAAACATTAACAACATTTAAAAGGCACTTGTACAGATACATGGATAGGAAAAGATTAGAACAAGGGTTCCTAATCTTTTTTATGCTGTGGACCAATACCATTAAGCAAGGGGTCTGTGGACTCCAGGTTGGGAACCCCTGGATTAAAAGGACATAGAACAAACGTGGGCAAATATGACTATCTACGAAGGGAACACACATAATGATGGAGGAAATGCAGGACTGCCGAAGGGTTTCGGACCAAAATGTCGACTGTACTTTTTTCCATAGATGTTGCCTGTCCTGCTGAGTTCCTCCGGCATTTTGAGTGTGTTGCTCGGATTTCCAGCATCTGCAGATTTTCTGTTTGGTATCTTAGAAGGGAATTTTGGTCAACATGGATGATATTGTATGATTCCGTGACATATTCTCATCAATGCCATCCAGATTCTACCACGCACCTACACATGTGGGGCAATTAACAGTGTCAAACTAAGCCACATGTCTTTGTGATGTGGGAGGAAACTGTAGCACCTGGAGGAAACCCATGCAATCTCAAGGAGAATATGCAAACTTAACATAGACAACAGGTCAGGATGGAACTCCAGTCTCTGATGTTGTGAGGTAATAGTTCCACCAGTTGTGTTGCCATCAGTTTTATTCCTCACTTTTTACACTACCTCTTTTCTTTTCCATCTTCTGTCTGAACAGGTTTATTCATCAAGAGTACAGCAAACCACAGAACCAAAAGAAAGGAAATGTAATTTAGTTTAAAATATGCGTTTTATGTTATTTGTTTTTTTGAATGTTTTGAGAAGAATGAACATTTTGGTTAAGAATTATGCAGTTTCCTCTTGCATAAAAAAACACATTTTGCCTCTAAATGTTTATTAATCCTTTACTAATACATTAGTGACCAGCAGTTATTATTGGATCATTCATGATGCTCTGGATAGGTAATCTTGGTTTTGGATAGAGTTTCATGCCTGTGAAGTGTAACCATACTATCTGACTACAAACATTATGTTGACCATATTTGAGCCACAAGCAATGGATACTCAGAGCATTTTAAACTGAGATGTAATGCTATAATGTGTAACCATTTGTTATGAAGAGCCAATCTCCTAGATTGTTTGGATAACCTAACACAGGGGCTCACAGGGTAAGAAATTAGCTGATTTATGGAGATTTATCTTTGTCAAATTCTTACATACACACTTAAGTAAACTCTTAAGCTAGCATCTTTGAAAGCATCTTTAAACTATAATAATAATAATAATGTTTCATAAACTAAAGCAATTATAGCTGGTGTATGTAGAACAATATGATATGGGTAAATATAGGAAATGGTTGTTTCTGACTTGGGGAGAAATCAGCTTACAGACAGTTTACAGGAATGGAATTGCACTGGTACATAACCCAGGGACTGCCTGATTATTCTGGCACTTTGGAGATGCTGGATTAGCAGGTGTTCTGGACTATTGGATGTTACAGACACTAAAAAGGACAAAGCATAGAATCCTAATGCAGGCAAATGGGATTTGTGCAGATAAGCAAAATGGACATCATGAATGTGGCAGGCCCGAGGGCCCATTTCTGTGCTCTAATACTCCAGCACATTTTAGATACTGCACGACATTCTAGTAAATTTCCGAGTTTAAAAGGGGTGTGTTAAATGAAACCCTGGTCAATTTAAAGGGAAACATTACTCTGGTGAGTTAAATGGGAGAACAGTGACCAAAGCCCTGGTGAGCTTGAAGGGAGTGTGGTAAATGTTACTTAATAAAGCAGACTCCAAACCACTGAGAATTTGAAATGGCTGGACTGCGGGTTATCAGAGTTAGAAAACACAAAGTAAATGATTTGGGTTTGATATTATGCTTTACTAGCAGTTTCAGAATGGCTGGAAACATACTTTGCAGAACCAATTTGCTGGCATCTAATGTGAAGGTGCAACAATTGGCAAATCATGTTCAGATCCTGGGAGGCAATGTGATTCCCTTGTCCATTTGTTCCTCCCAATTAATTTCCCTCCTGGCACTTAGCCCTGCACATGGCAGAAGTGCTACACCTGCCCATTCACCTCCTCCCTCACCTCCATTCAGGGCCCCAAACTGTCCTTCCAGGTAAGACAACACTTCATCTGCGAATCTGCTGGGATTTTCCACTGTATTCAGTGCCCCTGATGCGTCTTCCTCTACATTGGAGAGACCTGACGTAGACGGGGGTGGGGGGGGGTGTGTGGTAACTGCTTTGTTAAACACCTCCACTCCATCCACAAAAAGCAGGATTTCCCAGTGGTCAAGCATTTTAATTCCTGTTCCCATTCCCGTTCCAAAATGTCTGTCCATGGCCTCCTCTTTTGCCATGAAGAGGCCACTCTCAGAGAAAGGAACAACACCTCTAATCCGTCTCGGTAGCCTCCTACCTGATGGCATGAACATTGATTTCTCTAACATCTAGTAATTTTTCCCCCTCCTCCTTCCCTCTTCTTCAGTTCCTCACTTTGCCCTCTTGCATCTTCACCTCACCTGCCTATCACCTTCGCCTGGTGTCTCTCCTCATTCCTTTTCTCTCACAGTGCACTCTCATTGCCTGTCTGATTCCTTCTTCTTCAACCCTTTACCTTTTCCACCCATCACCTTCCAGTTTCTTATTTCATATCCCCTTCCCAACCCACCTGACTTCACCTATCACCTTCCAGTTTGTCCTCCTTCCCCTACCTCAACCTTCTTATTTTGGCATCTTCCCACTTCCTTTCCAGTCCTGATGAAAGGTCTCGGCCCGAAATGTGGGCTATTTTTTTCAGTTCTATAGATGCTGCCTGACCTGCTGAGTTCCTCCAGCATTTTGTGTGTGTTGCTCTGGGTTTCCAGCATCTACAGAATCTGTGTTTGCAACACATCTTTGCTGCATTGATCACTGGGGAGATGCAAGAATTTTAAGGGAATCTTTTCTTTGCTGCAAAAGATTAGCTGCAGGAAAAGCTGCCAGAGGAAGAGAGAATGCACAGATCAGCCAAGAGGAATCCAGCAAACCCTGCTGTATGTGCTGTGTGTGTGTGTGGACACACCCCACACCATTGTCAGCTCTGATTGTATCCAGAACTGTTAGTGACTTTACAGCACTGTGAGATACAGATGATCACCAATACTGAGATTGTTGCATTTAGATGCACTGTGAATATTATTTAAAAATGCCAGCAGTAAGTGATGAGGTTTCCAAAATCCTGTACATTAAAAGCAGAATGTGGCAGGCACTTTATGAATTGATGTCTGACTGAAAATTCTTTAATTGTCGGTGCTTTGGGTATTTCAGTGCAATGCACTTCTGGTTAATTTTTTTAGTATTCAGCCAAGATTGTAGGCAGCACATAAAGCTTACAATTTATGCCAGTGAGAGCGAAAATGTATGAAACACAAGTGGTGCCATGATGCCAGGGAAACTTCAGCTACGTCAAGGCAAAACCACTCACAATTGTCTCCAAATGGCTGTTATGCATGCTAGACATGATTATCAACACATTCTAACTTGGCTAAAATTGCTTTTAAGTCCAATTTGTTAATTAGGAGAGATGTGAAAGGTGAATATGACGTTGCAAATTGTCATATGGTGGCGTATGAAGAATTATTCAATAACTAAGGAAACAGTTAAATTGAGACCTCCCCCAATACCCCGCATGTTGTGAAATGGATCGTCTGTTGTCATAATAAGTAACTGAAAAGGAAATATATATTCTGGGATTTGTCAGTTTTCATTTACTTATACTAACCAAATTTGGAAACAATGCAGTCCTCAATGAGGGTGCTGTTACATTCAGAGGTGGACCATGAAGGCATTGTAGACAGACAGGAAAAACACTTGTTGTTTTGTCAAAACATGGTATATGGCAATTGAAATATATTCAATAATGATTTTGAAAAGTCCTGTTGCTTTTTGCAGAAATGAATATGAAAACAAATGTACCAATTATGCTGGATCTGACTCATGAGCTGCCAAACCCCTTATTCTATATTTATGAGAGCTATTCCAACCTCAGACAGGTTTCTGTAGATCGGATGGATTCTATAGTGGCTGTATTTCATTTGCTTTTTATTAAAAAATCAACGAGAAGACAGAAGTAGTTAACAACCAGAAGTTAGCAGTAGGAAAAAATCATTAAGGATAGAATAAACAGTATATTACCTGGAGAGAACTTATTAGGTACTCCAAAAATAGTTTTAAGAAGAAATATGCAACAATTCTGACTGCTGAATTTACCATGATAGTGGATAAATGAGGTTCCTTGGATGAGCATTTCCAGAATACTTTGGGGAGAAAATACTGCAGAAGGAACTGAATGAATAAATCAAATCCACTCCAGCTACGAGGACTTAGAGAAAAAGTAATTATGTGATAATTTGAAGACTAGTGACCTGTTGTACCCCCACAAAGACTGGAGATAGGATGAATGCTGTGTGCTGCCCTAATCCAGTCAACACAAGCATTCCCTAACATTCAGGTTGTTCCCTTTTTAATACATTAACTTGTCTACAGATGCTTTGGTAAGTTTGACTTCCATCTGTAGGCAAGCTGCACAAATCTGTTTCTGAGACAAATCAAGTAAATTCAACTAATTCATTGGAAATACATTTTTCTCTCATCTGTGTAATATAGGTGCTCTTCTGTCAACAAGTTAAACACAAGACAAATTCCAGTAAATGTTTTAAATAGAAAAATCCTTTAAATGATATATTTCCTTTGACTTCATCTAATAAGCTGCATAAACTTATCTTGCCAGTTTGTTGATTTAAAGCAATTTGTTTATTTTATAAGGCTTTTAGGAATGAACAATTCCCAGCATACACATGTCCAGTCGCCATTTACATATATAATTTACAAAATTGAAATTATTCCAGGAATTATAGATTTCAGCCACTCAATGAAATGAGCTCTGTAGATGTTGCTTCTGAAATCGTTTGGAAGACAATGGGTCAGTATGCTTTCCTTTAAACATGGGTCAAACCTCAGAAGGGATGAACACTGTGTTCCAGAAAGAGTGCAACATTGAATATTGTATGGGTTGTGTCAATCCAAATTCCTGTGGGGCCAAGGACAGAATACAATAATTTTATCTCTAATTGCTACTAACGTGACAGCTTCAGACAGGCAGAGATAAATGGGATGTTGAGTGGAAATATGACTGCAGTAGTATACAGTATTTCTTTTAATACTGACATTGAAGATTATAGTTAGCTGCTACATAGAGCTTTATCCTGATTTTTTGCCTCATGCTAAAGCCTAAATAAAAGTGTTTGATGCTAAGTAAACATTTACCAAAGTGAACATTTTTCCTGTAGATTACAGCATTGCCTGTAATTGATAGTGTTAGCTTAAAAATGTACATGTGATAAAGGAAAACAATATCATCTTACTGGGATACCAATCAGTATTCATTAAGCTAAATGTCATACAATAATATAAAAAGAAACTTCTTAAAAAGTGGATTGACATCTAGAATCACTGAAAATTCAGCCAATGGCAACCAAGCCCAAATGATAATTCACAAACAAGAGATCTTGGCACGAAATGTCAACTGTACTTTTTTCCATAGATGCTGCTTGGCCTGCTGAGTTCCTCCAGCATTTTGTGTGTGTTGCCCAAATAATAATGTAATGCTTCAGTTATGAAGAATTAATGGGGGAAAGCTTTTCCCTATGCATCTTTAGTTCATTGGAGGCACATTACACTGCAGATGCTGGAAAGCAATTCGAGGTGAAATTATTGTCCTGGTGAATTTTATGCATCTTTAGACCTCTTTTAGGAATCGTAAAACATCCCAAGGTACCTCAAATTGTGGTAATTAGCAAAAGCAAGGAACAAACCAGAGACAAATTAGTTGGATAATATTGCTCAAATGGGTACGTTTTTGGGAATGGAATGAAGATAGAATATCAGGGAAAAGAATCCCAGACTTTAAATTTTAATTTACTTAGGACCAGTTTCCAGTTAACTGTGGAGGTAAAATGTATTAGTAGTCATTTGGAGGATCAGTTTCAGGAGAGCCATCAGAGACTGCAGTTTAAAAAGAAGGTTTGAAACATAAAGTGCTAATGGGTCCATCTCAGTCAGTGAGCCCAAGTGTATGAACTTGACTGGTGTTTGTTATAGTTTTGGTTGTAAGTTTTAGCTGAATAAATTTATGAATGAAAGATTGTTTGGCATCCTGGAAATAGCACAAGAATGATCAATGCTGGTTATATCAAAAAGATGGGTGCTAGAAAGTAGGCTGAGTCAGGAACAGGGAATGGTCATTTCAAGGAGTTGGCATTTAAGGTTTGGGTGCATAATCCATAAGACCATAAGACATTGGAGCAGAATTACACCATTTGGACCATTGAGTCTGAACTGCCATTCTACCTTGGCTGATTTATTATCCCTCTCAACTCCATTCACCTGCCTTCTCCCTGTAACCCTTGATGCCCCCACTAATCAAGAACCGATCAACTTCTGTTTTAAGTATACCCAGTGACCTCACCTCCACAGCTTTCTGTGGCGATGAATTCAACAGATTCACCACCCTCTGGCTAAAGAAATTCCTTCTCATCTCTGTTCTGAAAGAACGTCCTTGTTTTCTGAGGCTGTGCCCTTTGCTCCTAGACTCCCCCACTGTAGGAAACAACCTCTCCATGTTCACTCTACCCAAACCTTTCAATATTCAATAGGTTTCACTGAGATCTCTCCTCATTCTTCTAAACTCCAGTGAGTACAGGCCCAGAGCCATCAAACATTCCTTAGACATTAATCAAATATTATCTGTGATCAAATTAGCAAATGCTTTGTTGCAGCATGCTTATTATTTCCCTTAGGCTGTCCTTCATTCAGATGATGAAATCTAATGGACTTTTTTTCAGGGAAAAAAAGGTTTAGATTTAAAGCTTTACAGTATTTCTAAACTGAATTTGCTTTATGTTGATCTATTTTCTGCTCATTTGTCATTACATCAACCTCTTCTCATCAATTAAGTTATAAAATTCCTTGCTTTCTTTGCCTCAGACATGTAAACTTAAAGTACTTAAACAATCCTTTAATTTTTGCCCTATTAGACTGCATTGTTTTCAAAACAAAACAGTTTTTAACTACTGTCTGTTTTTATTTGGTAGTCTTCATGAAATAATTATCATTGTTCTTGTTCTGAATAGGGAGAAATTTTCCACTTAAATTAGATCTCAAAATAGTTCTATGGAGAAGTGATCTCTGAGGGAACAGTGACTTAGATAATGCGGAAGAGTTAAATTGTTTGTTCCAATAACATTGTCTCTTAAACCTTAAAAAATTGTAATCCTATTTAGTTGACTAAATTAAATTAGTTCAGCTTGCTTAGTGGTTGTTCAGTGGATCTTGGAGAATGGGATGAGTTACAAGTCATTATGAATAAAACTTTAATAGGAGAACAAATGGAACTTTACATCTGCTGATCATCTATGTATCTTCTCAGTGTTATGGGGCAAGTGGGACACAACATCTACAGCCTTGCATAATATTCTTCTTGTTTGGATAATTACTGTGGGAAGTTGGGTCTTTGCACAAAGCTTGGGATTTGAATTTATTTAAATCTTACATCCGTCCCACAATGTGAGAGAGTAAAATTCTTTGCATTATAACTCCATTGCAATGTACAGACATGTGAATTCACATGTAGAAAGAAGCTGTCCTGTAGCCTGTTGGCCCTGGCTTTAGTGCTGCGGTACCGTTTGCCAGACGGAAGCAGCTGAAACAGTTTATGGTTGAGGTGACTGGTGTCCCCGATGATCTTCCAGGCCTTCTTCCTGCACCTGCTGCTATTAATGTCCTCAATGGAGGGAGGTTCACGTCCACAGATACGCTGGGCTGTCCGTACCACTGTTTGAAGTGCTCAGCGATCAAGGTTGCTGCAGTTCCCATACCAGCCGGTGATACAGCCAGTCAGGATGCTCTCAATGATGCCCCTGTAGAAGGTCTTGAAGATTTGGGGGCTCGTGCCGAACTTCTTCAGTCGCCTGAGGAGGAAGAGACGCTGTTGTGCTTTTTTTTGCCACACAGCCGGTGTGTACAGTCCAGCTGAGATCCTCGGTGATGTGTATACCGAGGAACTTGAAACTACTCACCTTCTCAACTGCAGACACACTGATGTTGATCGGGGTGAGCCTGTCTCCGTTCCTCCTGTAATCCACAATCAGTTCTTTGATTTCTGGACATTGGGGGGAGAAGTTGTTATCCTGGCACTACTGTGTCAGGGTGTCAACCTCTCCTCTGTAGGCTGTCTCATCAATAGACTCAACAGACTGGAGCTGTGTGTGGCAGCATAGTTGTAGGTGTAAAGGGAGCAGAGGACGGGACTCAGGACACAATACTGGGGGGCACCTGTGTTGAGGGTCAGAGAACAACACAGAGCGATTGCTGATGGGGTTTCACTAGAGAACACAAGAAAATAGAAGTCAGAGTCTGCTCCTGTCTCAGAATCTGTCTCCTGCTTCAACACCTCTTCTGCACAGTTTCCCATAGTCCTTATTCAAACTTGTATCTATATCTTCTTTAAATATTTTGAGTGATCTAGTATCCAAAACCCTGCTAGGTGAAGAATTACAAAGATAATTTTCTTCTGCAAAAAATAATTCTTACTCACCTCAGTTTTACATGACTATTGCTTTCATTGTAACTATAATTATAAATTCAGGCATTTTCTATCCCACTCTTATAGGTCTATTGAATGGTCCACTTGTGCAATTAGGTGAACTCTTGACCTTACAGTCTATTTCTTCATGGTTTTGCACCTTATTGTCTATGTGCACTGCACTTTCTCCGTAACGGTAACAATTTAATCTGCATTCTGTTACAACTTTCCACTTGTAATATCTCGATGAACTGATGCGATTAAATGACTTGTTTGTTTTTCACTGTACTTTGGGACATGTGACAATAAACCAATTATTTTTTTACCAAACCTCTTGTAATATGAAAACATCTCAAAATCTGTTTTACCGTATCCCCTTAGTCAAGTCAAGTCAAGTCAAGTCAAAAAATTAACTCCTCTTTCAAATTGCACAAAATCCAGACATACTGCAACTTTTTCAGCTGTTTGTGAGAACTTCCCTGGAATGAGCACATTAGATTTCTTCTGGACTGCCTTTAGTGCCTACATATCCTTTCTTGAAAGTATACGCTAACATGAAGGAGGCATGGAGTTGAGTTATCAATACAGCCCTTTTTCTTATATCTGTCATAGTCCGGTCCATGAAATCCGCATTCCGGTTCACGGTCTGGTCCATATTCCTTATTCCAGGTTTTCCGGTTTTCCCCAGTTTCTGTTGAGACAGCTGATTCTTGTTTGGGCTGGCTTCATAAATAGCTTCAGGATTCAGCCTCTGGCTGTGGGATTGTTCTTGTCTATACCCCCTGTTTGAATCCCTTCCCCTGCCTTCTGCTGTCTCACCTTGCCTGCAACCTTCACCTGCACTGCTCTCAAGTTCAGCTGCTGGATCAAGATTGGGAACTGTCTATTGTTGTTTTGAACTGTCTCTCTGTCCATGCCTTTGCTAGGTAGGTCTGGCTGTTTGCTGCTATCTAGTGTTGGGAACTATCTGTCCATGCCTTTGCTAGGTAGGTCTGGCTGTCTGCCACTGCCTTGTGTTGGGAACTGTCTCATTGTATTCTGCATTCTGTGTAATGAGTCCTGGCCCTATGTCCTGTACCCAAGGAGGGGTCTGGGCCCTGTGTTCTGTGTATGAGTCCCGGTCCTACATCCTGTTTCCAAGGAGGGGTCCTGGCACTGTGTTCTGTGTTCCTGTCTCCCAAGATTACCAAGGCTCTGTGTTCTGTGTTCCTGTCTCCCAAGACCAAGGCTCTGTGTTCTGCTTCCTGTCTTCCAAAACAAAGTCAAGGCTTTGGGGTCTTGTCTGGTCCTAGCCACATTGAAGAACCTTGTCCTGTCCAAGCCATGGCTTTGTGTTCTCATCCTGTCCATGTGCCTTGCCCAGCCCAGGAGTACCTTGCTCAGCCTGGTGCTAGGGTTCCCTTGCCCTGTTCAGGAGACTCACATCCAGTCCTGTTGCCACTCCTCGCCTCGAGGAACCCAAGCCTCGTCGTGCCCTCGCCTCGAGGAACCCAAGCCTCGTCGTGCCCTCGCCTCGAGGAACCCAAGCCTCGTCGTGCCCTCGCCTCGAGGAACCCAAGCCTCGTCGTGCCCTCGCCTCGAGGAACCCAAGCCTCGTCGTGCCCTCGCCTCGAGGAACCCAAGCCTCGTCGTGCCCTTGCCTCGTTCAGGGGTCTGAGCCCGAGTCAAGACCTAGGTTCTGGGTCCTTGTCCGGTCTCTGGCTCGGAGTCCAAGCCCAGGCCCCCAGTTCCCAGTTCCTTGTCCTGGTCCCGTGAGCCTAGCCAATGTCCTAGCCCAAGTCTGTGTTCTTGTCCCAGCTCCTAGTCTGCATCGAGTCACGTCCCTAACCCAGCTCTCTTGTCAAGTCCTGTTCCTAGTACTTCAGTGTCTGTGTCTTGCATTTGGGTCTGTTCCCAGCGTCCCCCCGTATGACAATATCAGGCGATGGTTGGGCCAAACATTGTGGGCCAACAAGTATATCACTTGTGCAGTCATCAGGAAATGGTATAATATTGGATTTGTATGGGACAGAGTAAAACCAGTATAAAACTAAGGAGATCATAAGTAGGGAGGCGTAACAAAGAATTAACAATGCAAAGGAAGGGAGGAGCCTTTCAGCTGTGCACAGGTTTTCTTCGATCTGGAAGAACAGTAAACTTCTTATAAGATTATAGTAGTATTTCTCCACTCAGATTCCTGAAAATGTCTACATAGCTCAGATTGAAACATGGGTGAATCTTGCCAGAATTCAGGTGCAGGATTACTTGAGAGCAGGTATGGCTTTGTCAGCTTTTCAATTTCCGAAACTATTGGAAGAAATAATTTCAGTTTTGAGACATCAGTTGTGAAGGCATGAATTCATATGAAATGTTCTATGAAGAGAATCCACAAAGCACAAGTGGCATTTAAGTGGACTTCATACTTGTATTACAAGAAGGTCATTTGGTCACGTCACATTACCTCACTACTTTTCAATTTCTGTTTTTGCACTACTTATTTAATTATTTTATATAATGTAATTCGCATTTGTTTCTCTATTGTTTTGTATTGCATTGTACTGCTGCCACAAAGACAACAAATTTCACAGTATATGCAGGTGATATTGAAACCTGATTCTGATTCTGTTAATATTTCCAAAAAGTGGAACCACCCTACATCTAAAGCTACATATGTGCATTTGCATCCAGATAGTTGGATAAAAGTTGAACTAAGTTAAAAACAGCCACTGTAAATTTCCATTAAATTATGGACATATTGGTATTTATTGACATGTCAAGGCAGTAAGAGAAAAAGCTTGTGAAATTTAACTGCTAGTATTGACAAATAAAAGGATTAGAGTTCCCACCAGACTCTGTGGCAAGCAAGCCATCTCAATAAATATGCACTCAAATTACTTTGGTGCCTTGTAATTGCAATTCCCATAAATATCCACTAAACTTATTCATCAAGATGGAGCAGTGATTCTCCTTTCTGAAGACAGATGATGTTAGCACTCTGCAAGCAGCTGTAATTCAATTTTCATTCATTTTTGTCCTGTATATTTTTAATGATGATGAACAATGACAGTGATAGATGGCATTTTTCTTTCCCACTCTGCAACTGGTGACAGCAGCAGATACTCCCAGGCCAGCTACAGTGAAAGAAAGTCTTCTCACTGTAAAGCCTTTGCCTGAAAAAGAAAGGCTTGACTGCACCAGAACAGACTTGCTCTCAGTGTTTTCTATTATCTATGTCCTTTTGAGACGTGATTAGCAAGATGATCGTTCAAGAATTTCCCGAGTAGAAGCTGTGGATTTGTACGCGTTGAAGAAGAACATCCTGTCATTGCTCAAGAGATTGCCATGCTATGGATTTTAATCAAACTTCCAAAAACAAAAGGAAATATGATTAATTTTTTATACGTCTAATTGCTTTTCACTTTCATGGAAGGTGAAGATTTATGGCAATGAGAATTGCTTCTGCTTGTGTGTTTTATCACATCATCGGACCATTCTCCTGTCGCTTTGCTTCCAGCTGTCACAGTCACCAAACTTTACTTTAGTCTGTCCTTTTCAGAAGTTATTTTTTCTTAATTAACAAAAACTGTTTCCTAGAGTTTAACTTGTTTTTTTTAACAACTCAATGTCATTAATCACTTCGCATTTTTTTTCTGTAACAGGAAATGTATAAAAAACCCTGGAGATATCGGAAATCTGAAGTAGGATAAAAGAAAGTACTTGAAGCACTCCCTAGTTTGGGCCGCATCTGTGGAAAGAGAAATAGAGTTAATGGTTCAGTTTAATGCTGGTACTGGGACAGTGAAGAAAGTTGGATTTAACTGATTTGCTGCAATCTGGGGTTTGGATTGAATTCTGCCTGTGGCCTGTTGCACTGTTCCAGCAAAACTCAATAATCTTGAGGGACAATATCTCATCTTCCTTCTGGGCATGCTGCAGCCTTCAGAAGTCCATACCAAATTCAATCATTTTCAGGTAACATGGCTCTCTCCACACACTGCCTGGCTGGTTGGCCATTTCTAGCATCCTCCTGCTGGCTTCAGGTTTCCAGCAACAGGTCTAACCTGTATTTCATAGCTGTAACAGATTCTTTGTTTTACCCCTCTCCTTCTCTCATCCTTACTGCTTTTAAGAATCTATCAAGCAGACTATTCTGTAAACTAGGATTACCTCAGCAGCACTTGGTCACCTAAGCAGAGAGATGCCCTTCATCTATCCTTTGTATAATATCACATGCTGGTCTTATTTTCAGTATTGGCCAATATTTTAAAAAAACTTCTGAAGCAGAGTGGAACACAAAGTTGCTACTTTATATGTAGCACCAATCTTTGAGCACATGTTGTTTTTATTGCTTAGGACGGCAGATGACTCTGATATTCATGCTAACCTTAAATGGCAAAGAAGAGATTCTTGAAAGTACAACTAACTTCCCTTGATGCTGAAGCTTTCAAATAGTATATATGTCCCAAGGAGAATCATAAGACCATAAGATATAGGAGCAATATTAGGCCATTTGGCCCATTGTGTCTGCTCCGCCATTTCATCATGGCTGATTCATTTCCCTTTCAGCCCCAATCTCCTGCCTTCTCCCCATATCCCTTCATGCCCTGACCAATCAATAATCTATCAACCTCTCCCTTAAATATACCCAACGACTAGGCCTCTGCAGCTGTCTGTGGCAACAAATTCCATAGATTCACCACTCTCTGGCTAAAGAAATTCCTCGTCTTCTCTATCCTAAATGGATGCCCCTCTATTCTGAAATTGTGTCCTCTGGTCTTAGAAATATATTTTAGGATTTAAAAAAAAATTCTGACATTGCACGACTTTGTTCTCATTTACTCAATTTTCATTATCTTGGCTCAGTGATCAGTGCACTATTTACTGTCCATTCCTACTTGTACTTGAGAAGATGGCAGTGAGCCTTTACTGAAGCTATTTGCTCAATGCTGTCAGATAGTGATTTCTAAGATTTAGACCTAATGATGATATGAGAGTGGCAATGTATTTCCAAATCAGGATAGGGTGTATTGAAGAATAATGGAACACCAAAGTGTCACGTTGAAGCTAGTAGTGGCATGTAAGTCTTCAGCACGACTGCTGGGATGTTGTCTGGTCCCGTAGCCCTTGTTGTATCCAGTACTTTTCATTGTTTCTTGATATTTATTTAGTGATATAGCGTGGAGTAGGCCATTCCAGCCCTTCGAGCCGCGCCACCCCAGCAACCCCTGACTACCCCGATTTAACCCTAACCGAATTACGGAACTGTTTACATTGATCAATCAATCTATTCGGTAGGTCCTTGGACTGTGGGAGGAAACTGGAGCATCCAGGGAAAACACAAACATTCCACAGGGTGGATATACAGAGACTCCTTACAGATGGTGCCAGAATTGAACTCTGATGCCATGAGCTATAATAGCGTCACGCCAACCGCTTTGCTACTGTGGCACTCGAGAGAATCAAACTGGCTAAAGACTGGCATTTAACATTGGAACAGATGATTAATGCATGGCAGAAGAGGTTGTTTTAAAGAAACACAGTATAAGAATTGGAGCCTCACCTGGTCCCTTAATATCACCTCCCTGAACAAGAAGGCACAGCAGTGCCTCCACTTCCTTAGAAGATTGAGACAAGCAAGGCTCCCCCTCCCCACTCCCATCTTAACTGAATCTTACAGGAGCACCATTGAGAGCATCCTGACAAGTTGCATCTCCATCTGGTATGGGAGCAGCTGAGCATCAGACCAGAAGTCCCTACAAAGGACTGAGAATGGCTGAGAGGATCATAGGGGTCTCACTGCCATCCATCGGGGACATTTACCAGGAGCACTGCATATGCAGAACCCACCCATTCATTCAGCATCTTCTTTGACTTTCTACCATCAAGCAGGAGACTTGAATGTATAAAAACAAAAATAGTCAGGATGAGAAACAGTTTCTTCCCCCAGGCTATTCGACTTCTGAGCTCCCTGCCACATCACATTTAAAGTGTCACTGGTTAATCTGTTCTGTACGCTACAATATTTAATTTATGCACGTTAGTTTGTTTATTTAGAGCAGTGGTCCCCAACCTCCAGGCCGCGGACCGGTACCGGGCCACAAGCATGTGCTACCGGGCCGCGAGGAAACGATACGAATTGGCGATATGAAACGATACGAGTCAGCTGCACCTTTCCTCATTCCCTGTCACGACCACTGTTGAACTTTAACGCACAGAGGTCATCAGTGACCTAAGACATGCAAAGGAATGGGTCTGTGACACATTTGTGAATGTCCCCAGTGAATCATCCATGTCAGCGCGGGAAGATCAACTCCTCGAGTTTGCAAACGACGGCGGGCTGAAAAGTATGTTTGACATAATATCTCTGCTGGCATTCTGGATCAAAGTCAAGGCTAAATATCCTGAGGTAGCCACGAAAGCACTGAAAACGTTGCTTCCATTTTCAACATCATATCGCTGCGAAGCGGAGTTTTCTGCAAAGAATGCAATGAAAACTAAATTGCGGAATAGACTGGACATAAGGAACCCCCTTCGAGTATCGCTGTCTCCCATCACCCCTCGATGGGACCGTCTTGTTGCAGGAAAACAAGCCCAGGGCTCGCACTGATTCAACGATATTGGTGTGTTGCAATGATTTTATGTTTATACGAGGAAAATATGCGCTGTGTGTTTAATATCCAAACGTTACTTAAAATGTTATGATGCTATTGACTTATAAGTGACTTATAATTCAGTGGTCCCTAACCTCTCGGCCTCGAAGAGTACAGCGGTAGCCAGAACGCACCCAGCACATCTTTAAGAAAAAAGCTGAAATAAACAAGCTAATTAATTAGGTGCCGGTCGGCACGTAAATGTCGGCCCAGATTAGAGGCAATTGCCCCCCCCCACCCCCCGGTCGGCCAATCCGCAAGAATATTGTCACTATTAAACCGGTCTGCGGTGCAAAAAGGGTTGGGGACCTCTGATTTAGAGGTAATCCATCTGTAGATTTTATCATTACTTTCCTAAATGATTGTATGTTATGCATACTACTGTGCTTTACACCCTGGTTGAGAGATGATGTACATGTATATAGTTGTCTCATTTGATGGTATACGTGTATATAGTTAAATGACAAAAAACTTGACATAAGACACACCCAGCAATGTAGGAACAATAAAAATTAGAAAACAACCAAAGAAAGGTAAAAATGAACAGATCTATCAAAACGTAAACACGTTTTGACAAAGGGTCTCAGCCCAAGACATCGACTGTACCTCTTCCTATAGATGCTGCCTGGCCTGCTGCGTTCACCAGCACTTTTTATGTGTGTTGCATAGATCTATCAAAAAGCGATTGGAACAGTGGAGGTTAGAGAGGAAGTGAAGGGTCAGACAATGAACAGATATGAAAATAGATGATAATGTTAACATTGATATTTTATTTGATCAGGAGTCAGCAGGGATCAGCAAGCATAAGGGTGACTGGCAAATGTTGAAAGTTAGGATGCGGGCAGGAGAATTTTAAAGTAATCTCAATAACCAGTGATCTGTTTCCTACTTCCTCTAGGGCAGGTTTAAAAAATTATCCTCAGAGCTCTGCCAAGACCAAACTAAGCTTTTTGAGAAGGTCTAATTATAAACAATAAGGTAAACTGAAACTTCCCCCTTGGTGGCCCCTGCTTAATGAGGAAATCAATGGAAAGGAGATCAAGATCACTATAATAGGCAGGCCTATTCCCAACAGGGTTCTTCCCAGTGAGAGCTATAACATTTTATCCGAATGTTCAAAGTAATTTGCACTCCAGATGTTAAATTTAGCTGCAGCTTTGATCTAGCCATGCAAACAGTATTCACATTGTCTGCCCGTCTCTGGCTGGGAGTGAACAGTGCTCCCAAGCAGAATGTGCTGACTGACAAAGGCAGATCTGCTCAATAGCCAATAAATGTAAACAGTTAGTAAGGCTGGAAGGTTTAATTCCCTGAGTTTAGTGCTCATAATGAGATTTGGTGGTATTCTGTATCATGTATCATGTAACACGTACAAAATGCTAGAGGAACTCAGCAGGTCGGGCAGCATCTATGGAAATGAACAAACAATTGACGTTTCAGGCCAAGCCACTGCTTCAGGACTGGAAAGAAGCCGGGAGATGCCAGAATAAAAAAGGTGGAGGGTGGGGGGGAAGGAGAACTACCTAGAAGGTGATAGGTGAAGCCAGGTGGGTGGGAAAGGTAAAAGGCTGGAGAAGAAGGAATTTGATAAGAGAGAAGAGTGGACCATGGAAGAAGGGAAGAAGGGGCACCAGAGGGAGGTGATAGGTAAATGAGGAGAAGAGGCCAGTGGAAAATAGGAGGAGGAGGAAGGGGGAGGGAAAAATATTGGAAGGAGAAATCAATGTTCATGCCTTTCAGTTGGAGGCTATCTAGAAGGAATATGAGGTGCTGCTCCTCCATGCTGAGAGTGGCCTCATCATGGCAAAAGAGGAGGCCATGGACCGACATGTTGGAAAGGGAATGGTGGTAGTAATTAAAATGTTTGGCCATCGGAAAATTCCACTTTTGGCGGATGGAGTGGCAGTGCATGACAAAGCAGTCCCCTGATTTGTGTTGGGTCACACCAATGTAGAGGGGGCCGCATTGGGAGTGCTGGGCACAACAGACTAACCCAACAGATTTGCATGTTGTAAAGCAGTTTTGACAGCACATCGGAGTTAACACTGTTTCCCTGTGTATTACAGACTAATGATGTCTTCATTCCAGTGTGAAACCAGTTTCTGATCCTGTTGCAAAAGAATGACACCCCCCACCCTTCCAAAAGCTTCCTTCTGGAAATGTGCTATAGGGCTACTAAAACAAAAATTACACACCACCTCAAAAGTTTCTTCTCCCAGGCAGTTAATCTGATCAAAAATTCTAGTGAGCATTTCCCCCCCACCCCCACCGAGACCCTTGTCTATTTATCTATTACCCCCATCACTGCACTGCACTGAAAACATTTTAAAACCCCTTATATAACGTAACTTACATTGTAAATACATGCTAGTATTTATGTATTTATAAATATTTTATTTCATATCTGTACATACTTTAACCTTGAACTTCAGTTTTATATAATTCTTTATTCGTTATAATTGTTGAATTTTTTTTGTTTCATGTCACGCCCTGACCAACACACCACTGCAAATTTCTAATACATGTAAATGAATACGGTGAATAAAGTTGATCCTTAAATAAACCAGCAATCAGATTGCAAACTAGCAAATCAGTGCTCTGTTGTCTGCTTTCCAATCTTCCAATCTTCTTTCAGTGAATACTGTTAGCCTTTACTCTAAATTCCCTCAACACTCCTATCCTATTATCTTTGCAGAATTTACTCCGCTTGATCATCTGTCTAGCTGGTTTCATGTGACATGCAAAACCATTTTTGCTCTAAATGCCTCAAGAATATTTTCCTAATTGTCACTGATTGAAATTCACCTGATGATATTGAGATGATTAATCCCAATCCTGATTGCTGTGTATCCACAACACTCTGCAGCCAAATGCAGAAAGAAACATTAGCCTAGTAATGCAGGCTAATCTGCAGCTTCCAATAATATGTTTTTTGTCAGGTTTCATAATTTGTTTTTGAAATTAAGCTCGAGTATTTGGGATCCAGAAGGCTAATGAAAACAAAATGACCATTGGAACAAAGAAAATGTAATGGAACAGCTTCTGAAACTTATTGCTAAAATGTTATAGAATGTCACAAGTGACATTAGCCATAGCACCTCAGGGGAAATGGTTGCTATGCATGTAGATAAGGCTCAGAACCTAATTGCCTCCCAATTTGTGTGACTGGCAGGCATGTTTACAACTCGTAATTGTTTATCTATTAATACTAATGCAAGTAGTTTAATGTGACCAGACAGCAATCATTTCTGTACTTAACAGTGACACCATAAGGAATACCATCAGTATATGTTCTCCATCTACTATCCAGCACCATTTCACTCAAGTTCAAAACATATTGCGAGTAATTTGGAGATAGAAATACTCAAGTAGAAGGCTTTATGGGAAATATCAGACATCTGCTGTAGGTAATTTTAGCAGAAAAAAATGAACTTGACTGGTCATTTGAATGTATTATCTCGAGTCACACTTCCCAAAGCCAGTTTGAAATTGCAGTAATCTGGATCTACCTATTGCCCGTCAGTTCTTCCACACCATTTTATACTGGCTTTCTTTCTGGGCCAGGTGAAGGGTCTTGACCAAAAACATCAACTACGTATTTTCCCTCCGCAGGTGCTGTCTAACCTGCTGAGTTCCTCCGGCAGATTGTTAGTTGCTAAAAATGAAACAATTATTTTAAGAGAGACTACCAGATTCAGAATCAGATTAACTATCACTGGCTGACATGATGTGAAATTTGTTGTTTTGTGGCAGTCGTACAGTGCAAAGACATAAAAGACAAAAAAAATCAAGGAGAAAAGCAGGGTAAATTCAATTATTTGGAGCTGAACAATGATAAGGGCAATATTGATCAATAAAAATCTTTCTTGATGTCCTAAAATTCTACAAATATGATTTGCAACAAGTGATAGTTATATTTTTGAACATAGGAGATTTCGTCCATAAGGCAGCTATAATACCTTTCACAATATCATTACCTGTTAAAGACAGTACATGATTGCTTTATAACTATCAAATGTGGTACACTTTGGTGTTATACAAACTGTTTCCTTACATTACACACAGTTGGTTATAAAGCACTTGGCATCATACTTCCAATCAATACGACTCAGGAGGTATGTTATCATTGGTATGAAGAAAGGGTCATCTGATGTACAGTATTGGTAAATTCCCAAGGAGATGTCATTGCAGAATTTGTCAATTGGTTATTTTACCAGGAGCTGTGGGAAAGCTACTCCATGCAGAATTAGGTATCTTTATTTACAAGTCAAACTGATTCTTATTCCAATATTGAGACACGTGTCCAGGAATTGGGTACATTGGATTTGGTGTTAGATCATGAGGCAAATATAATACACATGAAGGGATACGTGGAGAAAGCAAGCATTTGGGGCTGAGAGGGAAAATGGATCAACCATGATGAAATGGTGGAGCAGATTTGATGGGCCAAATGGCCTAATTCTGATCGTATATTTTATGGTCTTATGGTCATACAAAAGATCCCTTTTCAAGCAGTAATCATAGTATGACACCATTTTGTTTGTCAGCTGAGAGAGAAAGACTAAAATCAGAAAATAATGTTTAACTTAAATAAGTGTAATGACATAAAGATGAGAATAGAGCTGACTAACATGAACTGGTCTGAAAGATTAGCAGGAAAGACAGTTGACAAGCAATGGCAGACATTTAGAGAAGTAATTCATGACATTCAGGAGAAATGCATCCGGGCAATGAGAAAAGATTTCAAGGAGGAACAAAACAACTGAGGATATTCAGTTGAAAGAGAAAAAAAATACAAGGAAACAAAAGTTAGTTATGAGGGTAAATTAGTTTGAATATTAAAAAGACAATGAGTTACTTAAGTATTTCGAAAGAAAGAGAGAGGTGCAAGTGAACAATACTCCCTAGAGAATGAGGTTGGGTAAATATTTAAGGAAATAACTGAAGAAAATGCAACAAACATCTCTAATACTGAAGAAAAATGAGGAAGAATTAAATATCATCATTAGGCAAAGTAATAGGACCAAAGGCTGATTAGTTTCCTGGCCTCAATGGGCAGCATCCATGATAGTAGATGAGATGCATTAACTGTAATCTTCCTAAATCTTTAGATTCTAGAGAAATATCTGAGGACTATAAAACTGCCAATGTACCATTAAGGAATGGAGGCAGGTAAGTGTAGACTGATTAGCATAACATCTGAAATGAGAAAAATGTTGGAATCAATTATTAAAGAACATATTTAAAAACTGCAATCAAAGTAAGCGAAGACAGCATGGTTTCATGAGAAAGCATTGAGGGACTTTCAGGAAGCCCCAGCAAAGGATATGTCACAAGACAAGAACAAAGGTGTTTAAGGGGAAAAAAAATGACATTTGTAGTACATTGGCTAACAGACACAAAAGAGCAAGCCAGGATAAAGACATCATTTTCAGGGTTGGCAGCCTGTGCCCTGTGGGGTACCACAGGGATCAATGGTGGAACCACAAACTAGTGACGTGGAGGAAGAAAGCCAACTTTGGAGATATCACAACAGGAAGACAAAGTCTGCACAGAGCTCTTGTTTCACAGATGCTCTCTAATCTGCTGAGTACTTCCAGATTTTCTGCTTTTATTTGTGGTTTCCACAAGCTGCAGGGATTACTCTGATTTTTTTTTTCTCTCTGTTGATAGAGATGGGGTAAGTTCATGGTCAAAATCTTGACAATTGGAATACAATTAAAGTTATTAATTTTGGAAGGATAAACAAATCATAGAATTGTAAATTAATTTGAAGAAACATTATTTGAAACTGCAGGACAAAGGGATTTGGAGCTCATTGTGCACAACAGCATAGAAAGCTACCCATCAGGTTTTTGAGCCAAACCAAGAAATCCTAATATTACCTTTTTCTCTCCCTCCACCTTTTTTATTTTGTCATGTAAATTATGTAAAATTGAGATTATTGTGTTTGTATTAATTTAAGTTTGTAATGTACTAAGATGCTGCTGCAAAAGACTAATCTTCATGGTATTTATAAGACAAGATTAACTTTATTTGTTACATGTACAACAAAACATACTGGACATACCCAAATCAAAACCCATGGATGAACCAAAAGATTCTTTATTTGCTGAGAGCTAGATCTGTGGCAATCGAGACTGATGATCCAGAACTGTACAAGAAGTCCAGGTATGACCTACAGAAGGCTATTTTAAGAGTGAAAAAAACAATTATGATTGAGGTTAGAGACAGAATTGGATGCACATCAGCTCTGGCAGGGTTTATAAGCTATTATTTCCCACAAACCGAAGCCTAACATCATGACTGGCTGTGATACTTCACTCCCAGAATAGCTCAAAGCCTCTTATGCATGCTTTGATAGGGAAAATAAAACTACAGCTATGAGGATCCCTGAGGATCCAGTGACCCTGTGATCTCTGTCTCAGAGGCTGACGTCAGAACATCTTTCAAGAGAGTGAACCCTTGCAAGGTGCAAACCCTGATGGTGTACCTGGTAGAGCTCTTAAAAACTTGTGCCAGCCTACTGGTGTGAGTGTTCAAGGACATCTTCAATCTCTCACTGCTGCAGTTGGAGATTCCCATCTGCTTCAAAAAGAGCAACAATCATACCAGTGCCCAAGAGCAGAGTGAGGTGTCTCAATGACCATCATCCAGTTGCACTCAAATCTACTGTGATAAAGTGCTTTGAGAGGTTGGTCATGGCTAGAATCAACTCTTGCCTAAGCAAGAACCTGGACCTGCTGCAATTTGCCTACCACCACAATAGGTCTACAGTGGATACAATCTCCACTCGGCCTTGGATTACCTGGACAATTGTAATACTTATGTCAGGCTGCTATTTATTGACTACAGCTTAGCATTCAGTACAATCATGCCCTCAGCTCTAATAGAAAAGCTCTAAAACTTGGGCCTCTGTAACTGGATCCTCATTTCCTCACTGGGAGACCACAATCTGTGCAGATTGGAAATAACATCTCCTCCTCACTGACAATCAACACTGGCGCACCTCGAGGATGCATACTTAGCCCACTGCTCTACTCTTTCTATCCCCATGACTGTGTGGCTCGGCACAGTTTAAATGCCATCTGTAAATTTGTCGCTGACACAGCTATTGTTGGCAGAATTTCAGATGGTGATGAGGAGGTGTACAGGAGCAAGATAGATCAGCTGGTTGAGTGGTGTCAAAACAACAAATTTCATGACATATGCCGGTGATATTAAAGCTGATTCTGATTCTGACAGACATTGAAATGTGTCATTTGCGTCAAGATTTATTTGGCGCCGGAAGAACATTGGCTCTTATTTCAAGAAGATTTGAGTATAAGAGTACATTTAGTATCACTGCAAATGTACAAGGCTCTAGTGACTCTCCATCCAGAGTACCAGGAAGAACTTTGTTCCTCCTATTTGAGGAAATAGATTATTTTATTTGTAACTTCTCTGAACTGTCTTCAATAAAACAAAATGATGATAAACCCAGGTATGAACTCTACTCATTATAGTTCAGAAAAATGAGAGGTAATTTTATTTAAATGTACAATATTCTTATCTTCGAGGTTAGACAGCAAAAGTTCTGAGATGATGTTTCCTCTCATGGGAGAGAGCATTACTGCAGAGAATGGCACTAGAATAAAGGGGTGCCCATTTATTGAGAAGAAGTACTCTCATCAGAGCCCTAAGAGAAATTGGAGGTCTGCCTTACACAGAGGATCGGATAGTTTGGAGAAATGTGTAAATTTTCAGTAATGGAGTTGAAGCTTATATGGATAGGACAGAAAAGTTGAATATTGACTCAGCCACAGTTTGAAGGTTTGAATGGCCTACTCCTCTTCCTAGACAGAGTCTAAGGCAAAATGGTAAAAGCTCCCAAGCTTCCTTCCTTGCCTACTTCATGCACATTCCTCACTGGTGAGTGAAAGGTTGGGGTGGGGACTTCTTGAGCACTCAGTTCTTTATCATATCTGGAACCTTCATATTGAGAGGTGGAGAAGGAGCCAGATGGCAGAGAACTGCATTTGGCCATTTGTGACGGGGAGAACAAGCTTTGTGATGATATGTGACAGTAACAAAAATACTTGCTTTCCTTATGTCTGTGCCAGTAGATGCAACTGAAAACTAACATCTTTTTCTTGTAGTGAAATTGATGATAGAATAACTTGTTAACCAATTTTAAAAATTTATGCAATATTTGGATGTATACTAGCAAAATGGTTTTGCATCTTTAATTTATAAAGTATTATTGATTCTCTTGACATAATTTATTGTTTAACAGAGCTTGAACATAATTATGGAATTGCCATGGAGCAGAAGAAGGCTCTTTGGCCTTTGTGTCTATACCAGCATCTGGTAGATCAATCTCATCAATTTCATTCCCCAAGGCCTTGCAAATTATTCTTTCTCAAGTGGCTAAACAACTTCCATGTGAAAGCATTGATTGATTCAATATCCATATCCCACACAGGCAGTAAGCAGAAAAGTTTTTCTTTCCATTCACCTTGCCCAAAGTTTTAATCTTTGCATCCCCACTTCATTCCTGACTACTTGGCAACAGGAACATCTTCCATCCACCTTTCTAAATAAAATATGATCTTATGCAAGGATATCAAATTTCCTCTTGACTTCCTTCACCCAAAGGGGAGCAACCCCATTTTCCTGCAGTTGAAATCACTCAAACTTCGGGACCATTTTAGGAAGGTGCAATCGCATATGTTTTTAAGTCAGAATAAAGACAGATAATGCTTCACACACTCGGGGGCGGGCGGGGGGAGGGGGTCAATCAACATCTATGAAAAGAAAAACAATTGATATTTCAGGTCCGATTTGAAACATGAACTGTTTTTCTCTCTCCATAGGTGTTCCTGAATTGTTGAGTGTTTCCGGCATATTTTGTTTTTATTATGAATTTTCAACAACTACAGTTTAAAAAAAATCATCAAAAGTATTGGATTGCTGACCCAGAAACCCATGATAGGTTACCTAATGTATTGTTTACTGTTCAGTCACTCCATAAAAATCGCTTCCTACAATTCTGCAACTTCTCTGTTTGGCAATACATGTTTATTTGATGCCTGTCACCACAAATGTTTCAATCTTCCCTGGCAGCTGTTTTATTCTTGTCAAAACCTGCTTGCTTTCTTCATGCAGTTTGCTGCAATAAAATACGATTTAGTACAGTAAAATATATACTGAAAAAGAATTTTCCATAGTTGGCTTTACTCCCAGGAGTCATAATACTTAGAGTATGTCAAAACTTAGATTTGTTAAAGGCATTCACAGCATGACATTGACTACATAGCCTTCTCCCACCCAAACTATTTGTACCTTCATATGGAATATCTCCCTCATTTGTCAAAACACAGTGAGATTATCAGGAAGAAGGTAAATCATTTAAGCAGAGTTAATGTAGGCTGCATATTCACTGTAACCTTGAAGAGGTGAAGAGGATGAATTTGGAATGACAAGTAGAACATAGAACAGAACAGCAAAGTAAAGACCCTTCGGCCCACGATATTGTGCCGACCTAGGCTAGATTTAGCTAGAAGTTCAGATCTCCTGCTTTGTTTTATGTCAGTCTAGAATTCTGACCTGCTGTTTCTGGGCAAGGGTGACTCTTGTGCTCTGACATGATGTATCAGGAATGCATTGGCTTAATCTCCACACAACATTACAGGGGGCTCAGGCGACTTTGCCCTGCCGATTACAGGACAATGATCTTCCCCATTTATTTGCGCTGCCAAATAGATGCTGTGTTTCCCTTTCAAGCTTTGTTGCTCCTCATCTGTTTCATTGCAGTGGGGCCTCTTCACCTCCAGATCTCCATGATACCTCTCCCCAAACACACAATCCCCAAATCCCGTCTCCTATTCTTTTAATCTGTGATCTCAAGTCCTAGGTTCTGATCTGTGGCAGGTCTCAGGTGCAAATTGTTTGCAGTGTGGAGAGCAGGAGGGAGCATGGGTCCCCAGCTGGCAATTATCTTGTATGGTTTACTGGTAGGTTTTGTCACGTATGCCAAGGTAAAGTGAAAAGCATTTTGTTTTCCATGCCATGCAGACAGATCATGCTCTGCATAATTATGTTAGGGTAGCAGAAAGAAAACAGGGTGCAACATGGAGTGATACAGTTACAGATGAAATGCAGTGCAGGTAGACAATGCTGTGATGAGGTGGACTGGGAGATCAGGAATTCAAGCATTCATCCTTTTGTGTAAGGGAGGTCAAGAACAATTGGACGACAGTGGGATAGAAACCGTCCTTAAGCTGGTGTTGTGTGCCCTCATGCTTTTGTATCTTCTCAGAAGGAGAGGGGAGAAGTGAGAGTGACCAGAGTGGGCCTTGTTTATGTTAGCTGTTTCTCCAAGGTTGTGGCTATTGTAAGATGGAGTCAAAAGATTGATGTCTGGTTAGTGTGATGGACTGGTCTACATTGACAACTAGCTTTTCTGTCCCATTATGTGCAGACCTTTCTTCCAGTACTTCACAGGGAGACATAACAATCCAAGCATATTTCTGAGAACAGCAGGAATGTTTCCCATCATATGTTTTCTTCAGCTAGCACCACCAGCAACTATTTTGTTATTTGTCTCTTGTAGAATGTTAATGTGTGGAAACTGGTTGCTATGTTTACCTTCAAAGGTGATTGCATTTCACAATTCATCTATTGGTTGTGAAGTACTTTAGTATGTTTTAAGGTTATGACAAGATTGCAATAGCTTCCTTTTCAATGAACTGAATTCTGCAGAAAGGATAGCAAAAGGCTTAATTTCAAATGCTAACAATTACTTTTCTTCTGGAATTTCTTTCTCAAACATAGGAACAAAAATGTAGTCATTGAGATCTCAGCAGAATAGAACAAAACTCTGTAATCCCACATTAGCCTCATGATACATTTGATTATCAAAAACAAACATTTTAATTAAAATTAAACAACTGACTTAATATCAAAAGCAGCACACAAAAAATGCTGGAGGAACTCAGTAAGTCAGGCAGCATTTATGGAAATGAATAAACAGAGACTCTTCTTCAGGACCAGAAAGGAAGGGAGAAGACGCCAGAATAAAAAAGTGGGGAAAGGGAAGGAGAATAGCTAGAAGGTGAAGCCAGGTGGGTAGGAAAAGTAAAGAGCTGGAGAGGAAGGAATCTGACAGCAGAGGAGAATGGACCATGGGATTAAGGCAAGGAGGAGGAGTGGACCCAAAGGCAGGTAATAGGGAGGTGAGAAGACGTAAGTGGTCAGAGTGGGGAATAGAAGAAGAGGGGAGGGGGAGGGAAAATCTTTTTTACCAGAAGGAGAAATTGATATTCATACCATCAGACTGGAAGCTACCCAGATGGAATATATGGTGTTGTCCTTAATATTAATTCCTGTTTGCAGAAAGGAGTACAAATGTCTCCCAAACCTTTCCACATTTATATGAGTTTATGAGATATATAGACAGTAAAAGTATTTTTCCCATGGTAGGGGTATCAAAAAGAAGATGGTATATTTGTCCTGATGAAGGGTCTCGGCCTAAAACCTTGACTGTTTACTCTTTTCCATAGATGCTGTCAGGCCTACTGAGTTCCTCCAGCATTTTGTGTGTGTTGCTTTGGATTTCCAAATGTTAAGTCTAAACAACCACAGTTTATGCAGAATCATCATCATTTAACCTGGATACCACTCTGGTAAAGCTCTAGTTCACTCCATCCAGGATCCATGAGAATATTTTCCCTACATATCTCACTCCCCTCAGAGTTCACCACGTTAGCAGTTGACAAACTAGGGGGGCACTCTATTTCAAGCTCTTGAACAAGCTTTAATACCAGATTTAGGTTGAACTCAAAGGTGACAGACATTCAATCCCAACACAAAAGTTCCAACTATTTTAAATGAAATAACTTTTCTTTACCAAAATATATTTTACCAGGCTCTTCTTAATGATAGCTTTAAAAACAAATTTAACAAAACAAAGTAATGAAAAGGATTTTTCTGTTTAGGACTATTTAGTAGTCCTAATTAAATAAGAGAACTATTTAGTATCATAAAATATCTTACGTGCCTGACTATATCATGTCTTGTGATCTTATTGTAAATGATAACAACTAAATTTACCTTACTCCAATGGGGAAAATACTTTGCTGTGAGAGATGTTGATTAAATAAAAAGTGGAAGATTGTACACATGTTGATTCTGACTTTGAAATCGGTATTGATTTTCTGACAAGTATCTTCAAATTTCGTGGAGAATGGGCTGATCTCTACTGAAAACAAACTTTCAGTTATTGATGGCCCATGCATTCTGCCAATCTTCAACTGACTGGTTTCTAACACCTGGCATGGATGAAAGACTATGCTGATCCCAGGAGCTGGTTATTCCGAAATGTCTGCTTCATTTTTTGTTTAGCATTTTCATTGCTATGTCTAAGGTCAGAACATGTCAATACTCTTGCAAGGAAAGAATTTTAAGATCACATCCTCTTCAGCCTTTATTTAATGTGAACCCTTTTACCAAATGATGACACATACTCTCCACTTTTTTATTTCTGCCAATTGACATTCCATGACTTTATTCCAGACAGGCTGAAAAACATGATGCATTCTATGAGGGCACACAACAAACCCTGTGATTCTACTCAGTTAAGAGTAATTATAAACATTCCAAAATGGTCTCTCCCTGCAACTTTGCCTATTCTTATTTTCTAATAGTATCTTCTGTTCTTTTTAGTCTGATTTTTGATCTAAATCACATTGGGTGGGTCTTTCTGCGTTGACTCATATTTGCAATGATTATGAATATCTCTCATTCAGTAGGCACTTTCACTTGCAACGTTTTGCAGTGGATGTCATTTTGCAGCATTATTTTCTGGATTAAATTGGAAGCAAGCAACAGGACACTGCAGAATCCCATTCAAGCACTAAGCAACATGACATTTTGTGAGAAATAAAAAGCAAACATTGGGACTGAAATAGGATAGGAATTGGTAGCTGACACCAAGACAATGCAGAGTCTGTTAACTTAATAGCTCAAAGCACTGGGAAAAGCATGGAACCTTGAGGGATCACACCATGGCTCTGAAATACTTTAAGCAAGGTTATTGGATTTGTCTTGTGGATCTCAGATATTTGATTTTAGAAAGAAGTTCACTAGAATATTATGCCCATCATTTTGTTTTATTCTTAAGGTGCTTTTCTATCAGATTACTTGCTTATTCAATTGTTTTGATCTGCACTCCTTCGATGTCTAAACTGTACACAGTCCTCCAAGAATAGTCTTTCAATGTCCTACGCAAGTAAGGCACCTTTGTTCTTGATTCCAATCAATCTTAATTACCCAATTCCTTGTTATTTTGTTTATACTTCATGATTTTAATTGAGTTAAAACGTTAATGATTTTTAAGCTCAAATCTTTTATGTTTTAATCATTTTAAATCTGTTTGAAAAATCCAGAAATTGAATTACCTACACTTTAAAATAAATTCATAAGTTCTTAGTTGATATTGAAGGGATGTTATTCTGATTGTGGAATCAGAATCAGTGTTTGCAAATTCAGATAAAAAGGAAATCTATCATTTTGGAGTGAAATGGGGAGAGGGGATCTTTGGGTTTTTCCAATGTAGAAATTCAATAGCTAATTATGAAGAAGAGGTAGAAAGCCCTTAACTCCGGGTGGAGTCATCGGGATGCCGTCATGATGGCGTTTTTTTTTAGCGGCCTTTCTTATTTTTATGAGGCCGAGTTGAAAGCTCAACACTCAACCCAGCACGGATGGAAAGCGTGCAAGGGAGCCGGCTGGATTCGAACTTGGGAGCCTTCGCTCCGAAGTCCGGCGCTGATGCCACTACACCACCATCTGGCCTAATAGCTAATTATACTAAAGGTAGAATCTGTAGAATCTGCTCCATCATTCAATCAAATCAAGGCTGATCTAATTGTGACCTTACTCCACACTTACATCTTCCCTTGTAACCTTTCACCTCTTTGCTTATCAAGAATCCACCTAACTCTTTATTAAAGATATTCACCCACCCTGTGAGGGAGGAATTTCCAAATCCTGCTTGAGCTTCTGAGAGAGAGAGAAAAAAAGTTCACCTCATCTCTGTCTTAACTGTGTGACCACTTGTTTTCAAACAGTGGTGCCTTAATTTGAGATTTGTCCACACAAGGACACATTCTGTCCACATCCACAGGAGATCAGAGTTTGCAATTTCTTGCAAGAAGCATAAAGGAGGTGTTTTGTTTGAACTTTTTGAAGATGTCTTCAACTGAGGTAGAATGTTGGCTTTGCTTTGTATTCATCTCACTCGCATGTTGCTGTTAACTTATTCAACACTTTCTCAATGGACCATAATCTGCATTTTCTGTAAAAATTCTTGACAGTGTTATGTAGAATAACCAGAGAGAATCTGTTGCTGTTAGATGATGGTTCAACCCTTCTATGAGTCTTCATTTTAAAATGTGCTGATTTGCAGCATTAACAAAAGGATGGATGTTGGAATAAATAACAAAGCACTGAGAAATGCACAACAGTTAAGCTAAACACTATGACTGGGAGAGAATATTCCATCAAAAATATCAACCTAACTTTTTCTTCAGAAACAGATGCTGAGTCTGCATTGTGGGCACAGTTGAGGAAATGAAGCGTGGAGCAAGTCACAAGCGTGTGACAGTATTACCATTATATCCAAAAACATCTGCTGATGCCACACTATCTTGTGTTTTTAACTAATCGCAAAGGTGCATACAGTGTACCAATCATCATTTTTGAAGATCACTTTCAAAACCTAAACAAAAAGCACAAATATTTTAACACATGCCTGGTGAAGAGGAGACAGCCACATACAACAAACACGCGCACACACACGCACACACACAGTGTGAAAAGTCTATTTACCAACTTCCAAATGTATGGAGGGGGAGGGTGAAGAAAAATAAGATTAGAATCAACTGTCCAAGACCCAGGCAAGGTTACTTCATCAGTCAAAATGCTACCCTGTTCAACCAATTTTCCACATGCTGTTGCATTTACAAACAGTGGATATTTTATATTTATTATTTCTCCCACAAAAATCACCTGCAGGAGACTTACTCAATTATTAGACCTGCTCCAGGTAGTAAAGAGTTTGTCAATCCTATCGTTCAGTGGCTGTCTGATTAAATCTGTCTGTTCTGCTTGATGAATTCAGCCGCTGAGGCAGTCAGGATTTACACACACAGCAGCAAACCCACCACAGTCCATCAGCACTGCAGGCAAATGAGATTTCACTGAAAATGAAATTTACTAACACAGCCGACAGATTTACTGAGGCTAGGAATAATGCCTTGGTAAAACAGTGAGGCCCTTCAGCCATAGTTTGAGTAGGACACTGAGATAAAAATGCATTTTGTTGAAATGACAGCAATCTGCTGAGTAATCCTCTTTTTGCCTCAACTGAGCACAGTGGTCAAACCACTGCTGACATGCAAGTAACAGCTATCAGGAAATATTCTGCTCTGTTGTATGCTGTCCTTGATTTAAAGTTAAATGTGTTGAAGATATTTCAGTGGTAGAGCAGGAACTTTCTGACATCTTAAAATTAATGCAAAACATTCAACGTATACTCAGCGGCTACTTTATTAGCACAGCCATATACCTGCTTATTAATGGAAACATCCAGACATGGCCAAGAGGTTCAGTTGTTGTTCAGACCAAACATCAAAATGGAGGAAAAAATGTGATGTCAGTGGTTTTGATTGTAGAGAGATTGTTGGTGCCATATGGGCTGGTTTGAGTATCTCAGAAACTCCTGATATCCTGGGATTTACATGCACGACAGTTTCTGGAATTTTCAGAGAATGGTGTAAAAAAGACAAAAAAACTTTCAGTGAACAGCAGTTCTGTGGGCATAAATAGAGAATGGCCAGACTGGTTCAAGCTGATAGGAAGGTGACAGTAACTCAAGTAGCCATGCATTACAACAGTGGTGTGCAAAAGAGCATCTATGAATGCTTCACACATCAAACTTTAAGGTAGGTGAGCTAAAACAGCAGAAGATCACAAAGATACACTCAGTGGCCACTTATTCGGTACTGGAGATACCAAACAAAGTGCCATTAAGTGTACCATCTCAAAAGTTTGCATTGCAGCCACTTCCAAGCCAAATTCAAAGCTCAGTGTCAGGACCTTCAAAAAATTAGTAATAGTCCATATTCAGTTCTCTACTTATTTATGAATATAGCACACCCTGCAATAAACACCATGGATACAAGTCAACAAACAATCAGCTGCAGGAACTCAGGCGGTCAAGCAGCATCTATAGAAAGAAAGGAATTAGCAATGTTTTAGGTTGAATCCTTTCATTGGGACATGCTGCAAGTTTCAACATGAAACCTTGACAATCCCAAAGCAGGGTTTTGACCCAGAAAGTTCAAAATTACTCTGCTCTCACGGATGCTGCTTAATCTGTTGAGTTCCTCCAGCAGACTGTTTGTTGTTCCACATTCCAGCATTTGCGATCTCTCATGTCTCCATGGGTACAAATCATCTACCTTTGACCACAGATTATCTCCTCCTATCTCAACTGCATTTCCTTCGGTCCTTCCACAATAACAAAGATAAAATGTCAGAACCTAAAGTGCAGATAAAAGCCAGATCATGTGCATGATGTCAGGCTAGTTTATTGCACACTTTAAATTGGCATAAATGATCTGATATGCTTGCTTAAAAGTCAATGTTTCTTTTAAAATTTGACATGGTCCACTTCAACTTGTTGTGAAATTGGTTAGTTGAATGGTCTTGACCAATGATTATATAGTGCACTTTGTAATGAATCAATCTGAAGAGAAGATATGTATGACCAGTATTTGTCAAATCCTAACCTGGCTGCATGAAATAAGGACCTACAGGGAAAGAAATAGTTAAGTTGAAATCACCTCTGATCATTGTTACAAAGCTTGAAGCTTCACTAATTACTGATACATCTTGTTGACTCCATATAAAAATTCACACTTCATCCCTTTTGCATATTTAAAATGACTAAAATGAAAAACATTCTTTATGTACAATTATATAGTTGATTTAAACATGTTCTGTAATGTATTCTTGGGTTCATATATCTTCACTCTGTAATAGAATGTTAGTTCCACTAACTCAATCTCCACAACATATCTGCAGAGTGCCTATGAATTATCTATAGTCTGTCCATAAAGTTTGGTTCAAGCCATAAAGTACCCTTATACAAACCATCATTCAAACTGTGCCATGCTTAGTAGAATGTAGTAGAGCTTGAAGCCTTGAATATATTTTCTTCGCCATATCTGTTTGATCTTAAAAGTCCTAAAATGCTATTCAATGTGAGTAAATGTCTTTCGCCTCCAAGGCACATCAAGGTAGTTGTTTGGTCATTTATTTTTCGTGAATCCTTGTGGAACAAAACGTAGTTGCCACTTTCACCCACACTGTAGTGAATTTACTTCAAAATTGATTCACTGATTAATGTTTGAAACAGAAGAGATTCAAACATAACGAGTAAAAATGTCTTAATACATAAGATGCTTCATAAAGCCACTGAGTTGGAAAATTTCTTACATTTGAAACATTTACATGGCTTAGAGGACGTAATGAAAAGTGGGCTACAACCAGGCTACAATATTCAATCATACAGAATACCAGATATCAGACTGTGATATTCTATCACATATGCTGTATTCTGTAATAAACTTTAAAAGTACGTATGCACATTGAGGTCCTCACTTTGAGTTCTTCTATCACTGTGGAGAATTGACATCATGGATGAACCATGTTGGGGAAGAGATGGTGGGAGATGTGGGGTTAGATGATCACAGTGGAGACCAAGATAGGAAGAAAACCAAAGTGGCTAGAAGGGAGTTGCATTTGGCAGACTATACAATTGAGTCAACATTTATTGGTCTTATTACACTTGATATATGATACACAGTTTTAGGAACTCCAGAGTCAAATTAATGTTATATGTAATGTAGGAAAATATGATTAAGCCTTAAGATATGAAGAAAAAAATCACCTTCTTTTGAGAAGAAATTGAATTGGTCAATATCAATTTTGTTGTCATTTGAAAAGAACCATTATGTTGTTTAAATTAGAATGATGGAAATGATGTAAAAATAAGAGGAAACATAAATTCCCTAATATATTCAAAGAATTCTCATGAGCATGTTGTGTATGGTGATAAATAAATTTATAATTATTTGGTTTAAAATGGATCAATGCAAAGATACAGTAGTGATGCAGCGGTCAAACTATCAGAGAGACAACCCAAATAATCCTTGCAAGTAAAGCAGTGTTTCACTTTTATTTCTTCCAGTGTAATGGAAATACAGCTAATAATCAGGATATTTAAAAAAAACAACTATCCTTGGCAATGATAATGATATAATTACTGTATTATTGTTAAAGTGATCGCCGCTCATGAGAGGAAATTTGCTGTATTTACCTAATCAGTCTAAATGTGACCTCAAACTGCAATTAACAGTCCACATTTAACTTTTAACTGTCATTCAATAAGGCTTAGCAAAAATACTATTTGTACTATAACAGCTCCACAGAAAAAATATACACGTATCAAAGCTTGTCAGAATATTTCCTACATGTGCTCTTGATATATCTAGCACACAACTGAACACTAAAATGTACAACTTTCCTCAAAGGTTGACATTTTACAGTTACTTCCTTTAAAATTTTCTGTGGTTAACCATTGCTCTCAGTAGGTTGAATGAGGTGGACAATATTGAAAATATGGTAAGTTATGCATGGATTAACGTGACAATGTCCTGCAATCTTTTTTCATTGTTCTCATCAAATTGGAAAATCCTCAAATATTCATTTTCATTCATTTCTCTTGCAATCCTCATGTCAACAACTCCTTCGGCTCAGCCTCTGTCCCAGTAATAGCACGAGCACCCCATAAATGTTCCCCTTGCTATTTCTGTGTTTCTGATTGTAATTTGCATAAATTATGTCTCACCTTTATCTTACATAATTTTCCATTGATGCTCAGTCACATTTTTGTTGTTAACCTGATTTCAATAAAATGTCAGCAGAAAACGATGTATTTTCTTGAGAAAATTACTGTTGTAATGAGATCTATTTATAATTTGCAACTAGCTGCAGTTATACTTACTTAAATCAATACACCAATTTGGATAACAAATCCGTGCATCAATTGATCTATTGATTGTCACCATATAAATTCAGCCACTTTCATGGGATCCACTTTGACAGAACATGGCAATGAAATTTTCTGCTATTAAGAATAGAAGTGTGTATCTCATCTCCCACTATGTAGATTCATCAGAACAATAGACTTTGCATCAACAAAACTTGGGAGTTTCCATTACAATTCTATGATTGGTGACAATTAAAAGCAAACACACTGAATTCCAAGTGAAAAGGACATAAATATAAAATAAGGATAATCTATGCAAAAGATATTTGTAACACAGCTGTAATGGACTGGCCTTGATGTTAAGGGGGGATTTTCATTATGCTTGGCATCAAGGAGCCCCATATTATTGACTCCTTCTGCCACTGCTGTTTATACTTTGAAGATCCAGTGTGGATTTTCACTAGGTCTTCCTTGAGTACAGCTCTCAAACTTAAGACCTCAACCACATAGAGAGACAAGGAACATGGAAACATCACTACCTGCAAATTCCTGACAGTATATTGATGCTGTTTAATCTTTGGTGGGTAAATATCCTGGAACTCTCTCTTCAATTGCATTATACAATTTCCTTCACCACATGTATGGGGAAATTCAAGAAATTCAGCATCATTTCATCAAAGGAAACACGGAATATGAATTACCAGCAATATCCATGCCCCATGGATAAATAATAAAATATCTTGATACACTTACACAAAGCAACTCAGTCCTAACAAAGTTTTTAATCACAGTTGACACAAATATTTGAGTCTGGAAATAAAATGCAATAGGGCTCATACATTCCATGTCTATCCAGTTAACTTCATCATGGAGTTATATTTAGTGGTGTATGCTCATTCAAATCCTTCACTTTGATTCAGTTTGCTTTGTCAGCAAGTGGCATAGTGGCCACCGTGGTCCATCTGAAGAAATCACACGTGGTTCACAGTGTGTGAGCCACACACTGTAGTATACACAATTAAATCGAGTACAAATGAAGTGATCAAATCATGGCATAAAGATGATAAAAATAAATAGTTACAATTTTAAAACAACAGTTAAATATGGCACTATATCTGTCATTATTAATTGCTTTAAAAATCAGCTAAAAGCAATTACTTATCAACAATATATTTTTATGATATTGTAGCTTTGAAAACAAAAATGAGCCCTATCTACCTTGTACACCTTAGAGGGAATGCATTGCAATGAAAGTAGCTGAGATGATAAACCAAGATCCGATCTGTTTTCTCCAGTGCACATGGAACATCCACAGTTCTACTTCTGAGAGGAGTGGGGAAATTCTTCCCGATATCCCTCCATTCACAGCACCAAAGCAGTGTGAAGTTCACAATAATTAGATACTGTGCTTCTTGCCTTACACTTAAAGTTTATCTGATTGGCTGGGAAATGATTTGTGGTGCCCTGTAATCTTGAAAAATGCAAATTTTTACTGAATGCAGATTTGCCTTCTGTTCCAGAAGCAGTTTTGTGGATTTACTGAACATTCACAAAATTCATGCACTTTTTGGGATGGACATGAAAGCGGCACAACTTTTATTTCTGAACATTTTAAGTTCCTCCACTTTCAGCTTAACACACAAAAGCTTGGGTTCTTATTAAAAATCAGTCTTTTGAAATAAATATGACTGCAGAAGATGTGAATTTTCACATTATTTAGATTTTGTGAAAAGTGGTATGCAAGTGAGATGATTAAATTGATTTAAATGATTTTAATTGGAATTTAACAGGAGACTTCACTTATGACAGTTTAGGACATCCGGTTATAAATTGGTCCCGATCTATGTTACCATAGACAACTAAATTGCCAGCGACTTAACTATACTATAACTAAATGTACTGTTAGACATGCTTCACACAAAGAAAGATAGTACACAGAGGTGCAGAGATGCACTTATTGTATTTGTGATTATATTTCTTCCCAGCTATTGAGGTATTGGCAAATATATGAATACTCTGTACCAGACAATGTATTACTTCACCCAAATTTTCTGAAAACTAACATAATGCATAAAATAGTACCACAAGTTAAGGTCATGGAGATGGCATGCAGTATGATATTTGCAATAAATTGGATTGGAAGAATAAATCTCACTGAAAATCACTGGATATCTTTATCCCTTTCCTGCTTTTATTTCTAAGATTGCAATCTATCTTCTGACCTTGAATATCAATTTGATTTTGAGCAATCACTTGCCTGTCACTCATCAATTGTCTAATCTTTTCAAATGAGGTGTTATAGTAACAAATAAAATGAAAAGGAAAAGGCATTCTGGAGATGAGATTAAAGTGCCTGGGAAATAAGCATGTGACTTTTATATAATGGAGCCATATGAAACTGTTCAAATGACTCACTCCTGCTCAACCTGATTTCTGTTAGGTGAAAATAAATACTAGCAAAGGCTGAAAAATATATGAAATGGAAAATTTTAAACTCCCAGAGTTTTTTTTTGAGAATCATAATTTAAGATAACATTATAATATGCCAATTTCTTTCTTCTGTACTGTCTTCAATAATGGCACTTCTTAAAATCCACCATTTAAGTCACCAAAGAAGCATTGGTGTTTCAGTTAATGCCAGCTGTATTTCTTTCAATAAGTGGAACTATGTAGCCTTACTATGTAGCAGTCAGTATAGTGTCTTCTCAAAAGTTCATAACAATATCAATATACCTGTGCATCTTTTGTAGGTTTTTCTTGTAGGGCTTTTCCTCAATTCCTTGAAATAACTAATTTCCCAATAATGAAATTTAATAATGAAATATTGAATAATAGAATTTCACAAGTACACTGAATGAGGAGGAACACCTGAGTTTGCTTCACACACATGCCTGAGTGAGTTAGCTAAAAGACTGCTTTGAAAAAAAAACATAGATTCATAGCACAACCTGGCCAATACCATTGACAACAGCAAACCATAGCACATTACAGTTCAAGGATAATAGCAAAGAAGTCCACAAAATTCTAAATAATTAATACATGGTCCAGCAATTTTGCTAATCAAGCAGCAAGTTGGTCAGGGCTGAAAACCAGGATATCAACGCACCTCTGGTGACCTTTTTCAGAGTTCTTTCTAAAACTTCAATGAACCAGTGTAGCTTAGATTTTTTTTTAATGAATGGTTTGAGGTTTAATACAATTGTTCATGTGAATTGCTTGAGAGAGCTGTACTGTATTTGACCTGCTGCCTGAACTCCCACAGTGGGAAAAAGAACTGTTCAAATATGTCAAGTCAAACTTTGCTGTGCTTTCTTCAACCATCGTGTAGAATAAACATAGCTCGCATTACATTTTAAGTGTCTGGAAATGATTGCCAGGGATGGAGGGTTTATTTATTCTAACAGGACTTTGCTCTGATAACTGATGATTGGCATTATTTTTTGAATGTAACTCAATATTTTTCCACATAATAAACCAAGCACAACTAGGACTGCAATGATTCTGTTGAATAAGCCAAGAAAATTGATATCAAATCATTCATAGTCAATTCACGGATGCTTGTAATGGTATTTTTTTCATATTTTGTTTTGGTTCTTCAATTTCTTGACTTGACCAACTGATTTATGTTGGTAACACACATCAAAGTTGCTGGTGAACGCAGCAGGCCAGGCAGCATCTCTAGGAAGAGGTACAGTCGACGTTTCAGGTCTTGGCCTGAAACGTCGACTGTACTTCTTCCTAGAGATGCTGCCTGGCCTGCTGCGTTCACCAGCAACTTTGATGTGTGTTGCTTGAATTTCCAGCATCTGCAGAATTCCTGTTGTTTGATTTATGTTGGTGTACAGTTCCACAATTTTCTTTGGCTAAATGGTAATTAGTGGCTGTGAAGCCAAATCCTAATTATTTCCGGGCCTTTCGCTCACAGATGAGCTGATCTATTCCCGAGACCACCATCCATGTTGAAGAGGTTTTCAACAAGGGAAGTGGACAGCAACTTGTACTTGTCCCCACCCCCGAACTTAAATGTAAGAGGATAATCATAGACTGGGGATTGAAAATTAATTTCTTAACACAAGTCTAGAACATGACACTTCCTCCACAATGAGCTGCCAAAAGATGGGGAAAAAAATGGAATTCCTAAATGGGAATGTACAAAAATTCCTTGCTGTTAGGAACTAAATGCAGTTTCTTCCGCAGTCCAGTTAAAGGCTCTTGAACTGAACTGCCAAATATACATTCCCTTCTACAGATACTGTATACTATGGTACACTATAGTTTTGCTATATAAACAATGAAATAACATACTTTGCACATCATTACCATTTTTAATAAATGTAAAATAATTGATGTGCTCTGCTCCTGCCAAAAGTTTATTGAGCTCGGTACTCACAATATCAAATACTAACATGCCTCAAAGTCTGTGTATATTGTGAATAGGCATATATTTTAGATGACTTTATGTCAATATGAAGTAAGCTGATAGTAAATTATTTTAATGCTTAGTAAAGAATGTCAGTTTGAAGTCAAAATATCCTTACATGTCAATATATTTACATTTATATCCCTGGCACAATGCCCTTATTTCTTCAGTGTTGTTTTCCTGTTAACATGTTCTTTTTTCTCAGCCAAAACAATTCTTTCTGTGGCAGGGGTACACTGGTTATGGGGAATCATTAACCTCTGTGTAAATCCCCAACTGTTACTTTCTTTCTCAGAAAACTGATCCAATTCATCATCTGTACAGTTATACTAAAGCTGTTCTGTTGCACTGCGGCTACTTTGACTGACTAAAACTACAACAGGATTAAACCAATTACTTTCAAACATGAAGAAAAATTCAAATAACCTTCCTGACAATGATATGAACCACATCCAAAACTGGACCAGAAACAGCATTTCAAACAATTAGATTATCTCCATCAAGATTTAGACTTCTAATACAATCATACAGAATGTCACCAATACCATCGAATATCCTCATGGAAGCATGGGTTCCAGAGGAAACAATGATGTGGCTTTTCCAGCACTGTAAAGGCAGGGTTAATTGCAAATTCTGGGAGAGATGTTGGCCTGGTGGTTCATGTTTGGACCTGCTGCTTAAACTTGGTGCCTGCCTGGCTGCTCATGTTATACACAAGAGCCCTCCCATGAAATGGAGCAGGCTACGGGTAGGAAGGAGGGCGCAGGCTGAAAATTTTGAGGCTCGCCTTCCAGGTTCTCAGTCTTTTGAGTGTTTGCTTCCTTTAAGCTACTTTAAGATGCCTATGATAATCAGAAACATTTAAAAAGCATTCAAATAGATCTGTACACAATACTCAGGCTGTAGCCAAGCTAATGTTGTATAGAATTCCAGAAACACCTGCTTACTTCTGTTTTCTTGAATCATAAAGGAAAACGTCCTCTATGCTTGTTGTAACTACCTTTTTGAACTGTTCTGCTTCCGTTAAGGATCTCATAGAGAGTTATAGAGGTATAGAGTTGTGCAGATAGAAACAGACCATTTGGTCCATCTACGCTAATCCTACTTGCTTGCATTCAGCCTGTATCCCTCCACTTCTTCTCTCTTATCTATACAAAATTCTTTTGAAAATCACAGCAACACACACAAAAAATGCTGGTGAATGCAGCAGGCCAGGCAGCATCTATAGGAAGAGGTACAGTCAATGTTTCGGGCCGAGACCCTTCGTCAGGACCAACTGAAAGAAGAGATAGTAAGAGATTTGGAAGTGGGAAGGGGAGGGGGAGATCCGAAATGATAGGAGAAGACAAGAAGGGGAGGAATGGAGCTAAGAGGTGGACAGTTGATTGGCAAAAGGGATACGAGACTGGAGAAGGGAGAGGATCATGGGACGGGAGGCCTAGGGAGAAAGAAAGGGGGAGAGGGGGGAAAAACCCAGAGGATGGGCAAGGAGTTATAGTGAGCGGGACAGAGGGAGAAAAAAAGGGGGAAATAAATAAGTAAGTAAATAAATAAATAAATAACGGATGGGGTACGAGGGGGAGGTGGGGCATTAGCAGAAGTTTGAGAAGTCAATGTTCATGCTATCAGGTTGGAGGCTACCCAGACAGAATATAAGGTGTTGTTCCTCCAACCTGAGTGTGCCTATTGTATCTGCTTCTATCACTTCCTCTGGCAGCTTGTTCAATTCAACCACCTCGATGTGAAAAACTTGCTCTTCAGATCTCCTTTAAATTTCTCCCCTCTCTTAAACAAATTCACTCCCACTTTGTCTCCCCAACTTCAAGAAGAAAGACTCCGACTATCTATCCTATCTATGACCCTCATAGATCACCCCTCAGACACCAACACTCCAGTGAGACAATCCCAGTTTATCCTATCTTTCCTTGTAACTGAAGCCCTCCATTCTAGCTACTGTCCTAGTGAATGTCTTCTCCACTCTTTCTGATGATCTCACAGCCTTCCTATGATGTGTTGACTCAAACAGTATATAAAATGTGACCTTACCAATGTTTTGTTCAGCTGCAACATGACATCCCAACTCTTGTATTCAATACCTTGGCCTATGTTTTCTTTTCTTTCCCACTTCTACCTGTGTTACCGTTTTCAGGGAGCTATGAACTGGCACGTCAAGTTTTATTTCTACATCAACTTTCCTGAAAGTCTCAGTCGTTTACTGGCTTGCCAGTACGTGGCCTTCCAAAATGATTCAGTTTTTTCCTCTATTATTATGTATTACATTGTACTGCTGCCGCAAAGACGACAAATTTCATGACATATGCCAGTGATATTAAACCTGATTCTGATTCTGATTCTTAATTACCTCACACATGTCTGGATTAAATTCCATCTGCAACCACTTTTCAGCTGATCTATGTCCCTTTATAAACTATATAATGGATAGCCATTTTTTGCTATCCGTGGCTCTACCATATTCTGTTGTCATCAGTAAACTTACTGATCAGACGACCTGCATTCCCATCCAATACGACGAAGGCCCCAGCACCAGTCTGTGTGGAACATCACTGCTTATTGACCTCAAGGCAGAAAATCAACCCTCACCCCTCTTTCCTCCCTGCCTCTTATCATCAAGCCAATATTTGATTCAGTTTGCCAACATACCAAGCTAACTTAATCGACACAATTCCTATTTTTTTAATCCCTAATTCTTCACTGAAATCCTTTGTTCATATGAGCAAGTACTTTTTCTTTTCCATTTTATATGATATCTCAAAACTATAAATGATAATCAAAGTGTGAGTTAAAAGAAAAGAAAAAAAGGCTCTTTAATCAATGCTATCCTTATACATTAAAAACATTACATTTGCCATTTTTACAGCATCATTCACTTGTATTACTATCTCTCAGTGGCTGTCCATTATACATATCAGCTAATTTCCTTTCCATTCATCATAATGGGCAGATGATTTGATATTCTACATCTCATAGAATTGCTCGGAGTTAAATAAATGACACCCTGAGATCATTATAGATCTCAGCTGGTTTCAAGCTCACCAGAATGTTAACATTTCAATGAATGGGTGATAGAACTGTCTTCATGGCTTGAAATGACTTTTTGTTTAAAACCAAAGGATAGTACAGCACAGTTTCCCCATGACATTTAAAGTCTATAACACCTAGTGCTTAGATACAGGAATATAGAAGAAGCTGCTTTTAAACCCAGGGAAAATCATTCTAGTTCGAATCCCCTTTAATGGACATTCCCACAAGCTGTGATTTCATTCCTGGCTGTGAAACATCAAAGTCAATCACTTGAAAATTGATCATTACAAGTAAATGCACATAGATCATTACAACCAAGGGCAAATGTACTTCTGCAAATGGGAAATGATTTTGTAAAATATGACTTGATCCATAAGGTGAACTGATCCCTGAAACCAATGATCATTTGAAGTGAAGTGCATGGTACTTAATTTTCACTGATACATGTTTTCAGCCTAACTTAATAGTCTCAATGTGACCCAAGAAACGATATAGGTCAAGTAAGGGAGTCGAGTACCAAGAGTCAATGTCTCACCTCTCTTTCGCAGCTGACAGACTATGAAGGTTCTAGATATATCTTCTGCTTACTTAAGATTAGGTCTTAGCAATTGACATAATGTTCACAAAGGGAAGGTCCAAAAATATTGTGGAAGGACGCAATACAGAAATCATAAGTTTTAAATCTTTACTTCTCTTTTGAACTGCTTGTCTGCTTGGAGGAGTGGAAAGCGTTCAGTCATTCCACAACAAACCTTTAAACCTCTTTGGCATGATTTTCTGGGAAAAGGCAACACCAGTACTTGTTCTGCAGTCCCAGTAAGAATGTGTCAAGTAGTAGAAATATCCAGTATTAAGGAAACCCTTTGGTCCATAGGTCAATAGGAACATTTTCCACTTGTTCTCAGGTCTAACATCTTGCTGCCCAGGTAGTAAATCTATATGAGAGGCATTATTTATATGTGGCCTTGTTCTTCAGGTAGGGTGGACCTCCATAATCTTAGTCTGGTTAAGTGTTCACCTGTTCACTGTTCTCACAATACCTGCCAACCAGCTCAGACTGAGGTAAAAACTATGATCATCAAATCTTCGAGATCTTTGTTTCCATCCCCAGGATTTCCATGGCCATGTGTCAGAGATACACTTCATGAAAATTTAAGGCCCATGGAATGTTGGTTCAGCACTGGCCTGGAGCTAAGTATTGGAAACAGTGGAAGGGAAAAAAGATTGACAGCAGCTTTGTGATATGAAATGGAGACATAATTATTTCCACCAAATGCATTACAAAGACACAATGGCAGAACATGAGGTACAAATCATCCTGACAGAGGGAAATATTCTGTGTCTGTTTTAATCATGTTAATACCAAGATAATGTGCCCCAGGACAGCTTTGAAGAAAACAAACTTCTTCTCTAATTGTTTCAGCTCAAGAATAACAATGGTACCTCCTTTGCAAAGTCACAACCTTACATTTCATTAGGATAGCAAACCTGAGGTGGCTGGCTAAGCAATCTGCAGTCAGTGAAGAGCCATTTATAGACATACAAAAATATGGGCTGAATGTTGAGCTAAAAGAGGTTGTGCATTCTCTTCTTCACAAAGCCAACTAAATCAATCTAGTGATATGACATTAAGTTATTTCTCTCCCCTACATTCCTCCAGGTTCTATTAAAATACGAGGGGTGATTGATAAGTTCGTGGCCTAAGGGAGAAGGCGTCAATTTTAGAAAACCTAGCACATTTATTTTTCAACATAGTCCCCTCCTGCATTTACACACTTAGTCCAGTGGTCGTAGAGTATATGGATCTTGGACTTCCAGAAAGTGTCCACAACAGGGGTGATTGATAAGTTCATGGCCTAAGGTAGAAGGAGATGAGCTGTTAACTTCAAACTTTCTGCCTAATCACTCAAAGAGTTGACCTACACGTGCATGTAACGAGAGCTGTAGATCTCCTTCCACGAACCTATCAATCACCCCTGCTAAGGACACTTTGCGGAGGTCCAAGATCCGTATGCTCCACGACTGCTGGACTAAGTTTGTAAATATAGGAGGGGACTACATTGAAAAATAAATGTGCTAGGATTTCTAAAATTGACTCCTTCTACCTTAGGCCATGAACTTATCAATCACCCCTCGTATGTATAAAAGACCTTACAATCTACAACAGGTTAATTTAGGACAGGAACAGGCCCTTCAGCCCAGAATTTTGTGCCGAACCAATTAAACTCGTAATCAAATTGCCAACTAAACTAAGGCCTTCTGTCTGCACAATGTCCGTATTCTTCCATTTCCCTCACATTGATGTGCCTATCAAAACATCTCTTAAAAGTTTCTAATGTTTCTTCCTCGACCACCACCCCTCTCATCTCAGTTGAAATTACTCCCTCTCACCTTAAAGACATGCCCTCTGATATTAGACACTTCAACTCTGGAAAAAGATATGATCTGTCTACTCTATCTATGATCTCATAATGTGATGAACCTCTATCAGATCTCCCCTCAGCCTCCACTGCTCCAGAGAAAACAACCCAAGTTTGTCCAACCTCTTGTAATAGAACATGCCCTCCAATCTGGGCAGCATCCTGGTAAACCTCTTCTGCATCCTCTCCAAAGTCTTGACATCCTTCCTATAATGGGGCAACTAGAACTGTATGTAATACTCCAGATGCAGCCTAACTAGAGCTTTATAAAGCTGCAAGATAACTTTCTGACTTTTGAACTTAATCCCTCGACTAATAAAGGCAAGCATGCCATAAGCCTTCTTAACCCTCCTATCAACCTGTGGGATCCCAAGCTATGAACGTGGATCCCAAGATCGTTCTGCTCATCAACACTGTTAAGCGTCTTGCCGTTAACAGTGTGCTGTCTCTTTACATTTGACCTGCCAAAGTGCACATCTGGGCAGTTTAAACTCTATCTGCCAGTTCTCCACCCGTAATATCTACAACTGATCTATATATTCTTTGTCAGTTTTCTACGCTATTCACAATACTGTACCACCAATCTTTGTATCATTGGCAAACTTACCAACCCACCCATCTACATTTACATCCAGGTCATTTATGTACATCACAAATAGTTAATCTTCGTGTACTAGTTTTATCTAATTCTCAATTCTCAAACTTTAAGTAACTCACATTTCTCTTTTTGTGCATATCAGTACTGGTCACCTCTGCTTATCTAAATTTTGGCTTTGTGTTTCCTTTTTCTTTTAGTTTGGTCAGGGCAGCTTGCTATGTTACATAGTACTGCCTTTAGTACAGATGAACTGTTACTCCATAGCCACATTAAGTTATCTGATCTCACCCTGTCAGAAATATCCCCTTTGTTCACATATCTCTCTCCCATGTCCTCTGCTACCTAAATCAACTTTATTTTCTCTCTTTCCTTGTTCCGATGAATGGCTTCAGACATAAAGCATTACTTGTTTCTGTTTCCACAGATGCTGCCTAACCCATTCAGTGTTCCAAGGGCTTCCTGTTTTATTTCCCATTTCCAACATCCATAGTTTTTTAATGTTAATTTTCATTTATCTCCCCTTGGAATGGCTAAACAATAACATCACATCCATGGATTGATCAAAGATGTTCCTCAAAACTAGTCAAAAAATTTAAGCTATAGGGAAAATTAGGAACTTAACTCCAGCTCAGCCTTAATATCAAATACCTTGTGTTTGCTAACAAAACATACATGACCCAAAACTAGCTTCAATCCCTTCTCATGCAACAATGGATGATAATTTTGGAAAAGAGACATGGGAAGGAATTTTAACTCTCACCTTGCAACCCTACCCCACCAAAGAAGTGACCTGAAGTTTGGGGATGGGGGAGGGGTGTATGAGTATTAAAGCATTTTGCAAATGGCTTCAACTTGCCACTTTTTCCAGATGCTACCAATGAGCAGGGATGGAAAGTGGAATACTTGTTCCCAGGATTCCACAGGTGGGTCAATATTATAATGAGGCCACACAGGTTAAGATGTAATCTCTTTTCATTTTAACATAAGAAAACCTGGCAACTAGAAAAAGATGAGAGTGACCACTTATTTAATATATAATATATCATACTACAAGCAGAATGCACAATCTGCCTGGTTTCTCCAGCTCACCTGCTTCCACCAACCACCTGTCTGATCTGCATGACTGATCATCTACTTTGAATCTCCTGATGTCCTCTCCCTGTGTTCTCCATGCAACCTAAACCTGTACTTTACACTCCTCTGCTCACTCCAATGTCTCCATTATCTTTCTCACTGATGTCTCCCTGGTGACCTAGCCCAACAGCCTTCTGATGTTCTCTAAATTCTGATAGGTCCATCGTCCCATTCCTTCCTTCCGTTCACCTTTCCAAGTGCCCTATTTGTAGAAGCACGACTTAACCTGTCAAATATAAACATCTCTGTTAGACATCCATTGGTGTTATTACTTTCCAGTGGAAAAGTAGAAAACATGATACTTATTCTCATGCAGGAACCAAAGTCAAAGCAGAGACAGTATCAGTGCTCAAGGAAACACTAATGAATGGGGAAGCTATTTCAAAATCTCATTTGGAATAACCAACAACAGATAAATAATGAACAAATTGATTAGTTTCATTCTCATCTTTCAGATGCAGAAATGCACTAATTGTGTTGATTCCGGACACACAGTCAGTGGCTGGGAAAAACGAAACATGATGCTGCTTTCCAACCTTTACATCATTTGTACGGGAGATCTAAAATAAAACTGTTCTGCTTTTCGATTAATGATTCAGAACAGCGCATAGAAATGCAGCCAATTACAAACCAAGCTTGGCCTCACCTGGAGCAATTTAGAATGCAGTGTCCTTGACTTCAGACCCTTGAAAATTCATTAGGCTACTGTATTCCACATCAGAACATGGCTCCTATCGCATCAACAGATGCCACCATACTGACTTTGTTCGACAAAACGACAAATAGATCAACAGTTAAACAGTTACACGTCCACTGGAAAAATATCCACTCATGCAACAGACGTTCTGTGTTGAATGGTAACTCATTCCTTGCTCATTTTCTCATTCAACTGCTTGTGCTCTGGACAGTTTCCCTACCCAAGAACCTCTCTACATAGCAAGGTATTAGCCTTACACAAGAGTCAGAATGCCAAGAGCTGCTGCTGATATATCACTATATTATCCACCGATCTGAATGCTGATCACAACGCTCTTTTTGCCTGCTTCTTGAAGTTCTATAACATGGTTTGATTGTATTGTAACTAGGTTGGAAGGACATTCATTGGGCAATAAACTAAAATTGTTATTGTTCACGTTTCTCATCACTGTTCGTCTTTTGAAGTTCACCAGATTAGATATGTTTATTTAAAATAGATTTCTCTTAAGTTTCTGAAGTCTGGTAGATATTCATACACTGTCCTCATAAAAAAAAACAAAATACATAAAAATAAAGATCTGAGGTCTTCTTGGCATTGTTCTCCTCTCATAATTTCATTCTGGTTTTGTGAGAAAAATACCTTGCCACCACATATTTTGTACTCCGCCCAAACTCACCTCTTGGATCCATCACACCCCACATTCTCCTGGTTCATCCATTAAGCCAGACGTGCTGGCCAAGAGTGAGCTGGACATCTGCAGTCAGCAACATCTCATGATCCAGTGTGTCAGAAAGTGTACCATCATCTGTAAGTGTTAAACTTGGATTTGATACCTAGAAAACTGCAATTTCTATAAAATCAGGTTTTCAATGTAGTAGTTCTCATTATTTAACCTCCCCTCACTTCTAGGCTTCAGTCAATTGAATGCTGCCAAGTCTCTTAGTCTCCTTCTTAGCCACTGCCAGGGTTTGCGTTCTGTCTACTGAATCTAGATTCTAGACTTAATTGTTTCTCCAGACTCCAATAAACCAAAGAGCAATGATTGCAGCAATGATCTGTAGCACCAAGAGATGAACCTCAAAGAGGACCACAACATTGTCATTGGATTTGGAGGTTTGCATGCCTCAATGACCCAAAGAACTATGTTGACTGGAGTCAGGGCTTTATTCTTTGGCTCTTGGTAGGGTCAGCCATGCCAAACATGTCGGAGGGTAGAGGCCAGACTAAGAGTGGTCCACCAGTCCTCCAAGTTCAGGGGTTCAGCTCAGGGCTAACAACCTTGACTGGTAAAACAAAATTGTTAAGGAAACCACAAAGAAGAATCCTTCTACATCTGAGTGTGACAGTATTTCTGAATCTCCACCCAGGACTTGCATGACTGACAGTGGTGAAAACCGAGAGGAAGCTACTGACACGATGAAGGAAGCCCTGAACATTGCCAGAGATGGAGGACCTTCATTGCTGCTCTAAATGCCAGCAGCATAATGGGCAAAATAAGGAAAAAAAACAAGAGATGTTCATAAAAACAACTGACTTTTTCTTTCAGTTAACCAACCATTTAAATTCTACAAATTGCTTCCCAGCCCCTGAAGATTTTTTGACCACTTCCATCAAATCTCAAATGGAGTTTCACCAGAGTTAGATGGGATTGCCCCCATGTGGTGCTACTGGAATGAACAAATATCACAATTGGCTTGGGTCTGATTAAAGCACAGTACATAGTCATCTGTCTTTCTGCATTTAGTGGTTTATTTCTTTATGACTTCATTCAACAGTGTGCACTTTTATTTATTCAACATTTGATTTGAAATAAGGTGCTGAGGATCTCTTTCCAGCATTGAACATGAAGTAATCTGTCACTTTTATTACAAAATTTATTGGAGTGTCATTTGGGTTTGAATAAGGTACTGTTCTATTCTGCAGTGTTTATAAAGTACAATCAAGGTCACCAATGAACAGTATAACACTTGAAGTTTCAACAAGACCTCTCTTCTCCTGAAGATGGAGACTCACTGTAGAATTTTCTGATTCTCTTGTGTGGTCTGGTATCATTCTTACCTACCCGATATTACACTTCGTTTCACAGCTGATTAGGAATGAAAACTTCTGTTGGCTCACTGTTGTGGACACTTTTAGCAATCTCACAGTAGTCTACATGGGACTCATTATCACAGCCAGAACTCAAACCCAGGACATTCTGAAGCTGGCTGATTCAATGAACAATTCATTGAACAATACCTGTTCATTATCTGGCACTTCAGTGGTCCAGATCTGGGTGGAGAATGGCAGAGATTCATTTTAGAGCAACGCACACAAAATGCTGGAGGAATTCAACAAGTCTGGCAGCATCTGTGGAGGGTTATAAACAGTCGACATTTTGGGTTGAGACCTTTTGTGCACAAAATGCTGGAGGAACTCAGTAAATCAGGGAGCATTTATGGAGGGGAATAAGCAGTAGACACTTCAGGACAAGACACTTCATTGGGACGGAGGGTCTTGGCCTGAAACTTTGACTGTTTATTCCCCTTTTTGGCTTTCTGAGCTCCTCCAATGTTTTGAGTGTGATGCTCAAGATATCCAGTATTTATAGAGTCTCTTGTATTTGAGATTCAGTTCAGAATTGTCTGCATTTAGTACATAGACAACAAATGCCCTGTTGAATATAGAGGTCTCAGAACTGCCACCTGAATCTCTCAGTTTGCTTGACCATTGGATTTCCGATAGGCTTACCAGATATACCAGATCTGGCCCAATAAATCCATCTTTTTTTCTTCTGAAAGGATGCATTTATAAGCTTCCTTTACCTAAAGTCAATATCAGTTCATACTGTACATTCATCATCAAGCTAATGAATGTGGCTAAAAGAAATACTTTTACTGGAACAGTTATCATTATTTTTACTTAGTGGTGGACAGCATTAAAAAAACACTGATTTGAAAATATGGCCTGATAGATCAAGGAAGTAAGAGGAACAACTATGTTTTAAATTGGATTTCCATGTGTTTCCAGGACATCACCAACAATGTAGAAGTAATGGATCCTCCAGTGGCTGGTAACCATGACATCACTGACTGTAATACCATCAAGCAATCAGTATGTGTGAGAACCAAGACAAAAATATATTATTTTAAGAAAGTAAAGTCTGCCTAAGGGAACCTAAAAGAAATTAACAGGAACATTCTACTGAAAGGTGCCTCGATTTTGGAAAAAAAATGGAACATTTTAAAAAATGTCAAATGGATGAGAATGAAGGGCTTCTGTAAAATGGTCAATTAAAAGAGGAATTTTAAAAAAAACATCAAGTGTAAGGATGGTGAGGAAAGTAGGTTAAATGAATACAAATGAAGCATCTTAAAGGGATATTGTGTGTAAGTAAAGCACAGAACCCAAATGTAAACACATGAGATTCTGCAGATTCTGGAAAGTCAGAGCAACACACACAAAATACTGGAGGAACTCAGCAAGTCAGGCAACATCTATGAAGATAAGTGGTTGAAGTTTAGGCCTGAGACCCTTCTTCAGGACTGGAAACGAAGGGGGCAGAAGCCAAAATAAGAAAATGGGAGGAGGGAAAGGAGTACACATTGCACATGATAGGTGAAACCTGGTGAGGGGGAAGGTGGGTGGAGGAGGGGATGAAGTGAGAAACTGGGATGTGCTAGGAGGGAAAGGTAAAGGACTGAAGGGTTCCTCATTTGCCCATCACCTCTCTCTGGTGTCCTTCCTTTTTCTCTTTCTCCCATGGTCCACTTTTCCACTTATCACCTTGCAGCTTCTCACTTCTTCCCCCCTCCCCCACACATTTACCTTTCCCTCACCTTTCTTCACCTATCAGCTGCCAGCTTGTACACCTTCCCCTCCCCCACCTTCTTATTCTGGCTTCTACCCCCTTCCTCTCCAGTCCCGATGAGTGGTCCTGGCCCAAAACATCGACTGTCTATTCTCCTCCATCGGTGATGCCTGACCTGCTGAGTTCCTCCAGCATTCTGTGTGTATTGCACAGAACCCAGACAATAATATCATAACTATGAGAGAAGTTAAGAAGCTGACATTCTGAAAGATTAAAACAGCAGAGAAGAGATGAATGGTTGAAGTTTTTAGTTAATATTTCTCTAAATTACTCTTTGGAGAGTAACCTCTCTTGCTTGTGTTACTCATAATATCCTGGAGAATATTAAATTCAGGCACTGAATAATATTGTGAAGGAATTATCAGCCACTGCTGAAGATCTACAAACATTTGAAAAGATTCTATTTTTGATTTGGCCAACAGCAAGCCGGTATGCCTCATAGTATATTCTCAGTGTGAGGCTTGATCACCACTTATATTACAATCAATACCTAGGATAAAATAGGAAGCGCAAAACATTGTCTGATAAAGTTCTGCATGTCTTCAGAAGCACCCCTTGATCATGTCTCAGAAATTCCTCTCTGATGGGTCACAGAGTTATGGAGTCCTCTGAACATACAGCACAGAAACCGGCCCTTTTGCTCAGATCATCCAAGTCTACTTTTGAGCCTCCTACATCCTTCCATGTCTTACCTCTTCAACTGCCTGTCTAAATATCTTTTGAACATGATTGTGTTGGATTCTATCACCTCCCCTGGCAATGAGTGCAGAAGCTAATATCCCTGGCAGTAATTCCCAACTTGAAATAAGTTGACAGTATTTATGATTGGGAAGAAATTAATTTGCCGCAATGAGTAAGTAAATCTAACAACTTCTGGAATATGCACTAGTACAGTCTAACACAAAAGTCTAGAGGTCACTGTCAGTAATTTCCAAACAGTACAGTTTTGCAACTTGATTACTGTGAAATCTGCAGAAGTCAGCGAACTGAGCTGAGTTTATCATTAACCCTGAAGTTTCTAACTAAACTGTAGTTTAGGAACACTCTAAAACCTAAATAAAGACTGCATCGTTAAAGTATGAACTGTCATTCTCTTAAAATTCCATACCTTTATATAAAATTTAAAAATTACTTTTTTAAGTTATTTCTTCTAAAATTTATGATGTCTCTACCTTATTTTAATCTCACTTGTATGCTCCTGTCTCTATGGTATTCAAAATGTTTCAAACCTATCTTGAATATGTTACCTTTTGCCTTCTGGTTTGCCCTGTAAGAATTACCTCAAGGTGATTGGCTAATCAGCCATTTTACTGCCAGCACTGATGCCAGATGCCAGAAATTCCTGGGAACCAACACTGAGAAAGGTTAAATTCATGCTATAGAGATTGATTTTCTTCAGTTCCAAAACGTCAACTGAATAGTAGGATGTTCCAGTAAAGGAAGAGCAGAACTTGAGGGAGTAGAAAGGGCTTGGAGTGCCTCCGTGGTAGTCAGCTATGTCATAATGCTATTCTGTTAATGAAGTGCATTCAAATATTTTACATGTTGTTTTATGGGAATGCAACCAACAAATTTCAACACTAAAAATAATGAGCATTGAATAATATGTATTTTTTAATTGCTGTTGGTTGTTGCCCAGAATACTGAGAGACCAACCATACACATCCTTGCAGAGTGCTATAGGAATTTCCATGACTACAAGAAAGAACATAAGGCTCTGCAGTTTAAGGTCATTTCCAAATGATGCCAGTCCTTTAGTACTGCACTAAAGGAGCAGTGGTTAAGGCTTCTTTCTGATAGAAGGTGACCCTATTTCCGAGGCAGTTCCTAACTTCTGATAATCTTATAGACAGTACAAATCAAAAGAAAAATGGTAGGCTTGAAGGAGTGATAAATTCCCGCTGGATTTGACTGGGGTTTCTTATATGATTTCTGCTGTTTTTAAGATACATGGACTGCGAACATTGGTGACAGATGTTAAACCAAGGAAATAAAAATAAAGAGGATTAATTTCAGGCACAGGTTTGCAAAATAATTTAAATTTATATGCAAATATATGTTAAATGTCATTTATAACATGTAAAACTTTGTATAAATTCAAAAGTCAATGGAATTCAATTCATAAAGGTAATCTAAAAAAGGGATTTGCATCAACTATTTTGATGAAAGGCAATTAGCAAAGATAATAAAATAAATACGAAGTGAAAATGTTAATTCAATCATTAGAAAATGCAATGATTAGAAAGAACATGTCTTCACATTTGCATCATGTGACTTTACACCATTAGATCACAAAAATATGCCTGCATTCATAAAACTACAAAGAGCATCAAAGCTGATTCCAGTGCAAAGCAATTTGGCTCCGAGCAAAGATGAAAGAAACTTGACCTTAACACATTCCAGATCAAAGGCATGGGAAAATTTCAATGAAATTTATAAATTGTTTAACAAAGGCATAAAATGTTGGAAACATTCAGGAGGTCAAGCAACATCTGTGGAAAGGAAAGCAGTCAACATTTCAGGTCAAAGACAAGGGATTGGCCCTGCTTATCTTTCTACAGATGCTGCCGGATGTGTTGAGTCTTCTTAGCATTTTCTGTTCTTTTATCTCAGATTCTGAGCAGCCTCCATTTATTTCACTTTTAGGTGATAAAATATGGAGTGGCAAAACAGAACACATGAAAATCATAGGAGGAAGCAAGCTGTCGTATCACCCAACTGCAATAATCTCCAGGATACATCTTAACCACCAACAAAACAGTACTGTCTCACTTTACTCCACCCAGTCACCACCACCATCCACTGTTCGCACCAAGGAGTCAAGCAACCTAAGTGCGAATAGGGCGGATCTTCTGCTGACTCCCGTTCACTGGTTGTCTCCCTTGGACTACAAAGCTTCTTTTAGCATTATTCTAGGTGCTGGTTTCTATTTGGAGGCTGCCTCCTGTGCATCAGACTGCCTCAGAGCAGCATCAGACCATAAGTAACTGGCTGGCTGTACTCCCAGAATAGGTATGACAGGTCGTGCAGCCCTGTGCTAGGCTTACTGGCTATCAATCATGGTTGTAAAATGGAATATTTGTGAATGCCCTTGACATTGGAAAACAATTAAAAGGATGCAAGACCTTCTGTACTATGGAAATATGTTATAAATTTCAAACATGCGCATATATTTAAAACAATGAAGTACTGATTCAGGTTTAAAAGAAAGTTTACTCTCCCTCCTGATTAATAGCTGTTCCCACATGTCTGTGTCAGGCTAAATGTGGCAGTGGGTTAGTGAGTAGTTACACCAGCTTGTGAGACTAGTTAGCTGAGTTTTTGTGTTCCAGGACGAACACTCATCTGAGTGGACAACTACACTTCGGCTGATGCCCTAGCATCCTGAGCTTGTGTTCAGATAGGTGTGATAGCACTGGCATTGCTGTCTGGCATTTTAATCAGAAGATCTAGGCCATTATTTTGGGCTCCATATCTAAGAAGGGATTTTCTGACATTGGTGAGAGTCCAGAGGAGATTTATGAGAAGGATCCCAGGAATGAATGGTTACCGCATGAGGAGCATTTGATAGCTCTGGGCCTAAACTTGCTAGAGTTTAGAGGAATGAGGAGAAATCTCATTGAAGCCTACCAAATATTGAAAGGCCTAGATAGAGTGGATGTGGAGAGGATGTTTCCAATATAGGGAGAACCTAAGACCAGAGGGCACAGCCTCAGAATAGTAGGAGTTTCTTTAGCCAGAGGGTGGTGAATCTGCAGAGTTCATTACCACAGATGGCTGTGGAGGCCAAGTCATTTGGTACATTTACAGCGGAGGTTGACAGGTTCTTGATCAGTAAGGGCATCAAAGGTTACCGGAAGAAGGCAAGAGAATGGGTTTGAGAGAGAAAAGAAATCAGCCATGATTGAATGACTCAGTGAGCTACAAGCCTATCTCTACTCCTATGTCTTTTTGTCTCATGCTCTTATTATTTCAAAGCAGGTAAGAAAGAATAAGAACTACAGGACAAAAACATAGTCAAAAATTATTTTGAATTATATCAGTAAAGAGTTCAAATAATTTTGTATTCTTTGAACATAAGGTAATAGAAGAGACGCATTGGGCTTATTCAGAATGCATACATATACAGTTAAGAGAAATAAGACTTCCAGAGGCTGAATGAGCATTAATATTTTCAGTGTTGTGTATCCATGGTCCAAATGAACCAAACATAGAAACCTGGAGGCACAAGGGAACCTGGAGCAAAACATGAGCTGTTGGAAGAACTTAGTGGGTTACGCAATGTCTGTGGAGGAAAATGGACAGTCTGATGAAGGGTATTGACTTGAAACCTTGACCGTCCATTTCCCTTCACGGATGCTGCCGGACCCACAAAATTCCTCCAGTAGCTCTGTTTTTGATTCAATTGCAGAAACTTACCTCATCCAAAATTATTTTACCTTTAGGGTTATTACATAAACAAAATGTTATTATAAGTTTGATCTTGGCTTAAGAAATATGACTGTACAAATTTGTTAGGATCTAAAGGAACTTGGTTCTGGAAAGGCATACAAGAATTAAAGTAAGACAAGGTAGGTCTCTGGTAAGGAGTAGATTAGTGTAATATTAGACATTGTATAATAAAGTATTAGCAAACTAAGCCGCAAACTTGACAGTTCTATTACAGCTATAAGCAATAATGTTTGCAGAATTCCACTTCAATTTAACCAAATGCAACATTTTTCATGAGTTCCTTTTTGTGTTTATTTCAAAGATCAGAAAATGTCTATGTTCCCATTCCCCAGCCAAATGCATGGACCACTGCATAGGTCTGCTTGAATGGAAAATTCCCTCTATTAGATTCCCTTATTAAGATTTTTATGCCATTCTTTAAAGTGAAAAAAACGTTATCGTAAACGAAAACCAGGCAGTATATTGTGAGTAATAGTGTCAGGAACAGTGTGAATATTTCAGCTGTCACTCGGCATTGTTTAGTTAGAATCTATCTGCTATAACTGATATACTGATATGCAACCAATTTTGGAAAATCCACATTCCAACAAAAAAGTGCACTGTACCTCATTTGTGTCTTAGTGTGTGCATCGAATTAATAACAGCTTCCTGTTTGACTATTTCACAAGACTGAATTCCTTTGTGAGAGCTAGGTTTGTTGGAAAGCAATTCAACTTTTTCAATGACCTGTTCCATAATAAAAGAAATCTTGTTATATAACAAGTTATTGAAAAAGTCCATGCTCTATGCCATCCTACAGTTGCAGCTGAGGAAGCTGGCGCATCAGGAGATTACATAAGTAAGTCTTAAGGTGGAAGAGTCAGAGACAGGAAATAATCGAAAGCACTATTAATTTTATCAGAGGATCTTGTTAGGTTTGTCTTGTCTCTGAAAAATTTACTCCAATATTCCCTTAGAATTTATCTTTGGTTTTGCTTATCTATGATTTAATTAATAAAAAAACATCTGAAGTACTATTTTTGTGGTGAAGAAGTAGTTTATCTAAATTCAAGTACTTTCTTACTACGACCAAACTGATTTTAAGTTGATTTTTCTAGTTAGGTAAAAACAAAAAAAAAGGAAATTCTGAGATGGCTAAGCAAGCATATGTGGAGAGAAAACACAGAGTTGATGTTTCAAGTCAGTGACTTTTCTCTGTCTGAAATATAAATTCTGTTTCTTTTCTATACTGTAGAAAATGCCTTTGTCACTATGTCCATTCATCACTTTCTATTTTATTTCAGATCATTATTTTTAGTATTTCACTTTTAGATCATCAATTTGGTAAAGCTTTATTTCAGATCAACTACCCTGTCTCCTGACCATTCATTAAATAAATATTGGTATATTTTAAGTTAAACATTAAGCATTTGATTTTGTTGGCATTCTGTAGTATCATTCAAAAGGATGATATAATAATAAATAAACTGAACAAGGTAAACTTTTTTTAATGTAAAAGAAAAATAACCTTATCTTTCATTACCTAATGAGTATTTCCTAAAATTATGTTTTGAGGTATGACATCCAATAATGAGAATTATGCTCTGAGTCTATTATTTTTCACCCAGTGATGCATTGCTCTGATAATGAATTGCTCTCACTAAATCCTAGGGATCAATTCTAACCTAACCTTTCCAGAGCACGTTGGATGCGTGGATGAATACAATTGCCCGAGTAAACATTTCTCAGCTGGTCTCCTATTAAGTATTGAATATGGACAACAAAACCTTCTGAGATGCTTATGAATGGCATTATTGGAATGTGCAGACTGTGAAAATCTCCCTCCAGAATCTTGAGAGGAGGAGAATCACAGAGACATACAGGAGAAAATTGAGCTGTTTAGCCTACCAAGTCCACAACAAACTCTCTGGCCATTGATACTAATACTATTTCCCTTCATTTGGACTGTATCTTCCTATGCTTGCCTTAATGGTAGCACATTATTGCAGTTGGGAGAACCACTGCCTCATAATGCAAGAGACCCAGGCTCAGTCATGACCTTGGGTGTCGTCAGTATGGAATGTATGTATTATCCTTGGTCTTCCTCTCAACTCACAAAGATGTACAGATTTGTCGGTTAATTGGCCACTGTAATTTGCCCCTAGTGTGTAGGTGAGCTGTAGAATCTATACAGAGTGTAAAATAATGTAGGGAGAATAAAAATGAGACTCATCTACTTTGAGCATAAATGAAAAGATGTGGCCGATGGATGACGTGGTCTTAATGGGTTGAAGGGCGTATTTCCGTGCTGTTTCTCTGCATGAGTCCATGACTCTATTTAATTGTCTCTGAAACATAGTAATTTTATCAGATTTTACCACCTTCACTAGCAGTGTGTTCCACATATCAACAAGTCTGTGTTAAATCTGTGTACCCTTCCGATTCCCTTTAAAGCATCTTCCTCTTACCTCAAACCTATGCCCTTTTGTTTCTGATACACTTAACACAGGAAATAAAATTGACATTCTACTCAATCTATGTTCTTATAATCCTCTATATTTTTATCAGGTCACCCCTCAGCCTTGACTACTACAGGGAATTGTGAACAGGAAATGCATTAGTTATTTTACAATATTTGTCTTTTGCAGCAGAAAGAATAGGAGATCCCCATAAAATGGGAGGGCAGAGAGTTTCTCCATTTAGCTCCTTTAAGCTATGTTATTTTCTGTGTGTAACCTACAGAATGGATTAAATCAGGGTCACCTAATGAAATGATCTAGTTATCTTGCTGCCGATGGGGAATGAAATTGTTTGCTCGAATTTATATCACAGCACACTACAAGTTCAAATTCAGACCTCTGATAAATATTATCAAAGCAAACCCTTGCAGGTTTCCCTCTTGAAAAGATCAATATTATTGAACTCACTACTGAAAACTTGAGGAATTGTTTTGGGAATATAGAGAAATATTTCAGAGTTTTATCTTACCTATGATTCAATTGGTTGGGTTGAGCAGTGTTTTGATCATTTCAACTAAACTCTGAGCGTAAGAATCAGAAAACTAAGAAACTCAAAACAGAACTGCACTTATCTCCTAAAAATGTCTGCAATATGTCAAAATACAATCCACAGGAAATATCTTACAATTACAATGTATGAAGGGGCAGCTTGACTTGAATATAATTTGTATTTTTCATTTCTCTAAAGTACAGGATAAGCAGGGTTTTATGCAGGGCAGTAGCAGGTAGTTATTGAAATGAGATTGCAAAGGCACAAAGAAAAGATGCTGAAATCAATTCTGGAGGGCAATCAGATGCACTGACATATAGAATAAACAAAGATGTTTGCAATAGTGGACACAAACCATTTAGGAGCTTGACGTTCAGATGTGAGTGAAATGTGGTGTCTCAGTGTGCAGGTAGGAGAGGAGATGAAAAGCTTTTGGACAGGATTTCAAATTCTGGTTTTGGTTTTACTAGACTTTATCTGCTGGAAATTCCAGGTATTGATGCCCTAACGTCAGACTGATATTCCTGCAACTCAAAGCTGTTCAAGGAAGTGGAAAAGGGACAAGTCTATTGACTCAATACAGGAGAATAGGCAATCAAACAGGTAATAACAATTTCAGGCAACATTTCCTTGCTGTTACAAATAACTCAAGTGTCATAAGCTGATAAGAATATGTGCCTTTGCTTCCTAAAACTTCTTAAAATGTCTTTCTCCATTATCCATTTAGAAACACTTGACAGTTTTAAATTGGACAAAAAGGACAGATTTGGTATTTCCAGCATCTGCAGAATTCCTGTTATTTGCGTTTTTAAGATTTGGTATATTCATTTGTTCCCCTGGAGAACATGAGAACTTGTGCCTGGATTCTATGCACAGTAGTGGACTAATTTGTGAATGAGAAAATGGATCAGCTCCAGATGTGATTGTGTGGTTGGAGGACAATTCAAGATGCTTAAGACACAACTGTGAGGGATCACACTCATGTCATTCAAAGTGGCAAAAACACAGGAAAATAATACCATCTTTTTTCACTAAAATTAGCCATGTAATTTATACCTTTCAAGTGAATGATCTGACAAGACAAATTATAGGAATGGAGTAACATACAGGTCAGTCTAGAGTCAGCTGGCATGCAGGTATGTGTATAATCATTATGGCAGGGTGTGAATATGGAAATATGGGGTTGATTATCCAATTCTTACTTAAATAACTGTGTGTGTTTTCTATTCCTGTTCAGCAAAAAGAAAAAAAAAATCAGGCAGACAAGTAAATAAGGAAAAAACACTTCCACACAATTTGTTTTAGAGGAAGCACACTTATGTATCAAACATTAGAGACAGAATCACTGAATTGAGGTCACAAGCATTCATGGTTCACCTTTGTAGTTCATAGTTTATACTCATCTAGTCCTTCAGTTTAGCATAGCTTCATATCTCACACTCTATTAGTAATACATGTAATAAGTTTCCCTGACCTTCAGCTACCCACACCCCTTGCTGGCAAATGTTAATTCAAAACAAATGGCCTTGCAAGATACCAGCTGATCTTTTGAATGGCTTGAGATTTACATCCCCAATAATAGAATGTTATTTGTCTACCTTTTTTAAAAAATTCAATCCACTTTATCAAAGAATCATTTTGCAACAAAGGGAAGCATTCAGATAGCACCATATCTCATCACAATATAACTCCAAATAATGACACTTTGATAACCCTATCTACTCGTAGATCTGTGTCATAAATGAGTATAGTGTTTAATTTATTCCTTTATATTGGTATTTTTGGAGGAAAGCTATAAAATGAGAACTTTGAATTCCACTTCAGTTTTGCAATATTCAAGGAAATGAAAATTCACACCAATTTGACCAATATATGAAGATAGTTGACATGTTAATATATTAGGTGGACCAAAAATCAGAAACTGCTTTAAAACAGTTCAGACTGAAGAGTGTAGAGATGAACATTATAGAAACAATCACCCATCTCCCTTCAGATCGTGTATCTTCAGCATTTCCATGTGTCTTATTCTGGTGGCCTCTCTGTTTCCATCTGAGGATAACCAGCGGCAGATCAGAAAAAGCAGAAAAGTTGTATATTAAACAAATAAAAATTGATCTATTTTTATGATGACATAATGTAATTTAAGTTACAGTGTTGGATGCTCCAGACTGTTTTATGCAATAAAATTCCTTTCATTTATGCCACCAGATTGAAATGCTCCATTTTTTGCTCTTTTGAAAGTGATGTTTGTAAATCTTTGTCCACAAAGATTAAAGTTCTGACAGAAAATGGGTAGCAGTATGTTGCATTCTGATCGAGTCCCAACTTTGTCTGCATTACTGCAGAGAGATATCGGGCCACATTTTTGTGAATAGGATCCAGAATATTTGCCTTCCATATTCACCATATCAGCTCCAGAATGCTGATTCTGCCAGGGCAACAGGGCCTTTGCTGATGGTATACCTTTGATGAATGTTCTATGGTGGCGTGAGTATCCACAGGCAGAAGCCCTCTGAAAACCACTGACATCTGCTTTTAGCTTTGTCAGCTGTTAAAGTCGTCAGTATTTTTCTCATTTTTTTCAGATTCTTTGACGCTGCGAGGTGGTTAGCTGTGATGGTACATACCTCCCTTTCACTTATCTATAGAACAGCTATTTGCCACTTCCCTTATATTTGTCTCCACCATTGAAATGCAGACATCCAACAAAAACTAGCGGTAAGGTGATAACACACCTTATCTCCTTCATCATTGACCTCCGTGGCAGAATAAGCAGAAGGCCAGGATGCACTTCGCAGCCACCCCCTCAATGTTACGTCAAGGAAGTGCAGAAGATACATTTGATTCAGACTCATTTGAATCAGATCACCAATCCCAAGTAAATGTTGTACCTTTGTTTTACCTATTGCTTCATCAATCTTCAGGTGATTTTTTTGAAACTTAAGAGTATTTATCAGAAATAAATTAAATAACACAATAAAGCCCATTAGTATATTCAAGCAGATGTCTGAGAACATACCACCCGAGTCCTGCTCCATTTCCCTGGAGGTCTATCAGATACAGATGGTCAATTCACCTGGACCTCTGTACCTATTACCAGTTAGTGCAGGTACTGTAAATAGGCACTGTGCATAACAAGTTCAGGTAATGGCTAGATCTAGGATCGTCCAATGATCTAAAGATTGCTAAAAAGCAATAAAGGATGAGAACATAATTATAATGTACTCAGCTATTTAAAAAATCAATTAAAACATTTCAAACATAAAACCTAACTTATGAAGGGCCTTGACCTGAAGCATTGACTGTTTATTCCCCTCCATAGATGCTGCCTGACTTGCTGAGTTCTTCCAATATTTTTTTGCGTGTAGCTCAACATTTTCAGCATCTGCAGCTTCTCTTGTGTTAATAGAATTGTAACTTGACTTTATTCTGCCCTTTCTGCAGTCGTCCCACTGAAGTGCATGGACTGTTGAATCCTGCATTACTTCCAGCTTGGCGCAGATGCCAAATTGTCCTACTCAAATGCAAAGGAATTCTGGAAGGAAAATCACCAGTGAAGCAGAACTTCTTGCAAGACCCAGGAAAATCTGAGAAATTGAGACTGGACAGAGCACTTGCTAATTGAAAGCAGTTTTGATCATGGTAATAATCTTCCCAATTCACTTGTGATTATAGAAGTAATGTAATCTTGGAGATGGGAACTGCCATCTCAGTAACAAATGGATATTGTATAGCCTTAAGAAAGTGAGAAAAGCAAAAATCAATGGTATACTTTAAAAAGTACAACCTTGTTATATATCTTGAATATGCAAAGACTTTAAAAATAAAAGAAAATAATGTTCTTGTTCCATGTAATGACCTTGATACCTCAGATGAGATTATTCCTGAAAATCTTCCATGGTAACAACAGTAGGAAACATACTGAGATATAAACTGAATTATAATGATCATAGTAAGAAACAGTAACACTGCCAGAGGATGTTAGGCTTAATTCAATTATATTCTTTCATTTTTGACGATTCAATTACGTGCCTTACATTCTTTGTAGCAATTCCATGTTTACAATACATTTAAAATATGTTATTACACCAACCATTTTAATGAGACATTTGAACAAGACTACTCGTGGTTGACTGCTATGCCAAATAAAGATTTACATTAAAACTGGATCCTATGATTGCAATTTAATCAACAACTTTATAAAAATAATGCATGTAATTCTGCCACCACTAATTTGAGAATCATAATGTAAGAACACCATGTAAAACACTGAGTATCCATCCCCTGCCAGCTTAACCTAATTTCTTTCACCAGCATTTAAAATTAAAAGGTCATTTTTTAACCCCACACACCACTTCCCATATTTACTCAACAGGGTTCTGCAGCATCTCAAACAACATTGGATCAGGTTTGATGAATCCATTTTGATGTGGCGTTAGAACTTCTGTTCCATGCTCCACCTTATTTACAGCTGATTGTCGAAATGACCGACTACAAGCAATAAATAATTGCATGGGTCAAGCAGGTGATGCTTCATTGCAAAGATCATATAAAGGTAGATATTTGTGGCACAGGTCAGACTCAGGTGGTCAGCACTGACACAGGAATAATGAGAAACTCCTTTTATATTGTTTTGAAATGAGCAGCATCTGGTGATTAATCTATTACTGAGGCACAGTTGTCACACCTGGGTTTGGATGACTTTTCCAGAAAGGTCAGCTTGGTGTCACTACAACCGATATAGGAAAATTACAGACACAGAGATCACAACTGCTCTATGCAGCAAGGTTGCTGTGCCACTTTTAAAACATATTATTATTTTCAGTACAATGTAATAAAAACTCAGAAACAAATACAATGATAGCAGATGATTGACTGTGACAGGGGGCAGATTGTCAGCGGGAAGATAGAAGTGCAGTATGGTGTTTTCGTGAACCACCTGAGCATCCAAACGATATCTCAGTTGATATTTCTGCTGTTCCTAGCCTGATATCTTTAACGCTATGGTAATTCTTTAAAAACCAGTGAGTTTTTTTTTCTTAGTAGGTAATCAGATAACAGGCAATTATTGAAAGGGCTGACATTAGTATTTATAATCCTTATATGACAACTGAGCAAGTTGAGAAAACAATGGAATATCATTTCTGTGCAGAGATTAATGAAGTGCTTGAAGCAATTCCCTTTAGTCATGACAATACCTTCTAATTAATGCAACCAAATCAGAGACATTTACAGGAATTAGATTGCTGACTGCTGCAAATGCAAACTGTACAAAGCAAACCAGAAGTCCTTTTACACCTCATCAGAGTTTGTGCCAATTTGCTTTTGAAGCTATCACTGCCAGCCCTTTCCACTTATATCGCATTTTGTCCTATGGTCCTTGATTTCAGGTTTATAGTTCATAGAGTTATATAGCATAGCAAATAGGCCCCCACCCCACCCTCCATGTATGCCAAATACAAAGTACCCATTGACCCCAGTCCTACAGAATCCCATTTTATTCTTCAAACATTTATGTCTTCTCTCCCGCCACCCCAAAGATTCTATCATTCATCCACACTCAGGACAACTTACAGTGGCCAACTAACCCACCAAAGTCTTTGGGATGTGGGGAAATAAATAAAGCACTGGGGGAAATTCACATAATCATGGGGCAGTATGCAAGTTCTGCAAAGATCGCATTGGAAATTAGGATCGAGACTGAGATGCTGGAGCTATGAGATAGAGTATATAGATTGCCCGTGCCACCCGGTCCTTGGCATGTGCTGTATTCATCCAACTACAATGAGAATTGAGAATGACTGATACATTTGCCCATGGTTCCCACCAAAAACTTCCGTATTCTTTCCAAGAGCTATTTTAGAAAACTCCTCTCATCCCCCGCCACCCACCACAATGTCAAACAACTATTAATGAGTCTTCTTTGACTTGTCCAGGAAAATGTCAGGATCTGCTGAAATTTCAGTCCAATGATTAATTTGAAACGTAGATCAAGTACTGTAGGTGCTATTCTTCCATTCCTGTATTATTGAATGATGAAGAAGGATGGATGCAGGCAAATTTTGAATCATTCGATGTGTCTTCTTTCAAGCAAGAATTTGAATTTTTATTGAATACGATGATGATAAGTATTCTGCTGACATTTATGGAAATTCAAATATTGACATCTACTACTTGGTCAGATTCTTAATTTATTCCTCGATGTATTGCTCAAGGAGTATAACCAATTCTAAACATATTGGCAATGAAGGGTAAGCTTCCTGTTGCTCACTTCTCAAAACCTATGATAAAATAACAAGGCAAATAAGATTATTTATTGTCATCTATATTCTTTTTCAGCCTTTGCCCATCTTCCTGACATAATATGTGGAATGATGCATCACTGGAGGAAACTATTTAGTTTATTTGAGTTTATACGAGTAGCATATTCTAAATATTCTGGATGTTCACTATTTAACTGTAGATGACGTATTGGCAAAATATTCAAATGGTACATCAAATGTATCTCTAAGACAGAAAATATATATAAATAGATGTGTTGTAAATTCTCCCCTGTACGTTGAGGAGGTGCTGCAGGGTAAATGAGTTCAAAGCATTATGAACTAGAGTAACACATGCACACTTAGGGCCTTTCTTCTGTGAGCTCCGATGACCGTGGGAAATGGACATCGCAGAGTGCTGGCAACAGACTGGCAAGAAAAATGGTCAGTGGGGAAAACTGGACGGATTGGGGTGGATAAAGGACTGTATGGTGAATTGGAGAGTTGGTTAAGTTTTAATGAGAGGGTGGGGAGATTTGGTGAGAAGATCATGGATGAGGGATTGTGGAAGTGGAATTATTGGGATGATGATCACAAAAAAGCGGCAGATTTTGCAGCCAGTGGTTTGAAAGTAGAGCACTAAGATTCAGGTATGTTTAGACAGCAGTGAGTGTTGGGAGAAGTTAGGAAGGGAGATATGGAAGTCTAATGGGAGTTGGGTGCTCCGCAGGAAGGGTCTATACAGAATACAGTGAAAGCTTACTACAATAAACAAGAAGATGAAAATAAATCTAGCTTAAGGAAGATAAATGGCTCACAATTTCCAGCAGTAACATGGGTATATAATGCTGGAGTAAATTCAATCTTCCATTTCTAAGATTATGTCCTTCATGAACTTCAACATACATGTATATAAGGAGTTGTTAATTCTCTACCTTGGCCACCCCTAACACTGAAACCTTCACTAAACCAGCTCATCTGGATGGTTGACATTCAAAACTAGGAATTCAAATCCAATTGCTGTCACAAGAGATGAACAAGAGTGTTGTGAAAATGCCTGAAGGATATTCTCAAAGACCCCATAAAATAGAAATGTGGATCTCCCCCACCAGTCAAAATGTAATTTTTAGTCACCACAAAAGCACTCATCAGCTCAAATTTTTTGATATGAGCATGCAGATGTCAAGTAAAAACATGGAAGGAGTACATTCCCTCTTGACCATCAACCCACCCACCCACCCACCCACCCATTGTTCTGCTAATAGACAATGTTGCTGAGGGAATTCAATGGGTCAGGCTGCATCTATAGAAGAAAATAAACAGTCGATGTTTCGAATCGAGATCCTTTGTCTGGACTATCCAGTGTCTTTGTGTGGTCTGTTTCCCTCCACAGATGCCGTATGACCTGCCGTGGACCTTGTTTCTGTTGTATTTCATACATTACAAAGGTGACTACACTTCAAAAATTACTTCACTGGCTGAAACGTTTCTTGCTACATCATGACCGAGAACATGATTAGGATCACTCAAGTACAATTTAGTCAGGACATCAGATAACTACCAAGAAATAAGAGAACAAATCTTTGTCAACTAAATCTAAAATGCATTGAAACTCAGGCAAGAGGTGAAACGATTATGTTCTAGTCATTCCAAACTTAAACTCCAGACCATAGACTTTAAGATGTAATAAGAAATAAAAGGTCGTCAGAGTTCAGCAAAACAACTGCAATTTACAGGAAGAGGTAATTGATATGGAATACAAGTCAATAGCATTTTATGAGTGTAGATCAGAGAACAGCTCCAAGACTCAAAGCAGGGAATTCACCTTTCAGTCAGCTTACAGTTCAAGTTTGTTGAAGTACTGTATTCAATCAATTATGACATAAAGCAAGTTTGACTGTGACTTAAAACGGGCTGGAGTGTATTGATTTGAATAATTCGAGATTTACTGATTTGCCACCATCATTAGCTGCACTGAATCGATACTCCAGTGAGTTGCCCACGTCAGTCAAAAGGTATCTAAATCTATTTAAATTGAAGCTGTAAATTTCTGCAGAAAAGAAAATTGCTTGACAGATTTTTGACAGAGATGGGAATAGAGGGATAAAAGGCAAACTCCACATAAGGACATCTTGATCCACAGTTGGGAATAAAACAATTTAGTATTGCACTAACATAGACAGGATATAAATGTTTGTCTACATCATTAATCAAGCTGTCTGGATAAAAATGGAAAAGGCAGAATGAGCCGAATGGCCTTGTTTCATAATCTTGTGTTCTAACAGCTCATTACATTCTGCGTCTGTCTGTTATCTGTCTCTTAATCCACCTGAGTGACAACCCACTAAAGCTGGATTTGGCTACTAAATAAACCTCGTGTAACATCATGGAATTTGTCAAAATGTAAATGTTCAGCATGAGGGCACATAACACATCACCCAAGATGTAACGTCTCAAAGAAATGTGCGATTTTGACATATGACAGCGTTGATACAGGAAAATAACATGAAATGATAATGTACAAGATATAGAATGACTGGACTTCAAAATCTCTAATGTATGTTTTGTTTCAAATAATTTTCCATTCATATTCTTGTATTCCCACTTCAAGGCCGTAGATTGGGAAACTATCCAAAAAATCTTCATTAAACATCAATTGATTTTTTCTTTTGATTTCCCTTTGCCCTGCCCTCTCATTGGTTGAAAGTCTTTTCCAGGCTGGGATGTTCACTCAGTGGCCACTTTATTAGGTACACTTGTACACCTGTTTGTGAACACAAATATTTAATTAGCCAATCATGTGGTAGCAACTCAATGCATAAATGCATGCAGACGTACTCAAGAAGTTCAGTTGTTGTCAGACCAAACATCAGAATGGGGAACAAATGTGATCTAAGTAACTTTGATTGTGAAATGATTGTTGGTGACAGATGGGGTGGTTTGAGGATCTCAGAAACTGTCGATTTCCTGGGATTTTCATGCAAAGCTGTCTCTAGACTTTACAGAGAACAGTGTGAAAAACAAAAAGCCTCAGGTGAGCGGCATTTCTGTGGGTGAAAATGCCTTGTTAATGAGAAATGTCAGGGGAAAACAGCCAGACTGGCTCAAGTTGACAGGAAGGAGACAGTAACTCAAATAACCATGTGTTACATCAGTGGTGGAGAAGAGCACCTCTGAATACACAATACATCAAACCTCAAAATGGATGGGCTACAGCAGTAGAAGTCCATGAACATATACTCAGTGACCATTTTATTAAGTTAGGAGGTACCTAATAAAGTTGACACTGAGTATATAGTTCCTATAAAAAGTATTCACTGCCCCTTGGAAGTTTTCATATTTTATTATTTTTAAATTATGAGAACACTCAGTCCTCGTTTATTGTCATTTAGATATGCATGCATTAAGAAATGATACAATGTTTCTCCGGAGTGATATCACAGAAAACAGGACAAACCAAAGACTAACACTGACAGAACCACATAATTATAACATATAGTTACAGCAGTGCAAAGCAATACCATAATTTGATGAAGAGCAGACCATGGGCACGGTAAAAAAAAGTCTCAGAGTCCTGATCGACTCCTGAGTCCCCGATAGCAGGCGGCAAAAGGGAGAAACTCCCTGCCATAAAGCTCCAGGCACCAACAACTGCCGATGCATTGGAAGCATCCGACCACAGCCGACACTGAGTCCGTCCGTCCGAAAACTTCGAGCTTCCGACCAGCCCCTCCGATGCAGCCTCCCGAGCGCCATCCTCTGCTGAGCGCCTTCGACCTCGCTCCGGCCGCCAAAACAAGCAAAGCCGAGGATTTGGGCCTTCTCCTCCAGAGATTCCGGTTACCACACAGTAGCAGCGGCAGCGAAGCCGGCATTTCAGAAGTTTTCCAGATGTTCCTCTGTACTCTCATGTCCGTCTCCATCAAATCAGAATTGTGCACGGTCCCCTACTTGACAGATTACAGATATCATTCACTGGAGAGGCCGCGCACGCTGCATCACGTCGCCATCTTCTCCTCAGCCTCCATAGGATGTTTTACAATATTGAGTCACAGTGGACTTAATTTGGTTTGTATCAACAGAAAAAGACTCGTTTGTGTCAGAGTGAAAACAGATCTCTACAAGGTGATCTAAATTAATTACAAATATAAAACACAAAATAATTGATTGCATAAGTATTCCCCCCACCCCCGTTTAATATGACACACCACATCATCACTGGTGCAGCCAGTTGGTTTCAGAAGTCATATACTTTGTTTAATGGAGATCTATTTTTGGAGGCCTGTGTGCTGTCAAGGTGTTTCAATTGGTTGTAGTAAAAGTACACCTCTATCTGTAAGGTCCAACTGCTGATGAGTCAATATCCTGGCAAAAAAAATACACACAAAAGACAAAAGAACACCCCAAGCAGCTCCACAAAAAGGTTATTGAAAAGCACAAGTCAGGAGATGAATACAAGAACATTTCCAAGTCACTGAATATCCCTTGGAGTGTAGTTAAGTCAATCATCAAGAAATGTAAAGTATATGGCACAGATGTAAATCTGCCTAGAGCAGTCCGTCCTCAAAAACTGAGTGACCATGCAAGAAGGGGACTAGTGAGGGAGACCATCAAGAAACCAATGACAACTCTGGAGGAGCTACAAGCTTCAGAGACTGAGATGGAAGAGACTGCGCATGCAACAACTGCTGCCTGGGTGTTTCACCAGTCACAGCTTTATGGGAGAGCGGCAAAGAGAATGCCACTGTTGAAAATAACTCACACAAAATCTTGGCTAGGGTTAGCCAGAAGCATGTGAGAGACTCTGAAGTCTGCTGGAAGAAGGTTCTATAGTCTGATGAAACCAAAATAGAGCTTTTTGGCCATCGGGCTAAACGCTATGCACGTGATCAAAAACCCACCATCCCTACCATGAAACATGGTGGTGACTGCATCATGCTGTGGGGATGCTTCACCGCAGCAGGCCCTGGAAGGCTTGAGAAGGTAGAGGGTAAAATGAAGGCAGCAAAATACAAGGAAATCCTGGAGGAAAACCTAATGCAGTCTACAAGATAACTGCAATTTGCGAGAAGATTTGTTTTCCAGCAAGACGATGACCATAAGCAAAAGGCCAAAGCTACGCAGGAATGGCTCAAAAACATCAAAGTTAATGTCCTAGAGTGGTCAAGTCAGTGTCCAGACCTCAATCCATTTGAGAATTTGTGGCTGCAAATGAAAAGGGCTGTCAATCTCAATCCCCATGCAATCTAAAGAGCTTGAGCAGTTTTGTAAAGAGGAATGGGGAAAAATTGCAGCATCCAGATTTGCAAAGCTGTTACAGACCTATCCACAGAGACTCAAGGCTGTAATTTTTGCCAAAGGTGTATCTACTAAATACTGACTTGAAGGAGGTGAATACTTATGCAATCAATTATTTTGTGCTTTAAATTTGTAATTAATTTAGATAACTTCAGAGAGATCTGTTTTCATTTTGACATGAAAGAGCCTTTTTCTGTTGCTCTGGTCAAAAAAGCCAAATTAAATCCACTGTGATTCAATGCTGTAAAACAATAAAACATGAAAACTTCCAAGGGGGGTGGGGTGAATAATTTTTATAGGCACTGTATATTGATACTGAACCAAGCCATTCCAATTTCCATTAGCACTATTAGCATACACTCAGACCATTCTCTTTCCTGTGCCTTTGTCGTTCCAAGCGTGAGCTAGTTACCTAATATATGGTAGCACATTCCACATTATATACACTCCCTAGACAGAAAAGTAAGTTTGTTTTGTTAGGAACCTTATCCAAAAAAAAATGTAGTGCTGTACAACAATAAAATAAGCAATAATTTGGAACATTTCTGCTAAACATGAGCAATGGTTATTTTGCTCTTGCTTAAGGACAGTGTAGAAAGAACACATGCCTGGAAATCAACCCCCATTTTACAGCTGTAATTGTCACATCAGCATGTTACACTGAGCCTCCAAAATTCACACCATTAGCTTGACTGGAATGAACTTCAGTTAGAATTATGATAAGTTAATATTGAAGTTGTCTCCACCTTGTTTCTGGAGGGAGCATATCCCACAGATGGCAATAAAGAAACGTCGGAAAATGGAATGTTTTCTGGCCATTGGTCTGGATTTGGTGAGAAAATATCAGCACTTAGGTGAATAACTGAAAGAAACTATTATTTCCATAATATTGAAGAATTCCTTAAGGTACTATGATATGTTGCTGAGCCCATTTGCTGGACACCTTATGGAGAGCAATGTGGGCACAGATAGTAACAATAAGCAGTGAGACCTGCTTCTCAAATTTCAGTGTAGGAGAATGAAAATGTGGGAAGACATACAAATTAATTTAATTATTTCAGCGATTTTAATCATAAATAAAAGTGTTTTATGTTCTCAAATTTTAATTGCTCAAGTTAACGTTTTTCAAAATTTTCCTTTTGCATCAGAAGTATTCAGTGGTTTTGACAGATAGTTGGCAGACATTAGGCATCATCTGGCTAGCCACTGGTTTATGCAGCTTTTCTATAAATAGGACTTTTTCTGCCCCCACCCCATTCTGAATAGCAACTCCATTCATTCGCCTCCCACAAGGGATTCAGCAAGCTCTACACTTTAGCTAATGGATGTTTGGATGATACCAGTAATATGTGACCTTTATTCTTAAGTTGGAAGCGAGTGTGGGTGGCTTCTCATTGTTCAGTGAAGTGAACAATGAATCTGACAAAGCTTGTTTGGGTATCAAACTGCAATAAAATATTGCAGGCTTGCAACATAAAACTCCGATAACATTTCAACTATTGGGACAAAATCCTTGTTACTAATAGTGTCACTGCAGGAACCTTCACCAAGCAAACTGCAGTCCCTTAAGGTGATAGGTGCAGTATATTCAGGGAATCAAGCAATAAGTGGTCCTTGCAGGACAGGGGCACTGAGGTAAAAGATCAATTGTAATGTTATTGAATGCTAGAGCTGGCATATCAAGCCAAATGACCAATTCCTGCTTTTTATGTTCACCTTTCCAAATGTGGCTATGGAATCTCCAATATTATGAATAAATTAATTATATATATATATACACACCTTTATTCAGGAAGAAAAGTAACTTGAAGAACTAACTACTTGAAACCCCCTTTCCAAGAGAAGATGATGAACTCAACCTTGCAATAGTCATAGCAGAAGCACAGAATGAGATGGTTGTTGAGTCAATAACAAGCTAGTGTCAGATATTACATTCATTGCCAGATGGAGAAAGCCACGGCAAGAAATAACACTTTTTATGATCCTATTTTAAACTATAGTGTCTCATATTATTAGTCATCATCAGTGAAAAATATTAGCAGTGGTGGCTATTTAAATAATTTTTTTCAATGCTTCTGAATGAAACATTATACGTTATTAATAAGCTTCAGTGCAGTTAGCATGTCTCCCCCAGCAACAGCTGTCCAAAAGTGTGTGAACAGATTGCCGAAGAACATTAATGAAGCTTAGGATGTTAGGCTTGTAAATCTGTGTTCTCTGGTGGGGACCATCCGAATTCCAGGATTACCACAGACACTCATTGTTGCTGGATTTCTGCCAGTTCCTGGAACTTCCGTTATACAGGAAAAAGTGTAATCTTTATGTAAGCCCAGTGTTTACAGAGCAGATGTCACTGTGGGCGGAGCCAGAGACACATACTTCCATTGCCAAGTTGTTTAGCTAACCTGACTGAAGTGAATGCACCATGAACCCTGAAGGTCCTGGCGCATCCCAATCACTGTTCCCTCTAAGCTGCATGGGTGGGCAGCCGTGCAGTAACTGAAATGCTTCCCCACACGCAGAGCCTTTGTTGCCACGCAGCTGGAAGTTTCTTTTACATAATGTGCCATGCAGTTTTCAGGCCATGAAAAAATTTCCTGCTCAGAGCGATGGTTGGTCTGCGCAACTGTAAAAAAAAATTAGAGGGAACATCGATCCCAATCAGTGATGGTCTCCAGATGATCAAAATGCTCCTTGCCAATGCAAGGGGGAAGATTAACAAGTGCAGCTCAGCTCTTTGTACAAAAGCAGTATATGTGTTGGGTATGGGGGCTTCTGAAAGCCATTGGTCTTACCAGTTACAAAAAACAGACAGTGGGGTTGTGTGTTTCTGATCTTGTGCTCAATGCATCTGGTCCCATTTGAACACAGAATATTGACATCACTGGCAATTTACTTCCCCTTGCTTATTACTCATGAACTGAGTAGATTGTTAAAAGCGAACTGTATTGGTACATGTGGAGATTGTGTACTCAGGAAAATGGAGCCGGAAACTTGACTGTGCCATTCAGTAGGATGTGGCATTTAGTAGGATGTGGCTGATCTAAACTTGGCCCCATTTTCCTGTGCTCACCCCAATGCTCCTTTGACTCCCTTGTAGTTAATACATCTGTCACACCAGAGTCCTCTGGCTCCATCATTTTCTGGAGAAGATAAATCCAAAGGCTCATGCTCTTAGAGAAGCAATTCATTCTTAATTCTCCCTGAGATAGGTAAGCTTAAAGTTTAAATCTATTCCCCTTGGTTCTAGATGCCTCACTAGTGGAAACATCTCAGCATCCACCCAACAACCCTCAGAGTCAATAAGGTCACCTTCTGATTCCCTGTAGGACTGGGAAAGATCAGTGGATTTTGGCATGACATTCAAGCAGTTTCGTGGTTAATGTTACTCTTTCTTGCTTTTTTCAGTATCCAGATTATTTATTTAATAACATGAATTTTAAATTCCCCTCCTATTGTGGGCAGATTTAATTTCTGAATCACCAGCCTAGAACTCTGGTTGCTCGTCCACTTATTTGACCACAGTGTTACTGTCTGATCTTCACAGATCACCAGGCACTTTGCTCCAAGGGTTCAATGAATTTCAAGACCACCAGACAAACCATGATTTTATTGTTTACTAAGTTCATATTTAAACACGTGGGCATGTGGCCAAGTGGTTAAGGCATTGGACTAGCAACCTGAAGGTCGTGAGTTTGAGCCCCAGCCGAGGCAACATGTGTTGTGTCCTTGAGCAAGGCACTTAATCACACATTGCTCTGCGACGACACTGGTGCCAAGCTGTATGGGTCCTAATGCCCTTCCACTGGTGTCGTGGAGAGGGGAGACTTGCAGCATGGGCAACTGCTGGTCTTCCATACAACCTTGCCCGGGCCTGTGCCCTGGAGAGTGAAGACTTTCCAGGCGCAGATCCATGGTTTGGCAAGGCTGATGGATGCCTTTTATTTAAACAAATATAATTTCCTCTATGAAGACTGCACTGTAAGAAAATAAATAAATCATAAAATTATCGAAATCATAGATTAGAAAGTTTAGATTAGATAGCTTTCAGAAGCCTTTGTTATCAAATTTAAACCAAATAGTAGTCACATTGATAGTCACTTGAAATGTCCTTGTCAGTGGATGAGAAATTATCTGCTGCATGGAAAGTGATGACGATAAAAGTAATTAATTATGCCAGAGAAGAGAGATTTCAAAACCAGATGCAATCTGCAATTGAGGATGACAACATCAGCCTTAGATTGCAATTCTTGAATATTACATGCTATACACTTTAACAAGGCATTTCCTCTCTTTTTGTTCATCCAACAGTCACAGACCTTCACATTGACAGGTACAAGGTGAAAATTATGAGTTGACTTCAGCAAGATCCTGAACTGAGGATGACCCGTCCCTGAGCAGGGAGCAGAGAGACTTCTCATGTAGTTTTACTCACGTTTCAGTAACAGGCTCAGATATTGCAGGAGAGCCACAAAGGAACTATTCACATTGTGACCCTGGGAGTTTTTCAGCTTGCTGTTCCTGCTGTCACCATTGACTGGCTAAACCAAGGCACAGCTGGGATCCAGCAGGAATGCTGTCAAATTCATTATTGAGCAACAGATGAAAAAGGTATCTTGCCGATCCCAAGAATAGACTTGATTCTGTCGAAATGTTCAGCACCAGGGCAATACATGCTACCCAGTATGTTCTCATTTTGATCAATTTACAATTATTTAAGGTTATTGCTCTTTTCAGGCTTCAAATGATCCATGCACAAGTCAAGGCAGCAGTGTAGCACAGTTAGCAACTAGAAAGATCAAACCCAACAGATTGGAAATTAATATTAGATTAGAATCTGTCTCCAGAATTAAAGATTTATATTCAGGATCAAAGTCAAATATTCAGGTTTTCCGTTATAGAAACTTAGTGTTCCAGATAACTCAAATAATGTGACTAAATCTGTAATTTCACAAAGCCTTTACTCCAGATGTGCTAGAAATGTTGATTATTCTTTGCTTGACCAGCTCCAATGTTGAAGCTTCTGGGAATTTTAAAAGTCAGAAATTGGTATGTAAATAAAATTGTGAATTATGAATGTAACCAAATTATCCAATTAACATTAGTATCCTCCAACTATTTGACTGTAACCATATAATAAAAACCTACACACTCAAGCAGTCTGAGTGACGAATGAACAGCCAATCCACATATCCTAAAAATAAGGCAATAATTATCTAGAGCTTTATAGATTTCAACAAAAAATATTTTAACCACTCAGCAAGATCATGGACGAGCAATTTTAATTAAACTCCAGACTAATGGAACCAGACTGACAACATATTGAACAATAAGTATCAGGTCCTTTGAATAACAGGTAGCAGGTTGACTTCGGTGCCCGAGACAAATTTCCAACCCCTGCTCTTTTTATATATTTCATGCCATGTCTTGATTGGAAAACAAAGTTTTCTCAGAAGCCTAGGTAAAGAACCGAGGTTGAAAAATGACACCAAATTGGTGAAGAGAAACTAACTATGATCATTAACAGAGATGTAGGATGGAAGGAGGCTTAAATATTAACTCCTTCCAATGGAATGAGTTAATGTTTTGGGCTAGTATTCAATGATTTGACTTATTACAATAAGGCCATAGGGAAAATAATAATTTAATGATATGCTTGTGACATGGAGACTAGAAAGCTCAATGTTAGAGCAATATTGACCACAGCAATATCAATTAAATAAAATGAAGAGCAAAGTAATTTCACTGCAGGCAGAATAAATGCAGGAACTAAATCATATCCAAGGTAAAAGATCAGTCATGATCTTATTGAAAGATGGAACAGGCAGGAGGGACTGCATGTCCAAGTCTTTCATTTTTACGCAAGCAATTGACTTTCATGTTATAATATCTGGCAACTCTCAGCAATAGAGTAATTAAACAGACAATTCTTACAACAACTAGTTGCTCCATTACTGTAAGTAAACAAAATGCTTGTGTAGGGTCGTACAATGACTGCAAATGAGCATGACCAAACAACTTGATACATCGCTAATGACTCAGGACAGAAGGATGCTTTCAGCTGAGGCATGAGGCTCCTTTCTCTCAAGCAGCTAGGCCTTTCTTCTGATCCATTTCAACAACCTGATAATTATTTGTGCTCACGTTACCATAGTTACTTCAGCTGCCAAAAGTTAATGGTCATAAACACATTCACACAGGTCAGAAGATTCTGAACATTTGTTGCAAACTGTAGCTGTTTACATGTGCTGATCATTGTAAAGGTCTTCAATCACCTAAACCAAAGGCCATTCTTTCTTTGTTAACACTGGTGGCAGGGATCAGCAATCTCCATGACCAGAAGACACTACAGAAGAACCGAATTCTACACTTATCAGACATTTGTTACCCTTCATTTAAAAATGCAAATATCTGACACCCAGTCAATATAAGAATACTGGGTTTCCTAATTTTAGCTCTTGCATACTGAGGCCAATGATCATGGCTTAAACCAATTTTCTCAGCTGAGAACAGTTAGTCCCAAATAGTCTTTGCACAAAAGTGGGACTTTTTAAAAAATCATTTTTATCTCATAACTGACAGTGAACTTATTCACTGGATATGTCTCAAGGAAAATTTCAAATCAAATCTCAGTTAGTCCCAAATAGTCTTTGCACAAAAAAGGACTTTTTTTAAAAAATCCTTTTTATCTCATAACTGACAGTGAACTTATTCACCAGATATGTCCCAAGGAAAATTTCAAATCAAATCACAAAGCAGTTGGAAACAAACAAACAAAGGATTGTCATTATTTGTGAGTGATAGTTAATGAAGTTAAATACCGCAGGACAGAATTAGAGAAATGCAGGTATCATGGGAGGGAGGGGGTGAGAGAATGTTGGGAAAGTGGACTGTTAGCATTGAAGGAGATTCAAGAGGTAATGAGTTGTGAGTGGAAGTGGAAACAAGGATGATAATCAAGGTGTTGCTAAACCAGAAGCCATTGTAGTTCAGCTAACCCAGGGGGATGGGCAAATGGGATGCTGGTAGCTATGGCACAGGCAACTGGTGGCCCTGTTTATTGAAGATAGATGTAGTGAGGCTTGATAGTGTAAATTAGAATTTTCAATCCCAGAAGTAACAATGATGGATGAGAGTTAAAGTATTTGACGAGTAGAGCTAGACCAACACAGATGATGTTTCCGGGATGAAAATGCACAGTATTAAATATGGTGTGGCTTGGTGTATCCCCAGCTTCAAAGATGACAGCAGGTTTGAGAGGACTGGGCTGCGGTGGGGATTGGAGGAAATGGCTTTGATTTCCAATCAGTAGATGCCAATGTAATCTGACCATAGGTAACCACAACACCCCATTTTAAATCCATGCGGATTACTTCACTGACCTCCAGAAATGTTTTACATCGTTTTCCCTTATGAAACAATAAATCAGCCATGCCGGCGGGTAATTGACTGCACACTCAGTTTATGGTGGATATTTTCAATGAACTAAGATACAAGGTCACTGTTAATTCATTTCTGTAAATTTCCTTTCAAAGAAAGGAGAGATTTAAAAAAATAAGTACAATAACTTGCTAGCTTGCTGCAAATGAGTTCTGCTCTATAATTTCCAAAGGTGAGACTTGGAGATTTTTGAGGCATTGATTTGTGTGTACTGTCACCAATACAGTTAATGACAAAAGACTGTTACAGAGAAAAAAGGTGGCAGCCTTTCAATTGTTTAGATGACCACGGCTGTCCAGTGCACCCTTAGCTTGTAAGGTAATACATCTTTGTCTTTGTGGGTTTTCCCTTTTAATGAGAAATTGGAAAAAGTGAAGTCTCGTAATTATGCAGTGATATCTATCACTGCATTCATTAAATCCCATAACATAACACAAACTGCTGAATGTGTTCTATAATAGACTGCAGTAATATATAATGTCTGGTCCTGGATTATTCCCTCACTGGAATTCTCCCTTTCTTCCCCTGAATCTCCTCTTCCAAAAGCTAGGTAGAATGCAGTAATATTAAATAGAGCCAATCATGAATACGTAATAAAGGTGGACTGAGGAAAGCAAGTTCACAGACATTTAACATGAATAGGTCTACAAATGATCCTGATGCATTTTCTGGAATCAACCTGTGAGTGAGAAAAATATGTTTTGTTTCACCCTGCTTCAAAATCATTAGATTCCTTGTAGACGTTCGACATTTAAATGTCAAGGCAAAGTGATTCAGGAGCGAGGAGAATGGAGCATTCCTACTCAAAAGGGAGTGGCGAGTGGGGCATTCTGACTCACCTTCAGCATGAATTATATAAAAAAACTCAAACAGCTTTAAGAAGGATTCCCTTGTTGACTGTGAGCAATAGTACTGAGTAATTTAGATCTAACGGTTTCAAGGTTTGGGTTCTTGGTTTGGAGTGCCCTAACAGATTTCATCCAGAACAACAAATCCTACAGTATGCACTGTCCTTTTGATCAGTAAGAGGTTCTATGAGTGACAACTGTCTAAGTTTGGTAATTCTCAGATGAGGGCAGGTTTGGACTCAGTTATGATCTCACTGTCATTCAGTCCCCAGGCTAACTTGTAAACAACGGTCACTGGGGTGAGATCCTTCCTTTTGGTTGCAACAAAATTAGAGAGAGGGCAAAATTTCCAAAACAAAGAAGCACTCTGGGAGACTTGAAAATCATGAAGGAACAAGAAGATTTTTATTAGTATTGGCAAGATAATCGTTCAAAAGCCTAGATGGATAGGAATAAACAACTATTAACCATAACAACTGAATATGAAACCCAAAATGGGGAGATATTTAGCCAAATACTCCAATTTGGCTATGCTCAGAAAAATTCCCAGAATGGACCAGCATGTATTTCAGCATGCTACTGACTACGTTTATTTCCTAAGTATGCAACAGACAAGAATAAAAATTACAAGGTGCCACAAGGATCCATGAAAATTAACTAGCTGTTAAGCGGCATGACTAACTCTCTCTTATCCCATGAAGATCAAGAGGGGCACAAATTCAACTGGGCATCAGTGAAAGGCATGGCACAAGCAACAAGTGCATGAAAAGGAATTCCTAGAAGCATGGTTTTCCACAAACAATTCTAGAAACAGATATGTAGACTTCAATCCCATTTATAATCCAATGTGGGTAAAATTCCAGACAACGCACAGAGTTCGCCACGCAACCAATCAGCAATGAGACCCCCTCGCAATGTCACAATTGAGCTTCGATAATGATGGCCAATCAACTGATTGACAAGTATACAAAAGCCAAGCATTCAGAGGACACACCACAAATGCACAGCCCACTGATGATGTCTTCTCGTATGGTGATGAAACATTCGCAAATGGATTGCCAAGATCCACGAACAACTCAACCCAACCCAACCATCAACCACCTGAGCTATACATTTTCCATGTTATTTCCATAAAAATTACAATTCTGCATGTAATCTCATTTGTAAATATGCAATAATTACAACTAAAAATGTTAAGAAAGTCTGTCTTTCCAGAAAAGCTGAATGTGTTATGATATTCACATGATGTTAGGTGGCAGATCTAAGAGAAGTCACGTACATGGACATTTGAAAAAGCCTCAAGTTGCATAGGGCAACCCGCTGCTGTGATACTTTTTCACAGTGTTCTTTGTTATGAACATTCAGTAAAATGGCTGCAAATGCAAGATCTGTGCCTTATTCTGGACTTCTTAAGAACCATCTGGACAACATCATCACCAGATTCAACAACGGTGACACGAATATTAAGTTTAAAAGTCTCTCAGTATTATTGATATTGTCTCTCAATATTGTAAAACTCTGCTTCAAGTCACCTTAAACTTTTGGTTTAAGATGGCACTGGTGAAGTACAGTGACGACTTGCTTGGCACCAAAGAAAACTATTAACTACTTTATTAATCACACTTTTTGTCAGAAATGATCATTGCAATCAATAGCCTGTAACTTCCCTTTCGGAGTTAAGCTTTTGAACCATCTGTATGACCTGGCATATTTGTAGTGTGAGCTGTAGTCTTCAGGGTGCAGGATGATTGCAGTGTGGCGGGTATGGGCCAAATTAAATCAGAAGGGCCTGGGCCGGAGAGAGGAAAATGAGCCAATGTATGACCATTGCTGGAGCAGACTTGGGGGTGATTCAAAGTGGCAGAACTGAGGAGGGACAGAGTCGAGGCAGTGGGGCCCCAGTCTGAGAGTGAAGAATGACCCGCTGTTTGGCTGATTTAAGCACTGGGCCAGATTGAAAAGGCCAAGGTGTCGGTGCTGGCAAAAAACTGTGGCCTGTAACTAATAGGTAGAGCAGTAGATGTAGTGTATATGGATTTTAGCAAGGCTTTAGATAAGGTACCACATGCAAGGCTTATTGAGAAAGTAAGGAGGCATGGGATCCTAGGGATTGCTGTGTGGATCCAGAATTGCCTTGCCCACAGAAGGGAAAGAGTGGTTGTAGATGGGTCATATTCTGCATGGAGGTCGGTGACCAGTGATGTGCCTCAGGAATCTGTTCTGGGAACCCTTCTCTTCATTATTTTTATAAATTACCTGGATGAGGAAGTGGAAGGATGGGTTAGTAAATTTGCTGATGACACAAAGGTTGGGGGTATTGTGGATAGTGTGGGGGAGGGCTGTCAGAGGTTACAGTGGGACTGCGATAGGATATAAAACTGGGCTGAGAAGTGGTAGATGGAGTTCAGTCCAGGTAAGTGAGAGGTGGTTTCTTTTGGTAGGTCAAATATGATGGCAGAATATAGTATTAATGGTAAGACTCTTGGAAGTGTGGAGGACCAGAGGGATCTTGGGGTCCGAGTCCATAGGAGACTCAAAGCCGCTGCGCAGGTTGACTCTGTGGTTAAGAAGGCATACAGTGCATTGCCCTTCATCAACCGTGGGATTGAGTTTCAGAGCCGAGAGGTAATGTTGCAGCTATATAGGACCCTGGTCAGACCCCACTTGCAGTACTGTGCTCAGTTCTGGTCACCTCACTACAGGAAGGATGTGGAAAATATAGAAAGGGTGCAGAGGAGATTTACAAGGATGTTGCCGGGATTGGGGAGCATGCCTTATGAGAATACGTTGAGTAAACTTAGCCTTTTCTCCTTGGAGCGACAGAGGAAGAGAGGTGACCTGATAGAGGCATATAAGATGATGAGAGGCATTGATCGTGTGGATAGTCAGAGGCTTTTTCCCAGGGCTGAAATGTCTAACATGAGCGGGCACCGTTTTAAGGTGCTTGGAAGTAGGTACAGAGGGAATGTCAGGGGTAAGTTATTTATGCAGAGAGTGGTGAGTGTGTGGAATGGGCTGCTGGTGACTGTGGTGGAGGCGGATGCAATAAGGTCTTTTAAGAGACTCCTGGATAGGTACATGGAGCTTAGAAAAATAGAGGGCTATGGGTAACCCTATATTGAATTTGAATTGAATTGAATTAAATTGACTTTATTTCTTACATCCTTCACATACATGAGGAGTAAAAATCTTTACGTTACGTCTCCGTCTAAATGTGCAATGTGAAATCTTAGTAATTTTTAATAATTTATAATAAATAGATCAGGCAATGAAACATAGAAATACACTCAAATCAGCGTGAATTAATCAGTCTGATGGCCTGGTGGAAGAAGCTGTCCTGGAGCCTGTTGGTCCTGGCTTTTATGCTGCGATACTGTTTCCCAAATGGTAGCAACTGGAATAGATTGTGGTTGGGGTGACTCAGGTCCCCAATGATCCTTTGGGCCCTTTTTTTCACACCTGTCTTTGTAAATGTCCTGAATCATGGGAAGTTCACAACTACAGATGTGCTGGGCTGTCTGCGATTAAGGGAGGTACAGTTCCCATACCAGATGTGATGCAGCCAGTCAGGATGCTCTCAATTGTACCGCTGTAGAAAGTTCTTAGGATTTGGAGGCCCATACCAAACTTCCTCAACTATCTGAGGGGAAAGAGGCGCTGTTGTGCCTTTTTCACTATACAGCTGGTATGTACAGACCACGTGAGGTCCTCGGTGACGTGAATGCCGAGGAACTTAAAGCTGTTTACCCTCTCAACCCCAGATCCATTGATGTCAATAGGGGTTAGCCCATTTCCTTTCCTCCTGTAATCCACAACCAGCTCCTTTGTTTTTGCAACGTTGAGGGAGAGGTTGTTTTCTTGACACCACTGTGTCAGAGAGATGACTTCTTCCCTGTAGGCCACCTCGTTATTGTTTGAGATTAGGCCAATCAATGTAGTGTCGTCGGCAAATTGAATTAGCAGATTAGAGCTGTGGGTGACAACACAGTCATGGGTATACAGGGAGTAAAGTAGGGGACATAGTACACAGCCCTGAGGGGCTCCTGTATTGAGAGTCAGAGGGGTGGAGGTGAGGAAGCCCACTCTTACCACCTACTGGCGATCTGACAGGAGGTCCAGGATCACAAGGCTACACAGGGGGATGGGAACAAGTGCGGAGAGACAGAGGGGTGTAAAATGAGGGTAGAAGCAAAAAGTAGTAAGGCGAAAAGTCAAAGTGGCAGGCTGGCAAATCCAGGGCAAAAATCAAAAAGGGCCACTTTTCAACATAATTGTATAAGGGCCAAGAGTGTTGTCAAAGCAAGCCTGAAGGCTTTGTGTGTCAATGCAAGGAGCATTCGTAACAAGGTGGATGAATTCAAAGTGCAGATTGTTATTAATGAATATGATATAGTTGGGATCACAGAGACATGGCTCCAGGGTGACCAAGGATGGGAGCTCAACTTTCAGGGATATTCAATATTCAGGAGGGATAGACATGAAAAAAAAGGTGAGGTAGCATTGCTGGTTAGAGAGGAGATTAACGCAATAGAAAGGAAGGACATTAGCTGGGAGGATGTGGAATCGATATGGGTAGAGCTGCATAACACTAAGGGGTAGAAAACGCCAATGGGAGTTGTGTACAGGCCACCTAACAGTAGTAGTGAGGCGGGGATGGCATTAAACAGGAAATTAGAAATGCGTGCAATAAAGGAACAGCAGTTATAATGGGTGACTTCAATCTACATATAGATTGGATAAACCAAATTGGTAAGGGTGCTGAGAAAGAGGATTTCTTGGAATGTATACGGGATGGTTTTCTGAACCAACATGTCGAGGAGTCAATTCTAGACTGGATATTGAGCAATGAGGAAGGGTTAATTAGCAATCTTATCGTGGGAGGCCCCTTGGGTAAGAGTGACCATAATATGGTGGAATTCTTCATTAAAATGGAGAGTGACATAGTTAATTCAGAAACAAAGGTTCTGAACTTAAAGAAGGGTAACTTTGAAATATGAGACGTGAATTAGCTAAGATAGACTGACAAATGATACTTAAAGGGTTGACGGGGGTATGCAATGGCAAGCATTTAAAGATTGCATGGATGAACTACAACAATTGTTCATCCCAGTTTGGCAAAAGAATAAATCAGGGAAGGTAGTGCACCCGTGGCTGACAAGGGAAATTAGGGATAGTATCAATTCCAAAGAAGAAACATACAAATTAGCCAGAAAAAGTGGCACACCTGAGGACTGGGAGAAATTCAGAGTCCAGCAGAGGAGGACAAAGGGCTTAATTAGGAAAGGGAAAAGAGATTATGAGAGAAAACTGGCAGGGAACATAAAAACTGACTGTAAAAGCTGTTAAAGATATGTGAAAAGAAAAAGATTGGTTAAGACAAATGTAGGTCCCTTACAGACAGAAACAGGTGAATTGATTATGGAGAACAAGGACATGGCAGACCAATTGAATAACTACTTTGGTTCTGTCTTCACTAGGGAGGACATAAATAATCTTCCGGAAATAGTAGGGGACAGGGGGTCTAGTGAGATGGAGGAACTGAGGGAAATACATGTTAGCAGGGAAGTGGTGTTAGGTAAATTGACGGGATTAAAGGCAGATAAATTCCCAGGACCAGATGGTCTGCATCCCAGAGAGCTTAAGGAAGTAGCCCAAGAAATAGTGGATGCATTAGTGATAATTTTTCAAAACTCTTAAGATTCTGGACTAGTTCCTGAGGATTGGAGGGTGGCTAATGTAACCCCGCTATTTAAAAAAAGGAGGGAGAGAGAAATCGGGGAGTTATAGACCGGTTAGCCTAACATTGGTGGTGGGGAAAATGCTAGAGTCAGTTATCAAAGATTGTGATAACAGCACATTTGGAAAGCGGTGAAATCATCGGACAAAGTCAGGATGGATTTGTGGAAGGAAAATCATGTCTGACGAATCACATAGAATTTTTTGAGGATGTAACTAGTAGAGTGGATACGGGAGAACCAGTGGATGTGGTATATTTGGATTTTCAAAAGGCTTTTGACAAGGTTCCACACAGGAGATTAATGTGCAAATTTAAAGCACATTGTATTGGGAGTATGGTATTGATGTGGATAGAGAATTGGTTGGCAGACAGGAAGCAAAGAGTGGGAATAAACGGGACCTTTTCAGAATGGCAGGCAGTGACTAGTGGGGTACTGCAAGGCTCAGTGCTGGGACCCCAGTTGTTTACAATATATATTAATGACTTAGATGAGGGAATTAAATGCAGCATCTCCAAGTTTGCGGATGACACGAAGCTGGGTGGCAGTGTTAGCTGTGAGGAGGATGCTAAGAGGATGCAGGGTGACTTGGATAGGTTAGGTGAGTGGGCAAATTCATGGCAGATGCAATTTAATGTGGATAAATGTGAGGTTATCCACTTTGGTGGCAAAAACAGGAAAACAGATTATTATCTGAATGGTGGCCGATTAGGAAAAGGGGAGGTGCAACGAGACCTGGGTGTCATTATACACCAGTCATTGAAAGTGGGCATGCAGGTACAGCAGGCGGTGAAAAAGGTGAATGGTATGCTGGCATTCATAGCAAGAGGATTCGAGTACAGGAGCAGGGTGGTACTACTGCAGTTGTACAAGGCCTTGGTGAGACCACACCTGGAGTATTGTGTGCAGTTTTGGTCCCCTAATCTGAGGAAAGACATTCTTGCCATAGAGGGAGTACAAAGAAGGTTCACCGGATTGATTCCTGGGATGGCACGACTTTCATATGATGAAAGACTGGATCAACTAGGCTTATACTCGCTGGAATTTAGAAGGTTGAGGGGGGATCTTATTGAAACGTATAAAATCCAAAAGGGATCGGACAGGCTAGATGCAGGAAGATTGTCCCCGATGTTGGGGAAGTCCAGAACGAGGGGTCACAGTTTGAGGATAAAGGGGAAGCCTTTTAGGACCGAGATTAGGAAAAACTTCTTCACAAAGAGAGTGGTGAATCTGTGGAATTCTCTGCCACAGGAAACAGTTGAGGCCAGTTCATTGGCTATATTTAAGAGGGAGTTAGATATGGCTCTTGTGGCTAAAGGGATCGGGGGTATGGAGAGAAGGCAGGTACAGGGTTCTGAGTTGGATGATCAGCCATGATCATACTGAATGGCAGTGCAGGCTCGAAGGGCCGAATGGCCTACTCCTGCACCTATTTTCTATGTTTCTATGTCTCTGAGCTTCTTGTTGAGACTGGATGGAACCAAGGTTTTGAATGCTGAACTGTAGTCCAAGAACAGCGTTCTCATGTTTCTAAAGTACGTGCATGTTCGACAGAGCATTGTGGGCCAAAGGGCCTGTATTGTGCTGTAGGTTTTCTATGTTTCTATGTTTTTTAACGGGCTCCTAGATTGGCTGCAGTTATGACTGGCTTCGTGGCCATGAACTCACTTTTGTGAACTTTAGTTCTGAATGTTATTTGCTAACTTTTATTTGCACGATTTGTTTCTTTTTCTGCACATTGGGTGTTTGGCTGTCTCTGTTTTAATGGGTTCTATTGGATTTCTTTGTTTTGTGGCTGCCTGTAAGGAGACAAATCTCAAGGTTGTATATAATATTCACATTTTGATAATAAATATACTTTGAGCTTCGAACTTTAGACTTGTATCAAAGAATTACAGTATTGGGGTTAAGGAGTATGGTGGGGAGTGGGGAGACCATGGCTCCTGTACTTTACAGAAGAGAGGCTTAATCACTGTTGAGTTTGACCTCTTGTGACAGTGGGTTAACTTATCTGAAAATTTCCAACCAGGCAAGGTGTGTACTGGCAGATGAGGGCTCAAATCAGTCCAGAGGGTAAAGGCAGAACTGCCTGGCAAAGTTGAGAAGACATAGGTGACCTAATGCAGATATATACAGTAAGATTCTAACGTGATTGGACATTTTCACAAATGGGAGAGTTATGTACTGTACAGGATAACATAGGTACAAGTTAAGGGCTGTCTTTTAAAACCAAAATGCATAGAAATTTCATCTTGCAGTGGACAATGAGTCTCTCAAAGTCTCTGACCCAGAGAATTGTAGAGGCTGGATCACTGGAAGTAAATAAAGTGGAGGTAAGTATATTTTTGAAAGATCAGCTGATTGTGAACCACAGGGACATGGCCTACAAGAAAAGTTATATCCTGGTGCAGATCAGCTTTGACCATGTTGCACGTCGAGGCAGGCTTAAGATGGTGGGTGGCCTACTCCTGCTCATATTTTCTTGTCTTCTTAAGTGACAATGACATGGAAAAGCTTTCAGGTCAAGCCAAATCCTTCTTATATAATTCATTTATGGCAACTGGATCTGCTTTGGGCCTGGTCCCCTCAGTGCCAAACATAAAAGAAATGGAATATGATTGAGTGAGCTGCATACAGGAAAAAAGAAAAGCAATTTAGTCATGGGTTGCAAATGCAATTCAGAAAAAGCCCAACATATCGGGAGAGTAAGCATCAGCAATCTGCTCCAGTTTTCTATAATTCTTTCCACTGTCAAACATTCACTTCAGTGTGAAATGGAACATTCAGGATGTAGACCAAGCGGTAAAACACAAAGGCAGATGGAAAGTGGCTTGACTTTTTATTTCAGGTAGAAGTATAACCTAAGATCTGTCGGAATCAATCATAAACTCAATACTGCCTACTTCACTTTTGCAAAACACATCAGGTTCTTTCAGTAAATTCCCCTTTCAGATAATTTTATTATAGTTAGATATTGTTCAATAACATCTGATTATATTAAATGTCATCCTAAATCTTTTCATGGAGGAAAAAATAATGGTTCAATACATAAAGAAGGAGTGTACCTTGAAATAAGAGAGATGATTTGGCTGAAGTGTTCAGATTAGATGCACTTGGATATTCTGCCAAGCAACTTCTGCCATTTCAAAATGCCAACAAGTACTGGAAGTTTAATATGTTAAGAAAATATTGAATTAAATCTTTCACCCCATAAACTGGCTTTTTCATGGCGGTAATGTTACTTAATAATGGGTTTGTTTTGCTGTTGTTGCTTGCTGTATGTTGGCTGCATGTTCTTCTGCTGAAAGTTGTGGGCATGCTATGTTGGCACAGAATGTGGGCTGCCCATGGCACATCCTGAGATTGTGTAGGTTTTTGATGCAAACGATGCATTTCATGTATGTTTCAATGTACATGTGATCAATAAATAAATCTAATCTGGGATTGGTAAGGTTTTCAATTATCATTAGCAGTAAAGGAGTTATTCCCAAATCTTGTCTATATGAAAGGAAAGTGACTTATTTCCAGTCTTTAAACTCCTGTTTCAAAACATGAACACTCACATCACACTCCTCATCCTGCTACCTCAACAAAATCTGTCAGTCTCCACTGTAATCATGATCTCCCCCTTCCTTCTCAGTCCTGAAGAAGGGTCTTAGCCTGGAACGTTGACTGTTTATTCATTTCCATAGATGCTGCAGGACCTGCCGAGTTCCTTCAGCATTTTGTGTGTGTTGCTTTTATGACCCCACCCTGCATCTCCTCTGATACCCTGACATTTTCAAACACTAAACAACTCTTTTGGGCTGTGATGAGTCATGGTTACGTTCAGGTATTCAGAGAGGCAATTGAACACATTCACATTATACACATTTGAAGATATACACATTTGTTCTTACTATAGTTAATTATTATTGGGTGGTAGCATGTCCCCAATGACTCCTGTCCATTTCTACATGAAGAACAAATTGTCTCCCTGGTAGCAAAAAAAACAATGGGTTAAATACGAAAAATGTGAAATATAGAAATACAAAACAGACAGCATTTAACTTGAATGTTTTGAAAAAGAACAAAGAACTAAAAAAAGGAAAATAAGGATAGTTGAAGCACAAAAACCTCTGATGGAATTTGAATAAAATACCTATTTGTTTCAACAAGATTCTTTGCAATTCTGTGTAATTATCGACTCACTTGAGCTCAAAAACTACAATGGAATTTATGCTTGCTCTTACTGAACCACCAATAATTTTAATTCAAGAATGCTCCAAAAACAAAATCTTTATAGCTTTATAACGGAAGTAAAACCTTTCAATATTACGCATGCGAGCACATAATGAATCTTAAATAGCCAGTTTTTGGATCTTACCACAGTTTTGAGAGCCTCCTGATTCCTATTCTACAGTGGTAAATCAGGTACAAGAATGACCCAAGGACTTTCTGGACTGGGTTATTGTTGATTTGCAGCATCTCTGAGGATGCTTTACCGATCATGCTGAGTGAACCAAGTTACTCGTCAGATTCAGACTCAGATTCATTTATTCATCAGAACATCAAAACTTGCCCTAGAGAAAATGCGTCTTTTGCGTTAACAACTAACACAATGTAAGGATGTGCTGGGGTCAGCCCTGCTGCGTGTAAAGCAGGAAAATGATTCACTCAGGGAACACAAAATGGCAAAATATCCTGGCTGGAGCTTATACACTGTAAACTGTGGCTAAACAATGTAAAGCTGTTGATTGGGTGGTTGGCAAAACTAAGATTCAAACTGAACTTGACTCCTACATTAAAATGTAATAGATCAGGTTAGATCCAGAGAGCAAACAAAAAGGGAAAATTTAGCTGGCTTTGTTTTGGCAAAAGGAATAAAATGAATAGGTCACTGTCAAAAAAGCACCTACACACATAAAACAAAAAAAAACCTGCAGTCAGTAACATACGTTTGCAATTTGATTAATTTCTGTCATCTGTATCAGAATTGAAATGAATTTTCTCATCTTTTAAGGCAGTTCAGAAATTCTACCCTTGAATTAGATTTTAATGGTGCAACTGGGATCTGATCATAGGCATGTCTGAATTATTATAAAACAGGGCAACACTTATATCCATCATGAACCAATTTTCAATGCTCTAAATTCACTCGAAAGCTTGATGGTGGTTTGAACATTATGTATGTTGCTCAAATCATTGCTTTTGCTTTTCACTTCTTTCAGACTTGGGATTTTCATAACTACCTTGATATGGTGACATGGGTGACTAATTGTGTGACCTCCAATAGACATTTTCCTCTGTGAAATAAAAATCTCTTAACTTGTTTTTGCAAAGAAGGTTTAAAGACTGAGATGTGAAGTAAGATATACATGAAAGGCCCAAAATAAGTGCCAATCCATTATAAATATTTTAATTTTTTTGCATTATTGCATTCCCATGACAGTTATAGTTGATGCATAAACACCTGGTTGAAGTTTGATGAGGTCAATTCTAATTCACCCTGATGTATGAAATTATGGCAATCAGAACCTAGGTTGCAAACAAAGTGCAAAGGAGAGGCTTCTATTTGCAAACTGTATCTTGTTTTCAGTTACAAACGGCAGTAGATCAGAGACAAGGGGAAAACCTTCCACACGTACATGAAATCAGTCGAATGATTCATTGCACTAGAGAGAGTAATACAGTCATAAATCAACATGAATTGCTAGTTTTCATGCACTTTCTCTACGTGCCTGTCACAAAAAGCTTCGTCCATGCCATTATCACTTCCAATCATTATTAGTCCAATTCTCTCTTGGCTAGCTTTTCATCCTTCACCCTTCATAAATTTTCCTCATTGCAAACTGTGTTCCTCTCTCCCATCACAACAAATCTGCCATATCCAAAACCCTTGCCCTTACTAACTTAAGGTGGATCACTTACAAACTTAACCCATTCATTTTTTTTTTCACGACAAGGTTCCACCTTGTCTCCCTATTGTCTTTCAGCCTGTCATCTGTTCTTTAAACTCTCATTTTAGTGCATCACTATCATATTATAGAACTGAGTCTGCTGTACATCATCTCAGACTCATGTTCTGAAATCCCTTCTCCTTTTCACTCTTTCCGCTGCCTCTCTATCTCCCTCCCTCAATGTAAGGATCTTCTTGAAGCACATCCCATGGGCTCCACCTTCCAACATGTCTTCCCTTGCCCTGGAGAAAAAGGGCTGATTACAAAACTGAGAAGTGCCCTGAGACATCTTTGCATATTAAAAGTGTTCCATCAACAAAAGGTGTTACTCTGTTTTCAAGATGCCTGATGCTGGAAAATAACCTTAACCTCATAGTTCTTCTAACAAGCATCGGCTCTTCTTCAAGCAAACAGTGTGTAATATTTGAGTTTAAAATCTGCTCAGCGAAAGCTGATACAACTTGTAAGACCAAAATGATTTATCTGCAGAAGACAATTTTAACCCATCTAGTTTGCTGTTTAATAGGTCAAGCATAATATTGCACATCGTGGATTATAACCCACGTGCTTAATTTCCTGAAAATTTGGTACAATTAATTCATTTCAATGATAATAACAGGTCCCCTAGAATTATCATTTATCTTCACAAATGGAAATTTTTCATTTAATGGTGCTAAATATTGATTTAAAGATTTGGTAGTTATCAGTGATACCTTCCACAAATAAATTAATATTAATAATTCTAGCACAGGCAAATAGAGAAAAAAGAGGTGATAATAAAATAAACAGGCACAGAACTAAATCCATATAAATCAGCAAATCTTGCTTTGCATAAGTTGCTCTATCTGACCCCATAGTTGTTCAGACTGAAACCCAACTGTGATCTGCATTTTACCACTTTATTGATACAACCTTGCACAGTCACTCCATATTAATATGGCCTAGCATTGATATCCCACTGTGACTGTTATTACTTAATTAAATACTAAAAAGAACTCAGTACAGGTTATGCATTTTAATGAATCCTTAAGAAGCTTTTCAATGACTATACAGCAAGAAGCTAACAGTTATTCTAATAAGGAAAGGTTCCCAAGTTTTTTTTTAATAGGAAAGAAAATCATTGTAATGATAGAATTTGGTGCAATGCTCCAAAGATAACATTTATCAGCAGAATAATACAAAATCTTATTTCATTAAAATGGTTACTAATGTTCTTAACAGTTCTATATTTCCCAAAACTACCCTCTTGTACAGTCTAACATTGAAAAGTGCCTTCATCTGAATCTTCCTTGAGCTGTTTGTTTTCTGCTTTTAGCCTCTGTGAGGTTCATTTTCATCTTTCTTTTTTTCCCTTCCCTTCCACTTGCTTCCACTGGCTGTTCATCACTTGTATGTGTCCCCTACCAGTAAGGTAGCTCTGACTGCATGGACCACAGACTTCCTCACAGCTATTATTAATGTTGTTCCATGCAGGAGTTGTGCCTGCAGGAGGTACAACTGAAGTGGTACAAAATAGAAGTGTCAATTTTCTTCCCTTCCCTCACCACCAGTGAATTCCCAAAAATTGATGAAGTTCACCCAACCATGGCAAGCATCTTAAATGATAGGCTGTCCTTGCACTCAACTACCAACTTTCTATTGCAAGTTAGTGTTAAATTATTTCCACCTTTTTTGAACAGGAATCCTGGGCAAGATCACTCTTGGCCCAGCAGACCACCCAGACTCAGAGTTGATGCTCCCTGCCTACCAACATTTACTTTAAGGAACCAACAGCGTGATCCTCCCTTCCCAACAGGCATCCCAGGTACCAGAGTGGACTCTCACTGATAGTCTCAATCAGTGTATTCTGAGAGCCTACCAGCAAGAGGTATTGTCAGTTTTGTCTGCTTGCTAGCTGAGTGTCAAAAGGCTATAAAAAGACTTTTTAACAGTTTTTAAATCACTTTAGTTTAAAAGTTTTAATTAATTACTTTTAATTATTGAAATCAATTTTAAACTATGAAGATTGATTTTTACTATCAAAAATAATAACTTAATTGAGTGAATTAAAATGATTAATAACATTAAAATAAAGCAAAATAAGTAAAGTACTTATACTTAATGTTTTCCACGGGGTCAGCAGTCTCATGGAGTCTCTACATACTCATGCTCCCTGATGCAATACTAAGTTCACTTATAATGTACAGTCACCCCTCTGCTGCTAGGCTCAATATTGAGTAATGTTCTGAGGCATGTGACCTTCCATATGTCTTAGCTGTCCCCTGAGGTTTGGATAATCCATAGATTTTTTTTTCTCTTCAGAATCACTTACCTGTCAGCATGATTTGGCACAACTGGTTTTTAACACTAACATATATCATCAAATGTCAGATGGAAGTGGAAGTATTTTAAGTCTATCATTTAATTGATGTAATAAATGAATCTGGATGTTAGCTAATATTCAGCACCTTTAAACACAATGTGACTGCCTTGTGCAAGTCAATTTCCCAGCTAGAACTCCAGTCCACCATCTACTATATATAAGAAATGACATCAGACGTTGATAGTCTACTAAAAAAAAATCATCCACTATAACTTAATTAAGCTATTTCCCAATACTTTTTACATCAAGTGTGGAATTTTAGGTTTTACAAGACAAGGAGCACTTGCAATAAACTTTACTGTGATCTCCAGGTTATTTTTTTATATAAAGATTATTGTAGCAAATCACATAGATCAAGCCATTAAAACTAGTTGAGCTTATTCTGCAAGAAAAAAATATGCAGAAAATTTATTCAGCGGATATAAAATGAGCAAAAGAAAAGTCCTGTCTTCTGAAATAGTACCTTGCATAAGTTTTAATGTGGGTCCTTAATGCTAATGAAGCTAAATATATGCTTCATGCAAGATCCCGCAAAATTTAAATGTCATTAATAATCTAGAATGTAATGAAAGTAGTCATTTTAAACAACAACCACAAAGCTAATCTTAGGGGTGAAAATTTGCTACTCTTACCTATGAATGTTCTGAAATGTTCTCTGAGAATCTTGTCAAGGTCAACTAGGGATGGGTAATTAATTGTGACCTCAATGGTAATTCTCAGATCCCCATAAATGTGTAAAGAACAAGCTTGTGTATCCGCATAACTGGAAGATTTAACTATATGCAGTGTTAATCTGATTATGTTTTGTACTTCTCTTTGATGCTTAAACATATGCAATTGAAAAAGAGTAATACATAATGATTTGTAGAAAGTTATTGCATCATCATTTACTTCCAGCTGATTATGATCCTAAACCTCACAACTAAATGCTAACTAAATCAAATTAGTTTTAAGTCAATGTGACCATCCTCATACAACCATATGTGGCCACTCTTAGTAAGTGGTGTCTCTTTCTTTGAGGCAGAAATCTTTATATTAGTTGAAGAAAATGATTCAACCGTTTTCTCCTGAGAAGTGTCTTCAAATATTCAGATTAAATTGAGGTGATGCAAACTGACACATGTTCAGTTTGCTTATTTATCACCTCCTTTATGCACACAGGAAGCAAGCTGCAATAAATTTATAGCATTAGTTGTCTTAACTACACTTCCAAGTAATAAATATAACACCCGAGATTTCTTATATTTGAATGGAATTGAAACTAGAATGGACTTGCATATGGACCTGTGAGCCTTCCGCAATGGAAAGTGAAATTAGAATAGATGTAAAAAATACAGATGATCAAAATCTGAAATATATAAAAATTATACTGTGAACGGGCAGCAAACCAGACAGCATCTATTGAAAAGTAAACTAAATTTTTTGTCTGAGACTGAGGAAGGGTCTTAAATCTGTAATATTAACTCTATTTCTCTTTTCGCAGATGCTTCCTGACTTAAGAATTATTTCTAACAGATTCCTTTTTAATTTTTTTTTTTGCTATTAAACCAGGATGAAGTTGTGGCGCAGCTGTGAGTTCTTCAGTCAGTGGAAATGGAATAAAGCAGGTATAGTTGTGGATGCTTTTTGAGAGCCAGGTGAGAATGATTCTTGATTTGGCCATCACCCAACCAAAGAAAGATTAAGAAATCCAAATTTTATAGAAATCAAACCCTCTGAAGTAGTTATAAAACAACAGAACTCTACACAATGGCAAAGCTTGATTATGGTCCATCTGGCTGACTCTGGAGTGGCTTTGTTACAAACAATACCCAATATCACATTTGCTGACTGTTGTGCTCAAAAGAATCTGTGGAAAGGAGGTAATGATTTACAAAAGGAAGGAGAGTTCAGAAGCTGTATATTCCAAGGATGCTTTTTGTTACAGCATATTTTTGAACTGTAAAATGGTCTCCTTTCTATCCATTTTTTCCAAATGATTGTATTGACAAAGCATCAATTATGCAAGTGATAGGAAATACTCTGTTAAAATGCGCCTTCAAATCTTTGCGATTAACTCAATCATCGCTGTCCATAAAAAGTTAACTTTGAAAATGAAGTTAAACCCAATAAGATAGAGGCAAATAAACACTTAGCTGCTAGAATTCAGGTGAAAAACAATGAGTTTCAATAGGTACATTTAATGTCAGAGAAATGTATACAATATACAAGCCTGAAATTATTTTTCTTCGCAAACATTCATGAAAAACAGAGGAGTGTCCCAAAGAATGAATGACAATTAAAATGTTAGAACCCCAAAAGCCCCCTCACAACTCCCCCTCCCACGCACAAACAGCAGCAAGGCAAAGACTCCCCCACCCCCACCAGCAAAAAAGCATCAGCACCCTCCACCAAGCACTCAAGTGTGCAGCAAAGCATCAGTTAAGACACAGACTTGCAGCACCCCAAAGACTACTCGTTCACCCAGTAATTTATTATCATCTTTTAACAGAAACATAACTATTTCTCATGTAGATTATAAAAAAGACAAAATGTTAACACATGGAAACAAAAGCCTTTTGAATAGACACAAAAGATTCTGCAGGTGCTGGAAATCCAAAGCAAAACACATAAAATGCTGGAGGAACTCAGCAGGTCAGGCAGCATCCATGGAAATGAACGAACTGTTGACATTTTGGGCAGAGACCCTTCTTCAGGACTGGAAAGGAAGGGGGAAGACACCAGAATAAAAAGATGGGGGCGGGGGGAGGAAGATAGCTGGAAGGTGATAGATGAAACCAGGCAACTGGGAAAGGTAAAGGGCTGGACCCAGGGGAAGGTGATAAGCAGTTGGTGACGAGGTAAGAGGCCAGAGGGGGAATAGAAGAGGAGGAAAGGGGGATGGAATGTTTTACCAGAAGGAGAAATCGATATTCATGCTATCAGGTTAGAGGCTACCCAGACAGAATATAAGGTGTTGCTCCTCCACCCTGAGGGTGGCCTCATCGTAGCACAAGAGGAGATCTCATTCCACTGTCAGGAGAATGGGATATTGTAGAGCAGGCCCTCAACAAGCACAGCTCTGTTGATCCTACTGTATTCCATTAGCATAGATACTGGACACCAAATAAAGTGAATGAACTGGGAGGCTTGACAATCATTCCACTTGTTGAACATGGTAGGGATTAGATGTGTGAGTCAAGGCTTTAAAATACCTTTTGACATGGCCATCTGTCTCCACCAAAGATGTCAGTAACCAGACAAGATGGCTCAGTGGAAGCAGTAAACTGATTAAACATTCTGCCTAAAGAGAAGATCAATTTGAATTGGAAATTGAATTGGAACTGGTTTGTTACTGTCACATGTACTAAGATCTTGCATGCTGTTCATACAAATCTGTGCTTGAGCCTGTTGGTACATGGTTTTAGGCTTTTCTATATCCTGCCAAATGGGTGAAGGGAGAAGAGAGAATGTCTGGGGTGGGTCGGGTCTTTGACCTGGCTATGTAATGCTGGCTGCTTCACTAAGGCAGCAAGATATATAAAGTTGACCACGAGGGAGGCCTGATTTCCATGATGTGCTGAGCTGTGTCCACAACTCTTTGTAGTTTCTTGCAATCACAGGTGAACCAGTTGCCATACTGAGCCATGATACACCCAGATTGAATGCTTTTTGTGGTGTATCATTAAAAATCGGTGAGGATCAATGGGGGCATGTCAAATTTCTATTGCATCCTGAGGAAGTAGAGGCACTAGTGAGCTTTCTTGGTTGGATCAGGACAGGTTATTAGTGATGTTTACTCTGAGGCACCTAAAGTTCTCAACCCTCTCAACCTCAGCGTCATTGATCTAAACAAGAGCATGACCCCTCTCTGAAGTTAATGGCTAGCTCTGTTGTTTTACTGACAGGGAGGGAAAGGCTGTTGTCATGACAACATGTTACTAAATACCCCATCTCCTTTCTGACTTGTTATTTGAGACACAGTCCATGCCATCTACATGGAAAGTAGTAAATAATAACAGATAATAAAAATGTCAGCTCTAAACTTATCCCTTAAACTACAACAGTCATTATCAACATATCTCTGGTTGTTAACATCTTGTGTGTGGTCACTTATTGGAATAAGTCAGAGATTGGGTGCATCAGATGTTAATCCCTACCGAAGATTCCTTACAGGGTTGTGCTGAAAATCCCACTTGTCATCCAGACGAACAATAAATGTGGCCTTGACAGCATCGTCCACATCCACTAACAAATATGATAAAGGAAAGCAGATATGAATAGAATGCCAAGGTTCATGTAGATAAGGGTATGGGAGAAGGCTGAGAAAGATAGATGGAACTTGTCATTTGGAAGATTGTGTAAAAAGTGTGGAACTCAACAAATGGAAGATAAGGATATGAATTTTACAGAAATAAAATTACATTTAAGGATAGAAGGTCAATGCTGCATGACAAGAAAGAGCTTTAAAATGAGTAATTACTTTTCCTCTTGAGTGGCTGCCTTTTATACAACTTGAGTTTAATAAGTGAGTGTTTCTTTAAAAATAGGTTTCCAGTATGAAGATTATTGTGAGACTTGCTTCTTAAGGTGAAAAGGAACAGCACAGAGTTTGGATCAATGTGTGACTGATGCAAGCATTATTAGAAAAGTTGAATTAACCGGACTTGCTGATAAAATAAATCTGAGGTTTCGGATCTCTTCTTTGTCAAATTCTTTTTGAAGCAAAAGTTTAATTGAACCCAGGCCAGACGATAAACAGTGAGATAATGTCAATGAGAATGAAAGATGCTTGATGGCAGGTATTGAACATAATAAGATGAACAAGATACACTGCATGTAGAGCGTAGCATACAGAGTGCAGAGTAGACTCTGTATATTGATGGGTAGCAATGGACTTCAATTGCTTCCACCATAAATGGAACAAAGGTTTCAGGGAGAAACACCTTCAAATGTAACTGAACCTTTCAGGGTTGCATTTACTTCTTAGAATTTATTTTAATTCATAAAATAATTTAACCTGTTCCTCTCCAGTGTCTTTTGCTTAAATATATGATTAAACAATGTATTTTAAGCTTGTAAAAAATACACATGCACAGGCACTTAGCTTAAATTCTGGTGAAACATTAAATTGGAAAAAAAAAGTATCCATTTGACTGCATGACACTAAAACTGCATTGAACATCCCCAAAAGGTACTGCAAGCAGATTAAATATGCTAAGAAAATGATTTGACGAGTGCCTTTAGCCATAACGGTGTATTGCTGGTGAAATTTGTGGGAAGCAAATGTATTAGTTTTCTTCTGTATTAAAACTACTGCCCTTGGGTCAAAATCAACCACAGAGCTTGCTTTCTTCCTGTTCCAGATGACCCTCACCACTTATTATCCTGCTAAATCGTAAAATGGGTGAATTGTCACCTTATGATGCAATTAGTTGTGATGTTATCAGCATGATCAAACAGTCTGGACATGTTGACATGCTAGCCTTTTGCTCACAGCCTATTCAATCTTAAATGATGTTCATCACTTCAGATTTACTGGAAGTATGCAAATTCACGTCTTAATGTGTTTGTGCATTACTTAATCTAGATATCATAGCCATATTATTATTTATCAAATGTTCACAACATTGATGTGTGAATGTATCTTTTGTTAGATTTCAGAGTCTTTGCTCTTGTATTGTAAGTCTCAGAGTAACCTGCACATTAGCATTACAATGAATAACAGAATCATCCAGAAGACATTCTAAAGGGAGATAAGTATCTCTTGCAAGCATCATAAAATTCATATAAATAAACATTATTCCAAGCCTACAATCAAAACCAGCTGAAGAAGAAAAATCAATGGAAAATGCTCATGAGATAGTTCTGGACCCCAAAACGCAACAAATTCTCCCCAAAGATTTTACTGAATGCCTCTTCCTCTGCCAGCTCCAATTTTAGATGAGATTATGAATAATTCTTCTTTATATTAATGGACAGAATGTCTTGCAACTAATTCTAAGGTACATTTATGCATTCATATTTTAAATTACTTTGCTTTTTTACTTTCAAAATAAAATCTTGGGGAGGGTCTCCTGGGATGCCTGTTGCATTATGGTTCTGCAGTGTCCACTTTACAATGCATGGTAAGGATACAGCACCCGTCAACAGCCTCACACAAGTGAGCAAGTACATGGGGCTAAGGGTGGGTTGTTTGGGGAAGAGCAGGATGGATGGCTTTTGTTCCAAATATTTAAGCACAGGTGACTGTAACATTTAAAAAGAGCGCCTCATTGCATGTGGCAAATAAGTGTGACAGCCTGCAGGGTTTACTCAAACAATTCCCTTCGTAAAAGTTGATGTGAGAGATGCCAGTGTTGTTAAGAAAGCGTATGGTGTGTTGGCATTCATCAGCCATGGGACTGAGTTCAAGAGCCATGAGGTAATGTTCAGAATCAGAATCAGGTTTAATATCACCAGCCTGTGACGTGAAATTTGTTAACTTAGCAGCAGCAGTTTAATGCAATACATAGCAGAGAGAAAAAAAACAATAATAAATAAACAAGTAAATCAATTACGTATATTGAATAGATTTAAAAGAATGTGCAAAAACAGAAATACTGTATATTAAAAAAATGAGGTAGTGTCCAAAGATTCAATGTCCATTTAGGAATCGGATGGCAGAGGGGAAGAAGCTGTTCCTGGGTGCTGGAGGTCCTTAATGATGGACACTACCTTTCTGAGACACCACTCCCTGAAGATGTCCTGGGTAATTTGTAGGCTAGTACCCAAGATGGAGCTGACTAGATTTAAAACCTTCTGCAGCTTCTTTCGTTCCTGTGCAGTAGCCCCTCCATAACACACAGTGATGCAGCCTGTCAGAATGGTCTCCACAGTACAACTATAGAAGTTTTTGAGTGTATTTGTTCACATGCCAAATCTCTTCAAACTCCCAATGAAGCATAGCCGCTGTCTTGCCTTCTTTATAACTACATCGATATGATGGGACCAGGTTAGATCCTCAGAGATCTTGACACCCAGGAAATTGAAGCTGCTCATTCTCTCCACTTCTGATCCCTCTATGAGGATTGGTGTGTGTTCCCTCATCTTACCCTTCCTGAAGTCCACAATCAGTTCTTCCGTCTTACTGATGTTGAGTGCCAAGTTGTTGCTGTGGCACCACTCCACTAGTTGGCATATCTCACTCCTGTACGCCCTCTCGTCGCCACCTGAGATTCTACCAACAATGGTTGTATCGTCAGCAAATTTATAGATCGTATTTGAGCTACACCTAGCCACACAGTCATGTGTCTATAGAGAGCAGAGCTGTGGGCTAAGCACGCACCCCTGAGGTGCGCCAATGTTGATCATCAGCGAGGAGGATATGTTATCACCAATCCACACAGATCGTGGTCTTCCGGTTAGGAAATCGAGGATCCAATTGCAGAGGGAGGTACAGAGGCCCAGGTTCTGCAACTTCTCAATCAGGATTGTGGGAATGATGGTATTAAATGCTGAGCTATAGTCAATGAACAGCATCCTGACGTAGATGTTTGTGTTGTCCATGTGGTCTAAAGCCATGTGGAGAGCCAATGAGATTCCGTCTGCCATTGACCTATTGTGGTGATAGGCAAGTTGCAATGGGTCCAGGTACTTGTTGAGGCAGGAGTTCAGTTTAGTCATGACCAACCTCTCAAAACATTTCATCACTGTTGATGTGAGTGCTACCAGGCAATAATCATTAAGGCAGACCACATTATTCTTCTTAGGCACTGGTATAATTGTTGCCTTTTTGAAACAAGTGGGAGCTTCTGCCTGTAGCAGTGACAGATTGAAAATGTCCTTGAATACTCCCGCTAGTTGGTTGGCACAGGTTTTCAGAGCTTTACAAGATACTCGATCAGGATCTTCCATCTTCCGATGGTTCACTCTCTTTAAAGACAGCCTAACATCAGCCTCTGAGACAGAGATCACAGGGTCATCGGGTGCAGCAGGGATCTTCACAGCTGTAGTTATATTCTCTCTTTCAAAGCGTGCATAGAAGGCATTGAGTTCATCTGGTAGTGAAGCATCGCTGCCATTCATGATATTGGATTTCACTTTGCAGGAAGTTATGTCTTGCAGACCCTGCCAGAGTTGCTGTGCATCCGACATTGCCTCCAACCTCATTCGAAACTGTCTCTTCACCCTTGAAATAGCCCGCCGCAAATCATACCTGGTTTTCTGGCACAGTCTTGGGTCGCCAGACTTGAATGCCACAGATCTGGCCTTCAGCAGACGACGTACCTCCTGGTTCATCCACGGCTTTTGGTTTGGGAATGTACAGTAAGTCTTTGTGGGCACACACTCATCCACACAGGTTTTAATGAAGTCGATAACAACTGCAGCATACTTATCCAGGTTCAAAAATGAATCCCTGATGCAATCCTGTCCACCCATTCAAAGCAGTCCTATAGGTGCTTCTGTGCTTCCCTTGTCCAAACCTTCTTGATCCTCACTGCTGGTGCTGCAGTCTTCAGTCTCTGCCTATACTCAGAGAGTAGAGGTACAGCTAGGTGATCAGACTTCCCAAAGTGAGGGTGTGGAATAGAACGGTAGGCATTCTTGATGGTGGTGTAGCAATGGTCCAATGTATTGTTTCCTCTGGTATTGCAAGTGATCTGTTCATGGTAGTTGCTTAGTGATTTGTTCAGACTGGTCCAGTTAAAATCTCCCAAAACAATGGTGAAAGCATTGGGTTGTGCTGTTTCGTGCATGTTGATCCCATCTAAAGCCTGATTGACATTGGCCTGAGGTGGAATGTAAACTGCTACCAAACTGTCCTGGAGAACTCCCGTGGTAGGTAAAAAGGATAACACTTAACTGTGAGATATTCCAGGTCTGGTGAGCAGAATTGGGACAGCACTGATATATTTGTGCACCAAGAAGAGTTGATCATGAGACATACTCCTGCACCTCTGCTTTTGAGAGACTCTATAGATCTACCCTGACAGTGTATAGTAAACCCGTCGATCTGGATCGCTGCATCCGGTATAGAAGGGGTTAACCAGGATTCCGTGAAACAAAGGACACACACAGTCCTAATGTCCCTCTGATTCGGCACCCTAACTCTGAGATCATTGATCTTATTCACCAGAGACTGCACATTCTCCAGCAAGATAGTCGGTATAGGGAATTTAAAACCCCGTTTCTTTAAACACTCTTGAAATCCCGATCTACACCCGCGCTTCCTCCAAGGTGTCCTCCTTGGGCGCTTCTGACCACAATTGGTGTTGTTTCTGTCGGTTTTAAGCAGCGATAGTTTGTTTAAACTATCAGGTTTAAACGGGAATATTTAATCGTATCCATTGAGAGTTCTGCTGCTACTCGAGTCGCACCTAGGTTACAGCTATGTAAGACCTTGGTCAGACCCCACTTGGAGTACTGTGTTCAGTTCTGGTCACCTCACTACAGGAAGGATATGGATACTATAGAAAGAGTGCAGAGGAGATTTATAAGGATGTTGCCTCGATTGGAGAGTGTGGCTTATGAGAATAGGTTGAGTGAACTTGGCCTTTTCTCCTTGGAGTGACGGAGGATGAGAGGTGACCTGATAAAGATGTATAAGATGATGAGAGGCATTGATCATGTGGATAGCTGAAAGCTTTTCGCCAGGGCTGAAATGGCTCACACAAAGGAACTTAGTTTTCAGGTGCTTGGAATTCGGTACAGAGAGGATGTACACAGAGGTAAGTTTTTCACACAGAGAATGGTAGGTGCATGGAATGCACTGCCAGTGACAGTGGTAGAGGTGGATACAATAGGGTCTTTTAAGAGACTCTTTGATAGGTACATGGAGCTTAGAAAAATAGAGGGCTATGTGGTAAGAAATTCTAGGCAGTTTCTATAGTAGGTTACATGGTTGGCGCAACATTGTAGGCCAGAGGGCCTGCAATGTTCCATAGATTTCTATGTTCTATGCCCACATTAAACTTATCAGATTAGAAATGTCAGTGTGCCATAGAGAATGATATAGATGTGGTAGGATAATGACTGTTTTTGTTATCTGTCTCACTGCATCATCTCACAAGAGATTAGACCTTGCATATTTTTGCATTCAAGCATGCAAAGTTTCCATGTGACATGAATGCCAGAAAAGGTGTGATCATGATGATGCACAAGGGGCTTTTCATCATGAGTATATCAATGCTGTGTACCAGGTATCATGTACCAGTAATGCATTCTTATTTTACAAGAGGATATTGGAGACACATAGGAAAATGAATTCTCATTCCCAACAATACCTTATGGCTCAAGGTAACACAATGCTACACAAAGGATGCCATGTACATGATAAATTAACCCTACCCAAATTATTGGCATTGATGCAAGGTAGAACACAAGATCTCAAGGTCATATAACAAATTTCTACAGATGTACCATGGAGAGCATTCTAACTGGATATATCACTGCCTGGTGTGGAGGGACCACTGCACAGCATTGGAAACAGCTTCAGAAGGTTGTAAAGTCAGCCAGCTACATCATGGGCACTAGACTCCCCAGCTTCAATTTCACCTTCAGAAGACAATGCCTCAAATAGGTAGCACCTATCATTAAGGACACTCAGGACATGCTGTCTTATTATTATTACCATTAGGGAGGAGGTAGCGGAGCCAAAAGACACACACTAAACATTTTAGGAACAGTGTCTTCCCCTCTGCCATCAGATTTCTGAATGGACAATGAACCACCCCATGAACACTACCTTGCTGATTTTGCTTTCTTTTTGCACTACTTAAATAAGTAAATCATTTATATTTATAGTTATAATTGTGTTGGTGCGTGGCCAAGTGGTTAAGTGGTTCGTCTAGTGCTTTGAAGGTCGCTAGTTCGAGCCTTGGCTGAGACAGCGTGTGTGTCCTTGAGCAAGGCACCTAACCACACATTGCTCTGCGATGACACTGGTGCCAAGCTGTATGGGTCCTAATGCCCTTCCCTTGGACAACATCGGTGGCGTGGAGAGGGGAGACTTGCAGCATGGGCAACTGCTGGTCTTCCATACAACCTTGCTCAGGCCTGCGCCCTGAAAACCTTCCAAGGTGCAAATCCATGGTCTCATGAGACTAATGGATGCCTATGTATTTATAATTAAATAAATTTTATTTCTTTCTTGTAATTTATGGTATTTTTATATATGGGACTGCACTGCTGCTGAAAAGGAACAAATTTCATGACTTATATCAGCGATATTAAACCTGATTTTGATTCTGATTCTGATATATTGACATATATATATATCAGAATCAGAATATACGGGTGTCCCCCGCTTTTCGAACATTCGCTTTACAAAACCTCACTGTTACGAAAGACCTACATTAGTACCCTGTTTTCGCTAAAAGAAGGTGTTTTCACTGTTATGAAAAAAAAAAGCAGCGCGCGATAAAAGGCAGTGCGTGCCCCGAGCAGCCGCTTTCCGGATTCGGAACTGCATTCTCGCCAGCATTGCTTAAACATGTGCCTGTGAGCAGTCGTTTGCAAGGTGAGTTCTATAGTATCGGGAAAGCCTCAAAGAGCTCGTAAGGGTGTTACGCTTAGTGTAAAACTAGACATAATTAAGCGTTTTGATCGTAGTAAACGAAGTAAGGACAAAGTGAGTTTGACTTGTGGAAGCTGACGAACATAATGTTGAGCAACACACATAAAAGTTGCTGGTGAACGCAGCAGGCCAGGCAGCATCTCTAGGAAGAGATGCTGCCCGGCCTGCTGCGTTCACCAGCAACTTTTATGTGTGTTGCTTGATTTTCCAACATCTGCAGAATTTCTGTTGTTTGCGAACATAATGTTGAAGAGGTTTTTGCATCCCATGACCAAGAGCTGATGCAATTGGAAGAAAAAAGGATAACAATGGAAACCGAATGCAGTAGCAAACTGAACGTGAAGCAACTGCGTGAGATTTTCGCTGCAATGATAAAGTACGACTTTAATTTTGAAAGGGTATGTAGGTTTAGGGGATATTTGCAAGATGGTTTGAGTCCTTACAAAGAACTGTATGACAGAAAAATGCGCGAGGCTCAGCAGTCAAGCAAGCCTTCCACATCAGCCACAGCAGACGATGAACCTCGACCTTCGACATCGAGGCAGGCAGAGATAGAAGATAACCTGCCTGTCCTAATGGAAACAGACGATGATGAGATGACACCCCAGTGTCCCACCACCCCAACCCCGAGGCCACGGACAGATACCAATTCACGGAGAATGCAGCGGTAGCTGGAAGGCACACAGCACATTTTTAAGAAAAAAGCCGAAACAAACATACTAATCAATTAGGTGCCGCCCGACATGTAATTGTCGGCCCAGATCAGAGGCGATGCAATCAGAAATTGGCACTGATCTGGGCCAACAATTACGTGCCGGGTGGTACCTAATTAATTAGCATGTTTGTTTCGGCTTTTTTCTTAAAGGTGTGTTGTGTGCCTCCTGGCTACCGCTGCACCACTGCATGCTTCACGGATCGGTATCGGTTGGTGGCCCGGAGGGTGGGGGCCACTGCACCACCCCAACCTGCGACAACTCAGCCTAACACATCATCATCAGTGTGCTCGGCGCTGTCCCGATTCCGGTAAGTGATACTACACTGTACATACATTATTTCTATTTTATATAGGCTGTGTATTTTTACGTGTTATTTGGTATGATATGGCAGCTTCATAGCTTAAAGGTTACTGGAGAGCGCTTGCGCCATGTTTTTGCCAACAGCGCTTGCGTGAGATTTTCTGCCGACGGTGCTTGCGAGAGATTTTCGCTCCGGAGAACAGTGCAGTAATGATTGTGGAAAAGTACTTCTACTTTATATAGGCTGTGTATTTATCATATCGTTCCTGCTTTTACAATATGTTACTATTATTTTAGGATTTACGTGTTATTTGGCATGATTTGGTAGGTTATTTTTGGGTCTGCGAACGCTCACAAAATTTTCCCATATAAATAAATGGTAATTGCTTCTTCGCTTTACGACATTTCGGCTTACAAACCGTGTCATAGAAACGCTCTACCTTTGGATGGCGGTGGAAACCTGTGTGTATATATATATATATATATATATATATATATATATCAGTAGATGTATGTACACAGCTTACACCCTGAGTTCATCAGTGACAACCAGGAAAGACTGGGTGACAACCGCGAAAAGAGGGGTGACGACTGGAGAGTCAGTGACAGCCCGGAGAGATGGCACCCGGGGCAGAACGGGCTAGCAACCCAATCTGTGTCCTCAGAGAGGAGGACCCCCACAAAAGCTATGATGAATCTAAGGGAAAGATACCCCCAGGGGTGCCCGAGAGGGGAGGGGGAGGATGAGCACCCCAGTCGGATGGACACAATGACATCAGACCCAGGCAGTGAACAAACGACGATGAGGAAGCAGTGTGCACGTGGCAAAATCTGCAAGAACGATCGCGGCTTGAAGATCCACCAAGCGAGGATGAAGTGTTTGACGGGAGCAGGAGCAGCACAACGTGCAGGTGTCCAACCTGGTGAGACGAAGGAGGGGCCAGGCCCGGAGTCATCCCATAGTGCCCGGAACCTCCAAGTGTTGCAAACTAATCCCTCGAACATGAAGTCTAACAGGAGGCGGATCAAATCGTCTGCAACTAACATGACTTCACTGTGGAAGCATTTTGATGAAGATGTTAACCAAATTCTGGAGGCAACGGTGAAGGGAGGGGTTGATAAGAAGCTGCAAGCCATGACAACAATTATTGTCAGTATCGCAGCTGAACGGTTCGGAGAAGAGGAGAAGGAAGGCTCCAAAACACATTACTCGAAGAACCAAAGAGCATTGAGGATCCACAACATCAGGCAGGAGATGAAAGCGCTGAAGTCCTAATACAGGAGGCAGGAGAAGAGGAGCACATTGGCTTGGCCCAGGTGATGTGCATACTACGAAAGAAGATCAGGGTCCTCCGCCGGGCAGAGTGGCATCGGAGACGGCGTCGTGAAAGGGCTCGAAAACGTGCTGCCTTTATCGCCAACCCCTTCATGTTCACCAAGGAGTTGCTGAGGGAGAAGCGCAGTGGGAAACTGGCCTGTTCGCAGGAAGGCATAGACCAACATCTGAAGAAGGTACATAATGATCCTGAAAGAGAGCAGGAGTTGGGAGAGTGCGACATCCTAATAGACCCACCTGAACCGGATGTGCAGTTCGACATGTCAGAGCTGCAACTAAAGGAAGTCAGAGAGGTCGTCCGCAAAGCAAGGGCAAGCTCGGCTCCAGAACCAAGCAACACCTCGTACAAAGTGTACAAGAACTGCCCCTAACTCCTGCTGCGTCTGTGGAAGATCCTGAGAATCTTCTGGAGAAGGGGGAAGATCCCAGAACAGTGGAGAGTGGCTGACGGGGTGTGGATCCCGAAGGAGGAAAATGCCACCCGGATAAATCAGTTTCGCATCATCTCCCTGCTGTGTGTTGAGGCGGACATCTTCTTCAGTGCTGTTCTAACCGGCTGTGCACCTACCTAGCAAAGAACACCTATAGTGATACATCAGTCACATCAGTCACACACAGAGGATGCAGAGGGGGATCACAAAGTCGAGGAAGGAGGACTGGGTCGAGACAACGGAGACTTATGGAGAAGGGGAGTTTGGTGGGTAATAAAATGGACGAGTTCACGGCGCTAGCCAGGCGTCAGAGAACATTTCGGGAGTGCAGTGTTATGTGTTTCACTGGAACGGGGCTGCAGGACATACCCGATCAAAACTTCTCCATAGATAGCTTCCAGACCGTTCTGGCTGACCGGAAGTGCACTGAGAGCGGTAAGCGTAAAGGAGTTGGGTGCTTACTGTTCTGGTTAACAACAGATGGTGCAATCCGGGTCATATTACGATCCAGGAACGTGTTTGTAGACCGGATATTGAACTTTTTACTGTTGGACTTCAGCCACATTCCACCGAGATACAACACTGGGTGGCATGGGAGGTTGTTCCTGCCTGTGGCCATCGAACTTGCAGCTCCTCCCGTGGAGGGTCAGACACCCTGAGCCAATAGACTGGTCCCGGACTTATTTTCCACCTGGCATAGTTTGCATTTCATTGTTTGATTGTTTGTGGTTTTTGTATTGCTATACTTATGCTCTATTCTTGGTTGGTGCAGCTGTAACGAAACCCAATTTCCCTCGGGATCAATAAAGTATATCTATCTATCTATCAGTCCAGAAGGGTGGCATTTCAGGGATGCCGGGCTGTCTGGAGCATATTGGTGTGGTGAAACAACTCATCAGGGAGGCCAGAGAGAACAAGGGCAATCTGTCAGTGTTGTGGCTCGACCTAGCAAATGCATACGGCTCCATTCCGCACAAGCTGGTGCAGCTCATACTGACCAAATATCATGACCCCAGCAGAATCAGAGACCTTATTGCTGATTATTACAGCAACTTCAGGATGAGGGTCTCTTCAGGAGCAATTACATCAACCTGGCACAAGGTGGAGGTTGGCATCATCACAGGGTGCACTATCTCAGTGACACTGTTCTCCCTAGCCATGACCATGCTCACTAAATCTGCTGAACCAGAGTGCAGAGGGCCCAGAATGAATTCTGCTCAACGGCAACCTCACAGTCACCACAGAATCAGTCCCAGGCTGCCGGAGGATTCTGCAAGGGCTCAAAAAGCTGGTGGAGTGGGCCCGGATGCATTTCAAACCAGCCAAATCAAGATCGATGGTGCTGAGGAAAGGAAAGGTGGAGAACATGTTCCGGTTCAGCAAAGCCATCCCAACCATCACAGAAAAGCCAGTCAAAAGCTTAGGCAAAGTTTTTGACAGCTGTTTAAGGGATACGACATCCATTCAGGCGACCTGTACCGAGTTGGATGGCTGGCTGAAATCTGTGGACAAATCTGGCCTACCTGGGAAGTTTAAAGCCTGGGTGTATCAACATGGCATTCTTCCCAGAATCCTGTGGCCCCTCCTCGTCTATGCAGTTCCGATCTTGACAGTTGAAGCCTTAAAGAGGAGGGTTAGCAACCACCTCAGGAGATGGCTGGGGCTGCCAAAGAGCCTGAGCAGCATCGCACTCTATGGACACCACAACAAACTGCAACTGCCCTTCAAATCCTTGGGGGAAGAATTCAAGGTAACAAGAGCCAGAGAAGTGCTACAGTATAGGGACTCAAGTGACCCGAAGGTGGCCAGAGCAGGGATCCAAGTGAGGACTGGCAGGAAGTGGAGGGCAGAGGAAGCTGTTCAGGAGGCAGAGGCGAGGCTGCGTCACAGGAGGCTGGTGGGAGTGGTCACACGAGGCCGAGCTGGGCTAGGATCTTTTCCAACTCCCCAGATGGATACCAGAGGGAAGGAAGGGCATCGTCTAGTTCAGGAGGAGGTGAGAGCAGTAGTGGAGGAGATGAGAGCCTGCAAGGCGGTGGGAATGAAGCAGCAGGGAGCTTGGACAAGATGGGAGAATGCGGTTGAGAGGAAGGTGACCTGGACTGATCTTTGGAAAGCCGAACCACACCGCATCCAATTTCTCATCCAGGCAGTGTACGATGTGCTTCCAAGCCCATCAAACCTGCACACATGGGGCAAGGCAGAGTCATCTGCGTGCCCACTGTGCTCCAAGCAAGGAACCCTGGAGCACATCCTCAGTGGCTGCGCAAGGGCACTTGGTGAGGGATGGTACAGGTGGAGGCATGATCAGGTCCTGAAGACCATCGCTGAAGCCGTAAGCGCAGGAGTTGAGTGGGCGAAGCGGTCCTGACCCTCCAAGCAGACCATTGTCTTTGTCAGAGCTGGGGAGCAGCCAATACCTGCCAAAAGAACATCTGCAGGCATTCTGACCTCTGCAAGGGACTGGCAGCTGTTGGTGGACTTCGAAGGGCAGCTGAAGTTCCCCAATCATATCGCAGCCACCACCCTGTGACCAGACATTGTCCTAGTGTCTGAGACTACTAAGCAAGTGGTGCTGCCGGAGCTGACAGTCCCATGGGAAGATAGCTTGGAGGAGGCCTTTGAAAGGAAGCTCTCCAAGTACGCAGGACTGGTCAGCAACTGTTAGCAGGCTGGATGGAGAGCGAGGTGTCTCCCAGTGGAGGTTGGTTGTAGAGGATTCGTAGCCCGTTCCTTAGTTAGAGCCTTCAGCAATTTGGGCATTGAGGGAGAGAGGAAGAGGAGAGCCATCCGCAGTACCACCGATGCGGCAGAGAGGGCCTCAAGATGGCTGTGGCTCAAAAGAGGGGAGCCATGGAGTCATAAGTAGCTAGCCATCTGGACACAATCTGGGGTCTGATCAGCCCCGGCTGGGTCACCTGGAGGAGGGTGTATGATGTTGAAAGACCCGAAACAACCGATGATTCCAGGAACATCACTGAAGATGTGTCCAGAAGCATCAGTAGATGTATGTACACAGAACTCAGAAAAAAATCCATTATGTTCTCTATATTGTTCTTACCCATCCTTGGCCACAATAACCTTCTAGCACTATGTCAGTAAAATTAAAAAAGCAGTACTTTAATTTGTTTAACGTTTTAATGAATACTTATTACTTGTTAACTGGTTGAAAGCAATTCCAGCAACGATTAACAACTAATTCCATTTTGGCACTTTAAGAGTTAAAAACATCTCATTGAGATGAAAGTACAGATGGTCATGTTATTTCAAAATGGAAATTCAACTCTATCTTCATGGGGTGCTTAAACAATTGCATGCATTACATTTATTCTCCTAAGCCTGTGAGGCCATATGGTCAACCAAGAAAGGAACGCAGAGAATAATTATAATCACCACTCAAAAGATTACTGAAGACAAACAGTGATTGTGTATGAAACATTTCATTGCAGCACCTCTGATGAGTGTGTACAATAGAACCCAACCACTGTAGTATGGTGCAGATTTTCTCTTCAGTTTCCCAGGCCCTCATCTCTAGCTAATTTCTGACTACACATATGGTTCCCAGAAGGAAGTCAGTACTCCATGGGAGAAGACATGTCACCATGGCAGATGTGCTAACATTTAATTTTTTCCTGCTGAAATTACAGTGAAAACAGCTTTAAATACTTCAATAAATAAATTATGAGCTGTTATTTAAAGCTATCACTGACTGTTTATTATGATGTCAAGGTTATAGATCTGATGGTGCAAGAAGCAGCAGCATTTATGGATAAATATTAAGTGAATGCTCTGTAAATGATCTGTTAAAATTAGCACCTGATGTAAAGGAGCAAAAGGAATTCTATTGATTTGTTATAGAGGACTAGGTCAAAGTAAATATGAAAGCTGCCAGACTGTAATGGAAGTCTGTACAAGCTGAAAGGTTAAGTGATAAAGGACATTTCAGCCAGTCCAATATAAACCTGTAACATCAAATGCAGCATATAATGAAGGTTAATGAACATAATTTGCGGCAGGGGAAAGGGGAAGAGCAAAGCTACAAAGAGAAAGGCTTTCAATGTTCCAGGGAAGATCAAATCCAAGCTTGAGGAATGGTACCTAATTTATTGATTCTGCACTTTATAATCCTCTGCTCTCAAAGATGACTTGAACAACCAGGTAATAACTATGCTGCATTTTTTTGACAGCAGATGCTTGGAATGGTTTTGATGTGATCAAGTACATTTCTTTAAGGGCAACCTTTTGTTTCATGCCCATCACCCCACCCTCTCTTGACTTGTTCCATTTTCCTTTTAGTCATTTAATCAACCTTGCTCCCTCATTTAGATTATACCATTCATCACACATTCCTTTTCCCTTGCTCTCCACTTAATAAACCATTAAGTGTCCCTGTTGTGAAAACAGGTCATCTAATCTGAAACTCGAATCACTGTTTTCCCAATGTGCGAATTAACTAATTTACTGAGCATTTCTAGATTTTTCTGTTTTTCACATTTGTCACAATTTGAAATATGTTAAACCAACACTTGGCCCTGCAAACATTATAGGGAGAACTCTAAAGAAATGAAATCAACTTAATTGTAATCAGCTGGGGCAGACACTCAGGAAAACTAGAAGTGGAAAAAAATTTGGTGATTAATACAGTGAGACAGGGGTCATTCACTTGACGTGCACTTCAATTAGCTCCCAAAGAGCTCTGGCTGCAGACAAATGAGGCCTTGCCTCTTGTCTTGAAACCTAAATTATTCCTTCCCATACATATTGCCCCAATGTCTCCCTCTTTACAATGTTAAAAACACTGCTCCAAAAGAGTGCAAGAGCAAGATAGTTGCAGTGAATCATTAGAAAATACTAGGACCCCAACTACTAGAATTCTGTGCTCAGCTTTAGCAGAATGAGGTAACAAGGCACAAAAATGTTACCTATAATTGGTGACCTTGGTTAGGTGGGAAGGCTGGAAATTACTTTGTCTAACGATCTGATAGTGCAGGGGTTCCCAACCTGGGGTCCACAGACCCTTTGCTTAATGGTATTGATCCAGGGCATAAAAAAGGTTGGGAACCCCTGCGAGAGGGGAAGTTAAATGCGTGATGGGTAATGACAGAATAGATAGAAGCAGCTATTCTCATCAGCATCAAGATTGAAGACTTAAGATTGTTTATTATCATTCTTAAGGACATGAGTGTAATGAAGAATGAAATTATTGTTACTCTGGATCTGATGCAGCATAAAAAACTACAATAAACATGAAGAACATAGAACATAGAATAGTACAGCACAGTACAGGCCCTTTGGCCCACAATGTTGTGCCGACCCTCAAACCCTGCCTCCCATATAACCCCCCACCTTAAATTCCTCCAAACACCTGTCTAGTAGTCTGTTAAATTTCACTAGTGTACCTGCCTCCACCACTGACTCAGGCAGTGCATTCCACGCACCAACCAATCTCTGAGTAAAAAACCTTCCTCTAATATCCCCCTTGAACTTCCCACCCCTTACCTTAAAGCCATGTCCTCTTGTATTGAGCAGTGGTGCCCTGGGGAAGAGGCACTGGCTATCGACTCTATCTATTTCTCTTAATATCTTGTACACCTCTATCATGTCTCCTCTTATGCTCCTTCTCTCCAAAGAGTAAAGCCCTAGCTCCCTTAATCTCTGCTCATAATGCATACTCTCTAAACCAGGCAGCATCCTGGTAAATCTCCTCTACCATTTCCAATGCTTCCACATCCTTCCTATAGTGAGGCGACCAGAAATGGACACAGTATTCCAAATGTGGCCTAACCAGAGTTGTGTAGGGTTGCATCATTACCTCCCGATTCTAAAACTCTACCCCTCGACTTACGAAAGCTAACACCCCATAAGCTTTCTTAACTACCCTATCTACCTGTGAGGCAACTTTCAGCGATCTGTGGACATGTACCCCCAGATCCCTCTGCTCCTCCACACTACCAAGTATCCTGCCATTTATTTTGTAATCTGTCTTGGAGTTTGTCCTTCCAGTGTGTACCACCTCACACTTCTCTGGGTTGAACTCCATCTGCCACTTCTCAGCCCACTTCTGCATCCTATCAATGTCTCTCTGCAACCTTCGACAATCCTCTACACTATCTACACCACCACCAACCTTTGTGTCGTCTGCAACACAATTAAAAAAACATAATAAGTATTAATATAAAAGCAATCCTATAAAACACAATGTATAAGTAACTGAGCGTGGCTCTATATGCTTAAGATTAGCTTATGTATACATATTGACTGATTGTATGTGCGCTAAATGCAGAAGTATCTGTGTATAAAGTGACTCTGACAGGAACTGATAAAGTGACAAAGTGACCCTTGTCGAGGGGAACTCCTCTAGGTAGCAGCAGGGCATATGACATCACAGTAGGGCAGTGACTGTGTCAGTCCAGGTATGAGGTGTGGAGTGAAAGCGTAATTGAGAAGGTGATTTGGCAACATGACCGGCACTAACAAGAGGAAAACATTTGTTTTACAAAAACAAACATTTAATGTCTGGAATGTACTGCTGGTGCAGCCATGGAAGTAGATTCAACAATAATGTTCAGAAGGAAGTCAGATGGTTGTTTGAAGGGAAGAATTTTCAGGGCTATGGAGAGAAGGCTGGGAGCAAGACAACTTGGGTTGCTGTTACATAGAGCAGATATGTACATAATGGGCTGAATGGCTGCCTTCCATCCTGAAATTACTTTGTATATAACATTGAAAGTTATTGCTGTCCCCAGTGTTAGAACAAACACAGTGCATAGGATATTATTTACACAGATGTTCTTGCTGAACTTTACAACTGGGATCTACTAGACATGATTAGGCACCTGAAACTTTGAGATTTCAATGGTCTATTCACATTCTCCAGATTCCCCATGAGCTCCAGATTCCCCATGAGCTTGATTGTACAGGAGGTCCATTGGCAAACAATGGCTTCTGATGGGTATCATAAGCAATGTGCTTTGGGAATAGTCCTTGCTTCATACATCACCCTTTTTAGTGTTGTACTGCAGAGAAGAGTGGAGGTTGGAGTATTGATGGAATCTAAGACTATGAGCATATCTCCCAAGAAAGATACACTTAATGCTAGTCACCATTTTAATAGAGTGAAAGTCCCCATGATTCATGAAGGGTTTCTGGAACTTGTCAGGCAACATCGCAGTGGTTAGAGCTGACCTCCTGCTTCTATTTGATCAAAAAAATAACACGATACTGCCCAGGAAAAACATGAAATAAACCATATCAGCTGGCTGCCTGCTGATGCTAATATCCCCTGGAGTTTTCTGGGAAACACTGCCAAAGGAAAATATAGCATCCTTATGTGTAACAACAAAGTTCTAACTGACAAGTGCTAGTTCTGACAGCTGGTTACATTCAAACCAACCTGCCACAATGTCATTAGAGAAATGAAGCCATCTTATGCACCACATCTGAGAATAGAGGTAAGTTGTCTTAGGATAACAAGAGTATAGGGAAAATTCCAAGCATATCTTCTCTCTCCTCTTCCAATGGATGATGGCTTCTTTATTTTACTCCTTCGCCTCCTCATCTTCTCCCTAAAGTGAGATTGCCAGAAGGACCCACAGGATGAAAGAAAAATACTGCCACAAGCTCACAAGCTCATTGGCTGGAGGGTGTAAATATAAAGATACTCAATTTGTCTAAGGTGAAAAGGCCCACAGGCTCATCCAAGAAATAACTCTCCCAAAATAGTAATGGTTTACTACAGCAGGTTGTAGGACTATAATAGAGTATTAGTAGTGGTTTATGTGTTGGCTTATTATTCTGACATGCACGATACAGTGAAAAGCTTGTCTTGTATGTTGTTCATACAGATTTAAATCATTACACAGTGCATTGTGGTAGAACAAGGTAAAACAATAACAATGCAGAATAAAGTGTAACGTCTGCAGAGAAAATGCAGTGCTGGTAAACAATAAAATGCAACATTATAGCAAGGTAGATGACAGGTAAAGTGTCCATCTTATTGTAAAAGAGGTCCATTTATGAGTCTGATAATAGTGGGATAGAAACTATCTTTCAGCCTGGTAGTACATGTTTTCAGGCTTTTGGATCTGCTGACTGATGGGAGAGGGGAGGGAGGATGGAATGGGTCTTTAATCATGCTGGCTGTTTTATTGAGGTAGTGAGAAGTATAGGCAGAGTCCATAGAGGGGAGACTGGTTTCAGTGACTAGCTGAGCCAAGTCCACAACTCTTTGCAATTTCTTGTAGTCATGTGAGGAGCAGTTGCCATAGCAAGCCATAATGCATCCAGATAGAATGGTTTCTGTGGAGCATAAATAAAAACTAATAAGGGTCGACAGAGACATGCTAAATTTCTTTAGCCTCTGAGGAAGTAGAGGCATTGGTAAGCTCTCTTGTCTGTGATATCAATGTACTTGGACCAAGTCAGGCTATTGGTGATGTTCATTTCTAGGAACTTGAAGCTCTCAACCTCAACACCAGTGATGTGAGCAGGAGTGTATGCACCACCACCTTTCTGAAGTCAACGACCAGCTCTTTTGCTTTGTTGATATTGAGGGAACGGTTGCTATCATGACTCAATGTCAGTAAGCTCTCTGTCCCCTTCTTGTACTCTGATTCATCATCATCTGAGATACTTCCCACTATGGTGGTATTATCTGCAAGCTTGTAGATGGAGTTTGAGCAGAATCTGGCCACACAGTCCTGAATGTACAGGGAGTAGAGTAGGGGGCTGAGGACACAGCCTTGTGGAGTTAAGGCTTTGTGACGAAAAGGAAGGAACATAAAATTCCAACCTGGATTGAATCACCCATGATTTTTCGGAATGCTGTAACTGTCTAGACATTGCCATGTTACTGTAGACCGATTCTTATGAAAATTACTTGTTTCCTTATTTTTGTCATTCATGGATAATAAGAGGGAATTGGAAATAGATTCAGCAATGGTAATATAAATTAAAATTACATTGCAATCCATGCCATATAATTTGACACCTTGATACATCAGGCCCTGCCAGTTTCAGGTGAGAGGGCACTACATCTGAAAACATTAATTGGGCATTATTTTCATACTAAGTTGTCACTTATAACAAACCCTTAACTCTCGAGAAAACTGCCCAAAGGTACTTTAATATCTGATCCAATGTTCTTAGTTTCTTGAGACTATGTGAAGAGCAATTGCCATATCAAGCCATGATGCATCCAAATAAAATGGTTTCTATGGTGCGTCGATAAAAATTTGCAAGGGTTGAGAGGGACATGGCAACATTTTTTTTAGCTTCCTGAGCAAGTAAAAGACTAAAGGTCATTGATCTGCCTTAACCCTATTCAGTAATACTCCTATGTTAAACTTTTCCTCATCCTTTTCTTGGATTTCATGAATTTCTATTGCTGTGTCATACATCTTCCAAGTGGTAATCTCTTACAACTTGTTGATAAACAATATTTAAAACTTTTATGAGATTCTTTGTTGGTGCTGAAGGTTTGATGATAGTACACTTCTGAACAATAGTGCCAATCATTTGAGTAACAGGCAATTCAGACTGCATAATGAATTGTTTACATTCTCAAAAAGATAAAATTATTGCTAACAGATGTAACTCTGTAGGTGAACCAGTGACTGGGAGAGTTCTAGGGAAATCAAGGTTAGAATCATGGATCTCTCTCATCTAAATGAAGGCATCAGGAGACTTGCCTACTAGTTTGTTAATGATATGAAGATGCATTCAACTGTAAGGACGTTAAATGAGAAAAGAAGATCACAAGGAGATCTAGCTGGGCACATACTTGGCAGTTATTTCTTATTTTAGATAAAGTGGCAGGGAAGCACCATAAATGTATATTCCCTGTAGGGCTGCAAGCTCAAAACTGCTGAGCACGGCCTCTTCTCAATTAGCAGTCACAGACTTTCAGAATCATTGCAATACAAACAGAGACTAATTGGTCCAGTTTTCTGTTGCTGGGGAAATTACATCACAGAGCTGAGTTAATTTGTCTCTCTTTGCTTTTTATAAATGTGTTACACATATTAGTATGAAATATGGGAAAAAACTGATGCATGAATCTGAAAAAAATTATACCTCAGCCATTACACAACCAAAGGTTCTGTCTGTTATGTGATGGAATTTTATCAAAAATGTGAATGTGGTGTATTTTTGGGATTTTAATCTTGTTGATCTGTGAGCATTAAGCTCATAACTACCAGGTGTACACAGTGATGTCCAAAACATGTGATGTCATACACAAAATTATTGTGTGCCTCTGAGAGACTCTAAGACTGTGGGCTTCAATGGATGCACCCCCTAATCAGTGTGTTGAGGCTTGCTATGCTATCAGATACTGGCCTGTTCCATTGTCAGGAAGCTGAGATGCCTCCTCTCCCAGACACCTCTCAACTAACTGCCTTCCTTTCAACATCCCGAGGCTTGTCTGATCAACACAATCCCTGTTGATCAAATTTCACCCTCTCCAGCCACTGCTCTCTAACCACCGCTGCGGCTAGTTTATTTGATTCTCTTGCTATGGTGCCCAAGACTTTTGCACTGTACTGTATATTACGTATTTCCAGTTACCAAATAACACTTAATACTACTGAGCTAATACAAAGCTAAGTACCCTTCTTTCTGTTTCCCAACCACTTTTCTATTTTAACCAATATACAGTGCTGTGTAAAAGTCTTAGGGACTCTAGCTATATACATGTGCCTGAGACTTTTGTACAGTACTTTATGTCACATGTACTTTCATATGAGACATCATCCGTCCTCAGACTTACCTAGTTACTTCATTGGAGGCTGATTAACTATTCAATGAAGTCTTGTTTAATCATATTCTTCCAGCAATCGGAAATCATATATATTAAAAAAGTGAGGTAGCGTTCATAGGTTCAATGTCCATTTAGGAATCGGATGGCAGATGGGAAGAAGCTGTTCCTGAAGCTGTTCCTGAATAGCTTCAGGCTTCTGTACCTCCTACCTGATGGTAACAGTGAGAAAAGGGCATGCCCTGGGTGGCTGGAGGTCCTTAATAATGGACGCTGCTTTTCTGAGACACTGCTTCTTGAAGACATCCTGGGTACTTTGTAGGCTAGTAGCCAAAATGGAGCCGACTAAATTTACAACCTTCTGCAACTTCTTTCAATTCTGTGCAGTAGTGTCCCCAAACCAGCAGTTGTCATATTGTAACAACATTGTGCTGGTGTAGTACCTTCAATGCAACAAACCTCTGTGCTTTCCATATTGAACAGAAGCAAAATTCCTGCAGCTCATTCATCATGACTACCAATAGTTTTGCTTGGAAAGATGTCTATACTAGTGTTCTGCTTTAATTGTAGAACAGTTTATGAATTGGCCATTAAGTAACACCTTTATTTTACCACTTATAACACCTTTATTGTTATAAGTGGGCACGTGGCCAAGTGGTTAAGGCATTGGACTAGCGACCTGAAGGTCGTGAGTTCGAGCCCCAGGTGAGGGAACGTGTTGTGTCCTTGAACAAGGCACTTAATCACTCATTGCTCTGCGACGGCACTGGTGCCAAGCTGTATGGGTCCTAATGCCCTTCCCTTGGACAACATCGGTGTTGTGGAGAGGGGAGACTTGCAGCATGGGCAACTGCTGGTCTTCCATACAACCTTGCCCAGGCCTGCGCCCTGGAGAGTGAAGACTTTCCATGTGCAGATCCATGGTCTTGCAAGACTAATGGATGCCTTTATTTATTTATTATTATTATAAAATGTGTTCTGTGATTTACTGCAAGCAGTATAAATATTTCAATTTTTTAAAACTACAAACTATAAAAATAGTATCATGTGGAAAGTCGAACTGTGAGAATATCCTTCTGAATTTTACTCTATTTTAAATGCTTTGCTAAGATGCCTAAAAGTATCAGTCCTGAAAGTGCCAGATCACTGGAGATCATTCAACTTACACTGCCTCAGACCGCCCTTCAATTTCTGTAATTTTCCAAGAGTATGCACTAGTGAGAACTTTTAAATCCAATGAATTTCAAATGTGGATAATTGCAATCCCTCCCAATGACGAATGAGTATCATGACCATATCTCACGCTGTGCTTTTGCAAAATATGGAGAAAAATATTCTGCCAAGGTCTTTGACTTCAGTGCAGATGCTTTATGCAAGTATTTAATGGCACCTCTTTTGTCAGCTACACTAGCTACTCTAAGTAGAGACTAAAAGGTTGATTGTTGAGAACTTATAATTTCAAAACAATTATTCGTGGATGTTACTTTTCATAAAGCCTTTTTCAGAAATGAAATTATATATCATAGATAAATTCTAACATGGCCTGGTAAAAAAAGAGAATTCACATGTACAACATAGAGAGACACAGCACATTTCATTTTGCCCACTGATGTATGACTGATGAAACGCATGAAATTCAATCACTTCTAATGTAAGCAAAGTGGCAGCAAATTTGTCCCTAAGAAGTTGCCACATACAACTAGTGACAAATTGATTGGGTTTTGTTTTTCGAGGTGGAGGTTGATCGAGCCTGGTTCAAGTCTTTAATCTGCTTAATGCCATGTGATTTTGTCCCCCTGTGGCTTTGAACTGGCTGACTGGATGTCAGTTCTACATCTTGAGGTATATAATGGAATAGCAGGCAGACAATCTACTGGAATGCCCTGCGCTCCAGCAGAGAGCACAATGTGAATTAGTGTGCCCCAATCACCACAGTGAATCCTACAATGACTGGTCACAAAATGTGAGATAGATTTATTCAGCTGCCAAACTGAATCAATATTTCACATGGAGATAGCTCATGCAAATGTATATTGAAGGGGGAGCTTCTGCCAAGCCCAATCTTAGATGCTGCACCTTTGATTTCCTCTCTCTCCTTGCTTGAGTCCAACAGGCAGACTTTACTATGGTCGGAAGAAAATGCAGCTCTAACTTAGAAGCACTCTCGCTGAAAGGGCATGGGAGTAGGAATGGGCCAATTAATCCCCACTCACTGAGACTATGACTAACCTTTTACCTTATTCTGGATACTTGACTTTGTCTTATGGGCATCAAAGCTGCCGCATCATGACTCCAAAGATCCAATTTTGATCCTGACTTTGGGTGCTTGCATTTAGAGTTTGCATGTTCTCTTTGTGTGTGCTTGGCTTTTCCCCCGAGTGTTCCTGTTTCTTCCCAAATCCCAAAGACCTACTGATTGGCAGCTTAATTGTCTGCCTTAAATTGCCCTTGCTTCATTTAGACCAGTTTCTGTACCTCTATGGCTCTATCTCTTTTTTGGCAGAAATCCTTGGGAGTTGATTTAGAAAAAACAAATGATTCATCATTGACTCCCTTCTAAGCTGCTTCTCTGCATTTATAATTGTTTCTATTTTCATTCCTCGCTTGAACATGTATACTCTGTTCCCTTGGCCTAACCAACCAGTGAAAGCAGTTTGTAACATTCTATCATTGCAACTCTTTTTAACAACTTGAAAACTTTGTTCAAATGGCTCTCTCATCCTTTTGAATCCGAGGAATCAACACAACTTCTGTCATGAATTACCTCAACTTTAATGTAATTACCCTGTCATTTTTCCCGCATGTGAAATATCCTTACCACACTTGGAGCCCTCTGATTACTTACCATATAAATTAAATGAAAGGGTAGCAGTCTTCATTATCAATTCACATTTCAACAAGTCTATTATGCTGAAGGTTGTGGATCATGCATGAATTAATGGAACTAGGCTGGGTCTCCAGTTTTCCATTTTATAAACCTAAGCCTGTCAGTTTAATACATTGAAAATCTCATTGGTGTAGCCTGGAGTTCAGATCAATGCATCTTAGGTTAATATCTTCAGGTCACAATTGCCTCCAACTATAGCTCTGGAAAGGGTTTGGGAAAATCCATGACAGAGCACAAGACTGGCCAGCTCCTCGTCTCCTGTGTCCAAGGCATCTGCTGCATTGCCATCCCATCTTCCTAACATCTTCCAGCACTGTGGGCCCAATGATTGTCATGGAGTAGCCTGGCCGTGACATTGAGCCTCATCATGTCAATGGGATGACATGAGGGACATTCATTATCCCACTATTAAACCTCCCTCTTGCATTGATTTCTCCTCCTCTATCTCCCTCCTGTGCTCCAATTTATATCTTCCTCTAACCTCCATATACCTGCTTGTTCCTCAGGTACAGTGGCATGGTACTGTTACTGGTACCAGTGGTATGGTTTGCATAACATTGCTACAGCACCAACAATCAGTGTTGAATTCCCGCCACTATCTGACAGAAGTTTGTACGTTCTCCACATATCCACGTGGATTTACTCTGGGGTGCTCTGGTTTTCTCCCACATTCTAAAGACATATGGGTTAATATGTTAATTGGTGGGTGGAATGGGGCGGCAATGATCACTGCTTATTGTTATAGTAACTATTCCATAAAGCAAGGGCATCCCAATTATATGGCTTTTTTGTGGCCCTCAATTTAGCATCAGGACAAAATATAGTGGAGTGGAGATACATCTTGACCAAAGGAGGTGTAAGGCGCTCCTTCCCTCTGTTAACCTGCAGGCCACCCTTGGGCAAGGTGTAGCACCTGCTTAGCTCCCCGTTCAGCATCACATGGAGCCATAGGAACAGGTGGTGGATAGTTGTATGAGCAGCTGGTGCATATCATAAGCCCTGGTTATGTGACCACTGAAGCCAGGCAGACAATCTCTGAAGAGTATAAATGACAGCTGGGGTCACTCATCTTGTTAAGACACTGACCAGAAGAAGGCAATGGCAAAATTTGTCAAGAATAATCATGGTCATGGAAAGACCATGATCCCCCACATCATACGACACGACATATAACAAAAGAACAACTGAATTGGGTTGCATGGGCTCATTGGTCAGAAAGGCCTGTTACTGTACAGTGTCTCTAAATATATCACTTCTTGGTTTACAAAAGCGATCAAAATACTGGGGTTTATCACTCATTATTGTTATAGTAATGATTCCATAAAGCAAGGACATCCTAACTCTGTGCTTTTTTTGGTAGCCCCCAATTTGACATCAGGAAAAATATAGCAGCAGTTTAGCACACCAAAAGATAGGTGAGATTCATAAGTATTGATTTGAGGATGAAACCATTTTAGTTGCTCACATGTCTCGTGATCTTCTGGGCTGTTCTTAGAACACTTGAGGGCAATGCAAGGATCAATTTATTGTCAAGCAAAATTTTGCAGCACAAAACATTATTGGGATGAAGGCTACATTTTTTTAAAAATGCATTAAATGAGACTTTTCCTGTCTTTTTAAGATGATTGAAGCATTCAGTGTATTGAGGTGTAACAGAAGAGAACTGAACTATATGTTCTCAGCCTTCCCTCAAGACTGCTTGCATTTTCACATACTGTAATCAATGGATTCACTGTGAGCTACTGAGAGATATGAAGTCTCAGACAACATTTTGCAAGTGTTTTCTAACAGTTGAGATTTGTTTCAATATGTACATTTTAGGGATTACATGAATAAAAGAATACATCAGTCAAATCTCCTTTATAATACTCCTTCAGCTTCTGACAAGTACTCATGGGATATCAATATTCTCCTGATGTGCTTTGGTCAATCAACTTGTGCGACAGAGAGGCAGAGATCATTCTTTGAGACACAGAGAAACCTTCAGTGGCAATGACCAGTGAAGAAAATAGATGGACTTTGTAGAAGGGCATTTATTTAGAAAACATTTTAGGCATTGAGAAAATATTATACCAATTGTTTAAAAAACTACAAGAAAAGATATTTTCATTTATTAACTAATTTTGTAGTGTCAATGCAGAACTAAAGAGAAGAGTGTGAGGTAGTAGTCATGGGGATAAAAGGAAACAGTTCTGAGAAGTGAAATGGAGAATAAGAAGTCAAAGAGCAAGAATATGCAGTTAAATCCATTGATTATTTAAATAATTCAAAGCATGAATAAACATTTATCATATACAGACTAAATAGATCCAAATATACGTCTAATTACATAATACCAAGTCCGGATACCAGGAAGTTTCATAACAATCCAAAAGCTTCCTGAAATCTGTAGGTGACTAAAAGATTCTCCTTCCTTCCAATTTTCTGATTAATTGAACTGCAAATGCAGAAGTTGTGAAAGTGCAATTGCAATTTGGAATCACTGAGTTAGCAACATAGGCATTTGGATTACTACTCCAGCTTTGCCATCCCATATCCTTATGAAGTGGGAGTCATTTGTCATGGAAATATTTTAATTTTATTATATCAAATTTTTTGATTTTGTTTGATCAGATTCCTGCCACTCAAACCTTTCAACAATCTAACAATATTACTATAATGCTTCCTTATTTTCTCAATTTAATTGAAAGACAGATAATGAACTTATTTTATTATATTTGAGTGTGCTGCAACTGCATGGTCAGTCAGTAGCTTTGCAATTATTACTGGCTTCTGTGGAGATGACCCAGTCTTCTACATCAGTCATGTGTAAATATGCAAGAGCATCCAAATGAAACAAATTCAGTTTTTATTCTAATTGGATGTTTTTGCTGAATGAAAATTTGTCTGGAATACAAATTGAATTTTTTGAAGTGTGTGCTGATATATTGTTAGAACAAATGCTTCATTTTGAATTTACACACTTCATATTATCATTTTGAGCACAAATTACTTATTCTCATTAATTGGATTATGTTTTCATCCCATTAATATCTTCCCTTATTTTCTTGCTTCAAGAATGTTTATCTTGCTGAACAATGTAAGAAAACTTGAGTGCATTATTTATGCTGGACTTCTGAGCTAGTGAGAGAATTAATTAACAATGAATGGGAGGTTGTCTGGGGAACAGAATTAACAGGACTAAACCTTCCCTGCAACTTATTTGCATCCTCAGTGACTGAGATAGAGAACAGAGTTTAAGAGACCACTGAAGGATGTGACAATGTGGGAGACTTACGGAGGTTGAAAAAGAGACAGGAGATCTTATGGAAATTGAAGAAGAGGTTCATGTAATGAGAAAAGGGAAGACAGAGGCATCTTAACAGTGTGAGTTAAGCTTGGTTGGTAGAGAGAAGGGAGAAGAGAGAGAGGAAACGTAAAGTGGCTCAGAGGAAAAAGAGATTAGAAGGATCTGTGTATAGAAGGAGGAGCTGCAAATAAAAAGGAGCTGTAGGAATGACTGAAAGAAAAACCATTGGCACAGGAAATGATGATGTGCAGTATATGAGAAAGAGGAAGATCCTGAGATGGGAATTTCGGTTTAGTAACGGTCTGAAAGGTGGATTTGAGATGCATCTGTTGAAATTGGCAGTTGAAGCAGGGTATACAAATAGTTGACTGAGGAAGCATAAATTCGGAGGTGCAGTCATTTGTGTGAAGAAGAGACGAAAGAGCAAAGGGATAGCATGGTTTGCATTTGGTACAGTGAAGACTAGAGAGACTCAAAGTGAAATTAGAGATTTCAGAATAGGATGAAGTTGGAAGGAAGTAAAATACACTACAAGAGATTGCTGAATGAGCAATCCAAATAAAGATTGTAGAGGAGAGACAACAATTGTAGTCGAGGTATGTAGAAGGTGGAGAAATAGGATGTCGTGAGGGTTGAGTGGGAAATGAGAGTGCTGGGATTGTTAAAAAGGGTGGCAGAGAAGAGGGGTTTGCATGGGGAAAAGATTTGCAAGAGGTTCTTAGGACTGAGCAGCATGCATAAGAGGTGGGGAGTGAAAGTGAGAAGTGGTGAAGAGATTAGGAGCTTGAGAGAGCGAAAAATGGAAAAGGAATTGAGCACTGCGGATGGAGATGGGCAGAGGCTAAGACAACATGGTTCAAAGGAGAATACAGGCAAGAACAGATATAAACTGAGAGCAGAGAATGTGGGAGGCATTTACCAGAGAACTTAAAAATGAAATTTAAAACATTTGAATGGCATTGCTTTGTCGTCTATTTCAATGAATGTAATCAGTCATATATATGGAGTAGTTAACTACACCTTGTAACTACTACAGAGAAAACAAAGTCAGAAAAACAGTCATAAGATCTCTAACGTGCAGAAAGAGATCGATGGAGAAAGGGAATGAAGGACTGAATGGATAATATCGGAGACTCAATCTGCTTTCCTAAGTATAATTCCAGCACTCTGTTTTTAACTAACACTGCACAATTTGCATTGATGTAAATATGAAACCACTTCTCTTTATTGCAGAGTTTGTTTTCTGACTGGTTTGAAAAAGAGGAGGTGAATCATAGCACAGGTGAGTTGTTCATTGCCCTGTTATTATCAGTGTTCTACTGGCAGTTTGAAAGTAACTTGAACTTGGTCTTTATCTTTTCTAGAATAAAGAAATCTGCATCTGTCACTGGCTGAGCAATCTGTGCCCCCAGACTGTCTATTCATTTTCTTTGTGTGCACTTTCCTTTAATGCTTCTGGTTCCTGACCTTCAAGAAACATTCCCCCCCCCCCACACACAAAAAGAAACTCATCATTATTTTGAATATATCAGCTCTGTTCCTAACCTCAGAGCAATTTCAAATTCCTGGGCACCAATGTCTCAGAGGAACTATGCTGGGCCCAATATATTGATGCAATCACAAAGAAGGCATGCCAGCAGCTATACTTTATTAGGAGATAGAGAAGATTTAGTATGTCATCAAAGACTCCAGCAAATTTTGACAGATGTACGGTGGGGAGCATTCTGACTGGTTGCCTCGCTGCCTGGTATGGAGCCTTCAATGGACAGGATTGAAAGAGGCTGCAGATAGAAGTTGACTCAGCTAACTACAAGCACAACCCTCGCCGCCATCAAGGACACTTTCAAAAGATGGTGACTCAAGAAGGCGGCATCTATCATTAAAGACCATCACCATCTAGAATATGCCCTCTTCTCATTACTATCGTCAAGGAGGAGATACAGGAGCTTGAAGACCTACATTCAATGCTTTAGGAACCACTTTCTCCCCTCTGCCATCAGATTTCTGAATGGTTCATTTACCCATGAATACGACCTCAATATTTCTCTTTTGCACTTTGTATTAATTTTTTATCGTAACATAAAGTAATTGTTTATGACTTGCACTGTTCTGCTGCCACAAAATAACAAATTTCACAATACTTGTCAGTGATTATAAACCTGGTTCTGTATAATTGTCACTATCTCCCCATATCTTTCATCATTGGTCTCATTGAACCTTTCCCAAGTTTTGGACAATGAATCTGGACATCAAAACCAGGATACATTTAGTTTGGTGGGATTTCCCTCTCCTACATTTACAGCTCCTTCTTCAGAGAGACTGCAGAAAAACAATCTTGCAGTTGCAATCTGACTCCCTTCTCCAGGGCATTTGCTTAAAAAAAATATGCTGAACAGGCAGGTGAATGTTAACAGCAACCCAACTCAACTATCTGACCTTGATGTAACCAAAAGGCAAGATTTAAGAGGTAGAACTCAAAACAGTTTAAACATTCTTCCATCCCCTCCAAGGTGAATGCTTCATTCAAGTCAGACCATCTGAAAACTAAATTTTGTGCTGCTGTCGGTTACTTAGAAACATAGAAACATAGAAAGACTACAGCACAATACAGGCCCTTTGGCCCACAAAGCTGTGCCAAACATGTACCTTAAAAATTACTTTGGGTTACCCTTAGCCCTCCATTTTTCCAAGCACCATGTACCTATCCAGGAGTCTCTTAAAAGACCCTATCATATCCGCCTCCACCACCGTTGCTGGCAGCCCATTCCACACACTCACCACTCTCTGTGTAAAAAACTTACCCCTGACACCTCTTCTGTATCTACTTCCAAGCACCTTAAAACTGTGCCCTCTCGTGATAGCCATTTCAGCCCTGGGAAAAAAGTCTCTGACTATCTACATGATCAATGCCTCTCATCTTCTTATACACCTCTATCGGGTCACCTCTCATCCTCCGTCACTCCAAGGAGAAAAGGCCAAGTTCACTCAACCTATTCTTGTAAGGCATGTAGCAAGATGTACCTTCCTGTAGCAAGATGAGCAGAACTGAGCACAGTACTCCAAGTGGGGTCTGACCAGGGTCCTATATAGCTGTATCATTACCTCTCAGCTCTTAAACTCAATCCTATAATTGATGAAGGCCAATGCACTGTATGCCTTCTTAACTACAGAGTCAACCTGCGTAGTAGCTTTGAGTGTCCTATGGACTCTGACCCCAAGATCCCTTTGATCCTCCACACTGCCAAGAGTCTTACCATTAATACTACATTCGGCCATCATATTTGACCTACCAAAATGAACCACCTCACACTTACCTGGGTTGAACTCCATCTACCACTTCTCAGCCCAGTTTTATATCCTATCGAAGTCCCATTGTAACCTCTGACAGCCCTCCACACTATCCACAACACCCCAACCTTTGTGTCATCAGCAAATTTACTAACCCATCCCTCCACTTCCTCATCCAGGTCATTTATAAAAATCACGAAGAGAAGGGGCCCCAGAACAGATCTCTAAGGCACACCACTGGTCACCAACCTCCATGCAGAATATGAACCTTCTACAACCACTCTTTGCCTTCTGTGGGCAAGCCAATTCTGGATCCACAAAGCAATGTCCCCTTGGATCCCATGCCTCCTTACTTTCTCAATAAGCCTTGCATGGGGTACCTTATAAAATGCCTTGCTGAAATCATTATACACTACATCTACTGCTCTACCTTCATCAACATGTTTAGTCACATCCTCAAAAAATTCAATCAGGCTTGTAAGGCATGACCTGTCTTTGACAAAGCCATGCTGGCTATTCCTAATCATATTTTGCCTCTCCAAATGTTCATACTCCCTGCCTGTCAGAATCTTTTCCATCAACTTACCAACCACTGAAGTAAGACTCATTGGTCTATAATTTCCTGGGCTATCTCTACTCCCTTTCTTGAATATGGGAACATCTGCAATCCTCCAATCCTCCGGAACTTCCCCCATCCCCATTGATGATGCAAAGATCATTGCCAAAGGCTCAGCCATCTCCTCCCTCGCCTCCCACAGTAACCTGGGGTACATTTCGTTCGGTCCCGGAGACTTATCCAACTTGATGCTTTCCAAAGGCTCCAGCACATCCTTTTTCTTAATGTCTATATGCTCAAGCTTTTCAATCCACTGTAAGTCATCCCTACAATTGCCAAGATCCTTTTTCATAGTGAATACTGAAGCAAAGTATTCATTAAGAACCTCAGCTATCTCCTCCAGTTCCATACACACTTTTCCACTGTCACATTTGATTGGTTCTGTTCTCCCAAATCTTATCCTCTTGCTCTTCATATACTTGTAGAATGCCTTGGGGTTTTCTTTCATCCTGCTCACCAAGACCTTCTCATGGTCCCTTCTGGCTCTCCTAATTTCATTCTTAAACTCCTTCCTGCTGGCCTTATAATCTCCTAGATCGCAATCTTTACCTAGTTTTTTGAACGTTTCGTAGCTTTTCTTTTCTTCTTGACTAGATTTTCAACAGCCTTTGTACACCACTTTTTAATGATAAACTTGAAAATGACTCTGTATGATCAGGAAAAGTATCAAAAAGAGACTGTGTACATAAGTTGTCAACAAGAAGAGAAATACAATGAGAACTCAGCGTTAAGATACTGCAAAAGCAGTGGAAATGATTAAATGCATAATTCTGTCTGCAAATTGATTTCATCTTGATTTTTTAATGATGACACTTTTTTTTTGCAGAAAATCAATGACAGAAGAGTTAAGGGTTTCTCAACAAAGTATCAGAACAGTGAAGAAATCTTCAGTTAAAAGCATGTAAAGTGGGGTGTGAACTCTTCCATGATTAAACCATCAAGCTATACTAACGAATATAGATTAATCAGACCTATTGTGCCCAGTTGCATTGATTTTGATCTAAGAAGCTGTGCTGGTAAGTAATTATATTGTAACAAGAAAAAAGCAGGCTGTAAAGGCTCTTATGTCTGTAACGACAGAATGTCGATATATTTGGACACGAATAATGATGAGCATTACAATGGATAACAAAAGTGAAATAACACATGAACAAACTACTTCTGCTGATTTATTAATAATGCCATTGGAAATCTTCCAAAGTTTCCCTGAGGCTGGCGTGATATTAAAAATAATTTCAATTATGCAAAATTGAATAATTGTAAAAGTACGTCTAATTTATTGCAGAAAAAAGTGAATTCAGCAGAGTCCAAATTTATTACAGTTGCTTTTGAGTAAATGTTCTTCTTCTAATATTGCAAAGCTCAGGAATGACTCCAAATCCAAGGAGGATCACACTATTTGTGAAGGTATCCTCAAGATTATTTATTCTAATTGATCTGACGACTTGGAATTGAACTGTTTCCCTCCTTACCCATGCCACAGCATCTTCACTCTTCAACTAAATGTTGTGATGTAACGTCAGAAGATAGTAAGGTGATAGGTGAAGCAAAGATCAAATTTCTTCTGTTTTGTTCCACAGTATATTAGAGAAAGTCCTTTACAGTACAGAGAAGTATTGAACTGTGGAAAGACTTTTAGTTAATGTGTGAATTCATTTGAAGCTGTAAGGAGACTGGAGTACAAAATACTAACAGTAGGTGTTCACTTGTCCTTCCACCCCTGTGCTGTTGCTTCATAAGGATAATTTCACTGATAAGGGCAGCTTAAACTGTTTAATGTAGCCTCCTAGTGAGGCATTAGAGAACTGAAATTTTGCATTCTCTGATGTCAAATTTGAATCCAGACTTCAAATATTTCAGAAGGATATTGGGAGACCATAGTCAGTGTGGATAGGAAGTAACATCTCCTTCTCGATGACAATTCGCACGTCAAGGATGCGTGCTTAGCCCACTGATCTATTCCCTCTACACTCACAACTGTGAGGCTAGGGCAGCTCAAACACCATCCATAAATTTGGCGATGATGCACTATTGTTGGCTGAATCTCAGATGGTGACGAAGAGGCGTACAGGAGTGAGACAAATCAGCTGGTTTAGAAGTGCCACAACAACAACAACCTTGCAGTCAACATCAGTAAGAGCAAGGAATTGATTGTGGACTTTAGGAATGGAAAGTCGGGAGAACACACACCAGTCCTTATTGAAGGGTCAGTGGAAAGAGTGAGCAGCTTCATGTTCCTTGGGGTCATCATCTTCGAGAATCTATCCTGGGCCCAACATTTTGATGCAATCATGCAGCCAGAGGCTATAATTCATTAGGACTTTGGGAAGATTTGGTAGGTCAGCAAAGATTCTAGCATATTTCTACAGATTACAAATTTCTACAGAATACAATTACAGAGCATTCTGACTGGTTGCCTCAGTGCCTGGTATGGAGGCTCAAATATGCAGGATCGAAAGAGCCTGCAGAGGGTTGTAAACTCAGCCATCTCTATCACAGTCACAACCCTCCACCATTGAGGACATCTTCAGAAGGCTATACCTCAAGAAGGCAGCATGCCCTCTTCTCATTACTACCAGCAGGGAGAAGGTACAGAAGCCTAAGAATGCATTTTCATTGTTTTAGGAACAGTTTTATCCCCCCACCATCAGATTTCTGAATGGACAATGAACCCGTGATCACTACCTCACTATTTTGCCCTGTTTGCACAATTTGTTTCTATTTTTTTTACATTTTTTTATTGTGACTTATAGTAGATTTTTATGTATTGCACTGTCCTGCTGCTGCAAAACAACATATTTCAAAATATATGTCAGTGATAGTAAACCTGATTCTGTTTCTAAGGTTATGTGAATGCATTCATCTAAAAATATCGTAGCAAATGCCTTGTGTGGAAGCGTTACGACAAATTATTCAGAAAGCAGTAAATCATTTAGGATCAACCTGTAAATAGAGTACAGTCCTTTAGGACTAATGATAGAACATGCATTTGGTTCCATATTTGTAATTATGATATTAGCATCATTCAAGGTGGATATTATTGAACTTTCTTAATGGACCATGTCTCTTGGAATCTTCAGTAAGTTTATACAAACTTCAATTGACTTTTAAGGAATTAAATCACATTAATTTCAAATAAAATATATGTAAGTAAGATATTCAATGAGGTGTAAAATGAAGATGAGATTTTTTCACTGAATGTTTGCACAGTTTTATGGGCTATCTAAATGAAGGGTAGAGTCTCCTAGACTCATGCCATATTTCACAGGACCGTGTAAAATTTTAAATGTAATTGACTTTTACAGAGAAAAAGTACTTCCATAATTTGATTTTATCAAGGGATTATTTTGATCTTTTGTATCAGATTCTGATAAACTGAAGACAGATTGAGTATGGCTGATGAGGTCAAGGTCACACCATCGAGGGAAATACATTACATTGTGCTCAACATTTTTTCTCAGAATTTGCCAAATAATAGAACCATAGCAAACCCCTCATATAATCCAACACTAACCACTGCCATTCTACCTTTCTGGATGTTTTTATCTCCCATTTCAATTCAGATAAAGGCTGATATAATTAAGTTCAATTTTGTATATCATTAAATGCAATTTTACCAATATTTCATGCATACTATGGCATGCAGTGAGTTTGTCATTCCATTCATACATGACTATGTATGCCTGAATCAGCAAATTGTTTTCTTTTCTTCCTACCCAAAAAGATTCTGCCCCAGGGACCACACAAGAATTTATTGCTGGTTGGTGTCTTTTTCATAAGACCACCCTTCATTTACAAGTTCAGAAAACAGGTTTCAAAACGACAATGATTGACAAGATTAGATCAGGCGACACTAATACCGGTCGGGGCCTTGGAGTTTGGAGTTGAATCCTGGCATCCTCTGTAAGGAGTTTGTCGTCCTGCTGTGGAATGCATGGGTTTCCTTCGGGTGCTTTGATTTCCTCCCACAGTCCAAAGATGTACCGATTAATAGGCTAATCGGTCATTGTAAATTGTCCCATAACTAGGCTAGGGTTAAATCAGGGGTTGATGGTGACACAGTTCAAAGGGCTGAAAGGGACTGTTCCACACTGTATCTCTAAATAAATAAAGTACTTGGACTGCAAAGGCATAGATGGCTGCAGAATGGGATTAGTATGGATTGCTACTTGATGGTTAGAATAGATAACATGGCCTAAAGGGCCTATTCCTGTACTGTATGACAATGTGGAAGTCAAGCTTGTATCATGCTTAATGGCTTGCATTCCAGTTGACTTTCTCAACAGTTCGCTGATCCAGGATTTTGATAAGATAAGCGGATTTTCAAAAATCTGTACGTCTTATTTCTCGCATCTGCATACCTTTCCCACCAAACTATCTCTGCAATCTCTGCCCTGCAGATAACCAACTATCCACTTGCCACCAAAATTCAGCCCAGTCAGTGGAGAATTTCATTGCTTCCAACATTAAATATCAGTTCATAACAGCCAAACAGTGTCAGAAAGGAATTGGCTACTTATGAAAAAAATCCTGGATGACACACTAAAATCAACACAAAATAAGTTCAAATCAAATTGTACTTTTTTTGACACATTATGCTTGGAGACACATCTCTAAACGGACATGATAGGATCATTGGATATGTAACACAGAAACAGCATTCAGCTAATTGTATCCAAGAAAATCAAAACAAAATGCTTTTCAGTTGATCCCACTTCCCACCTCTTGGTCCATAAAGCTGTTGTAACAGCATCTCTAGTGCTCATTTGGACAACCAATTGCCATCTCTCATTCCATGCACAAAATATTTCAATTTCTTCATCCTTAACTTGTGCTCTAATACATTCACATTTCCCATTTTGCCTTTCCAGCTGTAATAGAAGATTACAACTTAATGTACTGAAAGAGAAATTCTGTAAAAGTGAGGTTTATCACAGTTCCAATATCATTCTGCATCCTACCTTCCTTCCCTCCTCATCATCATCTCTCTATCCTTGCAAGATTAAATGTACAACAAAAGAATAGACCATGATTCATAATATATGGGATATTTCTGATTAAAAGAACTACAAGAATTTTGCCTCCTTTGCTTCATTTTTGAGTTGATTTCTAAAGGGATAGATTAGGATGCCCTTCTGCTCCTCTTCACAAGCTCCATAAAGCACCATGCTCAACTAAATCAATCCTTTTGAAAGAAATCACAATACATTTGAATGTATGAACTTCTATTCATACCTGAAAAGCCATGCCAAATTCTATCCCATTTAACTTGTCTTTGCCTGCTCCTTGGCCCACTAAGCTTGTGAATGTGTACCTCACTTCCATTTTGTCCCCCTTGGTCCAGTCCATTCCATTCCTACCTACATCTGAGACACTTCACGTGCTCTCTATTACTTCAATAATGTACAGTTTCCTGGCCCGGATTGCCTTATTTTCACTATTGATGTCCAGTTCCTATACACTTCCATCCCCAATCAGGAAGACCTTAAAGTTCTCTGCTTCTTTCTGGACAACAGACCTAATGAGTTCCCCTCCACCACCACCCTCCTCCACCTGGCAGAACTTTTTCTTACCCTCAACAATTTTTCTTTCAGTTCCTCCTACATTCTCCAAATTAAAGGTGTGACCATGGGCACTCGCATGGGCTCCTGCTGCTTCCTGCTCGAAAATTTCATCAACTGTGCTTCTAACTTCCACCCTGCCCTCAAATGTACTTGGTCCATCTCTAACACTTTTCTCCCCTTTGTCAATCTCTGTGTCTCATCTCTGGAGAGGGACTGGCATATGTTTCAAACCTACTGACTCTCACAATTATCTTAATCTCTTCCCACCTTGTCACTTCCAAAAATACTACTCCCTTCTCTCATTTCTTTTGTTTCTGCCATATCTGTTCTCAGGAAGAGGCTTTCCCTTCCAGAACATCTAAGATGTTCTCTTCTTCCAAAGAACAGGGTTTCCCTTCTACCATCGTTAATGCTCCTATCACATACACCTCCTCATTTCTTTCACCTCATCCTCCTGCTGTCATAACAGGGATAAGATTCTCCTTGCCTTTACCTATCACCCCACAAGCCTCCATATCCAGCACATCATTCTTCATTACTTCTGCCATCTCCAAAGGGATACTACCACTATGTACATCTTTCCCTTACCCTCTCTCTGCTTTCCATGGGGATAGCTCTCCACATGATCCCCTTATCTATGCATCCTTCCCCACTGATTTCCCTCCTAACACCTGAACCTGCAAGTATGACAAATGCTACACCTCCCCCTACACTTCCTCCCTCACCACCACTCAGGGCCCTAAATAGTCCTTCCACGTGAGGAGACACCTCATCTACAAGTCTGTTGACATCATCTGTTGTGTCCGTGCGTCCGGTGTGGCCGCCAACATACCGGTGAGACATGACACAGGTTAGGGGCCTTCTTTGTCGACTACCTTCGCTTTGTCTGCCACGAAAGGCAGGATCTCCTTGTGGCCTTCCTCCACCCACCCACGTTTCCCCTCATGTGGTCTCACCTATCACCTGCCAGCCCATCAAGGACATGTTCAAAAGGTGGCGCCGCAAGAAGGTGGCACCTATCATTAAGGGCCCTCACCATCCAGGAGATACCCTCTTCTCATTGCTGCCATCAGCGAGGAGGGACAGGAGCCTGAGCACACTCACTTAACATTTTAGGAGCAGCTTCTTCTCTGCTATCAGATTTCCTCTCCATGAGCCCACGGACACCATCTCATTACTTTGCTCTTTTTTGCACTATTTATTTACAGTGTATTTTTATCATAACATTGTTAATTTTTTAAATATTGCACTATACTGCTGCTGCAAAACAACAAATTGTCAGTGACAATAAACCAGATTCTGATTCTGAGCTTATACTCTATTCTTTCCCACCCACCTGCCCCCCGTCAACCCAGTTATTCTGGCTTCTGTTCCCTTCCTTTCAAGTCCTGATGAAGGGTCTCGACCCAAAGTGCAAACTGTTTATTCCCTTCCATAGATGCTGCCTGACTTGCTAAGTTCTTCCAGCATTTTCTGTGTGTTGCTCAAAATTTCCAGCATCTGCAGAATCTCTTGTGTTTAAGATTCTGGAAGTAATTTCTTTCTCTGACTATCACCTAGGTTTGAAATGTTCATTAGACTCTGAAGACAATTACAAAAGTCAGAATGCTTTCACTTTGAATCTTATGGCAATGTGATTATTTGACTGTAAGACCTTGATATACAGGTGTCCCCCGCTTTTCGAACGTTCACTTTACGAAACCTCACTGTTACGAAAAAAAACAGCGTGCGATAAAAAGCAGCGCGTGTACCGAGCAGCCGCTCTCCCCCGGATTTGGAACTTTATTCTCGCTGGCATTGCTTAAACACGTGCCTGTGAGCTGTTGTTTGCAAGATGAGTTCTATGGTATCGGAAAAGCCGAAAAGAGCTCGTGAGGGTGTTACACTTAGTGTAAAACTAGACATAATTAAGCGTTTCGATCGTGGTGAACGAAGTAAGGACAAAGTGAGTTTGGCTTGTGGAAGCTGACGAAGATGATGTTGAAGAGGTTTTGGCATCCCATAACCAAGATCTGATAGATGAAGAGCTGATGCAATTGGAAGAAAGAAGGATAACAATCGAAACCGAATGAGTAATAATAAAGTACGACTTCAATTTTGAAAGGGTACGTCGGTTTAGGGGATATTTGCAGGATGGTTTGAGTCCTTACAAAGAACCGTGTGATAGAAAAATGCGCGAGGCTCAGTAGTCAAGCCAGCCTTCCACATCAGCCACAGCAGACGACGAACCTCGACCTTCGACATCGAGGCAGGCAGAGACAGAAGATGACCTGCCTGCCCTAATGGAAACAGACGATGACGAGATGACACCCCAGTGTCCCACCACCCCAACCCCCGGGCCACGGACAGATACCGATCCACGGAGAATGCAATGGTAGCCGTGAGGCACACAGCACATCTTTAAGAAAAAAGCCAAAATAAACATGCTAATTAATTAGGTGCCACCGACACGTAATTGTCAGCCCAGATCAGAGACGATGCAATCGGAAATCGGCACTGATCTGGGCCGACAATTACGTGTTGGGTGGCACCTAATTAATTAGCTTGTTTATTTCGGCTTTTTTCTTAAAGATGTGCTGTGTGCTTCCAGGCTCCCGGCTACCCCTGCATGCTTCGCGGCAATGTATCGCTCGGTGGCCTGGAGGGTGGGGGCCACTGCACCACCCAAACTCCGACTCAGCCTAACACACCATCATCAGTGTGCTCGGCAAGCTGTCTTCCCGATTCTGGTAAGTGATACTACACTGTACATACATTATTTCTACTTTATATAGACTGTGTATTTTTACGTGTTATTTGGTATGATTTGGCAGCTTCATAGCTTAAAGGTTACTGGAGAGAGTGTTTTTGCCGACGGCGCTTGCGTGAGATTTTCTGCCAACAGTGCTTGCGTGAGATTTTCGCTACGGAGAACAGTGCAGTAATGATTGTGGAAAAGTATTTTTACTTTATATAGGCTGTGTATTTATCATATAATTCCTGATTTTACTATATGTTACTGTTATTTTAAGTTTTATGTGTTATTTGGCATGATTTGGTAGGTTATTTTTGGGTCTGCGAATGCTCACAAAATTTTCCCATATAAATAAATGGTAATTGCTTCTTCGCTTTATGACATTCTGGCTTACAAACCGTTTCATAGGAACGCTCTACCTTCAGATGGCGGGGGAAACCTATATAAGAACAGAACTCAATCATTTGGCCCATCGGGTCTGCTTCACCATGTCATCATGTCTGACCCACTTTCCCTCTCCGCTCCAATCTCCTGCCTTCTTCTCATATCCCTTCATGCCCTGACTAATTAATAATATCTACCAGCCTCTGCATTAAATGACTTGGCCTCCACAGCCACCTGTGGCACAGAATTCCACAGATTCATCACTCTCTGGCTAAAGAATTCTTCCTCATCTCCATTCTAAATGGACATCCCTATATTCTAAGGCTGTGCCTTCTAGTTTGAGACTCCTTCACCATAGGAAGCATCCTCTCCACGTCCACTCTGTTGAAGCCTTTCACAATTCGATAGGTTTCCATGATATTGCCCCTCAATCTTCTGAATTCCACTGAATAGAGACCCAGAGCCATCAAACGTTCCTCATATGATAAGCCTTTTGGAAGGTCAATTATTTCAATCTGATACATAAATAACTTTAAAACATTATTAACAAAAAGAATCAGATAGAAAGCCCAAAATGATAGGATCTTTGACCAGCATTACCAAATAAGACATTGTATGATGAAATGGTCAAATACTGTAATGGTTAAACTGACAAGGTGCCAAATTCCTGAAGACAAGTGGCTCTTGATTTAATATTCTTGTGCAGTAACAAACCTCATCTTTTCATATTTGAAAGGGAGCCATTTGCGATTATAATCAGCAGGCAAGACTCTCTGACTTGACTAAAGGCTGAAATTAATGAGGGAGCAGGCACATTATAGAATACCACCAAGAAGCAAAGGAACATGAAAGTGAGGGAGAAGCAACAAGAGTTTAACAGGAATATTTAAAATCCGAAGTTCAAAATGTATTTTAATAATTAACAGATTCAGCTGTAAGTATAACTTATGACCTGTTTTTTGGTATTTCAACTAATCCACTGTAAATAACAGAAAGCTGCAGTTCAATTACATTTGCAGTGTAATATACAAAACAGAAATGACTGGAGATCTTTTCTGCAAGCAGGTGACAGAGCCATTTCAACATGTTTTAATATAATTGTTCCTATTTTCAGTCTAAGTCCCACTGATATGGAAATTAGACAGCATACTTCCAGACACAATTCACAGCAACATATGTTTCCTATCCTTAGGTTCATTCCTATACATGATAATATCACTAATGTACAATATTCTCGGTTTCACAATAACCACTGAAAAGGTGCAAAAATGTGCAACCTACGGTTTCTGTATTTTTACTCAGTCAAAAACAAGCCACGCTCTGCACCAAGTCCCAAACTACATGTGAATTGAGATTTTTCAAAAGGGACTTTGACCTTTTGCTTGCTCATTGTGTTTGCTTGATTCATCACTCATCAGCTTAAGCGACATTTCAGTTCTGAGTTTGAGTGCCCGCTGCAGAATTCAATACTGACCTTTGCCTCCATGACATAAGGATGAATCTCAGTGGTTTTTAGCAAGGGAATGAAAGTATGGGCACCCTCCCTCTCATTTCCGTTCCCTCCATGCCACTCTTTACTACAGTTGCTACAACTACCATCAGGAGTGCACCTTAATGATGAGACACACTACCCATGATCCCTTGAAGCAATGATGTGATGGCTAAGATCTCTAAAGTATCAGACAGGTTCAATTACTACATTAATTTTTAAAAGACAGATTTTTAAAATTTAGAGATAGAGCATGAAAATAAGCCCTTCCAGTCCTTCAAGCTACACCACCTAGCAACCCATCGATTTAACCCTAACCTAATCACAGGACAATTTACAATAACCGACTAACCTACTAACCAGTGTGTTTTTGGACTGTGGGAGGAAACCGGAGCACCCAGTGGAAACCCACGCGCACACTCGCTTCGAGAGGACACTAGGATTGAACTCCAATCTCCAGCGCTCCGAACTGTAACAGCATTGTGCGAACCACCATGCTACTGTGAGATGAAGAACTAACTGCTATGATACTGTAACATGAAATGAAGAGTTCTTAAAAGTGAGTCCAAAGGTTGTGTTGGGGTGAGTGAAGCTGAGTGAAGTTAGCCCCTCTGGTTCAAATGCCTGATAGCTGAGGAGTAATAACAGTTCCTGAACCTAGTGGTGTGGATCCTGAGGCTCCTGTACCTTCTTCGTGATGGCAGCAGTGAGAAGAGAGCATGACCTGGGTGTTGGGGTTCCAGCAACAGCACTCCATGTAGGTGCATTCAAAGGTGGGGAGGGCTTTACCTGTGATGGACTGGGCTGTATCCATTACCTTTTGTAGGCCTTGATGCAACCAGACAATATTTTCTCCACCACACATCTATAGAAGTTTGTCAAACGTTTAGAAGACATGCTGAATCTTCACAAGCTTCTAAAATAGAAGTAGTAGCACTGCCATGCTTTCTTGGTAATGACACTTATATGTTGGACCCAGGACAGATCCTCTGAGGAATTTAAATTTGTGTTGTACTGTATTTACTAATACTTACAGGAATGGAAATATTGTTAAATGTAGGACATTCTGAGAATGCGGATCCGTGTTTTAATCCAGTTAGAATGAAAGATATGGTGTATGAGGTATACGTGGGATGTTGGAACAATCCCCAACAAGAGGTCAGGCTGGAGAAGAAAAATGTCTGGAGTTTGCACAGAGAACTTTCAGGGTTCAATGATATGAGATAGAAATGCAATTTTGTTGATAGAAAACAGAGTTAACATCCACAGATTAATCATTAAAAGACTAGAATTTGCTTCTCATTCCTACAGTGATTTCCTCCATATCTATTTCAATTACAAGCATTTATATGTAGCGTTCCTCAGACAGGCTTGAGCACATTCTTTCTTTAGACAGAAATAAGTGTTGATTTGTCTGGGTTGAAAAATAAAATGAATATTCTTCCTACCCCATCTAATGCCCAGCTTCCTCTGCCATCAATTCCCGTATCACCATCCTATCCTGCACCATCCCAATGTCTCCCATCCTTGCTGCATAAGAACCTCACTACACCCCATGCCCCTTCTCCACATCACCATGACCCATGCCCTCAACTCCACCAGTACCAGCCTATGCACTTCAACAGTGTATTTATCTAAAAGTCTGTGACAGGTGTCCTGTTCAGCAAGATGTGTTGGGGAGGAGGTACTGGTCCTAAACTAAAAGATTTTATTTCCTTGTGGAGCAAATAAGAACAAAACCTCCTGGATAATATGTGATGTAATTATTATTAGAGCCAAATAAGAATCTCCTTCATAAGACTTCAGACACTGACTTGGAACAATGAAATTTACAGCAACATTGTGTGTTAAGTTTTGGGAATTCCCAAGGTGATGTTCACAAAACGAAGATGACATAGTTTGATGCAACTACATCACACGAAGGAGCATTAACATCTGGTTGGACAGAAAACTCATTAATGTCTATTTGCATTCTACATCAACTCTTGCATCGCTCTGAGAGAGAGATGGAAAACTCTGAGCCACATCTTGCATATATCTCAGTGGCTAACTTCTGAAAGATGTTGATGAAGTAGTTGAAGAGCTTCGCAGAGGAGAAGAAACAAATAATATACAGTGAATTCCGGTTAATCGGGCCATTGGTTCATTGGGGCAGCCACTTACATGGCACAACTCTTAAAGAACAGAAATTAATTGAGAAAATAGCTGGGATGCCCTTTACTTATTTGGAACACTATGCCACTTAATTGGGGAAGGAGACTGTTGTCAAACAGCTTCTAACTAGTGTCAGACGTGTGCACTGTGTTTTGAACAAACAAATTTTTAAATTGCGTCAGTTGCGTGCACTTGTGTTCAAAAAGCAGTGATTTTTGTCACTGATAGTTGGGGAGAAATAAGCAGTAAGACAATTAAGGTCTGTTTTTCAAGGACTCTTCATCTCATGATCTCAATATTTATTGCTTATTAATTTATTTTTTTTCTTTTTGTATTTGCACAATTTGTTGTCTTTTGCACACTGGTGGTTCATCCTATCGGTGCAGTCTTTCATTGATTCTGTTATGGTTAATGGATTTATTGAGTATGTCTGCAAGAAAATGGATTTCTGGGTTGTATATGATCACATACAGTGCCTATAAAAGGTATTCACCTCCCTTGGAAGTTTTCATGTTTTATTGTTTTACAGCATTGAATCACAGTGGACTTAATTTGGCTTTTTTAGTCTAATCAACAGAAAAAGACTCTTTCTTGTCAAAGTCAAAACAGATCTCTATAAAGTGACCTAAATTAATTACAAATATAAAACACAAAATAATTGATTGCATAAGTATCCACCTCCTTCAAGTCAGTATTTAGTAGATGTACCTTGGCCAGCAATTACAGCCTTGAGTCTATGTGGATACAGTGCCTATGAAAAGTATTACTCACAACACGCTGGAGGAACTCAGCAGGTCGGGCAGCATCCGTGGAAATGATCAGTCAACGTTTCGGGCCGGAACCCTTCATCAGGACTGAAGAGGGAAGGGGCAGAGGCCCTATAAAGAAGGTAAAGGGAGGGTGGGAAGAAGGCTGGTAGGTTCCAGGTGAAAAACCAGTAAGGGGAAAGATAAAGGGGTGGGGGAGGGGATAGGCAGGAAAGGTGAAGAAGGAATAGGGGAAAGCACAATGGGTAGTAGAAGGAGGCGGAACCATGAGGGAGGTAGTAGGCAGCTGGGGGAGGGGGCAGAGTGAAACAGGGATGGGGGAAGGGAGGGGGAGGGAATTACTGGAAGTTGGAGAATTCAATGTTCATACCTAGGGGCTGGAGACTACCCAGACGGTATATGAGGTGTTGCTCCTCCAACCTGAGTTTAGCCTCGTCATGGCAGTAGAGGAGGCCATGTATGGACATATCCGAAGGGGAATGTGAAGCAGAGTTGAACTGGGTGGCTACCGGGAGATCCTGTCTGTTGTGGCGGACGGAACAGAGTTGCTCGACGAAGTGGTCCCCCAATCTGCATCGGGTTTCACCCCAGCTTTGATCCCAGCATCTGCAGATTATTTTGTGTTTACTATAAAAAGTATTGATCACCCCCACCCCCCTGGAAGTTTTCATGTTTTATTGTTTTACAACATTGGATTTAATTTGGCTTTTTTGACACTGATCAACAGAAAAAAAACCTCTTTGGTGTCAAAGTGAAAACATATCTCTACAAAGTGATCTAAATTAATTACAAATATAAAACATCAAAGGGGAGGGTGAATACTTTTTATAGGCACTGTATGTGTACTTTGATAACAAATTTACTTTGAACTTTGTTTAGTTCCCTGCAGTTCCAAGCATTCAGGCTTGGAGATACCAGTTTTTTAAGTAGTGTCAGTTACTGTACGTAGGCTTGTGTTATGGTCTTCATTAGGATCAACCCACACCGAATCAAAAAGCAGTGATTTTTGACACTACTTCATGCAGGAAGGTAAAGGTAGTCCATTATCTGCATGTAGTGTCTGTGCTGCATGAATTCCTCCATTGATAATGATTAGGAACTAAAACTCAGTTTTCTCGTACTGTAGTAATATTAGTAGTGTTCTCATTTGTTCTGTATTTTATTTAAGTACATAATTTGTTACTCAGTTAAAAATAGTTGGTCTTGTTAAAAGCATTTCCATGAAAGTTCAGCTAATTGGAGCAGCCTCTTACTTGGGCCAAAATGCACAGGACCTGATGTGCCCCAGTTAACTGGAATCCACTGCATATTCAGTCAGATGTTTTTTCAAGTTTTCTGATACTTAATTATGAGACCATGCATTATATTGTACTTGCTACATAAAGTTTGAATTTTCATTGTCTCAGTTTTGCTGCCGCACTGTAAGTGAGACAATTCCAGCAAAGCTTCAACAAGCAGCACCAGCCACTCTGCACAGCTCTTTCCAATCTCACTTAAGCCACAAAAGAGTGGTGGAGTACTGAGGTGTTGAGGGAGGATGCAAAAGCACTTTAAGCCAGGGAGGGCTGCATATGGATGATGACCCCGTCAATCCCAATAGCTTTCCCCAATCCTCTGGGAAAAGGTAAGTGCTTATTAATTTCAATTATTGATGAATGTTTTGCAGTGTTCTTAATTCTTGAAACAATGTTCATATTATCGAATGAATTAAATCAACTTGAAGAGTTTTTCAAATGCCCCTGACTAGCAGAAACGATCAAGAACAGTTGAAAAGACTTTGGCAGTCCTGCTGCATGAGATACTGTGCAAAATCAGCTCATCTATGTGTCAAGAAGAAGCAGGAGGGAAAGTGCAGGCAGTGATCTGGGCAGCAGGCTAGGCCCAGTAGGATCCGCCTCTTTTTTACCCCCATCACAAACTGCTGCTTTTAAAAAAAAACACTGTTAATATTCCATCAAACTTGGGGCTATTGTATTAAACAACTTATTTTTTTTTCCTCCCAAGCTCTTTGATGATGCAGCTCTCCTTGTTTTTAATGTCTACATAAATAGAATCATGAAGAGTTATTTTACATTCCTTCAAAAAAAATTGGAAGTACAAATGCAACAATGTAGAGATACTTGACTTCATTCTATAGTGTTTTGTTTAAGTTCTGTGTTTTTCTTCCTTCTCCTGAAATGCATTTTTATTCAAAATCCATTTGCAAGCTTTAACTGCACTCTGTAAATACTCCAGTAGAGCTCTGTAACTAATGAATCCTCTCTTCAACAAAGTCCATCCATTTACCACACCATTATTCATTTATGTTTTTGCATAAATACTTGCTTCCATTCACACAAACTCATTCAGCTCATTGCGAAGCTTTGTTGTGGCTCAGTATCAGGACATCATGTTCCAGGTGGTGATTTTAACCCGGGCCCGTCGAAAGATGCGGCATTCTGGATGACTAAGCAAAACTTTCAATTCAAAGGTCTCCAACAGACTGAGTACAACTTCTCATAGTCCCACGCTGGGAGCTGATATTTCATAGATTTTCTTCTGATTTTATTTATTCCCACATGTAATTTTCTCAAATGACCTTTATAAGGGCATAGTGGTCAGCTTTGACTATCTTCTTTAATGGTTCATAAAGTTCACTAATGGACTTTATGTCATGATGTAATCAGTGTTATATCAATCTCCGCATCTTCAGTGCAGCTTACTGGCTGGGTTCAGCAGAAAATATATTATTACTGCAATTATTTGGCTAAAATTATTGTACAGATTTCTCCCACCAAAATGGAAAGTGACAGTGAACTACATGCATCCTTTTCAGACTTACTGTAAAACCATCTTAGCACCCGTAAACATTCACATGAACCACAGAGTATCCCACAATATTATACTTTGATCCCTTCAGTAGCATTAAAAAAAAGTGAGCTGGACAGAATGTATGTAGAGTTCTGAAAATACAGTGATAGTAGACTACCTACAACCTACACCATATCATTGCTTTGGAAACCCTTCAGTAAAGACTTGGTCTGTCTAGCTTCAGCCAAGAAAACCTGCAAATATTAAACAAAATATCCCAATATGCTACACAAGGTTATGAAGCAAAATTTGACAGTGAACTGCATCAGGAGATAAGGAAGAAAATGTTTTAAGAAGCATTTTAAGAAGGAGTGAGAGGTGGAGAAGCAGAAAGATTTTGGCGGGAAGGTTTAGTGCTCATGGCCAAGATATGAAATGAAAGCTATCATGAATGCAGCTGTTGAATTGGTGAAGTCCAGCATCGTGAAGGCCTGTAGGGTAGGAGGAGGTTACAGAAATAAGGAAGGATGATGCCATGGAAAGATTTGACAATAAAGACAAGAATTTTAAACACAAAGATGGCAAGACCAAAAGTCAAAGTCTGTTAAGAAGTATGGTCTGATAGTTGAATGGGACTTAAATTCAAGTAGTTGGCATTTTGAGGAGCACAAGATCATCCAGGGTAACAAAATAAAAACACATGGCTAACTGGAGAGTTTTGGACCAATCAAATCTGGATATAATTATATATGAGGTATGTATTCAAAGTAATTGGTTGATGGTTGAGGAGGACCTGAAGAATTTTCTTTTCTCGGAGAGGAAGTTCAGCATGTGGAACTCCTTACAGAAAGAAATTTTAACATTTAAAATTACCAGGATGTGTCCTTCAAGAGCCATGAACTGCAGGACCATGGGAAATTAATATTGGAAGGCAAGATTAGACTCGACAACTCTGCTTCAAAGGAGTGTGTGCAAATATTCCACTATCCTGTTATTCTAATGAGGTGGCTGAGACCTTGTCAACTGAAAAGGTGAATCAGGGTCAAAGACAGGGTATATTAGCAAGCAGTTAGCAATCTGTTTGAAGCAGTGGATATATTGTTAGAATATCATCTTGGGCACATGCAGTACACAGATGGCGCAATTGCCCAGAGCTGGAGATATTGGTGGCAAACCAACTTACTCAGCTTTTGTAATTTTTAGTTATATCTGATGTCAGGCAAGCAAAGTGAGCAAATAAAAATGTTTTTGTGAATCATGTGAATACATGGTGAGGGAGAAGGTGCAACAGAGGAGATCATGTAAACTCCAAGAAAGCAAAGGAACTCAGGAACTAATGGTGCAATTACTGTTGCAGGTGGCTCTTTGACTACATTTTGATTGACAAGAATACAACAAGGCAAAAGCAGAATGATACTGGGGAATTATGGTATGGTGTACTACACTGATGGTTCCAGAGTTTAGGATGGTAACAAGTAAAATTATGGAGTAGGTTAAAGAGCTGGTGAGGGGCAGCGCCATACACGGATTTGAAAAAGACAATCAAAAATTCACTACTGTGGAGGGAGCAGAAAGCTTTGGAGGTAATAGATGGGATTATGGATATGAGAGAAGGGTGAGTAAAAGAGTGAATTATACATAGGAATCAAGTGGGTTTTTGGATGAGAGCAAACTGTTAACTTGGGCCAAGCAGGGGATGTTGGTATTATGTGAAAAGAATTGAGAGACAAGAAAGTAGGTATCAATGCCAAGACGTACTGGAAAGGATGACAGTAGGAGATGGGATAAAATCTAGAGACATTTAGACTTTCAGGGTGAGGGCAGCAGGGAAAATGAGGGAGGATTTGTCTGGGGCGGGAGGTGGGAGGGTTGGAAAGAAAGAGAAAGGGCAGGGGCAGCTGAATAAATAATCACAAGCCCTGAGGCAAACAAAAAGCTCCTTTCATTTGTTGTTCAAGATGAGAGGGACAAGGCACAGGAGGGATGTTTAAAATTGTGCTTTATTACAATGAAAATCCAACATTATCTTTGTATTCCAAGATTGTCCTTTTGCAAGTCATCAGTAATTGTCTGATTTAAGAGGCAAAATGAGGGACCTACCACGAAGAGCAATTTGAGTTAGAGACAATGGAGAAAAACAGATGATTGGCTTTTATAATGGTACCTCACAAGGTTATGCAAGTGTATATAAGGTTTTATTAAGTTATTTACTCTAGGGAGCACATCATATGTTATTCTGCTGGAAGAGAGCAACTTTTGGTGATAAAGGATCCTTCAGAGAATTTGGTTTGTGCATCCTCTCAACTCCAGAGCACACCAAGTGGTTGAAACCATGGGAACACGGTTACGTGGTTATGCACAGCAAGAGCCCAGAAAACAATGAGATAATAACCAGATAATGTATTTTAGTTAGAGATAAATATTAGCAAGGATGCCATAAATCTATTACAACTAACTGAGGAAGTTAATTGGAGCTTGGACAAAAGTTACATCTGAAAGATCATACCAGAGCAACACTTCCTCACTGTCATATAGATCTTTAAGGCTAGACCCCTGGAGTGCAGCTTGAATACATAAGGTTCTGGCTTAGAAACCCGTATTGTCAACAGAGCCAGAATTCTATTGAATCATTATTATTATTGAAGCATAAGGAACTGTAACAGACAATTGGCAAACACCAAAACCCTGTCGCAATTGTCAAATGATCTGGTAATCTGTTTTATCCATGATAACTATGATCTGGAGTGTTGAGAAAAATAATTCTGTCCTTCATCAATAAATGCCATAGAGTATTTTGTTTTAATCAGAATGGATTATTATTTTATCTGAGAGATGACAAGGTATACATACTTTGAAAATATTGCTGAAATATTGCAGTGAAATATTTATTGAATATGGCCTGAGATCTCTATAGTGGGTCACGAGCCCAAGACACACAGACACAAGGAAATGTACCACAGTTAAGCAAAGTTTAGGAATTAGAAACACATTTGACAGAAATTTGTTCTGGTTAGAGATGCTATTTAAGCCAGATAGTCTGAGGAATGAAGTCTGAAATCAAAATACAACAAGCTGATGTTACCACAGAGTAGGGTTCCCAAACAATAAATTTCTAGGAAACTACAGTTACCTCATTCTTCGATGAGTTAAAATTCTGGCTGGTTTCCTTCCTGAAGTTAATGTTTTTTTTTCTTTTGCTGGTGAAGCACCTTCAATTACTCCAAAAGACTGAGGTTTGGTAAAATACTGAAAGGCTTTTATTCGCTGTACAATATGACCTCCACAGTGAGTGTCTGCCCCCGGACTGAGGAGGAGGGGCAAGGCAAACACCTTTATACAGGACTCTGTGGGAGGAGCCACAGGGGCAGTCAGCAGAGGTGTGTGTCCAGACAGGTAACCGAGTTACAACATATATACATGGTTTACCACAGCTGGCAATGCCTTCAAGAAAGACTGGAAATAATTGGCTTCTTTCCATCTCTCTTTACAAATATTTTAAAAGTGACATAGAAGTTAACGTGTGTGTCACCTGATAAATTGATTCAATCTTTGCACAAATTCCATTAAAAATGCATTCTCTAGCCTCTGTGCTTTTAATTTGCTCTCTTCAGTTTTTCCATACTCTGGCAATAGTTACATCAAGGGTATGCACTTTCAGTAACAGAGTCACTGTGAATAATTTTCACAATTACTGGACAGAAATGATGTCGGAGTCAAGTGTGCATGTAATAGGTAGGAGCTATCACTTGAATACAAGGTCAACATGCACTGTGTAGGAACATATATGAATAATTAATAAACTATCAATTCCTCCCATTTAATGGCATTCAACAGAAGTGCTGATGCGCATTCTTCTATTTCTGATGTTACTTGTTCTGGAATTGATATTATATCATTTATTTCACCAGTTTTTCACCTATAAAGTATTTTAGTAGGTTAACACCATGGATAGTTATTAAAGGTGTAGGAACATCCAGTCTTCAATTCTATGTTCTCTGATTTACTGACTTCTCCAGCTCACTCATGGAACCAAAATATGTACATTTCCAACAAACTTCTTGTCACCTGCTTGCAGCCACTTTCTCTTTCTGTGTAAGATTCTCTTCAGCTCTTTTTGCTTCCAGCATGGAATGTCCCTCATACTAATCCTTTCTATGCAATCAGGTCATACCATGTCTACAGAACTGCCTTCTTCACTGAAGCAATCTTTGCGGAGAGAAACAAGGCTGCAAGCTATTCAACAATGTTGCTTGGTCAGAATATGTAACAAATCTCAAAGGTGGGTGACCTGATCGATATTATTGAGGATTGATATTCAGCAAACAAACCAAATACAAATAAGTTGGACATAAATGATAAGAAAAATGAGTTTTATAACAGTCACTTTTGCAATTTAGAGATAGCAGTTCAAATAAACTGCACCTTGCCAGATTCTTGCTGCACAGCTTGTAACAATATGAGCTGGAATAGTAAATTTAATATATCTCCTAAATGAGTAATGCCTAATCGTGCACCAAAGGCTGGTTAATGTAAATGACCTAATAAATGTGTTACTGCCACACCAATGCAGAATTTCTCTGAGGATTGTTTGGCCCATTTCATTGCTTGCTTACATCATTACCCGTTCAACATCATCAAAGTGATGTGTAGTTCTGCTAGCTAGGCTAATGAACTACATATCCCGAAGATAAATGGGAGCAAATTGGTGCTAACTGATATGGATTGAATTGGATACTATATTATCTGCAGAACTGAGATGGACTACCTAATAGCTCATTTATGAAAGACCTAGTGCAGCATTTCTCACTCATCTCTGCATGATAAGGGTGGCAACGCTCTCAAATTGCAAGTATCTTTGAACACACAATGAATCTCAAACTGAGAGATGAATGAAAAAAGGAGGCACACCATAGCAATCTCGAGGTTCCCAAGCTTCCTCTTTCGTAGCATTTTTCATGATTTATTGGGTGTCCATCCGTAGGCAATTGTCACAGTAAGGAGCTGTTCTCTCCATCCCTGAGTGCGGGCTCAGTCTGGGGAAACAGGCACCTGAACTGCAGTTAATGCTGGGATTGGGCCAACTATAGCATCCATATGCCAAAGCTTTTGCAAACAGCTGATAGCTGACAGCCACCAGCCACATCATGCAAAGATATGATCCTCCATGCTCAATGTCAATCTCAAAACATGAGGCAGCCTCTATATTACCATGTGCACTTCCACTTGGTTCTGTCCATTATATCCAGGTGTGCTTGGAAGTCATGCCAAGTACTACCACCCACCTCAGGTCTAGCCCTAATGAAAAGAGCCATGAACTGCAAGCTGCACCATGGCGAAATGGTGGGACTATTGGCAGATATCCAAATGTCCATAGCCTAATTCTATGTTGATTAGCAGTCTCTTCTGATGCAAGAACACTAGAACACAAAAAAAGGAGCAGGAGTAGATCAAAAGGTCTTTCAGGTCTGCCACCCTCCCATACAATACAATCACAGCTGCTCTGTGCTGGCCTTGTTACCTCTCCTTTGTCATTCATAACAAGGGGAATTGAGTATAAGAGCAAAGAGGTCCTTCTGCAGCTGGACAGGGCCCTGGTGAGACCACACCTGGAGTATTGTGTGCAGTTTTGGTCTCCAAATTTGAGGAAGGACATTCTTGCTATTGAGGGAGTGTAGCGTAGGTTCACGAGGTTAATTCCCGGGATGGCGGGACTGTCCTATGTTGAAAGATTGGAGCGACTGGGCTTGTATACACCGGAATTTAGAAGGATGAAAGGGGATCTGATTGAAACATATACGATTATTAAGGGATTGGACATGCTGGAGGCAGGAAGCATGTTCCCGCTGATGGGTGAGTCCAGAACCAGAGGCCACAGTTTAAGAATAAGGGGTAGGCCATTTAGAACGGAGTTGAGGAAAAATTTTTTCACCCAGAGAGTGGTGGATATGTGGAATGCTCTGCCCAGAAGGCAGTGGAGGCCAAGTCTCTGGATGCCTTCAAGAAAGAGATGGATAGAGCTCTTAAAGATAGTGGAATCAAAGGTTATGGGGATAAGGCAGGAACCGGATACTGATTGTGGATGATCAGCCATGATCACAGTGAATGGCGGTGCTGGCTCGAGGAGCTGAATGGCCTACTCCTGCACCTATTGTCCATTGTCTATATCCCATGATCATCAATTTGTTGATTTTTCAAATGTTTACCTAAGACTACCTTAAATATATCTAATGATCTGACTTTCACCACTGACTTGAGATTCACTACTCCCTGAGAAGACAGCTTTCAAAACTATTCTCAATTTTAAAGAACTGGTCTCTTACTTGATATCTATGTCTCCTTGTTTCTGACTCTTCCACTAAAGAAAACACTCACATCTTCCCTGTGAATCCTCCATTGGATCTTACGTGCTGGGATAAATTCACCCCTCACTCTTCTAAACTCCAAGGAATATACAATCAAACACCCAGCCTCTCTTTATAAGACAACTCTCTCATCCCAGAATGCAGCTGCTGAAATCTAGAGCAATGGCAATCTGCTAAAATATCTCAGTGGGTCAAGCGACATCTGTGGGAGGAAAGGATTTGTTAATGTTTCTTTCAGCAGATTGTTGTTCATCCTGGAATTGACATGGTAAACCTCCTTAGGAACTGCTTCTAGTGCTGCTATATTGTTTTTTTAGATACCAGGAATAAAACTGTGCACAGTATTCCAGGACTGACCTCACTAAATACCCTGTAAAACAGCCCTATTCATAACCTCCAACCCTTTGCAATAAAGGTCAACGTGCCATTGGCCTTCTCAACATTAAACTTTTTGTGATCCATGCACAACCACACCCAGATCTTTCTAAATGCAACCCCACCAATGTACAGTAAATTCCTAAATTATTAATTATGTAACTGGGTGACCGTCAGATCTTATTCAGCATCGTTAAAAGTGTACTTAGGCAGCCATCCGGATAATGCTAGAATAGTTGCCTGTGCTTTTAAGGGAGACGATGATGTCATTACACACGCGTGGGATAGTGGGGAGACCATTTTGCTTTCTGCTGAAGATGTGGTAGGGTGTTAGAATTGGGTTCTTCCCAGAGTGTGCTGGGCATGGTGAGGAAAGATTTTCTCGAGTAAGTGACTCAACGCTGGAATGTGTGGTTTGGCAAAGTTCCTCACCAGCCAAGTAGGATTGCCACTACCGTATTTGTACCGTATCAGTACTGTATTAGTTCTGGTATTTTTATACTGCATATGCAATCCTGTCCATACACAAGGGTGTGGATTGAAAGTTAAACTGAGATTGTAACGGCAAGAACTGCTTGTAAATTTGTTTGTTTTGTTTCACGACCCTCTTCTGGCACTTAAACATCGAAAACCGATTAAAGGAATTAAAACGCGAAAAAGTCTTTGTTGTCCTGAGCGTGAACTTTTCCCCAGGCTACAATTATATTATTCCACTGTTTTTGAGGTGGAAACTTTTACTTAAACAGTGGTAGTCTAGAGCAATGCTTTGATGTTAGGGGTTGGATTTTCATTCCAGAATAGATTCTGAACCGTGCAGTGTCTTTTAACATCAGACCAACTTGCTAATGGCTGCCTGAGGGGGAGAATTAACAAGAGCAAAAATTGCTGTGGTCTGGTACAACATTATTTGACTGTCACAAATAAAATTTCTAGGATTCGAGGCAGTCTGAAACTGGACAGATTAATGGATTGGAAAAGCACGATCAATTTCAGGCAAAAGCTTTCAGGCGAAAAACAAATCTTTTTTTCATATGTGCACAATTTGTTGTCTTTTGTACATTGGTTGCTCGAGTGTCTTCGTTGTGTGCGGTTTTCATTGATTTGATTGTGTTTCTTTGTATCTACTGTGTATGCCCACAAGAAAATGTATCTCAAGGTTGCATATGGCAACATATATATATACTTTGATAATAAATTTACTTGAAACTTTGAAGTCTTCCATCCCCATCATGTTATGGCAGTTCATTCCACAAGTTGCTAACAATTTACTCTGACCTTCATAATGATGAAAACTGCATCAAGGTATGAAAGTAGATTTTCTGAGGATACTGATTGACCTGCCAATATATACCAAATTGAATGAAAAGAAGACATCCAGAATATCAAGTGTATATATGTAGTAACAACCATTACATTTATCTTTTAAATATAATAATTTCTGCATTGAGAAATTCATAGTCAGTGTTTTGTATCTGACTATGTATTGCTGGATTGCAGAGAATAAAAACATATTTATTAATATTTGTAACTAAACTCTCTTGCTCAAACACACTAGGACATCTATGGTAATATATAATCAGAAGACAAGGAAAACATTCACGGGTTTGATAGAACAAGTATGTTTATATTGGATTGTTTCCCTGCAAACATGATCAAACACCAAAAAGCTGGCTATATTTGATGCCACAAACAATTTATCAAGCAGATTTCAGCTTTGCTGTAGAAAGATCTTTAAGATATGAGGTAACGTAACTATCCATTCGGGCCAATGTACTTCATGGATACACCTCAGTATTCTATCTTAGCCCTAAATGTTTGTACAGAATGCCATAGAACTCACACCTTGCTTGCACCTGAAATTCTTTCTCTTATTTATTGAAATTTAAATACAGATTTATCCTTAGTAAATTTGTACAAGACAGCAATCTGTGTTTGTCTACCGATACACAATTATTCTGCAAAATCTTCCAGTGCTCCCTGGAGTCACTGGTGTCAAAGTACTGACACATGAGCATTTGCTGAAGTTGTTTTTGTCTGGCTGTACATCATAGTCTGACAGGAAATGGGTAAACCTCTGAGCAAAATAAACAAAATATTTAGATATACAACTAAAATCCTTAATGGGTTAACAGTTACCTTGACATATCCCTTTGCAAAAAGCTATCTTTGCTCTTGTTAATTCTCCCTCTCGGGCAGCCATTAGCAAGTTGATCTGATGTTCAAAGACACAGCACGGTTCAGAATCTATTCTGGAATGACAATCCAACTCATGATATCAAAGCATTACTCTAGGCTATCACTGTTTAAGTAAAATGACCACCTTATAAGCAATTGAATAATAGAAGTAATACCTAGGTAATGTAATTTATATTGTTGAGCACAGTTTTCAGCTAATTCTAGCAACAGATACAGGACAAAGCTAAAAGATATCAAAACTATGGAGTACAGATTTAGGTGGAAAATACTGTTTCTCACATTAAGCAACTAAAGTACTGCAGTTACTAAAGTACTACAGTACATTGTGGAGAACATACTGAGGTCTACCCTTCCCTTGGAGATAACAGTGTTATGTAATCTACATTTTGCATCTGAGCTTGTTAAAAGCACCTCAGATCCCATCTCTGACCACTTCTTACAGTTTGCAGAGAGAGTGAGAGAGACAAGAGGGAAAGTGAGCAACAAGGAGATTTGGAGCCAAATCTGCCTCTCTCTCTCTGAACATGCAGTGTTATTAGATATGAAACATGTATTAATTTATATCTTTTCAAGCCTAGTCCAGTTAAAAATATTGCGGTGGAAGTGTCTGTGGATGGGGCAGATAAATGGAAGAGGTGATCAAGGAAAGTGGGAGATGATTGATTGGGGTAAGGAGAAGATCAAAGTGGCTCAGACGTAACTAAGAGGAGACAGTCAAGCATCTAAAGGGGGCTGGGAAGAGATCTAGGGAGTTGGGAGATTGAGTGAACTGAAAGGAAATACAGGGTGTTGGTGTCAGATAGATGATCAGTGACTGGGGAGGAGACCATAAAGTGTCAAGCAGATAATCAGATGGGTCAGGGGACTCAAGCGAAAATCAAAGGGCAAAAGATACAAGGAAGGAACCAAACATAAATCAAAGAAAATGGTTGGAAAAAGTCCCTCCGGATATAGATAAAACAGAAACATATGTGAAAGGAAACTGGATGAACTCTTACTGATAGCAGCAGCATAAGTAAGAAAGGGGCTTTTAACCTACTCAGGAACAGGGTCAATATTTTGTTAAGATTTGGTCTTGCTCACAAAACCCATGCTCTTTATCTATCCTGTGTGTATAGTTGAGGATACAAATTATCCCAAATGTTTTTTTGGGTTGGAGAAACTGCTAATATAAGTCCACTTCATCCACAAACTAGGTACTTGACCTTATTTAGTTACTATGATGATGCAAAATTTGAATGCATGACAAAGAAAAGTATTGCACTCTGCATCAATATTTTTAGGCCATCATCTTCCAACAAATTGACTATTTTCCCTTCAAACCTTTTGATAACAACAACAAATAAGATCATGAGTGCAGGAACAAAAAGGAAATTATAATTTCTTGGGCTATCAACACTTTCATCTTTCCATTCCATTACCTCCAAGTTAGTAGCTTCCCAATATTTCATGACTATTCTGCCACTTGCCTAATATGCACATATTTACATACAATATGTGACTATTTTCCTTCTACCTATCTCTTAATTTGTGATTTTGGGTTCTTATCTGAATGTCATTAGAGATTGCATTATTAAATACTGAGAATAAGTTTTATAAATGAGCAAGTATTCATTGAGTTTTTAAGATGATCTGATTTATGTAATTAAACTTTAATAGAATTTGATTGGATAGATAAGAGTAATTTGGAAGAGACTGATAGATTGATAAATTTAAAGAAATCAAGAGATTTCCTGAATTCTTTTTTGTATTTGTAGTAAAGTGCAATAAAGTGATGCTGAGTTAAATAAATCAACTTGTATCCTTTTGAAAGTGCAACAGACTTGAAGAGCTGGGTTGCTTTCACCTCCTTTGGATTCTTTGTTCTTATGTTTAGTTCAATGATCCTGGTAATCTGCCTTCTACAAGGAGATCAAGCACAGAGTAGTCAACCACTTTGTTGAACTTCTGGCTTATCAATTGATCAGTTCCTCTTATTGACTTCAGAGATCTCTGTCTTTCATTTTGTACACCTCATATCAACACCCATCTTCTGCTGATCTGAATTTTACCACCTAGCCATCATCGTCATGTCTCTGATTGCTTGAGGAGTTTCTTTGTGAATATTTCTCAAATGTCTTGATTTGGTTACCTTCATATAAATTTGTTCTTCTAACGATTATCCATGATTAACTCTGTCTGTAATCCTCCTGTTCTCACCATTCTATGGAGGCAATGATTAGACATCTGCTTGACCCTAAGAACTGGAAAAACCCAAATATTTAAAGAAATTTGCTTCACTCTCCCATTCTCTCCACCCAGACCATTTAGATTTTATAGTTTTACTGTGATAACTCACTTAGATTCTCATGTAGTCTTATGAAGAATAAGCGATCAAACCATTTATGGCCGTTTTCCCTTATCAGATCAGCTGTGTACATCCCACTGTTAATGTTATACCTGAGGCATTCAGAGTTTGTTTTTGTTTTAAAGGAACATAAACCTCCCCAGAAAATTTTAATAAATGCCTATCACAATCCAATGAAAATTATAATCCATGTGAATGAATGAAACTATAGGGAGGCAAAAAACCTTGCAGAGTATCCATAGCAACTTAGGCATCAGGTATTTGTGCCTGGATACCATTAATTAGCTTTCTTGCGTCACTAAAATCTTCCAAAGAGCAGAAAATTTAGAGGGTTCTCAATATGTAGATTAACCCCTTTCAATCCAGTTCATTCTTGATTCACAGTGTACACTGTAAATATTCTGACATACAAGATTATTTAATGCTATTTCTGTTTCTGTCAGTTATAAAGAATAATTCAACTTTTGGTAATATTTATGTAATAACTTGCCTGAGGAAATGATAAAAAATTGAAATCCCATATGCCTCCTTTCTCTATGTAACATCATTAACTTGCAATTCCACTTTACTATTCATAATCTATTCAAATCCTTATTATCGTTCAGTATCCCCTGCCCCCCAAAAGGATTGACATGCTTCAAAAACACCACCTTGCTATTAATTGAGCTTTTAATTTACCTTATCATCTCTCCTCATCTTACAAATTTGATAGTCTGACTCTGTGTGAGATTCCTTAACAAAGGTACAAGATCCAGATGTTCTTTGCAAGAGTTGCCTCTGAAGGTCACACATGCAACAATGTGACAGGTTTAGGTCCTTAACCCTTGATACATAGGAATAAGAGAAGGCTTGTTTTGCAGAAGCCATAGAGCCATAGGAGGCCATTCATCCCCTTCATTCTGCTACTGTAGCATGAGTAACACTGGTAAGGACATTATGTTGCAGAATGCTAACACTAGTTAGAAGCATGCAAGAATGGATATCATTATAATTGACAAGCAGGGTTGACCTTGTGTCAACTCTGAGATATACCAAACCAGATGTACCAAACCCAGCATTCTCAGCTTTCATCAGTCCTATTTCTTATTTGTATCCTTTCTATTTTAGTCACTTTATCATCCCTGATTTTAATCCACCCATCATCATTATTTGAACTGGCAAGTCCACAAGTTGAGAATTCTCTCCCTAAATGTTTCTGCTTCTGTAAGACTCTCCTAAAGTAATGTCTGAATTGCAATTGGTTTATTGTTGTCACATGTACTGAAGTGCAATGAAAAACTTGTCTTGTATCCTGTTTAAACAGATTGAATCACTACACAGTGCATTGAGATAGTACAAAGTAAAACAGTAACAGAATGCATAATGAAGTGTAACTGAAATGAGTGGTTTCTTAGATTATGATGTCTGCTTTACTGAGGCAGCAAATATAGTCAGAGTCCATGCATAGGAGGCTGCTTTCAATGATGGGCTGTGCTGTGCTGTGTTCACAACTCTTCAATGAAACTCGCACAGGTCTGCAACATGCATAGCATGAATTCCATAAGGCCATACACAGCTGGGATTTGGTGCCTAAGATGGACTGTGGCCCTCCACAACACTCAAGTGCATGGTCTCTGGACACTTCACAGTCTCATTGTCACATGGGTTCAGCCATCTCAAACAACTAGCAAAAATGGAGTGAGCTCAAAAGAGCAAGAGAAGAAAACTTGAACCATACGTATCATGATGCAAAAGCTGCCTGACAGGCAGGTCTGAGACTGCTACAATGCTAAATGATGTGGTGCGTTATTAAAATGAAATTTTTCTGTCAGAAATTAGAAGAGAGGCAGGTTGGGCAGAATCTGAGCCCACTTGTGGAAATGCATCTGACATTGAACAGACATAAAGTCATTAAACTTCCTGTAATAGTGAATTCAAGTTTTCGAGGCTTGACTCTTGTACCTATCTCTCTCCACTTCCCAGACGCTGTGTGCCTGAATCTTGGTTCCCTACTCATAGCCCTCATTGCATTGTCAAAGAATTATATCTTTTATGTAATTCCATCGCTAAATTTCTCCAAGGTCAGTTTTCCGAGGGGTGATTGATAAGTTCGTGGCCTAAGGTAGAAGGCGTCAATTTTAGAAAACCTAGCACATTTATTTTTCAACATAGTTCCCTCCTACACTTACACACTTAGTCCAGCGGTCATGGAGCATACGGATCCCCTTCTTTGTAGAAGTCGGTGTCTTGGACCTCCAGAAAGTGGTCCACAGCAGGGCTGATTGATAAGTTCATGGCCTAAGGTAGAAGATGAGTTATTAACTTCAAACTTTCTGCATTTTCACTCAAAGAGTTGACCTGAACATGCATGTAACGAGAGCTGTATAACTCATCTCCTAAAATTTCTAAAATTGACTCCTTCTACCTTAGGCCACAAACTTATCAATCACCCCTCGTAATTCTGGAATCGCTGCCAGTATTTTATTTCCTTCAATAGTTGCAGTCCTTATTATCTCTACCTGGTGCTAGACACTAATGATTTGGCCCTTATTGAATCAATAAGGCAAGGAATAGGGTTTTTTGACTGGTCCTGTTGAATAATCACTATTATGGCTAGCCAGCAAAAGGTGTCGTTTTTCTTCCACTGCTTTGAATGAAGAGGGGTTAATCAGGGATAATAATCAACACAAAATGCTGGAGGAACTCAGCAAGTCAGGCAGCATGTATGGAAAGGAATAAACAGTCGACATTCGACATTTCAATTTCTTATATCCAGTCCACCTTGTGAATGATGCCAGTAGCACCATTCCTGAGTGAGTCCTAGTTTGCAGATGCTTGATTTTAGATCAGGTCTGTGAGGAAGTGGGACACATATTGTTTACCTGTCTGTGATTTCAGAAAAATAGCATCAGAACTTTGAAAACCAGCCATGCTTTCTATGTCCATGGATACTTTTGACCCATTTGGAATTGTGAAGCAGTTATTCATGTTGCTCTAAAATCCTATGAGCTTTATTTGCTCTACATTCAAGCATTTTCAAAAGAATCTTGCCTCCATTTATCCACTTAAAGATATATTCTTGGAAAATTCCCTGTAGAATTCTTTAATCCCCTTATCATTCCAACACATGCTGCTTAATGTGTCTCAGTATTTTATGCTAATTCATTCTCATTTTAACATTAATATTCTGCCGACAATGCTCAAAGTGCTTCAGTCTCACAATGCCAAAACTAAACAACCATTACTTATGTAAAGAATTTGTCTTTCCTTTCGCAGATTGCTGACTTCAGCTGTGTGATTATTCAATGTGAAATTTGATTTTACACATCAACATATTACAGATGGTGATCTGGATGGTTAAGCAGGTGAATGCTTCATCTCTGGTTTAAATGGCAGCTGTGTGTCACCAGATCTACTATCAAATCACTCTATCAATTAATGGAGTGAAGGCTTCTCATAGGCCGTTCAATCCATGAAGCTTTGCATCAGAAACATGCATACAAATAAAGGATTATTGATTTAAACCATGCAAGAAAATTTCATCAGAATTCTACATGGCCTTGCTGTACTTTGAAGGAGAAATTTTGGAGTTAGTGGTACCACAAACTTGCTACAGATAATATAAATCTCCCCAATTATATGAATGAAATCAAAGACTGATGAAACAACATATCATATTTTTAGATCTCCCTACTTGAGAATAAAACTACACTTGCTGGAGATTTAAATCATCTAATAGCTTTAAAATACATATTTTAAAAATTGACTAGTGCATTCTTGATGGCTGGAGAGCTCTGAAGGCTCCTAAAGCCTGAGGTTTAATTATTGGTCTCAGTTGATATGGCAAGATTTGTGCTATAATTGATATCATCCGCATTTCTTTTAATGTCTCAATCTTAAATAGTTAAATAGATATAAAATAGTCACGGAGTATGTTCTTGCTCAGTGTCCAGTTTCTGGGAGTGTGTTGATTGCACTCAGCTGTTATGCAAACAAAGTTAGGATAATCAAATGACCCCATCATACATTTTGAGGTTGGAATGATAGTGCCCACTGAGCAAGGTATGAGTGAAGGACTGGCATTTCTACAATTTTCCTGTTGAAAAACTTGTGTAAGGCCCTGGTTAAGATTTCTACTGCTGTGCTGTGAGGTGTTTTATTTTAGCAGATTTCTGTTAAAGTAATGTTTTGGTAACAGTGTTTTGGCTTTGACTAAAGATAAAGAGCCATGTTGTCCAACTTAGGAATGTTGCATCAGCCAATGGGGAGTGTGATGGCATGGAACATTCTCAAGAGCTGAGGGGAATAATTTTCTAAAGGACAGTAGTCTGGTTTGGGGTCTTTTGGCGGGAGGTGCCGAGAGAAAAGCACCAGGGAAGATACCTGGAGGATCCCATCCAAAGGGGAGGCCCTATTACAAGCAGGGCTTCATGAGGCGGAGGATTCCAAGAAGGGAAGCTCTACCTGTGGTTGGTGAGGAGAATCCAGCGCTGTGAGTAAAGCTACTCCCAGCTGCTAAGAAATGAGCTCCAATGTTTTTGTGCACATTTAGACTACTTTAACTGTAATAGGGCCCTTTTATATTTATTTCTTTCTTTGTTAACTGTTTGATAAAGTTGAAAATTGGTAAATATCCTTCCTTTATAATTTTATGCTGGTGTACGATCTGTCATTTCTGGGCTACCGATAATTGTGCGTAAGCCGTATTTACACAACATTCACTCAAACTGAGTTTCCTTTAACTGGAACATCCTGACTTTTCTATTTGGTTGAACCTCAAATCATACTGACCCTATACGTATATTGCTTATGAAAGGCGTCCTTCTCACCACTGAGTCACGTGGCTGTTAACAGAGTCAGCTAAGGAGCCCTGGTGAGAGGACTGCACTTGCATCTTCAGGACAAACTTTTTCAAATTTACATCTATTAATTTTTAACATCCACACAAGAGGATACATTAAAAACTCATAGCAAGTTTCCAAAACCAATTTGGATCAGAACCAAAAATGGGGGGAAAGCTTACAGCTCTCTAAGGAAAGAGCAAAGGCATAGATCTAATTGATAGTTTTTCCCCAGAAAACCAATACAAGTACAATACAAATAGTGCAACCCAAATTCTCAAAGCATATTTAGGAGTTTTCAAGTTGTTCAGGGCACTGAGTGTTTTTATTTTATGTCTCAGGGTAGATAAGAGTCAACAACATTGGCAGAGTTACATCTAGGCCAAACCAAGCCAAGAGAGTAGATCTACCTCCCTAGTGGATGTTGGTCAGTGTTTGCGTTTTATAACAATTCTATAGCTTCCTTGTTACCTAATTACTGTTTTTTTTATTAATCCCAGAGTCACTGAGCTGAATTTAACTTCCCATGGTGAGTATTGTACTAATTGGGGATTGCGTATTTGTAGAACATCACCACCATTAAGCAGTGTCTTAGATTTCAATATTGCCAACATTTGGAATTGAGGGTCTGCCAATCAGAAAGAATACAATTACTATTGTTTCGTTGGGACATTATTGGGTGTCCTGTAAATGGATTTCAAGAGCAAGGAAATTTATAAAGTATTTATACACTGAACAAGGAGTAATGCATGGTGTAGGGCAATCACAGATTCATCATTTGTATTAGAAATGTTGCAAATTAAAGAAAAACTTGCAGTCATGAACAACTCGAACACCACTAATTGTTTTCTCTAAGGCATGTAGTTTGCACTGCACTCAGTGCAAACTCAAATTGTTGAAAGGGAATTTTTCTGGAGCACTGGGGAGTCTTAATACCAAAAATAGCCTTGTGAGTTATCAGGTTACTCTTTTTTGTGACTGCATTCATGGAAATATTGCAGTAAAGCTGCAAACTTCAAACAAGTAGATGAAGGAGTGATAGTCGCTTCTACTTCCTTAGTTGTATCTATTTTCAGTTATGAATATAAATAAGATGTAGAGATAATGCTTATTAGAAATCTAAAATAAAATTATTAGGCAATAGAAATGCATAGCAGGTTGATGAGAATTTGAAGAAAAATCATGCATTAACTGTAATCCATCACAGCAGTTGAAGTAAATAAGCAACTGGTCCTAACTAGCTTTAAAACAGTATCTGTTTCTGAATCAATGTTTAGTCACATGAGGAAGTTGAATATTTAATAGGCAATATTTCCAGTTCTGCATTGTAATTCAAGGGTTTTCATGAACTTCATTCCACAAGTACAGTATATTTCTTGTATTTTCTATCCATAATCATACATGAATATTGCTTTACATTGTTGAAAGATACCAAAAGGCTGAGTAGAATAAAAAATGGAAAGAGCATAAGGCTATTAAACTCTATCCTTCTCTGGACAAAATCTCACACAAAACACTTGCAGAAGGAATAACTAAATTAATTAAAATGCATTTATAGACTTAAGGTTATTCTGAAAAAAGTATGTTTCTTTTGAAGATGCTGAATGAACAATTAGCAATTTCAGAAATAGCATAACAACCATTTTCTTTTCTTGCAACCTGATGATTAGCTATGATTATGTTATTAATGGCAAAAATGGTATTGTAGCCATATTGATCTGCTTTAAATCTCTCAAAAGAATGTGCACAATTTAACAAGTCACATAAATGAATATATCATGCTAATTTTGTAATAACATTGCAAGTTACGAGAGGAATTCCAACAAGACAATAACCCATTCAGTTGATCTATATCATTCATTGTACATGTAGGATAAGAAGTTTCTCATTGAAATTATGAGATATTTACTAAAATACTGGAATTTTTTAAATTTAATGCTGGAAAAATAATCAGCGTGTGCATTATTGAAGTTCTTTACAACCAGTGGGCAATTCTTTGAGTTAAAATATGTTGATTATTTTCATTGACAAGAAGTCAGGTAGAAGATTGTCTCCTATAAATACATAACTATAAGAAATGAGTGTGGATAGTGCATTCATTGTGATATTTTAAACTGAATTGTTGTCAGATATAAGGTGTTACCACATCTAGTTATGCTCATAGAGACATTACATGAATGCTGCAATTAAAGGTAACTAAATAACAAAGAGATTTTCTGTTTCTTTCACCTTCAGCGCATGAGCAAACACTCAAGAGAATTCTATTGAGGCAGATACTCGATAGGATTTATCCTAGAATGGTCTTGATCTGAAATAATCTAAGACAGAGGTTTGTAATGATGCACAAGTATTCAATAAAATATATTAAAAACTCCAAAAATTATAAATGATGATAGGTCATTGACTCTGCAACTCATGTTCCCAGTATGATTTATTAATTTTTCCTTTTTATTTGCACGATTTGTCCTCTTTTGCACATTGGATACTTGTCAGTCTTTGTTGTGTGTGGTTTTTCATGGATTCTATCGTACTTCTTTATTTTCCTGTGGGTGCCTGCAAGAAAATGAATCTCAAGGTTGTACATGATATACATTGCATAAATTTGCTTTGACCTTTGAACTCTATTACTCTCTCCACAGATGCTGAATATTTCTAGTAATGTTTCCATTGACAGTCCATTTCAATTCTATTCTATATAACTCGGCTAAGGATTTCTTTTTCTAAAGTATACTACAAATGCCATATGGGACTGGAATTTGCTGACCTTCAGCTGTTGAAACAGCAGTCAGCCCCAGATTTCCACACTTACGCAGTTAAACCCAGGACCTATTGAGAGATTGGAAGGCAGAACCTATTGCTCAACTCCACTGATGGAGGTCTGACTTGTTGACCTTCCCATGAATTACACTGACTAAAATTGCCCCTACATTTTGTGCCATGTCAAAGCAAGTGGAGAAATGCTATTGTTTACCAAAGCAATTATGCCTCACAAATTCAGAAGGTGAAGGGGAAGGTAGAATGCATCTATTTTTAATGATAATTGCTTTCCTTTTATATTTTATGTATTCATGAGTTTTTAGTTAATGTTTTCAATTCTTTAAGAAAAAGTTAGTCATTTTTTAATGTTTCTTAATATTATTGATTTCAATATGAAACATTTGTAAGTAATTTTAAGTCATTTAAAATAATTAAAATCAGTTTCCAGTTTTACGGTTCAAAGATCAAAGTAAATTTATTATCAAAGTACATATATATCACCATATACAACCCTGAGATTCATTTTCTTGCAGGCATTCACAGCAAATGTGACAAAAACTAATAATAATAATAATAATAAGAAGAAGAAGAAATTAATGTGCTTGGCTGTGCCTGCACCTCAGATTTTACCAGCTTGAGCTGAGAAAAAATGTTATACATTTTTTATAATAGCAATAAATAAGCAATAGGTTGTGGGAATAGTTCAGTGTTGGGGTGAGTAAACTTATCCCCTCTGGTTCAAGAACCTGATGGATGAGGGGCGATAAGTATTCTTGAACCTGGCTCCTTTACCTCATTCCTGATGGCAGCAGTGAGAAGAGAGCATGGCCTAAGTGTTAGGGGTCCTTGATGATGGATGCTGCTTTCCTGCAACAGTGCTCCATGTAGATGTGCTCAGTTGTGCGGTGGGCTTTACCTGTGTTTCGCTGGACCATATCCGCTACTTTTTATTGGATTTTTCATTCAAGGGCATTGGTGTTTCCACTGCACATCTATAGAAGTTTGTCAAAGTTTTAGATAGCATGCCTAATCTTTGCAAACTCCTAAGAAAGTAGAACCTCTGCTGTGCTTTCTTTGTAATGCCATATACGTGCTGGACCCAGGACAGATACGCTGGAATGATAACACCGAGGAACTTAAAGTTGCTGACCCTCTCCATCTCTGACCTCTTGATGAGGACTGGCTCATGATCCTTTAGTTTCCTCCTTCTGAAATCAATAATCAGCCCCTTGATCTTGCTGACATTGTGTAAGAGGCTGTTGTTGTGGCACCACTCAGCCCGATTTTCAATCTCCCTCCGATATGCTGATTCATCACCACCTTTGATTCTGCCAGCAATAGTGGTGTCATCAGCAAACTTAAATATGGTATTGGAGCTGTACTTAGCCTCACAGTTATAGGTTTAAAGTGAGTAGAACGGGGGTGGGGGGGGTGTAGGTGGCTAAGCACACAGCCTTGTGGTGCACCTGTGCTGAATGAGATAGCAGAGGAGATGTTGTTGCCAATTCAAACTGACTGGGGTAAGGAAATTGAGGATCCATTTGCACATGTAGGTGTTGAGGCCTAGGTCTTTGGAGTCTATTGATTGTTTTGAGGGGATGATAGTATTGAATGCAAAGTTGCATTCAATAAAAAACATCCTAATGAAAGCACCTTCACTGTCTAGATGTTCCAGGGTTGAGTGAAGAGCCAATGACATGGCGTCTATTGACCTGTTATGATGGTAGGCAAATTGGAGAGGATCCAAGTCACCTCTCAGGCAGGAGTTGATGTGTTTCATCACCAACTTCTCAAGGCACTTCATCATAGTGGATGCCAGTATTACCGGATTACAGTCATCGAGGCAGGTTACCACATTCTTTGTCAGCACTGGTAATCTTAGGTAATCATCACTCCCAGTTTTGCCAAATATCAGGGACATTTTTTGGATTGGACCTCTGCTCTGCCCCATCTGAAGCACTGATGCTGTCTAAACCATACCCCTGTAGAGGTCCAGTGAGATTTATCTTTCACATCCTCAAACATCAACGTGGTCTTCGAGGCAATCGCACAAGGTCTGAACCAACATAACAAAGCAGGAATAATTGCCAGTTCTGCTGGACCTGACCTGCTGTCCAGGCTTGCTGCCTGCCACCACACATGCCCTTGTGGGGGCTAACTTAGTGTAGCTAATGGGTATCAGTTAGTATCGAGCAGACTCTAAGCAACCTCATGCAGAAGGCATGACCCCAAATGTCCTGACGGCCTTTGACATCTTGCTAGTTGCAAGTACTCATGCTACCATCATAGGGTGTGTCAGATTAAAAGGGTATTATTGCCTTATTGCCCCTAACACAGGGAGTGTAGTGTTGGTGGGGGTATCAGTGCCTTGTCACGAACATAGGGTGTGTAGAGTAGGATTAGAGACCAGAAATCATTCAAATAGACATATGTGATTCAAAATTTGCAATATATTAACAACTTACAGTCCCTTAAAATAAAGATCAAAATTCAAAGTACCTTTATCATCAAAGTATGTCTACGTTATACAACCTTGAGACTCATCTCCTTACAGGCAGCCACAAAACAAAGAAACCCAAAAGAACCCATTTTAAAAAAAAGAAACCCTTCAAACAGACAATGTGCAGCGAGAAAAAACCAAATCGTGCAAACAATAAAAGTGAGCAAATAGGATTCAGAGCAAAAGTGAGTCCATAGCCACGAAGCCTAGAGCAGCCAGAGCAGACCACACCCTCATCCTCGGTTCAGTGCAAGAGTCGAGCAGACGTCGCAGAGCCCTGATGAATGGTTTGAAGTGAATAAGTTCAACACTAATCTTTCACCACAGCACGAGTGAAACCACCCCCCCCCACCCCCACCACTCAAATGAATGGGGTTGCTATTTGAATATCAGCCCTCTTTGACTGAGAACTGGAAGCTGAAAGCATGTTGATGATTTGCTGCTGGAGTCAATGGTGAAGCCAGCTCTCGTGCTGAAGTTTGGGTGTACCATCATCTGACCTTCAGGACATTTCATACCTTTACAGCAACACTCCCCCAGAACCACACCCCATTGCAGTAAGAATACCTACCTGCATAAAATTATCCTTTTCCAAGGAACCTGATGCTCACCAGTAACCATATGTGAAAAACAGATTTCAAACAGATACAAGGTGATAGAAGATCATCAAAATTCTCCATATTTTTTGACAATTTTCCTCTGTGTTTCATTAAGGATGGCAAACTACTTTGTGAAAGGTTAGATAAACTGATGGAATTAGAGAGTTTGCTTGGTAATGGAAGGAAAGGATGAGCAATCTGCTTTTTTTAGATAGAAAATGCTGAGCACACTTGCTAAGTCAGGTAACATCTGTCGAGAGACAGGCAGAATTAACGTCCAGGTCACTAACTTGAAATCGTAACTCTTTCTCGCTCTCCCATGATGATGCTGACCTGCTGAATATTTTCAGCATTGTTTTCTGTTTATATTGCAGATGCTAGAATTCTAAAACAGTACATCAAAGGTAATTCAGCCATTGTTACAACTTGGAGAAACTACTGATTAAAGTCTGTGGCATTTTTTAGTGTTGAGCTTCAAGACTGTTTTAAACATCACAGAATGATCAAAGAACTTATATGTCAAACGATACTCTGAAGCTAAAAACCACTGGTGGATCTCAATGGGTCAGGCAACATCTGTAGAGACAATGGATAGACGACATCTCAGGTTGAGACCCAGAATCAGGTCTGCTACAGGATCTTGACCAAAAAGGTTAACCTTCCCGTGGCCTCTGAAGTTGCTGCCTGACACATTGAGTTCCTCCAGAAGCAGTTTTTTGGATCCAGATCCAGCATATGCCGTATCCTATGTCTCTGTATCATGAAACAAACTCACCTCCATCTTCACAATCAGTTTGTCCCCGTAGCATTCTCTGAAACCTGAGTATAAAAGACTAAGATAACACATTTTGCCTGATCACTCTGCATTTGGCCTGTTGTCCTGCAAATCCCATCAAACTGATTTCTTCCTAAATTAGAGTGCAAGATGAGCTTTCCTGTCTATGCTCCCCACAATTTTGCATTTTACAATCATGTCCTCCCTCACTTTCCTCTGCTCTATGGAAAACAAGCCCATTGCTCTCTCCTCATAAATGAAACACACAAAACCTCAGGCAACATCCTGCTGAATACACTCTGCACTCTCTGCAATGTAATCATATCCTTCTGAGAGTGTGGTGACCTGTTAGAATGCATGAGAATTTAAGCAGCAAGCTAAGAATCTACCTGGACCCAAGACACCTTAATGGAGATCTGAACACCTGAGGAATGAAAGTGATAAGAATATTTATTTTTACCACATCTAAGTAGAGGGTAAGATCTTCAGTGCAATGAATGAAAAGGATGTATTAATGAGGAGAGATTATATTTAAAACACTATTTGGGAGATACCACTGGAGAAAAATGCTATTTAGAATGAATACAATACCAGGGAATTCAATGAAGACTGAATACTATATTTAAAGAACCTAGAAAAGTAAGAGTCTTAGAGTCAGAGTCCTATGACATAGAAATATGCCCCATAATGAGTAAAGTTTGAGCAAGTTATGGCTTTTTTTTTGGAGAGAAGGAAGATGAGAGGAAACTTGATAGAGATAAATAAGATGATAAGAGACATAGATAGAGCAGACAGCCAGCACCCGTTTCCCAGGACATCAATGGTGTTGGCGCGTGGCCAAGTGGTTAAGGCGTCGGTCTAGTGATCTGAAGGTATGACTATGACTATGACTATGGCTAGTTCGAGCCTCAGCTGAGGCAACGTGTTGTGACCTTGAGCAAGGCACTTAACCACATATTGCTCTGTGACGAAAACAGTGCCAAGTTGTATGGGTCCTAGTGCCCTTCCCTTGGGCAACATGGGTGGCGGGGAGAGGGGAGACTTGCAGCATGGGCAACTGCCGGTCTTCCATACAACCTTGCCCAGGCCTGCACCCTGGAAACCTTCCAAGGCGCAAATCCATGGTCTCACGAGACTACCGGATGCTTATTAATGGTTAATATGAGAAAAAATACTTTTAAGGTGATTGGAGGAAAGTAAAGTGGGGGGGAATGTCAGAGGTAGTTTTTTTGTACATGGAGTGTGGAAAGTACATAGAATGCACTGCCAGGGGTGGTGGTAGAGGCCAATGCATTAGCGACATCCAAGAGACTGAGATAGGCACATGGATGAACAAAAAAATGGAAGGCTATGTGGGAGGGAAGGGCTATTTTGATCTTAGAGTAGTTTAAAGGGAAGGCACAACATTGTGGGCCAAAATGCCTGCACTGTGTTGTACTTTTCTTTGTTCTATGTTCTGAATCAACAGATATGCTGTGGTAGGGTGGAGATACATTTTTACCAAAGGAAGTGTAAGGTGCTCCTCCCTCCGCTTGCCTGCAGGTCACCCTTGGGCAAGATGTAGCACCTGCTTAGCCTCCCCCCTCCGATCAGGGTCACGTGAAGTTATGGGAGCAGGTGGCGGATTGTCATATAAGCAGCTGGTGCCGAGCACAAATCCTGGTTATGTGACCACTGACGCCAGGCAGATGATCTCTGAAGAGTATTGATCATGGCTTGGGTCACCTGTCTTGTAAAGACACTGCCCAGAAGAAGGGCAAACCACTTCTGTTGAAAAATTTGCCAAGAACAACCATGGTCATGAGACCATGATTGCCCACGTCATATGACATGGCACATTATGATGATGATGCTGCAGATCTGGTACTTCTCAGAGCAAGAGGTACAGTGAGGGTGAAGCCCTGAATCAAACCAACACTTGACAGAGGCAGTGGTAATGACATATGCCACATCCCAAATTATATGAAGTCATGACAGAGGAGGGGATATTTACATCAGAGGAAAAGGCACCATCTCTGGAAGGCCACCACAGGAACTTGTTTGTCAGATGAACTTTCAAAGATTCAAAGTACATTTATTATCAAAGCAGCGTCTCTACTTTCTGTGAAGGCTGAGAAAAGTCCATCTCCCACCTCCCATCCTCACCACATTCTACAGAGGTTGTATTGAGAGCATCCTGAGCAGCTGCATCACTGCCTGGTTCGGAAATTGCACCATCTCGGATCGCAAGACCCTGTAGCAGATAGTGAGGTCAGCTGAGAAGATCATCGGGGTCTCTCTACCCACCATTACAGACATTAACACAACACGCTGCATCCGTAAAGCAAACAGCATTATGAAGGACCCCACGCAGCCCTCATACAAACTCTTCGCCATCCTGTCATCTGGAAAAAGGCACCGAAGCATTCGGGCTCTCAAAACCAACTTATGTACCAGTTTCTTCCCCCAAGCCATCAGACTCCTCAATACCCAGAGCCTGGACTGACACCAACCTACTGCCCTCTACTGTGCCTATTGTCTTGTTTATTATTTATTGTGATGCCTGCACTGTTTTGTGCACTTTACGCAGTCCTGGGTAGGTCTACAGTCTAGTGTAGTTTTTGTATTGTTTCATGTAGCACCATGGTCCTGAAAAACGTCTCATTTTTACTGTGTACTGTACCAGCAGTTATGATCAAAATGACAATAAACAGTGACTTGACTTGACTTGATATACAGTATACAGGATACAACTCTGAGATTCTGGAAACTTTGGAGGATGCAATATAGCTGAGCAAGAACACCACTATTCGGCTGCTGGAGAGCAACCATCATTACAAGTCAAATCGTGAAAGAAAGTTCATTGACCAAAGTAATGCAAAGACTTAAAAATAAAGCACATAAAGGTAGGGCAAATGGTTTTAATCTTTATTTGTGTTTCCTTTGATTTTTCATGATTAAAGGAGAGATGTGATATATTTAATATGGCTTGGAATCCAACTCTGACTGCAGCAAGTGACCAACTACTCTGCATTGTTCTATATTTTGGTAGCAACTTGTCAAAAGTTCAGATCTCTAGAGCAAGCACACAGAACCGAAATACTGCTCTCCCTTTCTGTTAATTCCTCGTATTAATTAAGCACTTTGTTCATTTTGTAGATAATCCTCTAGTGTCTTGAAGAGGAAATGAGAGGGATACCGAGGCAATCAGGTACAAAGAAGTTTTATCAGGAATTGGAAGACGACTGATATCGAAAGGTGACTGGTTAAATTTCCAGACTGAAGTGAAACGACGTAAAATAGTTATTATTGTATGTTGCTCTGGATAAAATACAGCAATTTTAGTTGCTCAATATTGAAAAATATATTCTAATGCTATTGAATTTCTAAGCTCTGTAGTCTCAAGTTCCTGAATCAATGCAAAAGCTTAATTCATTATTGGATAATAGGTCACACCAAATTAAAATGCTGTTGTGCTTGAAAGAGAACATTTCCTGTAAAAATTACTTTTGCTTAAATTTACTTCCCTTATGTATTCATAAGAATATACTGCCAACCTCTCGGTTCCATATGAACTTCTTCCTACCTCTTTTCTTTAATGGAACCCTTTCAGTACAAACTTCCAGTTATCTCTTTCTTTACCCCCCCCCCACACCCACTCCCATTATCTGCATTTTTTTGCCTGTCTGACAAATTCCTCCATGCTGTTTGCTTCAATTACTCTTGATGATGGTGAGTTCCACTCATTGGTTAAAGAGGGTCTCTTAAAATTCCTGTTGAATTTATCAGTGACTCTTTAATATAGTAGAGCAACATTTTCAGCTGTATTTTCTGAATTTTGTAGAGAATATGACAGCTCTTATCGAGGAAAGAAATCACATCAAAATAAAACCTTTCGTGGAAGCATTTTATAAACTAAACAGGAAATGATTGAATGAGCCTATCTGTGACACTATGACACTCCTACAAAATTCAAACACTCTCATGACATCTCCACAAACATGACAATGGCTTCAAAGAGCAACCACGCTGGGAGCCAGAGTTTCAAAGTTTACCCGAATGCTGGTGGTCGAAAGGTGAAGGATGAAAATGCCTGCGGGCTATAAGCACACACAAGCTGCTGAAATGACAGCTCCTGCTGTAGAGTTAAAGTAGTCTGTCTGGTGAAAGAGAGAACAGTATCTAATGGTTACTCATGGCCTTCTTCTCCCACTTCACCCACTGCACAGTAGTTTATCACAAAGCGTGCCCTTCTTAATTCCAGAAGAACAACTAAAGTTCTTCCTTCTCTCTGTTCAACAGCCCTGTGAAAAGTACATCGAAGCGTTTGGTCCTTACATACTATGCCAAGCAGAATAGGGGACAAAATGAGTAGGCACAATATGGCCCCAGGAGTTAATTCTCTTTACAGATGGATGTAAATAAAGTGGAGTTGCTTGTAGTGTGGAAGTACAACTCATGGAGAAGTTAAAACTTCAAAGTTCAAAGTAAATTTACTATCAAAGTACGTCTATATCACCATATACAACCTTGAGATTCATTTCCTGCAGGCACTCATAGTAGATATAAAGAAACACAATAGATCAATGAAAAACTACACACAAAGACTGACAAACAACCAACGTGCAAAAGAAGACAAACTGTGCAAATACAAAACAAAATGAAAAACCAAACAAATAATTAATACTGAGAACATGAGTAGTTGAATCAATAGAGTTTGTGAAATCAGTTCAGTGATGGGGTAGGTGAAATTATCCACACTGGTTCAGGAGCCCAATGGTTGAAGGGTAATAGCTGTTCCTGAACCGAGTGATGTGGGACCAAGGTGGTGAATGTATTCAGTTTCATTATTTTGGGTTCCTATTTTGATTTGCCAAACTTATGATGAGATATTAGGAGAGAGCCCAAATAAATTCCATCCATGATTTCTAGAATTGAACAGCTTATTTCTTCCCAGCATAGTGTTCCCATCATTCCAAACTGCTGCGTTGAATTCCAAATAGACCAATGGTGACAGTTCCAGTGCTTGTTGTTTTGAATCTGGTTGCCAAATCATTCAGAAGAAAGAAAATAACATGTTTAAACATTCACTTTTTATCTTACTTAATTGAGTTGTGTGGGGCACTGCAAGTGGTTAAAATATACACACAGTGCAAAGTTCCATCTGCTTGCTCAATGCGATTAAGTTTTGAGCCTTTTCTCCTTTGGAAAGCTTCTAAAGGAATGCAGAAATTATACAAACTTTACAGAAGCAGATTCACTGTATGTACCAACACATAATTGTACAGGACAGTCACAGAAAAAGGGACATCATTTCAGATGTTCTTGTTTAGTGACAGGTTGCAAGACTGGCATAAAATGGGAACTGATGTGTCTATTCTTAAGCAGGAGATAAGTAATTTGGCAGTGCTTATCAGCGATTTGCTGCAGAAATAGAAATATCAGCGTTCTCCTCCAATTTTGATAGGTTTCAGGAAGAAATAATTGCAAGCAGAAATTCTAAAGAACCACAATTGTTGAGATAAGAAGACATAATGGCAGAGGAGCTTTGCAGCTTCATGCCTTCAGACTGTCTTTATACAGGAGCAGGTTATGCAATAGCAGTTATTGGAATCAAAGACTATATCAATATGCAGATTTCTTTTAAGACCAGAACGTTTTGTCCTAAAACTATACAACCAATCAAGTGCAATTTATTTTCACATTGTTTCTGCTAGGAAATAGTGCAACTCACTTCTTTGGTCCGATAATAATTCCTACCATATTTGATAATGCACTACTGGCAAATTCACACACAAAATGCAGCTGATGTAAATGCCTGTTTATCTCATCTTCCATCTGAGTTGACTTAATGACTAAGATCAGCAACAAAGTTTACACTCTATGTTGCCATGTACAGAAATGCCATTTAAGTTGGACGGATGCTTTTATTGTTGCCAATATTACGAGTTTAAAACCAGTAAAGATTATTCAGGTTAATAAAAATAAAAATACTGGAACCTCAGAAGGTCATGTAGCAGTTTGGATAACAGGTCTCTAACCTAAATCATTTTTAAAATTTATTGAGTCACAGCACAAAGATGGCCCTTCTAGCCCTTCGAGCCATGCTGCCCAATTTAATGGTAGCCTAATCACAGGACAATTTACATTGACCAATTAACCTACCAACTGGCATGCCTTTGGACTGTGGGAGGAAACCCATGCTGTAATGGGAAGAACTTACAAATTCCTTACAGGCAACACTGGGAATTGAACCCGAGTCACTGCCTTTTTCCACAGTTGCTGACTGATCAGCTGATTGTTTCCAGTTTTTCTATTTTTATTTCAGATTTCCAGTATTTGAAGGTTTTCTTTACATTTTTATTCAGCTGAGTCTCGTGAGAAGGAAAACAGGGATGTTACTAATGGCGACAAAAGCACTTTTCTCTGAGGAATATTGAGTCATCCCAAGTGATGCATATCCTGGGTCAGAACTAACTTAACATTTCTCCTGTTGGCCCCAGCTACATACTTGAACATTTATTTCAATAAGACACCTGCTCCATATTCAGCAAGATTTCTATTTCATGCACCAGTAATTCTTATGACTTTCTGGATGAGATTGCTTATTATTCAGTTAGTTCTAAATTATGGATAATTTTGTGCTGTGATGTCATTGTCTCTAGAAATTGGGCTGCTGTTGTCCAAGTTCAAATTTACTTAGAACACTGTCGATCATTATCAAGGAGATAGGTTAATCCTAAACTGGGTTAAAACCACGAACCTGAAAGAAAAGAACAGCAGTCGAACAAGATAATTTTAACCTAATAAGTGGGAATCCCTTGAGATCAGCTCTTACACAGTGTTCAAAGTGACTGTCTGTTGTCTTCAAAAGAGATTACATTTGGTGGGGAGAGGGGTGGGATGGGAGGGGGGAAGGTGAAACAAATATGTCAATCTGCTTTCCTAGAAAGAAAACATTGAGGTCAAGTCTCACCTGGTGTATCACTCAATATCTTTCTGGAGACATCAGATAACCTGGGCTTGAATGGGATAAGCAGAAAGCAAAATTATTCAGAATATTTTCTTTGCTGGTGACAGTAGGATTCATTCCAAACAATAATGCCTAGCTATGTGAGTATTTATGTTGTTAATCAGGCTTTAACTGCAGCACAGGATAAGAGAGAAGTGCAGAGCTGTCTTTCTGAGCTTGTTGGACTGACACTATATAGCAGCTATGACAAGAGGTTATGTCAAATCCACTCAGCCGCTCATGCAGGACTCATTCAGCTTGAATATTTTACGACAAAATAATTGAGTTTACTACAAATTAACATTAAACATTAGGCAGCTGTTAGCATGAAAATCAATACATGGATGTAAAAAAAATCAACATTGGCATCCTGAGTGAAATTCCACTAATGTGGAAATATTCTAGTTAGCAATATTGGTATATAAACAGATGCTTCAGGACCTTTGAGGGACATGAAAATCCCACAATTATCTCCTGCATATGTTTCTGCAGAAGATCAAATGGACAAAGAGGAAGCTAATAGAGTGCAACATATATTTAAAGTAGGCAATGAAAATGTGACAATTTCAGCTATAGAATCTTAAGCCAAGTATGTGGAGAGGGGCAAGGAGATAAAAATTAGGGAATTAATATAAAATCGAAGCTGCCTCAGAAAATGGCAACCTGCCATGCTATTTAAGTTGATCATAAGACACAGCTGGATAAAATTGGGAAAAAAAAACATAAGCTCTGGCAATGACATTGTTATTTTGGCAAGTTTAAATCCTAAAATAAACTTTTAAGATTTACTGCAACACACATCAAAGTTGCTGGTGAACGCAGCAGGCCAGGCAGCATCTCTAGGAAGAGGTACAGTCGACGTTTCAGACCGAGACCCTTCGTCAGGACTAACTGAAGGAAGAGCTAGTAAGAGATTTGAAAGTGGGAGTGGGAGGGGGAGATCCAAAATGATAGGAGAAGACAGGAGGGGGAGGGATGGAGCCAAGAGCTGGACAGGTGATTGGCAAAAGGGATATGAGAGGATCATGGGACAGGAGATCCGGGAAGAAGGAAAAGGGGGAGGGAGGGAAAAAGCCCAGAGGAGGGGCAAGGGGTATTGTCAGAGGGACAGAGGGAGAAAAAAGAGAGAGAGAGAAAAAGAATGTGTGTATATAAATAAATAACAGATGGGGTACGAGGGGGAGGTGGGGCATTAGCGGAAGTTTGAGAAGTCAATGTTCATGCCATCAGGTTGGAGGCTACCCAGACGGAATATAAGGTGTTGTTCCTCCAACCTGAGTGTGTCTTCAACTTTACAGTAGAGGAAGCCATGGATAGACATATCAGAATGGGAATGGGATGTGGAATTAAAATGTGTGGCCACTGGGAGATCCTGCTTTCTCTAGCGGACAGAGTGTAAGTGTTCAGCAAAACCATCTTCCAATGGGGAGGGATGGGGGGGGGGGAGTCTCGTAGGGAGCGATCCCTGCGGAGAGCAGAGGGGGGTGGAGGGAAAGATGTGCTTAGCAGTGGGATCCCGTTGGAGGTGGCGGAAGTTACGGAGAATAATATGTTGGACCCGGAGGATGGTGGGGTGGTAGGTGAGGACAAGGGGAACCCTATTCCTAGTGGGGTGACAGGAGGATGGAGTGAGAGCAGATGTGCATGAAATGGGGGAGATGCGTTTGAGAGCAGAGTTGATGGTGGAGGAAGGGAAGCCCCTTTCTTTAAAAAAGGAAGACATCTCCCTTGTCCTGGAATGAAAAGCCTCATCCTGAGACCAGATGCGGCAGAGACGGAGGAATTGCGAGAAGGGGATGGCATTTTTGCAAGAGACGGTGAGAAGAGGAATAGTCCAGCTAGCTGTGAGAGTCAGTAGGCTTATAGTAGACATCAGTAGATAAGCTGTCTCCAGAGATAGAGACAGAAAGATCTAGAAAGGGGAGGGAGGTGTCAGAAATGGACCAGGTAAACTTGAGGGCAGGGTGAAAGTTGGAGGCAAAGTTAATAAAGTCAACGAGCTCAGCATGCGTGCAGGAAGCAGCGCCAATGCAGTTGTCGATGTAGCAAAGGAAAAGTGGGGGACAGATACCAGAATAAGTTCGGAACATAGATTGTTCCACAAAGCCAACAAAAAGGCAGGCATAGCTCGGACCCATGCGGGTGCCCATAGCTACACCTTTAGTTTGGAAGAAGTGGGAGGAGCCAAAGGAGAAATTATTAAGAGTAAGGACTAATTCCGCTAGACGGAGCAGAGTGGTGGTAGAGGGGAACTGATTAGGTCTGGAATCCAAAAAGAAGCGGAGAGCTTTGAGACCTTCCTGATGGGTGATGGAAGTATATAGGGACTGGACATCCATGGTGAAAATAAAGCAGTGGGGGCCAGGGAACTTAAAATCATCGAAAAGTTTAAGGGCATGAGAAGTGTCACGAACGTAGGTCGGAAGGGATTGGACAAGGGGGGATAAAACCGTGTCGAGGTATGCAGAAACGAGTTCAGTAGGGCAGGAGCAAGCTGAGGCAATAGGTCTGCCAGGACAGGCAGGTTTGTGGATCTTGGGTAGGAGGTAGAAACGGGAAGTGCGAGGTGTGGGAACAATAAGTTTGGTAGCAGTGGATGGGAGATCCCCTGAGCGGATAAAGTCGGTGATGGTGTGGGAGACAATGGCCCGGTGCTCCTTAGTGGGGTCACGATCGAGGGGAAAATAAGAGGAGGTATCCGCGAGTTGTCGCTGTGCCTCGGCAAGGTAGAGGTCACTACACCTTATATTCCGTCTGGGTAGCCTCCAACCTGATGGCATGAACATTGGTTTCTCTAACTTCCGCTAATGCCCCACCTCCCCCTCATACCCCATCCATTATTTATATACACACATTCTTTCTCTCACTCTCCTTTTTCTCCCTCTGTCCCTCTGACTATACCCCTTGCCCATCCTCTGGTTTCCCCCCCCTCCCCTGTTTCCTTCTCCCTGGGCCTCCTGTCCCATGATCCTCTCATACCCCCTTTGCCAATCACCTGTCCAGCTCTTGGCTCCATCCCTCCCCCTCCTGTCTTCTCCTATCATTTTAGATCTCCCCCTCCCCCTCCCACTTTCAAATCTCTTACTAGTTCTTCCTTCAGTTAGTCCTGACGAAGGGTCTCGGCCCGAAACGTCGACTGTACCTCTTCCTAGAGATGCTGCCTGGCTTGCTGTGTTCACCAGCAACTTTGATGTGTGTTGCTTGAATTTCCAGCATCTGCAGAATTCCTCGTGTTTGCAGTTTTAAGATCTACTGTTGTTTTCAGTTTGCCTTGTCACTTCAATTTATCACAATATTGACGCTCCCTGCACATCCACTGCCTGACCAATATACCCCAAAACTGAAATATGGGACCATTGATTTTGGAAAGAAATCTTAGGCAAGGACCCTGTTAAATTGTTATCGTCCCTCTGAGATACAACATGACACAGCTCAAAAATGAGCAGATGGCTGTACATGATATGCTTATGGTAAAGTACCAGAACAGAGCACCAGTTCACTTACTTTGCATTTGTTTGTGGACTGTCAGAGAAAGAGGTGGATGTATGGAAGGAGGTCTCTGTAGTTCTCTTTCTCTTTCTCTTTCTCTCGATGGTGGGAGAGTTTGATGCCAATTCTCAAGGCGGAGAATCTTGGAATAAAAAGCGACGCGGCAGACTGTAATATCGTAAGAGCAACTGTCAGTCTCCTCTTTCGCTGTGAAAATGGGTAATATCCCTCTGTCCCTTGTTAGTGAGAGAGAGAAAGAGCCTATGGCATGTTGATCTGCCGGTAAACAATACTTCTTGTTGTCTGTAGATCATGGTGTCTCTTTGCATGCTTTGGGTGGTGGTGGACGCTGATGCTTTTTGCTGAAACGGGCGAGGGGGTGGGGAGGATGATGCTTTGATGCTTGCTGCTGTTTGTGCAGGGGGCGAGAGTGGGCTTTGGTGTTCTAATATTTCTCTGGCATTTATTCTTTTGGGGTTCTACTGTTTTTCGTGGATGTCTGTGAAGACAAGTATTTCAGGTTGTATACAGTATACATTCTCTGATAATAAACAGAACTATTTGAACCATTTGATCTTCTAAACACTATATTTTGCTCTGAATATTTGGCGCTATTCCTTAAATTGTTTTTTCTATCATAGTGTAGATGGAGGCCATTTAACCTATTTTTTCCGCACTGCACAGAAATTCAGTGTAGATTTACCTCACTTCCCAACTCTAGGTCCATTGCCCAGCAAGTCATATCTCCCAAGTTTCTTATCCAATTGTGTTATAAGTGTAGAGAGAATTTTGCCTCCAACACCCTTTTTGGCAGTAATTCCAGTACTCCACCAAGTGTAAGGTTTTTTCCCTCAACTGCTCATTCAACCTTTTACCATTTAACTTACTTCTTTCCTAACTGGTTTCTGCTCTCTCTGCTAAATGAATTAGGTCAGTTCTCTTCATTCTATTTGATTCTCATCAGATAAACTTGGTACACATCAGATAACTCTCCCCTAAGCCTCCTTTGTTCCAAAGAATTCAACCATAGCCAACACGATTTCTCATCACCAGAATTCTCTATCTCTTGTAAGATCTTCTTATATCTCCTCCTCATAAATTCTCACAGGATCTCATTCTTTCTGAAGCGTGGTGACCAGAACTGTGCTCATTGTTCTTGTTGTGTCCTACCTTATGTTTGATGCAATTTCAGCATCACAAGCCTGCTCTTGTATTCCAAGTCTTAGGGAACAAAAGTAAGCAAATTGTACACCTTTTCTCCAATTTATTTTCTTGTGTTTGTCCATCCTCAGGATCCATTAACACTAACTCCAAGATACCTCTGTTTCATTACACTTTGTCATTTGAAGATCTTGCCTTGTCTGTCCTCCCCAAATGTTTACCCACACTTCTCTGGACTGAATTCCAGTTGCTAATTTTTATCCACTTTATTCATCCATTAATGCCTTCCTGCAACCTCAAACTTTCCTTTCCTCTTCACCATCAACCCTACATACAAATCCAATTTATATAAAACTACAATGAGCCCTGCAAATCCAACTGCCTGATTTCCTCCAGTCAGTCGTTCCCTTTGACCATCACTGTTTTGTTTCCTGCCCTTGAGACAACCTCTAATATAACTTGCCACTTCCTCTTGGTTCCCAGTGCTTTTATTCTCTTGATATTCAGGAGGGAGCTTTGTTAGAGACCATTGACTTTGATTAACACCCTGAACAAACACTTGAAGGTTCAATCTCTCCCTCCCTCCCTCCCTATCTCTCAACGCCCCAATCAAGAAGAGCCATAGAGATTGTGAAGAGCAATTAATCAGCTTCCAGTGCAGGCAGCCTGCCAGCTTTGTCCTGGCTCTTCGTTTGCACAATTGCTGTACCAATTTTCATGTTTATGTTCTGCAAGAGGCAGCTGATGCCCAATACAGCAAGTGGTTAACACCACATAAAGATATGACTATGCAATGTGACAAAGTTTCATCAGAATATTGATTGCCAAATATGACTGGGTTCTCACTAGGTTTGAAACAAATTATAATCATTTGATTTTTTGGTACTCTGTCCATACAGTTTATTAAAACTCAGAGGCACCAGAATACGTGCTCAAAGGCATGGAAAGCACATCTGGATGTTATTCAAACATGTCCTGTGAACGCCATGGGTCACTCACACGGAGTACACCAAAGTATATGAAGTCACCTTCAACCATCTTTTAGGGGAAATTTATTTATTTAGAAATACAGTGCAGAATAGGCCCTCCTGGCCCTTCGAGCTGCACTGCGCAGCAATACCATGACATCCTTGGCTTAACCCTAACCTAATCAGGGGACAATTTACAATGACCAATTAACCTCCCACAGTCTTTGGAGTGTGGAAGGAAACTGGAGAACCTGGAGAAAATCCACACATTCCGTGGGGAGGATGTACACAGACTCCTTACTGAGGACGCTGGGATTAAACTCCGAACCCCAACACCCTGGGCTGTCATAGCATTGTGCTAACTGCTACACTACCATGGTGGAAATGTCAGAGCAAATTCCATTGTGCAGAGGCTGGTGCTGGGAACTCTATGGAAGTAGATGTCCTTAAATTTAAATCTGAACCCTCAATGCTGCTTTCTTTTTGGATCTTCAACCCTGCCAACTTGGCTATGGCTGCATCTCCATCGCAATATCCTCCACCATACTGGATCACATCTCCTCTATGGTCAGTTGCAGCTCAACCAAACCTTGTCTAAATCTGTAAGGGCGCAGACCCCATTCCCTTCCTCCTGACATCACAACACCACTCCATCCATAGAAATTCTCAATATTTCAAATGCTTTCAAATTGGTCATGAGGTAACGTCTACCTCACTCACACCACGATTCATTCCACTAATGGATGTGATGAGTCCTGCCGGTCTTGCACTTCTATTTGTTAATTGTTGTCTTATCAAGCATCATTAACCCTTATGCTTTCTGTTTAATTTTGTCAAGTTTATTTTGACTAGCATGGGTTTTCAGTACACTGTGATTATTTAAAGTGGACTCCCAATCATCACGGGGTCCTTGTGTGTGTGTGTGTGTGTCTGTGTGTGTGTGTGTGTGTGTGTGTGTGTGTGTTTCAAGAATGATTCATCTTACGATGTCGCTCGGTCAAGCCACCAAAGTTCAGTTGAAATTCCAATGAGTCAGTTCTTGTTTCTGTCTCAACATGGGAACTCGTCATTCCTCTGCACCTGGTTCAGTCGTCTTTCAGCGCACAGCATGAGAAATGGATGTGTGCTAATTGGCCAGCATCTTGGTCAAAATCAGGATCCAAAGCAGCCAAGAACATACATGCCACAGAATGGCATACTCCAGGTGATATCATAGGCCAAAATCATTAAAGGCTAATAGAGGAATGGATAATATTTTTAAGAAAGGAGAATTACATGGTGTTCAGGTAGGAAAGAAAGAAGTAATATGTTTAAGAGAATCCTAAAATATCTTCCTTATCACAACTTGAAACTGAGTTCAAAAAGTAATGAATATTATTGAACCAATGAAAGCCTTGGTCACATTGACCTCAAGTGTTACTGTGACTTTTTAATCATCATACAGTCAAACGTGTTGCTGAAATATGATTCAGCTATTGAGAACGGTTGCAAAGCTAAATCAATGAACATTTATGAAACTCTTGACAATTCAATTTAGGTACAAAATAACAATTGTACTGATTCAAGGCAATGATTGTTTTTGTATTCTCAAAGTAATCAATGAAAATTATTTCTACACAGCTGCATTGCCAAGTGAATGCTTCATAATGCATGAATAATGTGGTAAAAGCAGAGAGGAAGACTTCAAGATGTTGTCATGGCTGAAGAATTTAGTTATGAAGAAGATGGCTGATTGGCGACATTTTCTTCAAAACAGGAGAGGCTGAAGGGAGACTATTGGAAAAAGAGGTAAGCCACTTGCCCCCATGTGCCTGCTCCATTCAATAAAATCATGGCTGATCTTTGACCTCACGGACACTTCCATATATCAGCCACATGTTGCATGCTTTCCTTAATAACTAAAAGTCTTCTGCTCTTTGTCTTGAATATACTGACTGAACCACAACATTCCTCTTAGATATGGAATTCCAAAGACTTTCCATTCTCTGGGTGAAAAACACTCCTATACACTTCTGTCCTGAATAGTTAACTCCTTACAATAAACTCTGGTTCTTGACATCCAAGCTTGCAGAAATATCAACCTGTATCTTCCCTGTCAAGCATCACAAGAATAGTGTGTGTTTGCATCTCATTCTTCCAAATTTAAGTGAATGGAGTTCATGTTTTATTTTGTCTCTCATTGTACAAATGCTCACCACCCCAGGAATCAATACGGTGAACCTTTTCTTTGCACTTTGTCCTTCTTAAGTGCATCCTTCCTTCCTTGGGTAGAGAGACCAAACCTTTACACAATATTCACAATATTATGAATGGATTAGTGATGCCTCTACATAATTGGAACAAGATGTCTTTATTAGTGTTCTCATTTTTTTTTGCAATAAAAGCCAATGGACCATTGTCATCCTAAATGCCTGCTGGATCTACACATTAAATTTCAGTGACTGTTTGCAAGAACAGCCAGGTACCTCTGAACACCATCATCATTCAATTTCTCATAGTTATTAAATTCTCTGATTTTCAAATTTTGCAGCAATGTGGTTGACCTTACATTTTTTCGCATTATGTGCTTGTACAATTGTTTAAATTTTCCATATCCCCCTCAAGCCTCTGAATATCCTTTCCATCACCCATATAACCTACACTTTCACCTGGCCTTGTAATGACAGCAAACTTGGAATACATTACTTCTGTCTGAATCATTGAGGTACAAGGGGTGATTGATAAGTTCGTGACCTAAGGTAGAAGGAGTCAATTTTAGAAAACCTAGCACATTTATTTTTCCTACATTTACACACTTAGTCCAGTGGTCGTGGAGCATACGGATCCCTTCTTTGTAGAAGTTGGCGTTTTGGACCTCCAGAAGTTGTCCACAGCAGGGGTGATTGATAAATTCGTGGCCTAAGCTAGAAGGACATGAGTTATTAACTTCAAACTTTCTGCATTTTCACTCAAAGAGTTGAACTGCACGTGCATATAACAAAAGCTGTATAACTCCTCCTACCAGAGGCCGCGAACTTATCAATCACTCCTGCCGTGGACCACTTCTACAAAGAAGGGATCCATATGCTCCATGACCACTGGACTAAGTGTGTAAATGTAGGAGGGGACTATGTTGAAAAATAAATGTGCTAGGTTTTCTAAAATTGACTCCTTCTACCTTAGGCCACAAACTTATCAATCACCCCTCGTATCTAGTGAACAACAGGGGTCTGAGCACCAATCCTTCAAAACTCAATTTAGGAAGTTAATTAAAAATTTATCACTTAAGTGGTATAAGAAAGGAAGGGCTGTTTGTTAACAAAGAGAGTTTAACTACTTAATTATGAGTTAGAATACTTAATAAGGATTCAAAAAGTGATGGTAGTTTGGAATTGCTTGACAAGATGGTGAAGGCAAAAAGCGTGGTCCAATTTAAGATGTATCTCCCAAACAGTTGATGTGTTGTAACCAGCATATAAGGAGTTTGTACGTCTCCCTTGTGGGGTTCCCCCGGGTGCTCCAGTTTTCTCCCACAATCCAAAAATATACCGGTTGGTAGGTTAATTGGTCATTGTAAATTTTCCCGTGATTAGGCTAAGGCTATGTTGGGGTTGCTGGGCAGCGTGGCTGGAAGGGACGTGTGGGCCTATTCCGCGCTGTATCCCGATAAATAAATAAATAGGGGTTGGGAGGAGGCAGGCCAATCTGTCTGAAAACTTGTTTCTCATTTGGCAGAGATGAATGGACAAAATGGTCTGTAACTCTGCTGTAGATTTCTATGTTTCTACTTTGAGGTTAAATGATGTCAACCCTTAGTTTTCCCCATCAAGATAAGTTAATTGGACTAGTAGTTTTGTCCAAGTGACAGTGTTTAGCTCTGTGGTAAATTTATTCGGCCCTGAAAACTATGAAAGTATTGATTGTAGTCTTAAAGTTGACAGGCTCTTTACTGCATTGCAATTCTTTGCAGTGTTTACATGTTTAATATATTATTCAGTTATATTTAATGTTTCATTGGCTCTATGACCAACGATGCAGTCACCTCATCAAAGCACTGCTCATCTTACAACACCAGTAGAGGACTGTTTGCATTGCAGTTGAATGGACATGAAACTCACATCATGAAAATGTCCTTCCAAAAAGCTCAACTTCTTTGCAATTAACTGAAAGTCCAAATGTAAAGGTAACTAGAATTTTATAGTTATTATCTGTGATTTTCTCATATAATGGACAAAATTGAAACTCCACTGTTAAATATTGAGCATTGTTTGTGTCTCTCCAATTTGCAGACAGACTTACAACCTTGACTTTTGAGAGTAGTATTTCCACAGTGTCATAAACAAGCTTGAATTGCTACCAGTAAAACCACCTAATGAATCTTTAGTCACAGCAACTGAGAGCAGTCAGTTCAAAAATTGGCTATTTTTGTTGACCTAACTCTGATTGTAATTGGATTAAATTAGTGCATAGAGCTGGGTAGGGTCTGCAGACTGCCTGTCCCGTTGCTGAGAGCCGACATTTACTTTGCTTGACACATCTTGATTCGAATGATGCATTTGCTTAATACCAAAGGGAATTGAAGAGGGCAGTTCAAACTGAAAAGCTTAGAGCTAGACCAACCCAAATGCTTTGGAATCACCAATTATTTAATGCACAAATTTATTTAACATGCTGTAAAGATATCTAAGTTCAAACAGTTAATACGCATCCAGCCATGTTTGCAATTTTTCACAATCAATGCTATGAAATTTAGTTAGCAATAAATATGAACACAAACTCTACATTCTGCCAATTCTGTCCTGATTGACTATCCATTAAACGATTTAATGGCTCCACTACAAATACTGCATAAGATAAAGATACATTTGTAATTCATTACTGGCTGCCTTAAACCATTGCTCGGAGAAACCCACAGGGAACGAAAGGAAAGCTCATTATGTATTAATGGTCTGCTAGGCTTATTGAAGGCAATATCATGCAGATATTAGTCACTGTAAGGATTACTCTTGTGAGTACTGGTGCTATTAGTATTAATGTTATTCTAATTTTATACCTAACATAATGCTTCGCTGCAACAACAAGTCTATTTGGAAGCAAAATAACTTGGTGGTTTATTTTGCAGACCACTTCAGCACAGGATTAACGTTAGTCAGTTTATTGTTTCCTTCTGCTTAATATTTTCTGTCTATTTTCATTGTAACTTTATCATTTTCAGCTTTTGAAGATGTCACAGATCTTTCCTGTTGTTGGTATTTGCACCTTGATGTCTTTTCCTAATATTTAACAGTGGACCCGTCTGTAAACTTTACTGAGGCATTGCCACTGTGTGTCATGTTGAATATTGTATGGATTTCACACACTTCAGGAAGAACATGTCTGTTAAAGAAATGCAACTTAAGACCTCCAAAGTTAATAAAGAATGTGTTTGTAGTTACTGGAGCTGTGCTACCAGTCAAGTGTAAAATAGGTATCTTGAAATCAATTTAAATCAAAAACTTTTGAATTATCACTCTTCTAATCAAAATTGTATTATCATTTATTCTTTCCAGAAAGCCTGATATTTAACCAGTGCTAACTTGAAATTATATGATTTGGGGGGAGAAAAAAGGGAAATTCTGGTAATATTCTGATCAGGCAGCATCTATGAAGAGAGAAAATGAAATTGAGTCAACATAATATTTGATAACCTTTCACTAACAAGCAATGAACTCTATATCAGTCTTCCAACAGGTAGAAGTTTGTAAGGGCAGGAAGTTGTACAGGTATAAAAGCAGTATTAGAAGGGAAGGGGAAATGCCTGCAAAGTGGGAACCTTTCACAATGCCAGGGAGTGATGTTGGATGGTCACATTTTAATGGAAATAGAATTGAGGAACAAATGTTCCTAACGAGCTGCACGAGTTTGTAATGGATATTGGCGGAACTATAAAATAGCATGTATTAGGGCAGTGGGAAGAATTCTGAGAGTGCTCCTCAATCCACCTTCCAAACCCAAAATCAAGTAAACTTTCTCTTTGGAATCATACTTTTCTTGCCCTGAGTTATAGCTCTATTAAGTTGCATGTGGAATTAAGCTCAAACCTCAAAGAATCACTGGCCTCACCACAATATTAAGGACATCTTAACTAATGTGAAAAATTCCACTTATTGCAATTGAGACTAAGACGTAATATTAAACTAAGATGTAATATTACTTTTAACCTCACTTTCGACAATGTTACCAATTTCTGATAGTAATATAAAAACATTCTTATTGTGAAGTTATAATACAAACACTGCTCATTTAAACTCAGTGGTTTTTTTTCTGCTGAAACCCAACCTAGTATAATGGATTGAGGTTTCATGTCAACAATGTTTGAGTTACTTGAAGAATGGCCTTTCTAAAACCTTCAAGGAGGGAATGGCTTCAGTTACAAAATATCAATATAAACCTGGCATTATAATGAATAGGAGTTATTGTAGTATTAATCTCTTTTCACATTTAGCATGCCTCACCTGTAAAACAATGCAATGGATATAGAGCTAGTGACATATTGTGACCCCACCACTGCTCTTGTCTCCCTTTAACTAGGTTATCAACATCTTGTTTCATTTCCCAGTTCTTGCATGTACAAACACATGGCCTTTAGTGTTTTATTCAGATTACTCTGAACGATGCATATAATTAGAAACAAAAAATACACAAGGGATACCTGGCTTCATTTGGTGGAAGGGCAAGAAAGAGGGAGATGGATAACAATTCATATACATCCTGCAGTTTTCAATTATTTTATCAGTATAACTCCAATTTTTGTCAACCATACATGTCTCTTTTAATTTTGAATATTTCCCTCAAATCGCCACACATTATTTATTTTTTTGTTTTTTTATATAATTTGGGAGTTCTTTTAATCAGCAAACATGTTTTAGACAGTTGAAGCATTTCCAGCTTGAAAAAACCTCATCTCTGCAAAATTGACCAATTTCTTGATTTTATTTTGATTTCGGAAGTAATCACCTCATCATAATAGCTTGTTTCATGGTGGTCAGTAGCACACATTAAGGTGATATTAATCCTGTCTCTCCAATGTTCACTGGTGTAATTAGGTTTCACATTCTGGCTTTGTGTGTTGAACAATGAACATTCAGAAAATGGAGGCATATCAGAACTCCCATTACATGCATAATGATTAATGTTCAGCAACTGAAATTATGAGCAAATGCTCTCCGTGTGTCTATAAATCTACTTTGGAGTATTCCAAACCCTCTATGGACTTAGCTGAATTTTAATTTAAGAGAATGATTTATTAATGGGTCCTTATTATAAATCATCAACTCTGAATATGGAACATTGGGGCACCTGCAAGTCATCTTGTACTCAGTTACTCTGGTTTTGAACAGTCCGAATAAAGGTGAAAACTCAAGTGAATATTTCTCGAATATCCAATTCAACTTTCTCTTAAATGTAATAATTATAAGTTTACTAATATAGATCCTACACTGGTAATTCATTACACTATATAGCACATTATTGTTATTCTCCCTGACAGTATTAAAACTGCTTGGTTTAATACCTCCACACTGCCACATTGGACCCCAGTGTAAGATAATTGAGATATGAATTTGTTGTGCTCCACTGCTGGCAAAGCAATAGCTCTTCCTTTCTCCTTGTTATGATCGATGTAACATTCCCACCATTGTCAAAACAATAAGGAATGAATTAGTCATTCACTGCATAACGATTCTTTAGTTTTCTGAACAGGATCATTTTTCTTATTTGAACTCAATGTCTTGGTTCAATGAAATAAAACATTTGCAAACACTCCAAGAACACATTAGTTGACTTATTTCAAAAGAAGTTTAGAAGTGAAACTACTTGCTTCCCAAAAACAAACTAAATGTTGAAGTACACTGTCATGGAGTAGTGTCGAACAGATTTGATTCACTCCTATCTTTTCTGCACTCTGCTCCGCAATATTGTCAGTTCTAGTTTCCTGAAGTAGCGAAGGGAAGTTGTGAGCAGACAGAGTTTCAAAACTGCCATGGGAGGGCTTCAACGCACTTTCCAGCATTTGTTACTGAACAGTGTGGGCACAGAGACACTTGCCTTGCTACCTGGCTCAAAGCCAAATTGACCAAATCTTCTCATGTTCAAATATGGGCATGCAGTCAAAGGCCCCTGGGCATCATATTTCTGATTTTGCTTCTCAATGTCTTCTATTAGGTAGAAATATTAAAGTTAGCTTATTCTGTTATGTACCTACAACTTTGTTTCCTCAAACCATGCTTGTGCACAGAATATATAAATGGCTTGCAGCAAACCTATGAGAAGTTTCATTTAAGATGCTAGTCTAGGAATCAGTTTGAGAGAACATAAATAGCTTCATTTAATTTGTTATAAGTTAACTAATTGAAGAAAATATTGGAATATCTAATTATCCATTATCCGCATTAATCCTCAAGTAGCTTATCCTGCTGCTAAATTTATAACAAAGGTTTAAAATTCTGTTTAATTAAAAAGTAATACTCTTAGTGAAGGTTGCACTTGAAATATGGACTAAAAGCATTTCCCTTCAAATTTTGATTGAAAGCTTTGACAGGTCTACTATGAAAATAATATCTAGCAATTAGTCCACTTGTATTCACAAATAATTCCATGGCCCAGCAGTTGATGGAGCCTTAGAATTGTTTATTTTAAATGCGTTAGTGTTTCTATTAAAATAACAGAGAAACCAATGTGACACTCAAAACAAAAACAGAAAATGCTGGAAATACTCAAAAATGCAGGCCACATTATGTGGGATTTGGCTCTGTCTCCCTTCCCACAGAATTGACCTGGCCTGCATTTTGTATTTTTGTCCTCATGCCCAGAATTTGCATTTTTTTGCCATTCACTTACAACTGAAACACAGGTGTTACATGCTAAGACAGTAATTCCTAAGTTTTGTTCTCTAAACCTCAGAGAGTTATCCTTCTCCTATTTTGTTTACCTGATTATGGAAATTAAAATAAGTAATTTGATTAGAAGCCTAGGTGTGGGGTATTAGGGGATGAGGGTATCACTGACGAAGCATGCACTCATTGTCTATCCCTAATGGCCCAAATCTGAGGACTCATTTAAGAGTTGACCACATCAAAGCAAACATATGAACATTTGCATTCACACAATCCTATAATTGACATTCAGTGTTCTACAATCATAGAACCTCAAAGAAGGGACTAATGAATGTCAAAGCAAAATATATGAACATTAGGTTAATTTTTTAATGGATTGTGTTACGGGAATTCACTGCCTGTCCTCTGCTTATACTCCAACATTATTTTATTACAAATCTGGCACAGTGCCCATACATTTACTGTAATGCTTGTTTAAATTCCCTATCGATATTGACTGTGCTTGTTACCTTCTGCTGCCATTTTTTAAGATAATTTAAAACAAAACAAATAATAGCAACCACACAAACTTCATAAATTATTAGAATTATGCCTCTGTTCCACGCTGCAGCTCTGGAACTGTCCCTATGTGACGCTGGCCTCTTATTAACTTGAAAAATCTCCAAAAACCAATCATTGTAGTTTTCAAATATATTTTCTCTCTCCCTCTCTAACAATTCTCAACCAAAGAGCCATTCAAGCATTAGGGTACAGCATATTTAGCCACAGATGATATCGCAATTCATTCTGCACCTGCCTTTCTATCCCCCCATGTGTGTATTCCTGAGAGTGTGCATTCCTGAGAGCATTCATAAGAAAACCAATCTAATACAGGAAATTAGCTGCATTTACATTCTATGAATGAAAGAATATCAAAGTCAATTGTAGACTGCAGTTAATTTACTGCAGGTGAACATCCATCTCAGGGATACAGGTTATGAGGGCAGATGGTAAGATTAAGAGTGCGGGGAGGAGAGCTCGCTAGTTCCTGAAATGAATGCCTCAGTCATATTTTGGGTTCAATGCTACCAGGTCAGGCTTGCAGGAGCCATGTATCGCATGTTTATTATAGTAACTAGTCGCATGAGTAGGGGCATGGTAAATGTGAAGGGTAAAAGTTATGTATTCTTGCTTATGTCGTGTCAGCTTTTAAGATATGTCGTGTCAGCCTGCGGTGGTCAGATCTTTGCTGACCTCTGAGATAACATGCAGTAATGCTTAATTGTATGTTTGCTAATTGCTAATAAAGGATTGAAATAAGGACTTCAACTCGTTAGAGCAATCACTGAAGCTGCAGGCCTGTCACACAAGTATAACAAATCTGTCTGGGGTTTCAGGCAGGCGGCAATTTTGTTTTGATTTTGGATCAAGTTTTGCTGCCACAGGGCTCATAGGTAGATATTTAAGGTAATGTGGATTTTAGGTCATGTTTTATTTGTAGTGTGTGTGAGACCTGTCAGCTACCTAGCCTTCCAGGGAGTTAAAAATTAAAATCACAGGAAAATTTTAGGGTTTTCCCAAACTGGAGTAAGAACTTCATCTTTAACAGTACACAATATTTGCATTACATTCCACCTTTTCAATGAAGTCAATTGAACTAAGTTTTTGAAGCAGTGTATAAGATGCACAAGTCATATCGCATGTTTAATGTACTGAGGGTGGCTTAGCAGTGTACTGTCAGTTATGCAAGTACCGGGTAGAGACTCAGGAATACCACTGCATTCAGATGTAGAAGGACGCTTCATTGCTGTTCCTGTAACAATTTAGTTTTACCAGTCAGGGTTGTTAGCCCTGAGCTGAACCCCCAAACCTGGAGGTCATCGTAACACTTTACAGCATCAGCAATTGGGGTTCAATTCCTACCGCTGTCTATAAGGAGTTTGCACGTTCTCTCCCGTGACCTCGTGAGTTTCCTGTGAGTGCTCCACATTCCAAAGAGGTACCGTTTGTGTGCATGCTATTTTGGTGCTGGAAGAGTGGTGATACTTGCAGCCTGCCCCCAGCACATCCTCAGACTGCATTGGTTGTTGACGCAAAAAAAAACAACGTACTTCACTGTATGTTTCGATGTACATATGCCAAATAAAACTAATTTTTCATTTTGAAGTGATTTCTCTGGACTCAATTCAGACAGAGTTGGTGGCTGGAAAATTTCCTAGAATCTTTCATGTTGGGACAACCAACATACAGCTCCAAATGGAACCAGCCATACTGCTTCAGCCTCTTTTGTTTAGTATATGCGGCGTTATGCAGGAAATCCACAAATAGAGCAGAACGTAATCGAGAGCAACGGGCAAAAAGAAATGAAAACTAGAGTGAACACAACAGGAAAGCAAGGGAGAGTACAAAATACACAAATATTTGTGAAAAAAAGTATTTTTCAGTCCACAGTCACTGCACATTTTCTTAATGATCCCACACAGTTTATACTGTTGAACAAGTCAAGTGAATTCCATGAAAGATACATTTTTCTTGTATAATTTACAAAGTGCTTCATCAAATATAAAACATTGCATTCATTATTCTCACAATAGATTTTGTTAATTATCTGTGTGATATTTCTCAGTTTATGGTTTGTATATTGCACTCAACCTTCACTGAATGCTTGCAAGAATGAAAACAGGTTGCTTGTCACTTTTTTGTTAATGCACTGCTTTCAGACTGGGAATTACTCCTCCACTTCTTCCCGTGCTCACCCCATAAGGAGGTACTCTTTAGTATCACCTCATGGTGACAAGTTGAGGTTGGGAATTTATTAAAATGATAAATTAAGCATGTCCCACTACTCAGTAGAAGCAGACTTGCTTGATCCAAATTCAATACATCATTCCACTGATGGCTGTGCCTGTTCTTTTAGTTGATAGCAGTTGTCAGACATGTCCTACAGATAAGCTCACAAAGATACAATGGATTAATGGATTGTCTCCAAAAACAGGAGTATGGATTAGGTTCTGCTTAACCCAAGCCTATGCATTTTGGTCTGGACAGTATACGAAGCTGGTTCAGTAGATGGACGCATTATAAAGGTGTAGCCCACAAGATTCCTTATATTTTTGTATCAATTAATGATCCACCTGAGTGTCTAGCAGCAGAATAGGTTAAAACTGAGCAGGACCTCTTGAAGGTGGTCCACCCCAGTTCCAGAAAATGGCAGAAGAGGCTGCACTTGCCAGGAAATACATGGCACACTGCAGAGAATAAGCTCCATTTTCAGATGCCACACTGGAGAGGTTGGTCGAAGGGGAGGAGACGACTAGGAAACTCTCCGGATTTTGTTCAAAAGACAGTGAGAGGCGAAAGCTGCTTGGGTCAGTGAGAGAAGTCAAGGCTCAAGGAACTGGATGCAGTGCTGCAGGGAGTTTAATGATCAACCAAACATGGTCAAGTGCAGGAAAATCTTCACCAGGTCCACCACCATCACATTTGAAGCTAAAACTCACATTTCAATCATCCGTAACGGTCAGATCAGGCCCCTAACTGATGCAAAAAGATGCACCCTTGCTTAGCACCCTTACACTGAATACACATTTGAGGAGTTTGCACATATCAAAGCAATTCAACTATGAAAGACACAATATTCAGCCAACTCTCCCCAGCATTCTTGCGAACCATGGCAACACCCTGTTTGTAGCAACAGCATGTCAATGGTGGGGCAATAAGAGCCTTTGTAATACCATATTCTATTAGAGGAGAGATTGCTCATCATCAGTGAAGCAATGAAGATGGCTTTGATAGCCAATAGCAGATATTAAGACTATAGAGGGTAAGATATATTTCTAATACTTCCTCCTTTTCATACCTCACTTTCTCTTCATCCCATAATCTGTTCTGAGTGAATAGCCTCTTGTAAAGGTATGCTTTTGTTACAAATAGATGTGTGGCAACCATTGTGAACAGAAGATCAACAGCAGGCGCATGACGAAAAGGAATCACTCATGCCAAGCTATGTATTAATTTGACATTTTAGAGCTGGGAGGGAACATCAATGGTCTTCTATGTAGGTGATTGGCAGATATGCAAATTAGAATGTCTTGTGCACTGATGGTTCTACCATAAAGCTAATCAGCAATATCAAGGAGTTTAGAGAGTTCAGTTCAAAGAACTTTGCACAGAATATTGAAGTGTTAGGCAATTCCATTGTAGAGGTGATCTGCAACACAAGCAATAAGTGCTCTGGTTGTGGAGTGAGCTGTCACACTATCATAGCTGAAGACACTAGTGTTAAGAAGGGCTTGTTGAATCTCACAGCAGTCTACAACCTGACGTTCAAGGATAACAAGCTTGCTGAAACATCAGCCCAGAGGAGAGGCTGTAGCTTCATGGACCATAAATCTGCTGCTATACCTCAAGATGGATGAATGGGAACTCTGGTTGATTGCAAAACCAGTATTGAATATATTAGCAATGCAGTTCACTGAGCTTGAGAAAGGGAATGTCCAGATTATTTCCTTCTTTCCTTTTTCTCCCCCTCTTCCTGGTCTATCAATAAGACCATAAGTCCCAGGAACAGAATTAGGCCATTTGGTTCATCAAGTCTGTTCGGCCATTCCATCATGGCGGATTTATTATCCCTCTTAACCCCATTCTCCTGCCTTCTCCCTGTAACCTTTGATGCAAGAGTTTATCAACCTCTGTCTTAAATATACCCAATGACTTGGCCTGCATGGCTGTCTGTGGCAAAAATTTCCACAGATTCACCACCCTCTGACTAAAGAAAATTTTCCTTATCTCTGTTCTAAATGGACGTTCCTCAAATCTGAGGCTGTGCCCTCTGGTCCCCGACTCCACCACTATAGGAAACATCCTCTCCACATCCATTCAATCAAGACTTTTCAATATTCAATAGGCTTCAATGAGATCCCCCTTCATTCTTCTAAACTTAAGTGAGTATGGTCCCAGAGCCATCAAACTCTCCTCATATGTTAACCCTTTCATTCCTGGGATCATTCTTGTGAACCTCCTCTCAATTTCCTTCAATGACAGCACAAAATTTCTTAGATAAGGAGCCTAAAACTGCTCACAATGCTCCAAGTGCAGTCTGACCAATGCCTTATAAAGCCTCAGCATTACATCCTTATTTTTGTATTCTAGTCCTATCGAAATGAATGGTAACATTGTATTTGCCTTCCTTACCACTGACTCAATCTGAAGGTTAACCTTCAGTGGATCCTGCATGAGGACTCCCAAGTCTCTTTGCACCTCCGATTGTTTTAATTTTCTCCCCATTTAGAAATGTCTATGCCTTAATTCCGTCTGCCAAAATGCATTACCATATACTTCCCAACATTATATTCCATCTCCCACTTCTTTGCCCATTCCCTCAATCAGCGTAAGTCCTTCTGCAGACTCCCTGCTTCCTCAACACTCCACCTATCTTTGTATCATCTGCAAACTTAGTCAGAAAGCCATCAATTCTGTCATCCAAATTATTGACATAAAAACATAAAAAGAAGTGATCCTAACACCAACCCCATGGCACATCACTAGTCACCTGCAGCCAACTAGAAAGGCCCCTTTTACTCCCATTCTTTGCCTCCTGCCAGTCAACCAATCTTCTATCTTTTATCTTTCCCATAATACCATGGACTTTTTTTTTGTTAAGCAGTCTCATGTGCAGCACCTTGTCGAAGGCCATCTGAAAATCCAAATAAAAAACAACCACTGACTCTCCTTTCTCCATTCTGCCTGTTATTTCCTCAAAAAATTTCAACAGGTTTGTCAAACAAGATTCCCCCTTTAGAAAACCATACAGACTTTGGCCTATTTTATCATGTGCCTCCAAGTACCCTGAAACCTCATCCTTAATAATGACTAATGAATCCTTCCAATCACTGAAGTTAGGCTAACTGGCCTATAATTTCCTTTCTTTTGCCTCCCTTCTTAGAGGAGAGTGGCATTTGTAATTTTCGAGTTTTCAGAAACCATTCCAGAATCTAGTGATTCTTGAAAGGTTATTGCTGATGCCTCTACAATCTCTTTAGCTACCTATGTCAGAACCCTGGGCTGGCGTTCATCTGGTCCAGGTGGCTGATCTATCTTCAGACCTTTCACCCTCTCAAGCATCTTCTCTTTAGTAATAACAATGATGCTGACCTCTGCCCCCGACACTCTCGCGCTTCTGGCATTCTGCTAATGTCTTCCACAGCGAAGACTGATGCAAGGTACTTATTAAGCCACTCTGCCATTTCTTTGTCCCTCATTACTACTTCTCCGGTGTCACTTTCCAGTGTTCTGATATCCGCTCTTGTTTCTCTTTTACTTCTTACAGTATTTATCAGAAAAAAACTCCTTCTATCCTTTTTTTTATATTATTGCCTAGCTTACGCAAGGTTGCACAACATACTGATGGCACTTGTTGCTCCAAACATGTTACTGTCAAGTTTTGTGAGCACAAACTGGTGTGACTTTAGTTACTGCATGAAAAATTGTCTGCGTTGCCCTGCCAAGATTCTGGAAAAGACTGATGATTAGGCAATGACACATCTGTAACGTCTGAGGAGAAATGAGAGACAGAATAAGGTGAGGAGACCCCTTATTTTCAGCAGCTGGAATTTTACATATCACACCCAGGGAAAGTGCAAGAAGCCTTTAATAGAAAGAACAGGGTGAGGAGGTGGAACATGAGCAACAAGAGCAAATGGCAGGAAGAATGGGGATTGAAATATCAACAATACAAAGAGAGTGTTGGATTTAAGGTAATTTTATATGCAACATAGAAAAATGCAGCCTCCTCTGAAGTGCAATCTGTGTCCTACAGAGAGCATTAAAAGCACCCAAATTCAACGAACCCCGCATTTTTATGAAAAATTAAGTTTTTTTTTAATCAAAGTCAAATCTAAGCACTTCAAAGCCTGATGATTCTTTGTTTCTTGTCTTAAAAACGCTATTCAACTGTCATTCTGATGCTTCTGTGCTCTGTGAAGAATTTTCTCCAGGAACCTGTCATAATTGTTCATGGCAATGTAGAACCACATCATTAATTATTCAAGCAAATCTGAAGAGATTTGAAGTTTGTATGTTGTGTGACTTAACAGAGAATTTCTGTGAGTTCACATAGAAGGTCTGTGTTTTTTCCCCCAAAGGAGCGCATGATAAGATTGCATTTTTTTTTTGTTTAAGCATCTTCCACCGCTTTGTACATGTGATAAAGTTAACTGCTAATGTAATTTTACTCACTTTTCACCCCTCCCAACCCAGTGACTGTGAAAAGCAGAGAAAACATACTCCCTCGTGGGCAGACCAGAACCAGGGACCATAAATATAAGATAGTCACTAATCCACAAGGGAATTCAGGAGAATTTTTTTTCACCCAAAGAATGACGAGAATGTGAAACTCAAGCATAAGCAAATTGAGCCAAGTAACACAGATATATTGAATGAAATGATGGATAAACTCTTCATTTTACACAAATATGTTTGAATTTGGATATAAAGTGTGAGAAGAGGCTTTTGTGTATTACATGGACAATTCCCAGAATCAAAATCAGAATCAGGTTTATTTTTACTGACATATGTCATGAAATTTGTTGTTTTGTGGCAGCAGTATGGCCTAAGATAGATAAGTGACCATAATTTACAAAAATAATTAAAATAGTGCAGAAGTAGTGTTTACGAACTGTTCAGATGTCTAATGATGGAACTGGGCAAAACAGTTTGTGCATGCACAATTGCAAGTTATCATTCATTTCATTTGAAGCTATTAATAATAAAATCTGCCTGAACCATCACATTCCTCAATTCTGGTTTGTTAGCAATGTGATTATTCATGTGGATTTCATAGCATTTCATATCATACAGTGCAAATCCCAAAGCTTCAGTTCCTTCACCACTGGTGCACGATGTTTAAAGTTCAAAGTTCAAGGTAAATTTATTATCAAAGTACATATATGTCACCATATACAACCATGAGATTCATTTCCTGTGGGCATACTCAGCAAATCTATAGAATAGTAACTGGAACAGAATCAATGAAAGATCAACCAGAGTGCAGAAGACAACAAGCTGTGCAAATGCAAATATAAATAAATAGCAATAAATAGTGAAAATATAAGGTCATGAGATAAAGAGCCTTTAAAGTGAGATCACTGGTCATGGGAACATTTCAATGTTGAGCCAAGTGAGTGTAGTTATCCCCTTTTATTCAAGTCCCTGATGGTTGAAGGGTAGAAACTGTTCTTGAACCTGATGTTGTGTGTCCTGAGACTCTTGTACCTTCTACCTGATGGCAGCAGTGAGAAGACACCATAAAATGGGTGGTGGAGATCTCTGATAATGGATGCTGCTTTCCTATAACAATTTCATGTTGTCACAACTACGGGTTCAGCAGTGCAGTAGATACGGCAATTGCGCTTGTGAATATGCAAGTGTCAGCTAATTATTATTTCATTGTGATCATATTTAACTCCATACTTGTCATTGTAGTGCTTGTTGAGACTTGGACACAGTACAGCAACACTTCGCTGCCTGTTTGCATTTGGCTTTTCCTGAGAAATTGAACAGTTGGCCAACTGACTCTGAAGACTAGCTGTATTTGTTTATTCTTAGTTGTCCTTTTCAGCCACAGTGTAGGCTTCTATTACCATTTGAGAGTTTTAGCTAACGTCCCTATTTGGCCTAGTGTTTATTGTTTTCTTTTCCCTTAAACGCTGTTCGCATTAAAATCTGTCAAATATCGACCCACTTCAGTGTCTCTCGCTCCACACTTGGACCATATCCGAACCTAGTGACACGTGTAGATATGCTCAATGGTTAGGAGGGCTTTACCTGTAATGTACTGGGCCAAATCCAGTCCCACTTGTAGGATTTTCTGTTCAAAGGCATTGGTGTTTCCATACATTATGTTAGTATGATCTTCAAACTGCAGTTAGCTATGGCCTGGGGCACTCTGATAATACCTTCCAAGCCCACTATACTCAGCTTGAAGAAGGAAAGGATAGTATTGTGTTGTAATACCAATGCTTACATGTTTCATTACAAGACACACACCAAGCTGATATGGAAACATATTGCCATTTTTTCTACATTCACCAAAAGGACTATGTTTGTTCAAGAACATGGCTGAGTAGCACCACTCAAGGGCACGTAAACAAGGGCAATAAATGCTCACCACGCCAGCAATGTTCATATTTCAAAAATGAATAAAAAGAACTTCTTACTATTCTAAGAGTGAAGATAGGGAGAAAAAAAACGTAGAGAGAGAGAAATTCCCAACCAGGTTACTCAGATATTTCAATTTACATTGTGTACATGACAAAGAATGGTGACCTGTTACTCTCTAATAGAAAAAATCCAGGAAATAAAGCATCAACAATAGATATTATTTTCCTTCATGAGCCTCCTCCCTGTCAATTGATTCATAGACACAAACAAATAAATGCACCATTTAAAATTATTACTTGTATCTGTTATATCGCAATGGAATGCTTGTGAACGTCCTTGACATTCTCAAGCCTGAAAAGATATGTAAAAGAAAACCTTGTGGTAAAATTATTTTTACATTTATAACTATAAAAACTGCACTGAAATAATTTAAACTAATCCAAATTAAAATGCTATTTCTCTTTTTCACATGAATGGGGGACTGCCATGCTTGCACCTGAACAGGCAGGTCAGGACAGATTAGAAGCAGAATGAGAAGCCTGAGGAAGATCATAAAGCCATACACCTCATGAAAGCCCCTCTGAAGTAGCAAAGGAGAAGCTGCAATCTCCTCTCCAGGCTGGGTGGAAAATTCCTTCAACAACTTCAACGAGATGTAAGAGGCTCAACTAGCAATTAATCTATGCTTAAGTTTCTTTGATCTCTTCTGGCCATGGAACAGACAGCTGCAACTGAGCAGTCTGGACCAAACTGAACAGTTGAGTGAAAATAGCAAGGAAGTTGCTTTTCCACTTTTGTATTTGTCAGTGGGGTGTAATGTCTTGACAATTTGCTTCAAGGGATACTCAGGGATAAAAGTGCTTGACTTCAAGAAGAGATGTGCTGAAGGTTAAGTACAGTATCCCTTCCAAAAATACTCCTGTACATGCACAACATTAATGGAATATATCCCAAGGTCAGAATACAATATGTTGCTGCTTCCATAGGGCATGATTAACATTACTGAAAATGGATGAGTTTTTAGATAATTATCAAGAACTGCTGTGAGGTTATCTAGTTTAATCCCAGTATTATAATTGGTTAAAGAGTGGAGCATCTTACTTCATGTCCATATGAGCACATTGTAGCAGAAAGCACTAGCTAACAATTCATACCTCATCCCCTTCAATCCTCTCCTAATATCAATAAAGTCACAACAAATTGAGAAATGAACCTTGAACTTTAACATGCATAGAGCTTGGCTTTGTAAAACTTGATCCATGGTAAGCAGCCCTTATCATGTTATTTTCAAATAGAACAAACATAGAACTTAGAACAATACTGTGCAAGAACAGGCCCTCCAGCATACTAATTAAGTGCTGAACTATTTAAGAGAATGACACCTAATCCCTTCTGCCTGCACATGGTCCATGTCCTTCCACTTCCTGAACATTCAAGTACGTGTCTAAGAGCCCCTTAAATGCCTACATCATATCTGCCTCCACCACCACTCCTGGCAGCTCATTCCAGGCACCCAGCTCTCTCTATGTAATTTCTCTTGTACATCTTCCTTGAGTTTTCCCTCTCTCACCTTAAATACATGCCATCTAGTATTCAACATTTCAACCCTAGGGAAAAGATAATGGCTGCAAATTTTATCTCTGCCGCTCATGATTTTATACATTTCTGTCAGGTTTCCCCCCAGCCTCCACTGCCAACATATTAAATCTGTCTCAGATATTCATTCCTCAAATGTAAAACAAAAGGATTTTCACAATTGATGTCAACATTAATTATTCAAATATCTTTCAATACATTTCCACTTGTGAACTTGATGTCTAGATTTTCTACTTTAGAGCTCCACATGCCTCTGACAATACCACTGGCAAGTCTGAATGTGGAGAGCCGAATTCCTTATTGCCTTCCTTTGTCTGGTTTCCACCACAGCTTTCCATCTCATGCTCAAATAAGACTGATAAAACTTAAGCACAACTCAGATAATAGATCAGTTGCTGTAAAGGACACTATTATTTAAAGATACCAAACAGCTAATGAAAATCCAAAACGCATTCTGGCAAACTGAAATAAAAACAAACACCTGATAGATTGGGCAGCATCCGTGGAATGAGAAACACAATTAATGTTTCAGGTCAAAGACCTTTTGTCAGTACCAAGCTTTTGAAATTGCTCAGATAAGTGATTAACGTTATTCTTGTCTAACATTTTATTTTTTTTTATTTCAGCCGCAGGAAAAAATACGCATATTGTTTTAGATCATTTTTGTTGATGTTGTAATTAATACCGTACTCAAATGGGGAAGTATTCCTGAAATAATCCCAGGGAATTAACAGGAAATTGACAATCAGAATAAAATTAATGCTCTGTTTTGATGTGTTTTATTGTTGATTTATGAATATTTATTATCAAAATTATTCATTTATCCAAGAGTGGGTGGTATACAAGTTAACTATGAATAATTGTTGAACCCTATAATGTAACAAAATGTTTTAACATCAGTACTAATACCCATTAGCTGTGAGTGCTTCACTGACCTTGGCACAGCAACTTTATGTGCTCAGTAGAAATCTTTCAAGCTGGTCAGATCAGCAGCTCCACCCATTTAATTCCAACAATGATAGCCAGCAGCGCTCACAGTTTGAAGATTAATAAAGAAAACAGTTAACAGAAAATTACAAATGTTTACCCACTGTGTGTGTTTCTTTAAAGAAGACATTAAATATAGAGGATCAGCTACAAGGATGACAGTTGCTGTTTTTTTTATCTGAGCCGCTACATATTAAATTTTTCACTGTACATTTTATTGCAGATTCTGTTATAAGCTGAAGTTATAATGGGGTCTTTTTCTTCAGATGACATCTATAACAAATGCATTGGTCAAAACTTCCGTACCTTATTAAACCTTAGATAATCAATTTCCTTTTCAATTACCAAACATGGTACATGTTGTATGTAATACAGAACATCATCTTCCATGTGGTTTCAGAGCTTAAACGTGCTTGGCATATTTGGACCCAATGAATAAACAAGTAGAAGATTTCCATTATTCAGGCCAAACTGGTGAATTAATTTCATATTTTGACATCCACACTGGGCTGCTTGGACTGTGCTACCTACTTGGGAAGCAGGCACATGAAATTCTGCAGTATTCCCCCATGTCCACTTTAGGCTGAAATAATATTTTTTGCATTATCAGCTGAAATGCCAGTGTCAAAACTTTATATGCAGAACCTCTGTAACAATTTGTTACTCTTCTTACCTACATTCACACATCTCCTCCATGGTTTCTTCATTTCCTTCCTAATGCTTACCTGCCATTGCATTGAATTTCTGTCTCCATTCCTCCTTTCAATCCCAAATCGCTCAAACTTCGTAACAGCAAGTCGGAGCGTAAACCTTTTTGAGGTTCCTGTGAATTACTGTTAAGGGTAGATTAATGCAAGAATAGATGGGAGAGTTGATGAGTATGTGCGGGGCAGAATATATTGGCAGGGTACAAAGAAATAAAGAAAGGGGGAGCGAGACCAATTGTTCTATGGGACTGATAAAAACAATACTTTAAAATATTTGATTAATGCTTGGTGATAATGTAATGGTGAGTTTCTGATCCTCACTATTATAATGTGTAATTCCTAATTGGTGAGACTGAGATGTTCTATGAATTATGAATCATTACAAATTTGCAAGGACATTTGCTCTGCCATTTTTTTCTCCCTAAAGCAACAATTCAGCCTTGACTTCCCCATGAGTGTTCTGAAATTGCTGCATTCATGGCCAATTAAACACAGGAGAAAGTTAGGACTGGTAATTAAAACCATGAGCACCTTTATAATTAAGAGATTTATGTTGCTGCAGTGCCACTCAACCTTTCCAGTCCTGACAGGTTACTGTGTAAAGTGTAGAGTTACATCGCTTCATTAAATTGCTCGCAGAGACTTGCAACATTTATTTCTCTTTCTATATTTTCCCTTCTCCAATGTTTTCTATTTCCTTCCCCTTCCACTTAACTCTAATTCACACATCTGTCTGTTGCTTTTCATCGCCTTCTGATTCCTTAAATTTCATTGGCAAAAAAGACCTTTGATTCATTCTTTGCTTCAATGCCAGGTTATCCATTGCCTCTGCCATGCCATTTTCAGCTCAGAGCAAAATGTCTTCACGCTGAAGAACAAGGCGGAACTTTATAGACTACATTGTTACAGGCTTCTCAAACTAATGTTCATTCATTGCTTTCACATAACCAGGATCCATATTGTGCAGGCACTGGGTGAGTGTCTCGTTTTCAGACAAAACAGTAAGGTCTAGGCTTGAATGACTAATGCTGAAATGCCATGAATTCCTGGAAAATTTAAAAAGATATAGACCAAGTCGTGGAATGTTTGCACATATGTCAGATGAAATTTATCAAAGAAAAAGCAGTACTAAATTCTGGTCAGAAGAACAGTGAGAAAATGAATGAGAGCACACAATTCCAGGATGGGTAGAACAGGAGGTGGGGGAATATATGTGCTTGATCCACTGGAAGTGTCTTGGGATTTTAAAAAACACACAGAGCTTTACGAATGAATGTATAGAGTACAAGAGCAAGTCATGATAAACCTTTATAAAGCATCATTGCGCTACAACAAAAGTATTGTGAAGTTTTTGGCAACACACTTAAAGTAAAGGTATGAGATTTTAGCAAGAGTGCAGAAGTGATTTACCAGAGTGGTTCCAGAGATAAAGAAGTTCAGTTGATATACTGGAGAAGCTAAAGTTCTTCTCCTTTGTACTTAAACTACGAAGGCTTGAGATGGCATAGCTGAAGTTTTAAGTCAGAAAAGCTATTTCTATTAACCAAGAATCAGAGGACAAAGCCATGGCAGTGCAACGGTTATTCGACGCTAGTACAGCTCGAGGTGTCAGAGTTCGGAGTTCAATTCCAACATCCTCTGTAAGGAGTCTGAATGTCCTCCCCGTGGTTTTCTTTGGGTGCTTTGGTTTCATCCCACAGTCCAAAGATATACTGGTTAGTAGGTTAATGGGTCATTGTAAATTGTCCCGTGATTAGGCTAGGGTTCAATCGGGGGGTTGCTGGGCGACATGATTCAAAGGGTAACGACCTACTCCGTGCTGTATCTCTAAATAAGATAAAAATAGAGAATGAAGATGATTTGGCAAAATAATCAAAAACAACATAATTTTTTTTACACTGCAATGGTTAACATTCGGATGTGGGTTGTGAAGATACGGTCATGGCTTGTTACATGTTATTGGATTTAAGTACTTGAAAGAAAAAAAAGGACTGCAAGGTAATGGAGAGAGAGTAACAGGATGGAAATCACTGGAAAATACCCCCACAAAAGAAAAAAAAATCACAGATGCTGACCTACTGAAAACAAAAACAGAAAATGCTGGACAAGAGGTCTTTGACCTGAAACATGAACTCTGTTTCTCTTTCTGCAGTTTTCAGCACTTACTGTTTTTGTTCGTAAGTATGTTTCTGATGTTTCATCACAATACTTTCAAGAAAAAGTTAAGATTAATAAAGTGCCTTTTATGAAAAAAAATCAGCAACATAATACTTCTGTTAGTAGCACAAAAAACATGTTATCAGAGCAAGTATCTGCAAATATACAGAGTCTAATATTCAGTACAGTTGCATTCAGCTCTGATACCATCCATTATGTTCCACAGCCTGAAGCAAATTATTACCCGATTATCTTCAAAATGACTCTCTTCAAGTTTGGAAGGATTGATTCAGATCTGAAGAAACTTATGCAATCGGGTTATGATCTTGTTGTCAGTGGTGAACAGTGGAACTTCAGCTCTACACATACAGAGAGTTTCGTAACACAGCATATTTATCAGTGTAGGACAAACAAGGCACTGCTCAGGGACAGTAAACAACTAGAACCAGTATAAGCTCAACAGGCCAAATGGTCTTCTTCTGTGACATAATGAGGAAGGAAACACTGTATAACATGAAATATAAAATAATGGGTGGTTGGTAGAGAGAAGACATAATATCTGTTCATCCCATAATATGTTACATGGAGAGGGGAAGGACAAAAATATGCAAGTTGCTAGGTTAGCTGCCCACTGTAAATTGCCCCTGTGTAGATAAGTGGTAGAATATGGGGGGGTAGTTGACGCAGATATGAGAAAAATAAAATGGGTTAGGCTAGGATCATTGCTAAACTGGGAGCTTGATGGTCAGCATTCAGAGGGCTAACAGCCTCTTTCTATATTGTACTCTATGATAGTTTCCTGGTTCTGATAAAAGATCATCAACTTGAAATGTAAATTCTACCTCAATTTACACAGATTCCTGATCTATTATTTCCGGCATTTTTTAAGATTTGGGATCTCCAGTATTAGGATTATTTTTGCTTTCCAATTTCTTACCTGTGCTTGCCACACATGCTGTTGACAATTCAAAACATTGATATGCCCTCCATTTCATAGATATTTGCCTCAGTGTTAAAGTGGAAAGGTTTTGAGAACCACGGAATGTAAGCTAGTGCACAATAGCAGCAGAGTTGTAAGGGATTTTGCAATAATAATGTTTGTAAAACTGTCAGCGATTTGTGGTCTTCTGCACTGGTGCAGTCCTACAGGAAAATCCCAAAGTTGCTGTCAGTGATTCAACGTGACTTCATTGGCTCTCTTCCTTTGCAGTCGAGCGTATCCATGAGAAATCAGTGGATTGATGAGAATATCAGGTTATTCTCACAAATCAATCCCTCTGAAATGTACTGTACCTTGAAAGTTTTATGCTTTGTTGCATAAGGCGTAAGTGAATTTTCAATGCTGTAGTAATTGATAATTACTACTTCGCATAGTCTGTGGCACTGAAAATCTAATTGCTAAACGTTTGGTTTGAAATTTCTCAAATGCTTTAAAATGTAATATGATTTTAAGTTTAATTTATTTGTGATATTTCAGCAACTACTACAATCTTCTATATTTGTTCACTCTTCATGCTCTATAGAATGTTAAATCAGGTTAGAAGTTATATGTTCTTACCACATGACTTTGATCTAAGCTCTTCAAAGTAGTGCACTGTTTAACTAGCTTGATGACATTATAGTTTCACCAAGTGCCCCTAAACCAACATCCAACAACAACTGAATTGGTTACAGGAATGTCCACACCACCATGATTGCTAGATTCTTATGGGCATTTTCCTTTGTGGTCAAAATCAAAGTTTAAGTTTGAATCTATCATTATATGTACAAGTTCAGTATATGAGCATACAGGTGCAATAAAAGGCATACTGGCAGCAATACAGGCACATAGCTTCAGGTGAGCAGCAGCACAAGAAAAAACATCAGTGTTGAGGGTTGCTGCTTCATTACTGACTACAAAATCTTGGGAAGATAGAAGCTTGACTGTGTTATTATTCTTCATAATATGTCTGTCACTCATATTTTCTGTGCATGGATGTGAAATACTAGAACAGTGAACATACGAGGAGACAGCAGAAATAATCTCTAAAGGATCTTCCCTTTAAATATATTGCATTCACCATGGAATGTCCTTCTGCATCTTCTTATCCAGTCATTTAGAATTCAAAAGTCATGAGATTGGAACATGCTCACTAGTGATGAATGTTTCACAGTACCATGTTGCCCAGTAAAGCAGCTCAGTATTACAGTAACATCCAAGGGAGAAGATACAATTGAATTTAATGACCATACCTGCTTCTACCACACTGCCATCTCGAAAGGAGGGGCATACTCTCTTTAATGGTGTGCAGTCAACTACACTTATTTTACACATTTCTTGCAGTTTGCTGTCTGTGAACTTGTCAGTGTTATAGGGTATGTTGCCATCCTAAAAACAATATGATAGTTGCTAGGTACCCTCTTGAAGTGATACTGACTTATTAAGATAAATTGAATAAAAAGACATGTTACACTATTTCATCTACAAAGTATTCAACGTTTCAATTGATGAAAAAATTTACGTCTACCATGATTGATGTAATTTTTCAAACAAACATAAACAATGTGTTGTAACTGCAATCACAAGTCGTACAGCTCTTTCTTGTTTGGCTGCTGACCCAGAGGGAATGATGCAGAGTTAATGGAACAGGGCAATTTACTGGCTTTCAAAACACAGTTCCTGTGAGAAACACCGTTCCATTAATTTAGCAATGTGTGGCGTGGAGCCACAATGGTGCGACAATGCCATCTGATTTTGCGAAGAAGCAAAGCCCCTTTAAGTGAAATCAATTTCTCTGATAATAAATAGCATTGACTGTCTCGACTGCCAAAAAGTAATTCCACAATCGATAATTAGCTGATGTAATTTTGCTTTGCATTATTTGTAGCAATAATGTCATCAGCTTCTTTAAATAAGTGTCATTAATCAGATCTGTCTGTACTTGCTTCATCATCCTGCTTCAATTAGTTTGCAATTAGGATAGGCCAAGGAAGAATGCATTGGCATCCATTCTAAATATTTCAGCGAAAGCTTGTCTGTCTTTCACCGTTGCTTTTATTAGCTCTGCTATATGAAGCAAATAAAATCCATTAGATTTATGGATTTTGCATTTAGTAAAGCTGGGTAGTGTGCAAATATAAGTTTATACATCCCAGTGGGCCTCTGCACCTCTGTTTTATTGCAGATTTTCTCAGCTCTCTTGTGCTCTACATGGCCACTAAGCTATTGTATTCATGTCTTAAACAATAAGGAATGACTCAATAAAAACAGAGCAACATGACACTCCAATCAGACAAATTGATCTTTTAATAAATTGTTTCAAGTATTTGTTGCAGGCATATTGGTAAATAATATCTGCTAGAAATAGCATCAATTCCTGAAAAAACACATGCTCAATTCAACTGATGTTTTAAATCCGCCAGGACCTTCACAGCACCACCATAACTGAGGCAATTAAATCATGCAATTTCCATACAGAAGCAATTTTGTTGGGACTGCACCATTTAACATCAATGTTACCACATTGCCAACAATCCCAATAATGAGGTTGTTACTTGCTATTTATCAAACTGGTCAACTGAGCACATTCTCTAACAAGAGCATGGAAACATCAAGCATACAAGAAAACATGTTTCCTTTTCTTAAACTAAAACATTATGACTAGGATTTAATGGACCATAAAACCATTTATCACCAATAATTTTGTTATCCTTTATTTAAAAGAATCAATTGAAGCAAAATATGAAGCAGCGTCCTTGGTAAATACACGGACACATTTCAAAACGTTGATGAACAGTACTGCAACTATCTTGAACACTGCCCATAGTAAATTTGTTGGCTATGCATTACAAAGTGTGTTGTAAATGGAAGAATCATCTCTGTTTTGCTTCCAAAATGTTGGAATGATTTATAAAAGGAACTGAAAATCGAGTCTGCTCAGTTGGCTAGATAAGATTCAGGGACCAGCCATGATTAGTTTAGTTGTGTTCATTTGACTGCAATCATCAAAAGCTGGGGATCATTACTTTGTAAAATGAGTCAGTCACATTTTGTTCTGACAGCTACTACAAGCTTGCCAAGATTTTGATGACAGAGCTTATTTGGAACATTCGCTCCTTTGGCACAGAATGCAGAAAATACATATGTGCAGAAAAGATTTTGCATTTCATTTTCTAACTGATGATAAACAGGATCAGACAATGGAAAGTGACACTATGGGATTGAGATAATTTGGAATTTGATAATATAAAATCTATAGTAAATGACTCGCAAATAAATGGACACCAGTTTAGGTATAAATGCATCCCTCCTAGATTTCTGGTGGATTTATCCCCTTGAGAGGTTTGAATGAATTTTGGCATGAAATTTATTGGGAACTCCAAAGATACAATAATTTTCTGCCAGTGATATATCAACAATTGTTTTGGTCACAAGTGGGGAAATTCAGGAATACTCAAAGGCTAAAACACCCAGTGCTATTGAACCTCAAAACAGGAATGGATATTCTTGTCCATCCCACTTCCTAAATGAAAACAGGTGAGTCCTGCTGCTGATATAACGGGATAGAAACTGAGGGTAGCTGGGAGTGCAAGTGTTGGGTTCCAGATTGGAAGAGTGAGGAGATGGTGAGGTCTGGGCAATGACCGAATACTGATGATTGCCATTCACCAGTGAAATTCAATATTGGGTGGTGGTATATAAGATTAGGCATTGAATTATGATGGGTAGATTGTTAATATGTCATTGCTGGTGCAGTAGGGGGTTTGGTTATCCATGGGTGGACCATCAGGTGATTGGAGTCTGGTGGTGAAGGGGTGGCAATATAGCGTGGGTACCACTTGGAGCATAGAGTGTTAGAATACTCACCTTCACAATAAAACAGATTTGTGTGTAGTGGTGGAATTGGTAATTTGATGAATGGAAAGATCAGATCAGCGGTGGCCAACCTTTTACATTCCATACGTCAATTTTTTCAAGCATGAGTTCAGATGCGCCATACAACTCTTGTAGCCCCATTCAATTCTTGTCAAAATATGTTAATATAGACATACTTAGCATTTTACATGATATATTGATTTAATATAAAACAAGATAAACATTACTTACCTTAATGTGACTTTTAACAAATATATTTTGTCTTCTTTTGATTTCTTCCTTTTTCTTAATCACACGTTCTTTCCATAACTCAGACCCAAGCACTAGCTTCAGTTTTCCTTCTATTTCAGTCTGATGTTGTGTTTTATAGTGTCTATTAAGATCATGTCTTATATTATGTGAGAAAGTGTTTTCACAAACAATGCACAACGGTTTTCCTGACAGACCCACTATAAATAGGAACTCATTTTCCCACTGTTCATTGAATATTACTATCACTTTCTGCTTTTATCTTGCTCATTTTCTTTTGCACTGTGATGAGTAACTGAATGTAAAAACAAGGCTTAATTTTCAAAAAAGTACAAAACTGCAAATGTTCACAAAGGACGAACAAAGCATAACTCCGTAGCGCACGAGTGTCAAATGTAAACTGACTGGCAAAAACCTGCGACGCACCGCTGGTGCAGACGCCTGGCGCCTCAGGATCAAACAAGTGTCAAATGTGTATTAAACAGTTATGGAACGACTGCAGAACAAAAGTCCTTCTTTCCTTGTTTGACTCAGTGAACTTTTTTTTAAAATTGAAAACAGATTAATGTGAAAGAAGGTAACATTTACCAAAAGATGTGCACAAAATAATAAAATCGCTAAAATAATTGCTAAGTTTTAGATTTATTCTCAGTAAGACCCATTTCTAGCTCTAAGCTACTTGAATTCCTGTTATAGATTTTTTCTCTACGAATCTGTTTCTGATTAATACCTTTTTGCATGAGTCGGCTTACTTTTTTTATTATTATCACTAGGTTACAATGTGTCACTTCTAATCATCCAATGCGCCACTTCTGGCGCATGCGCCATAGGTTGGCCATCCTTGGGTTAGATGATTGACTGGAGGGATCAGGCATGGAAGTGGCATCTGGGATCAGTACTCTGGGTGAAATGTGAGGGAGCTGTTGGTGAGATATATTCATGTAGGATAGCTGGTACAACAGTAACTTATGGGAACTTGCCTGAATCAGCTCTTCATCTCTTCATGTCTATCAGGAACCAGCTTGGGTAGGTCAATTTAAATTACACAGATGCAACGTAAGAAGCTTCAGCATAATCATGAAGTTTCTTAAGGTTGTTAATAGCTGGGGGTGGTAATGGGGACAAGCTCCCACTATCTATTAAATGCTCCCAATGGCGTGCACCTCAGATAGCCTCTGACAACCAAGCCCAGTCTCTGCCTTCACATGTGACTTAGCTGTTAAGCTCAGTAGAATTACTTCTGCTGACAGGAGAAGGGGCAAAGGTGCGTTACTGGTGCCTTAAAACCAGTCGCTTTGGGTAGACGGGGCTCATCAGCCGTAATTAGCAGCTCATCTAGGAGAAGGAAAACTCTGATCTCAAACCTCCACTGCCTTGTGGTTATATTTACTCATGGGGAAGGCTTCAAGAGTAAGCCCCCAGGGAAAAATCTGGAGCTGGAGTCCCTAAGACAGTCCTACATTGAGTTCAACGCTGACTGGCAACTCCTGCAATGCTGCTGGTACCAAACTGTATTGGTCTTTGCTGTTGCTTTGTGTTCATCAGATGTGTGGAGAGAGGTAGCTTGCTACATGGGCAACATATCATACTGTCATATCTAGACAGCTAGGATGCAACATCAAAAGTTGACCCTGACCGACGAAGGCCTCATTCACTCATGATCATCAAAAAAAAACACATAGGCTCGTCAGTTGTAGCTCTGATGTGTTCCACTTTAAGAAAGAAACCAGAAGAAAAGCTCTTTGGCAAAGCTTCACTTGATGTCTTCGAATTGGTGATGGATATTATAAGTAATATTTAATGAAAATGAAGTGACTAAAATACAAAAGTCCAAGTGAAATCCGATACATATCATGCTCATTTCGTATACTTCTTTGCCTTTATGCTATAATATTATAGCTTCTCTGAGCATTAACCGTACTGTTCATGAATCTCAATGTAGACAGACCATAAATGATAGGGTGGAAGTATCATCAATTTATATTGTGGCGATATATAGTCACATGGGAGCCAGCAAGATGCAATATATGTATTTTTGGTGCTTGAGCCAACATTTCATTTCTTTGTCAGAAACACATGACCTGTTACAGCTGCACATTATCTATCAATTTATAAAGTCTTCATTGATAACCAGCAGAGAAACTTCTGCCTGTAGAACAATTTCCCAAACCCGTTCGCTTCAGCAATTACTCAATCCATTTTAATGTAACAATTAGTTTGCTTGATGGGTTAGTGGTAAAGAAACCACCGGGAGTGACACAGAATCATACAAACGAGCAGGGCCTTTGTCGCTAGTAGGCTCTGTTGGGCAGTAATGGGACGCTATAAATAACATCAGCATGTCCAGGCTAGATTAAAAAAAGCGTCAGTTATATCTGTAGCTGGCTGCAGGCCGGTCAGTCCCATCAAGGGTACATGCATGCATAAGTTCAGCAAAGCATTGACTTCTGTTGTTAATTCTCCACTTTTTTTTTGCTGGTCCACCAATACACATGGTGTGGGGTCACTGACGAGGACTGCTGGTACGTGTGAGATGCAAGCAATACAGTTGTCTTCTTTGCTTCTGAGCATTAGAAAAACAAAAAATAGGAACAGGAAAAGGCCAAGTGTACTGCATTTCTAGAAGAGATGGAAAATGAAGGAGCTCTATAAATGCAGAGAGAAAAAAACATCTTCTTGCGACTCATAGTTTTGGAGATTGCTGAGGGCCTGTTTCCCTGCGCATTGCCCCTCACGTGTTAGACAAAGCACTTCAAGGTTCAAAATTCAAAGTAAGTTCATTATCAAAGTACATATACAACCCTGAGGTTCATTTTCTTGTGGGCATGCTCAATAAATCTATAATAGGACTGCATCAACATGGCCATTCAACCAGTGTGCAAAAAAACCATGTGTGTTACATTAGTAAGATCATTGTATTAATCTGAAACTCCTACCTGCCATTTTCAGGGTGTGCATTGAAAATGGCAAACATTTCCATTTAAATAGCTGAAAAATAATCGAAACAAAAGCAACTGCTTCTATCCACTAATCCAACTAATATTTCATTTTGATTACACTTGGGATTCAGCATTTGCTTTTTTATTGAACAAAAATGTTGTTTTGTCTTTATAAAAGGTGCTGGCTGTAAAACAAATAGATTTTAGATAAGGTCAGGGTGGATTATAGTTTACAATCATGATCTCGCCATTGCTGCAGAATAGAAGGTGTGGTACTTTCTTCGACTACTTGTTTAGATCAGGGAGTTATATGGTAGTAATAATGGCCCAGAGGAGGAGAGAAAAGGCAAAGGGAGCTTTCAGTAAGCTTTGAGGAACATTTTTCACACCCATGGATATTCATAGGTAAAAAGACCGTCTAAAAATCTGGACTAACTTTGAAACTAACTGAATGCAAAATAAAATTGTGAAAAGGGATGGGAAATGGATTAAATGGATCTCCAAGACAAAAAAAAAGCAGAAATGAAGTTTGCCTGCTGCTGATAGGTTAAAGCTTTTCCCATACTCAACAGTTGAGATGCTTTGGCTTCAGATGTAAACTAAAATTGATAAATCAGATCGGGCAAAATTGGTACAAATTACTTCAAAAACTATTTGAATTTAGAAAACTTATGCCAGCCAAACATTTTTTTTTCACTGCTCCCCTTACTTAAGTTTAAACCCTCAAGCTATAGGACCTGGAAGTTTATCTGCACCTTCGTGGACTTGATGGTGCACCCACAACTGCAGCGTGTCGACTGCTTAAAAAATCTGTTGCACCAAGGACCAAAGGCACAAGGCATAACTGAAAGGCAGCTGCACAGTTCCCTTTGTGTGCTGTGAAATTGGAGAATGCATGAAGGAAGATAACAGCTCATCTGGGGGAAAGTGAGTCTCAGGGAAAGAGGCCTAGTGATTAGGGAGTGGATCATTGAATCTGGATCCAGGGGTTTAACAAAGATGTGAAATGGGGCCTTGGGGGTCATTCAGCACAAAAGGGTGGTGTGGGTTGAGGTCAGACTTGTTAGATCAAAGAGTGGCTTCAAGTACTGAGATTGGGAGATGAAATAACTTGGCAGGAAGCACACCTGATTTGACATCACCAGGCTGGGTTCTGCCGAGAGAGGGCGCCTTTAAATGAAACACCTCCGAATTATCAGTGGCATTAAAGATTTGAAAGTGACCAATGACAGATGTATTTCAGACAGACGTGGAAGAATGTACCTGCAATCACACTGCATGGAGAGTGACATCACTGGATGCACGTCTGACGTGAGAAAAGTATCACTGCCGCAAACACAGTCCACCAAGGGGAGAGCCTAGACGACTTTCCAGAATGGTGGAATATAACTCAAACTGAGGAGAGCTGCATTCAGCTTCAGAGGAAAACAACTGATATTCATCTGAGCCGTGCTGGGAAAACCTGCATTTACACATCCTTGGCTGCCCTCAATACGCTAATCAGATACTTTAACCTTGAATTTTGAGAAGAATAAAAATTTGCTAAGATTAAATAGATAAGCTTTCAGAGGACCTTTGTCAATTAATCTTCCAAATGATGCCTTTAAAATTGATGACAATCATTTCAATGGCATTTAACAGGCAAAAGTGAACAGGAGTTAATGATGGTTTGAGATGCAATCTGTCTTCCCAATCCATTACTGCAATGATAAGAATAACCTCATCAGTAATAATATAGTCAGCTTCCTCAAATTCACTAATCATTCCTTTCCACAAGAGATTGGAACAATTAATGAAGCTATTCCTCTTTCTTGAGATAGTTTTTCTTGAGATATGATGCACTTCTGCTTTAATCTGCAGGGGCCCATTTTACTCAAAGAGTCACTGTAGATTGGAAATTTGCTGTATTTTTGGAAGTGAATTTTGATCACAATCCAACCTGTTCCAAAGAATTCCCCAAACACAATACTATATTGCCATCCTAAAGCTGAAATGGTTTGCCACTTATTTGATTAATTTTGAAGCAGGCACTATTCAACTTGATAGAGTGAACCTCGCATAATCTTAATGGTCAGAAAAACTACCCTTTTTATCACTTTGCACTTTTAGCTAATAGCAACTGGAATTCTTTCACTGCAGCCCATTTTGGAATATTACATCTGCTTTAAAGAGGATCAGGATTGCAGCTGCAGTCTACAACCAACTGTACTTAGTCCACTCGTAGCGAGAGCTGCAAACACAGCCACTCCGCAGGTGTATTACTCTGCTGGAAATCAATAATTAAAAATAACTGCAATTATATGTTCTTAATTGACAAACCCCTAGTGCTTCCACTGCGAAAAAAAGCAGCAATTAAGGAATGTTGGCCTTTAAGGAGTCTATGTGAAACATATATTAAGACATATCAGTGCCAGCCTAATAGTCTTTGAAGGTCAAATGTCAAACTGTAAGAACCATTCACATATGAAAACCACCATCCTTAGTTGTTACCTAACAAAATCAGTAATAAACAAACAGAACAAGAATGTATCAGGGTAGAAGTCTGTATGAACAGAGAGAAGGCCATTCTGCAACAGTCAACTTCAAGTGGACTGCGGCTCTCAGAATAAAATATGATTAATGTGACTTCATCTGCCAAGCACTTGCCTTTTTCATCTAAACAAAATAATTTAAAGTCAAATGAAAATACAATAAATACAATGTTGAAAAATATGATGATACCAGTTTAAAAGACAAAACAGAAACGCTGAGTATTTTTTGAAGGGTGGGTGCTTCAGTGTCCTTGTACAGGTGAGGCAAGCATTTGGAAGGTAAATGTCTTTATTGCAAGTGAATACAAGATTACGAATTCCTGACAACAATTATATAGGATCTTAGCAATGTCACACCTGGAGCATTTATGTTTGATTTTGTTCTCCTTACCCCAAAAAAGGATATACTGTACTTACTACTGATAGACCAGAATGGTTCCTCTCTGTCATAAGAGAAGTAACTGAGTCGGCTTGTTCTCCATTCCTCAGAATTTTGAAGAATCAAAGAGGACTTGGTTAGAGGGCTAGACAAGGTAGGTGTCAGAAGAATGTTGCCCCTGGCTAAGGATATGATTCGAAAATAAATGTTAGGCCATTTTGAAGTAAAATGTAAAGTGATTTCCTTCCAGAAATTTTGGAATTTTCTCCCAGAGAATGCAGCAGGGGTTCAGTCACCAGTTGCATTCCAAACAGAAGGTGAACAGTGTGGATATTAAGGATGTCAAGGGATATGGGAGTTATGCATGAAATTCCTGTTGGAGATTGAGATTTTGAGATCTTGCTAAATGGTGAAGCAAGCTTCGAGGCCTACTGCTCATATTTTTTTCTTTTCTTACAATCCACACATCTCTAATGACAAGGCTTTGTACAACATCTTATCTCAGAGTCAGGTATTGGAAGATGGCCGATAATTCAAATTAATATTAAATTACATTTAAAAAATCTTAGAGTGGGTGAACAGCATTCTTGTTATGACTTACTTCCACGTAGGAAGATATCCTCTCTACCACTATCTTCATTGAACAATGAAATATTTGAAGCAATGTACAAAGAGCAAAAGGTCATACCATGTAATCCAGAAATGGTACATACATAATATTATACAACTCATACGATCTGTCCACATCAGATGACCCTGAAGCTAATCTTTTTTTGTGAACCTCCTTATAAAGCATTCTTTACACCAACCTGCATCCAACTCAAATGACATAACCAATGATATTTCATTCCTTGTGGCATTTTAAGAAATGCTGTTTCTTGCAGGTTTTAAGGATCCCTAACTTATGAAACTTAGAATGAATATATTTCATCATTCATTTGGTGGTTGACATGGTGCTTGTATTATGAGTTAATACCACCATCTCCAGGTTAGGTACCATCCTAACTTGATAAAGAACCATCGTTCCTTTGGTGTTGTTGTAACAAAATCCTGTCAGCGACATCAATTCCCATGTACAAATAAAAAGAAAGCTGCCAATCATTACCTTCCTTTAACATAAAAGTACACTGAATTTCACCCATTTAAAACCAGTCTACTTTGAACTTGAGTCATTCATCATGGAAACAGACCTTTCTGATTGTCCATGCTGACTGTGTTGCCCAGCGACCAGTCCTATCTGTCTGCATTTTGCCCATAGCCCTCCAAACCTCTATAAATTTGTGTCTGACATTCCTCTCCACGAAGCCTTAGAGCTTCTGTATGGATACTATCTGCTCTTGAGGCCCTACTGTTTTCCAAATGACATTTAGCTTTATGGTCTTGGGTATGCATGACTGGGCCAAAGAGTTTGCTGTCGAGAGAAGTTCAGAGTAGTGATGTCTAGGAATTATATGGAAGAGTTCTTGAGAGCGTCTCTTTTAATGGGTGCAATCTTTCTCAATTCTTTATAAACTTTTCTCAAATACCTAAATTTGACTTTAGGTATTTTATATTTATAAAAATTACAATATATGTGCATTGAAAACACTGCATGGATTTCCCTGAAACCCCAAAAATGCAGCTATTTTATTTTGAAAATTAATAAAAAACTCCCAAGAGGTTAGCAGCACATGTTGTTTTGCACCTTTGACAAAGCAAAACTTCCCAGTATACTTCATCGGAGCACTTCAGCTAAAACTAAAGCCCTTAGATGCTGGAAAGCTGAAATATTAAAATAAAACATAAATCTGAGGAAATAACTGGAAAATCGGAAAGCATTTGTGTACAGAGAGAAATAACACAGTGTTTCAGCTCAATAATCCATCATCAAATGATCTGCAGCTCTGATGAAAAGACGTGGACCAAAACCAGAGCATCCATAGATGCTGCCTAACTGGCTGAGAATTTTCAGCAATCCCTGTGTTATTTCAGCATTGAGATAGCATTTAACCTACCTGAAGCTATTTAATTCATGGAAAACTTGTGGTTAGCTTCATTCTGCTTGTAATTAATAAAGCATGGAACCTTATTGCCTGGCCTATTGGTTGATATGGTGAGGAAACGATAACTCATTTGGTAGCTCGTGAGACTTATTTTTAATTGTGGAAAAAAAACAAAGTTAATTTCAACTGGATGACATTGCAATTTTCCAGAATGCAACCTTTCATGCACTTGGAACTCCCTATCATGGGCTAACCATTCCCTTCATCATTATGTATTAATTGCTCATATGTGTAAACTGGATTTCAAACATTTATCATTAAAGAGTAATTCATCCTATATTGTTTACCTCAAGTCTTTATCTTCAGAAAGTCACACATACCTATCATTCTATCCCCAATTCATTAACACTCTCTGTGCTCAATATGACAATGTAAAGATTGTGACCACTCCTACTACTGGAGCAATATTCTTTCATCATTTACTTCATTACAAGTCCTCCGTTCAAGTTTACTGTTCATTCCATTCCAAGTCTAAGTGTCTAAATGTTCAGTCACAATCAATTTCTCTATTCAATCCCTAAAATTTCTTTGTTTCAATTTGCCTTCAGCTTTTTTTTTCTTTCTCCCCTCTCAATGCCTTCATTTTTTCCAACCTAGAGTCAATCTTGCCCAAGTGAAATATGAAATTTTCATTCACAACAGGAACATTAAATTAATGCATTCTGACTAATTAAGTCTAAGTGATTAATTGCCATTGGGCTTAAAATTGTAAATGATTCAGACCTAAATATTCATCTCTATAAACGATTGGGCTGGACTAATTTGAAGGGTATTGTCATGGCAAATGTGAAGACTTGGATCAGAGGTACAGTTTGATTGTGTTCACCATGGAGTTTGATTTTACATAACATACAACTTTTACCTTGATATACAAGTACATCAAGTATCATTAATCAGATGTTGAGAGAAGAGTTCACAAGAATCATAATGGAGGTATTGATTTCTTTGTTTTGTTTTCTCACCACAGTAACTAGTTTATTGTACATGTACATAAGACTCCAATTATTGTGGATTAACAGGAAAACATTGCAGTAGCTATTCATCCCTACTGTTTCTTATGTGCCTCAAGGGGTAGAACAGAACCAGTGGAATCTGGAATTAAGTGCCAGAGAACAGTGCTGTACATAGTACTGAAAATATGATAACTCCCCAAGTTAATAACAATCTCCCACTGACTGTATATCTTTAGAAGGTTACTAGTCAAAACTGACCAAATAAATAACATTTAAAACATTGCCTAGAAATTCATCCTTATTTTCTAAATGCTTTATATTGTCAAAGCTATACATGGGATTCATTTTCAGAAATCTAGCTCCATTGATATCATGATTAGCCGGTGATACTTCATAGAATTCAGTGATTATTTCCACACTGTTTCCTCTGAGTAACTTATTTCCTACAAGGAAACTATGTGTAAACCTTCCCCATGATGGATTGCTTGGGTTTATAAAAACAAACACATAATATGCTGTAAATTCAAAGAAATCAGGATAGATCTTTACAAATTGTTGGTTAGGTATCAGCTGAAACATTGTGGACAATCCAGGCTGTCATAATCCAATAAAAATGTAAATGCATGGGATGAAAGTCCTTGCAAGAAGTGCTGAAGATGAAGTCCAGCGCAATGTAAAATGCTGCCATATCGGAGGACCTCTGCTATGAAGGAATGACCACCAAACAAGTGTGATTGTCACAGGTCCTTTAGACTGCCCATCCGACATTAGCCTATGACTTTGTAAATGGGCTTTGCTGATTGAATTCTGGATCAGGCAATGCTTGTGAATAGACAGTTCCTACCTCTGAGATTCTTTGAGATAACCCACATTGCAAGTGTTTGAAAATGCAAGAGGTATGGCATACTGTGGATAATTGCCTGCTGACTAAGTTCATTGTAGACTAGCGGAGGAATATATGGCCATTGAAGTCATTACAACAGAACTCAGTGGAAAAACAACACACTGACTGGCTCGGAATGAGGAGCTCCATTTGAGAAAGGATTGTTAAGGTTAGGACTATTCTCCTTCGATTGGAAAGTTGGAAGGTGAGTGGAGGTCTTCAAGGTGGTAGAGACTTTGATAGAAAGAAGTAAAAAAGTGCAAAAGCAAAGCATGCAACAAAAGATTCAGTTGGTCAAGCATCTGCAAAGAGAAAACTAACCTTTTCTGAGTAATCAGTGGGCTTAAGGAGAACTATTATTTCAATTTTTATTTAGAGATTCAGTACGGAACAGGCCTTTCCAGCCCAACGAGCTACACTGCTCAGCAACCCACCTATTTAACACTAGCCTTATCACAGGACAATTTACAATGACTAACTGACCTACTAACCGGTACATCTTTGGATTGTGGGAGGAAACCAGAGCACCCGGAGGAAACACACTTGGTCACAGGGAGAACGTACAAACTCCTTACAGGCGGTGCCGGAATTGAACTCTAAACTCCAATAGCATCGTGCTAACCACTACACCAGCATGGCGCTTTCAGTCTGAGTCAGAATCTGGAATGATCCACTTTTAAAGTAGGAAGAGACGTCATCATTTCAAAAGCGAGTTGGACAGCTATTTGACGATTGGTTATGGACAAAAAATAGAGGCATGACTAAATCTGGCACCAGTTTCAGGGAACCAGCACAGACACAATAGCATCCTGCATTTGAAGAAATGAAATAAGGGATGAATCTATTCCACAGTTTTCAGTGATGAGGAGGTTGAAAGCTTTGCATAATACATCAAAGTATTATGTGGCAGAATACATGACCTGTACTTCAGACATGGATAAACATATGAAAGCTTGCAGTGGGGATCCAAATGATGAATAAAATATTTTGCAGAGAGATTCAATGCTTCTTTGAAGCTGAAAGCACACAGGCAAACAAAGTTTAAAACAACTTAAAGTGGTGTGGGAATTGTGAACAGGCAAGAAAAATATTAAGTCACCGTGAACTTTAAGCAACAAGCATTGTTCTGCTGCTTCATGTGTGATTTCATATATTGAGATGAATGATTTTCTCAATTTCAAATGTTACAAAAGATGAACTTGTGGATGCTTTCACTGTCATCTTCCAAAATTGCATAGATTTGAGAACAGTTTCCACAAACTGAAAGGGAGAAAATGCAATCCTAGTACTTGCGAAATGAGGGAAAGAGAAAATAGAACTACAGATGTTGAGCAACAAACAAAAACATTATAGATGCTGGAAATTCAGAATAAAAAGAGAAAATGCGGGAATCATTTAGCAAGTCAGGCAGCATTTACGAAAAGAGAAACAGGACTTACGTTTTGAGTTTGAAAACGTTACAAATCTGACAAAAGGATTCAGACCCAACACATTGAGTTTGTTTCCCTTTCTGGATACTGCCTGACCAGTTGAGTCGTTCTAGTATGTTCTAGTTATGATTCAGAACCACAGACTATTTAGCCTAATAGTAGTATTGAAGAAAATGCTTTAAGCTTTCATTAAAGAATAGAAACAGAGTGCTTAGAAAATCATAGAAGTTCTAGGGAGAGTCTGGTAGGTTTATAAAATAGAAAATCTGTTTGAGACACAAAAGTAAGAAACTGCTGGAAGAACCCAATGGGTAAAGCTGAATCTGTGAAGGCAAGAGGGTGGTTGACTTTGATGATGCTGATGACCTTGACCTGAGTAACCTTTTGAGATAAGTAGGGGGCAGTGTACAGTATGTGCTGCATTTAGACTTGTAAAATAGCTTTAATAAAGTGTGAGATTATTTCATAATGTTGGACCACATGGGATTAGTAATATGGTTTGAAGGTTTGTTAACAGACAAAGTAAAACAGAGTAGGGGTCGTTCTGTGTTAGGAGGTCATGACCAATGGCATGGCACAGGGATCAATGCTGGATTACCTATAATAATGATTCAGAAGAAGGAACCAAGTATAACATATCCAAATTTGCTGATGATATAAAGTTAGGTTCAATTGATGAGGAGGATGCAAAGAGATTTCAAGGGGGTTAAGGATAGATTATATAAAGCAGAGAATGCATGGCAAATTAATATCATGTGGAAAACAAGTCATCGAGTTGAAAGACGGAGTTTTTTTTAAAGGAGAGAGGTTGAAAAAGTGTTCAGAGGGACTCAGGTACTTTTGTACACAAATCACCGAGCGCTATTGTACATGTACAGTGAGCAATTAGATGACATACGGTACAATTTGTTGATCTTTATTGCAAAGTTATCAGAATTATCACAGACTGACAGTATATGTTATGAAATTTGTTTGTTTTGCAGCAGTGGTACAGAGCAAAGACATCAACATTATAATAAATTATGAGAATAAATAAATAGTGCCAAAAAGGAATAATGAGGTCATGTTTATGGACCTTTCCGAAAGCTGACGGTGGAGGAAAGGAAGTCGTTTCTCAGCCATTGAGTGTGGGTATTTGTGTAGAAGAGCAGATTTGTCTTGCTGCAGCTATGTAGACCCTGAATGAAACCCCATCTAGTATATAGCATATTGATTTGAACTTCAAACTTAAGGCATCACATACAGCACTTGCAAAAGTGGGAGTGCAACATAGGTTCACCAGACTAAGTCCCAATTGTTCCCAGGGAGAGATGAAACAAACTGAGTTTATATTTTCTAGAATTTAGAAGAATGTGGTGACTTCATTGAAATGTATAAAAGTGGCTTCACTGGATAGATACAAGGATAAAAATTCTTCTGCCTACAGTGCCCAGAACAGGGATCAGAATAAGAGATCTGCATTCAGAACTGTGGTGACATGAAATTGCTTTCCAAAGTGTTGCAGAGGCTCAGAGCTGCAGAGGCTTCATATGTACGATGCAGAAACGGAGGTTTTTTTCCTATATATTGGGGGAATAAAGAGAAATGGGGTAGTGTAGGAGTGTGGTGCTGAGGTAAAAGATAAGCTAGCATTTGTAGTATTAACAGCATCAGGTTAAGCAATTAAAATGATGGTATGGTACCTCTTGTGGCAAAGTGCTTGCCAAATGTGTTACACATCCTACATAACATCTTGAACTGTAACCAGAAGAAAAGAATGGGCATGGTCACTTCAAAACAATTTATTCAATTTGAACCTTCTGCTGTCCTCTTCAGCACAACAAATATAAATTTTGTTCTACTAATAATATTATACAGGTATTACCATTAACTATATAATGAGATTCAAGTTCACTTCAAATATCTACAGAAATTAAAGCATTTCCAAATTATGCAATCCATTGTCAGGTATACATTTCGTAATCATTTATTTATTTATTAAATCACATCTAAACCAAGATGATTTCTAATTTGTTTCCTTTTTTTAAAAAGATTGATGATAATAGAATTTGATTTTTTGTTGAATTTTGGACAATTATCCATGGTACCCATATATTTCAGCAGAATATGGCATTAGACACCACTAACCTGATTATCCATGAACGGGCATAACATATTATTCATTATATGTGTTCTAATTGTGCAGAGAAATCCAGTTACTTTGATTGCATCACAAATATTAGCAACAAGCATTTCCTTCCTCTGCTGCCACAATGAGGCCACACTCGGGTTGACAGAGCAACACCTTATATTCCATCTGGGTAGCCTCCAATCTGATGGCATGAAAATCGATTTCTCAAACTTCTGATAATTGCCCCCCCACCCTCTCCTTCACCATTCCCCATTCCTGTTTCCCTACTCACTTCATTTCTTTATGTGCCTATCACCTTCCTTGGGTGCTCCTCCTTCTTCCCTTTCTTCCATGGTTTTCTATCCTCCCCTATTAGTTTCCCCCCCTCTCCAGCCCTTCATTTCTTTCATCAACTTCCCAGCTCTTTACTTTGCCCCCTCCTCCTTTCCCAGATTCACCAATCACCTGCCACCTTGTACTTCTTCCTCCTCCCCCCCCCACCCCCACCTTCTTACTCTGACTTCTCCCCTTCCTTTCCAGACCTGATGAAGTGTCTGGGCTCAGAAGGTCGACTGCTTACTCTTTTCCACAGGTGCTGCCTGGCCTGCTAAGTTCCTCCAGCATTTTGTGTGTGTTGCTTTGGATTTCCAGCATCTGCAGATTTTCTCGTGTTTCTCTTTCCGCCATGCAGCAATATTGACCCACTATGCAAAATATGATCAAAGGCTGACAAAGTGGGTTTTAATTATTGTTTCAAGGAAGAAGGGTTGAAAGTGTGCAGTGAATGAGCTCTATGGACACATTGTTTGTGACATGAACAACCTGAACAAATTGAACCATGCTTCTTGTCTTGCCTTGAAAAATATCCATGTGACTTGATTCCCAGATCATGAGAATTTATTTTCCTGGGACAACATGAACGAATTTGAAGTTGACTTGTACCAGAAATATTAAATACTATGCAGGATCTCTCACTGCGTTAAAACCTTGAGTCATCATCAAATAATGAACATATAGAAAACACATATGTTCATTATTTGCTGATATGATTCAAGGCCAACAATGAAGATCTGGAAGCATGACTTAGAGATATGCACAATCTATTGCCCATTATAATAATAATAATAATAATCAGCAAATGCATTTTCTAATTTATATACTCATGTATGGAACTAAATTGTTGTAATAACATTTAAATTACTGTTTACATATAAATTGAGAAATTAGTTCATTTTAACTGTTTTAAAGTAAAGTATAAATACTGAACAGCCAATCAAGTTCAGTCAGGTCTGCTGCAGAATACTTCTGTGTGTTTTAATCTCTCTTCAGCAGGTCATGGGCAATATTTCCCAGTTGTGCTCTGGTCAAGATGGGGCAGTGACTTCTCTTGGAAGTGGAAAAAGAAGAAGCAACTTGCACAGAGCAACTGAAATTATTACCAAATGGTAATAATGGCCTTTGCCTGTTATATAGCAAGGGACGATAGGCACCGGAAAAAATTGAAAACAGCTACTTGTGGCCACGTCCTTCAGTTGACATCTGCTTCTTAAATGCTCCTTCACAGTGAGCTGCGTGCATCTAATTCCTTGGCATAGTGGAGGTGGATCTCTTTTATTGTACCAATTAAAATAAATATCAAGGGACACACCAAAACTCAGCATTTTCTTTGATCACCCACAACACTGGATAAAAAACTACTGAAGTGAAGAACTAATGCACAATCTCCTCCCCCATTTAAAAAATTAAGCACTGAACCTCTTAAAACATTAATAGCAATTGAATATTTGAAGACTGAAGTTCATGCTTTCTTTTTTTGTAGAAACCCAGAGTGAGGCGGTATCGTTTAATGTCCTGAACTGCTGTGGAAAGATGAAAAGCTGTGTGGTATTTAACGCTGCATCAAATATCTACCTTAACGTTCCTTCAGATTCTACCAAGCAATTGTAAAGTGCTGCTCTGGTATTGCAGATGACAGGTGAAATTACAATATTAAAAGACAATTTGCACCTGCATGTTACTGACAAACCAGTTTAACAGACTTGTATGTGCATTTTGTCATTTTGCCCTGTAATTACAGTTGAGCTATATGTGGAATTGTACTTAAGCACCACATGTAATGTGTGAAAACAGAAAGAAATATTATTTTCAAGAGATTTGCTTGTCTTAGTGCTATATTAGAATTCTGGATCACGTGTTGATGACAACACTTCACACTGGCAGATTCAAGATTCTTCTTTTTTTCAGATGCAGGATGTGGGCATCGCCTGCGAAGCCAGTGTTTACATTACTCATCCATCATTGCACCCAAGAAGAGAGTGATTTGATGCCTTCCTGTACTGTTTGCTCCAAAACTTTACAGTGCCTTTTCACCCAAGGAATTTTGATGCCAAAGCAACATGACTAATTAATATGTAACCTGAAGCATCTATAGATTCCATCAAGCATCAGTCTGGACTGTACTTCACCAGATACAAAGTGGTTCTGGCCAAAATGGCACGAATTAAACCAGACTAGTTAGAAGGTGTCATGCTGTGTCACTGCATTTGTAAGAATTCAGATATTGACATGTAAATCCAATCCTTCTGAGTTAAGTTGTATACCCCAACAAAAACAAATGTCAGGAATATCTATTATATATTACATGTCATCACTGAACTGGAAAAGTAATATTTAACTCAAAATGTTTTAATTCTGATCACCAGAGCTATTTGCTCTATTTTATTCCGATGTCATTTGAAATGTTTCTACTTTTGACTTCATCCATCCTTCTTTCTGTCAGCAACCATATCAGTTGTTTCCATTGGCAACAACACTGTTGGTTGGACCATCCCTCATAATGTAAGCTCATGATTTTTCCTACTTTCACTTGAACAGTTGGCTGAAGACGAGCATGTTCATACCATTTGTTATCCACATATGTCACTTCTGACTCCCCGTTTAGTGACAAATCTTGTTTGCTACTGGCCTCCTGCTAAATTATTGCTTTATTGTTAGACACTGATGCTTCTTTTTCTTTTATATTTCTACCTTCTATCATGGAAACTTAGAATGACAACAGAAAGAGGCCACCGACCTTCCAAGTGTTTTCCAGCACTCTGTAAGCACAAAGCAACTAGTCATATTTCTCTGATTCTTCCCTTGAATCTTTGCAATTTTTGTTTCATTTTGTGTTCCAATTTCCTTTTCAGAGTCATTCCATTCGAAAATCAAAACCTTGTTTGTACGAAATGTCTCTACTATGCCTGCAATGAAATGTCAGACCTCAAGAAAATCTGTGCTCAGACAGAGTACTATTTCACTGGCAACCTTTATATGACATGTTCCACTCACATTAGAATCCATTGACTCACTAAACACTTTGTTTTGCATGAACGTAAACAAGACATGTCACTGGTTTGCCAACCTCAGCTTCCTTAACAGAGGCCCATGGGACTGCATATGATGGAATCTGGAGTAACTGTCATCTCCCCTCTCCACTCTCAGTCCTGATGTTGTCAACAATTCCTTTCCACACACAGTTGCTGCTCAACTCAATGAGTTCCTCGAGCAGTTTGATTTTTTTTGCCCTAGCTTCTTTAACATCAGTATTTATCTTTTACTTCTTCTTTGAGTTATTCTAATTTATTATTTTATATTAAGTTGCAAGTATACACATAACCCAATTTAGCCATGTGTTTCTCATAAGTATATTTTCCCGAGAATCTCACCACAATTGACACATTTGCACAGTGGCATGTGGTCCGTAGAGAGCTACAGTGTACTGCCACATTCTATTCCCATAGTGGCCACACCACAGTCAAAAGAAATAAAACAGTTCAGGTGTGGAAAATCTGAAATCAAAGCTGAAACGACTGCAAGTATTCAGCAGGTCAGACAGCAACTATGGAAAGAGAACCAGGAAAAGATCTTCAAATGGAAATGCTAACTCTTTTCACAGGTTACGTTGATTTGCTGTTTTCTGCTTCATCTTCACATCCACGGCCACTCAGTTCAAAACGAACTTCATCTTTAAGATCTCTTTGTGTGAAGCATCCATTCTGCATCTCCATCTGTTTAAAAACTCCAAAGGAATTTTATTATGGGACTTCCAACTGTGGATAGTGGACTGTTCTGCACATTTGGAAGACAATGACCAGCCTTCCCTAATATTAAACAAAACTAATTTAAAAACAGCTCTTCAAGATACCAAAACCAGCCGTCTGGAAGTTATTTACTTTCTTATGTGACCAACTATTTGAAATTTATTTTACTTTGGATTCCTTAAATTCCAAGAATAATTGCTTTCAATGAATGCATTTATTGGGATGATTCTGACAGAGTACAGAATCGAGAATTCCTAATACAGAATAAAATGATTCATCTCTCTGCACGTGTACCGATATGGATGAACATTTGAACTTAGATGATCTTATCCCAACCCCTAATTTAAACATCACAATTCGTTTCTGGTTATCTTGGTTTGCTTCACTGATAATATGCCCTGCTGAACTGATAAAATGCCGAAATCATGCAAACTTTAATATCTTTGCGATCAACATTTTTGGCCACATTTATAGTAACAATAAGCAAAGGAACAAATGCATATTCCTAACCTATTTCCACTTTCTGGAGAAGGAGGCTTTTCCAACAGCTGCTTATCTCTCCAGCACAATAAATTAAATCAATAGGTCTTGTCATTATCTTGCCTGGAACTGGATTTAATAGGATTCCGAATGAATAACAGTGTTTCAAGATCTAGGAATGCTGCCAGCTCCTAGGGGCATGAGCCCAGCGTACAAACTACCCCATAATTCAACACTAATTGGCACTCTTACTGAGAGTGAGACAAAATGGATGGTGTATACAATGAACATGTCAAATAAGTGCAATAAGTGGTGCTCCTCTGATATTGGGAATTATTGAGAATTAAAAAAAGAAGCAACTCTGCAGATAAGTGATATCAAAATACCATCTATGCTTTTGAATAGAGAAAAATGTAGCAGGCATCATTTTCTAACATCAGTAATTATAGGTCAAAGTCTCTCTCCAGCTTTAAACTGAATCCAAATCCAACAAATTCTAAGTAAGCTTTCTCTCCTGTCCCTACTGAATTCTATTTGTTGGACCAACCCCATGTTGGTGGGTTTCTGAAATGGGTTATTACTTGTATCTATATAGGTACTGCCTGTTACACTGCTGACATTTAGGGCAGCAATGAAGGTCCTCCATCTCTGGCGGTGTTCAGGGCTTCCTTCATCATCTCAGGAGCTTCCTCTCGGTTTTCACTACTGTCAGTCATGCAAGTCTCGGGTGGAGACTCAGGAACACTGTTGCACTCACATGTAGAAGGATTCTAAAACAATTTTGATTTACCAGTCAGGGTTGTTAGCCCTGTGCTGATGTATCTAACATACTGGAGTGTATATTGTTATCTCCTCCTTACATATAAGAAAATGTGTACATCATTACCTCCACTAAATGGAAATTTTATGATTTAAGGTTCTCTGACACATAAATACAAAGATACAAAAACAGTATGTCATACTCATGTTAATGAGGGATTCTGGAAACCAACTTATCCAAGAATATGGCATCATTGGCTGAACAGCAAACAATAACTAGGGAAGCAAAGCACAGTGTAATGACTTCATATTTGTACTGATCCAATATTTTACATCTGTTCATGCTGGTCAGAATAGAGTCTTACTAATGTTTAGCTTAACCCAAAAATGGTAAAAAGCAATTTCAGATATTTAGTTTGGCTTGAGGCAACTTCATATAGTTGTTACTCTAAACAGAAATTTGACAAATGGCAAATGTTTCTGAAGTAATAACAAGTCAGTTTTTGCAAGATTCCCCCAATACTCTTAATAGATTTGGTTTTTGAACATAACAGAACTGTGGGCTAATAAATGGGAATCGGAATTGATCTGAGCACAGCAAACTAGGCATACTTGCCCCAGTCTGGTTTTCTAATGTGGCGTAATGCTCAGTCTTATTCTAACACAAAAGGGCAGAAACAGCAATCTGGCCAAACAATGAAAATACTGATGTTTTGCAAAGAAACTCTTACATTCTTTGCTGTACAAAGTAGGGAAAGCACTTCAAGCACTTGCTTGTAGAACTACCTTTGCCTTTAATCTTCTTTAGACAAGCTCCATTCACTACGCTTATCTGACACCTCCATTTTTCTCTCTTTTCCATTTTGTGGCAATTGAACATACTAGGATGCAACAGTATATTTACTCTGTCAAGGAATACTCATTATGCTTTCCCTGTGTTGACCTGAAATTCTTGAGTTAATGACTGCCTTTCAAATTTCCCTACCCAACAGAGCACTTTGAAAGCCTCATGAAAATGCTGTACACTAACACAAAAAGAAAGGAGACACGGGAGACTTAAGGTACTGGGATCTGGAGTAAAATATGAACTGCTGAAGGAACTCAGTTGGTTAGGCTGCCTCAGTGAGGGAAATAGACAGTTGATGTTTCAGGTCAAGACCCTTCATCTGGACTACTCATTTCCCTTGCTTGACCTGCTGAGTTCCTCCAACGAGTTGACTGTTTTTATTGGAGTAAAGAAAGCTTTGTATTTATGTTGTGCCTTTTATATATTCTTCAGAATTAGCCTAAACATGTTATAATGTATTTATTGTATTTAGTGAAATAGTTGCAGCCCTTCAAGCCACGCAGCCCCTGCAAAACCTCAACAAACCTGATTAACCCTAACATAACCACGGGACAATTTACAATGACTAATTAACCTACTAACTGATACATCTTTGGACTGTGGGAGGAAACCAGAGCACCCAGCTAAAACCCACACATTCCATGGGGGAGAATGTACAAACTCCTTACAGAACGGTGCCGGAATTGAACTCAGAACTCTGGAATGCCCCAAGCTGTAACAGCATCATGCTAGCCTTTGCACTACCGTGGTGCCTGCATAAGCAACAAGATACTTTTGAAGTTTCACTACGGATATAATACAGACAGGTATCTTGTACACAATATGCTTCTTCAAGAAGCTTTGTTAAGTAACCAACTAATCTGTTTCTTAGTAATGTTTTGTGTATAGATATTGATCAGCATTGACTCTTGCTCCGTGAAATTGTACTGTGGCATCATTTATATCCTCCAAGTTCAATGCTAAATCTAAAGGGTAAAACTTCCGACAATTAATCCCTCTCGGTAGTGTATTGAAGTGTTAGCCTGTACTTCCATGCTAAATTTAACTAAAAGCAGTGACTCCTTTAATCCCTTGAGCATTCAGTTAGGCTGTGTTTTACAATACCTTCTCTTCATTAAACCCTACCTTGTTCTGTTTGCATTGATGCCTTTGTCTTCCTGGACCTGTTTAACTCAGTCTGTACACTGACCCAATGCTCAGCCTTTTCTGAGTAAAAGTTCCAGATTCCCCTACCCTTTTCTGAAAGAAAGATTTATAACTTCACTCTCAACTCTAATTTTCAAGTCAGGCAGATCTTTTTAAATAAGTCTCTTTTTGGTGTCACCTTGAACTTGAAGCCAACATGCTGCACTAAGGAAATCCCATTTGTCATGAAACTTGACTCTAGATATTAATCAAATTAACAATAATGTGAAAAGCAAATCAGTTTATGGCTAACATTCTCTGAAGAAACAATTCCCTCAGAGGTCCTGTTAAATTTATCACAGCCTAAAATGTTCCTGCAGCAGGTAGTGCGTGACTGACAAATACTTCCGCAGGCTTACCAGATATCCCATAAAGTCAAGGCAGCAAAAGCAGCTTCATATTCACAGAGTTGAAAAGGACATTTTAAAGGTAGTCGAGCAGCTATAACACAATTTGCCCAAGCCTCGGTGAATTGTGCTGCGGATTGATGTTACCGAACATATAGTTGGCATATTGGGATGACTGAGCAGAAACTAGAGAAAGGGAAAATTATCCTGGGAAAGAATCACTGTCACAGTCCTCTTTCCAGATATTTGCAGAACAACACTGGTAGAAATATCTAATCTATTCTCTGAGACCAGAAACAAATGATCTTGGAGAAATTTGAACAGCAGGAGGGAAAATTGCTAGGAACTAATCAATTTGTTTTGTAAGAAAACATATATTGGAAGCCAAGCTGGCTAGAATTTGGAACTGAAACTAGAAACTCAGTTGCACAAGAACTAGAATCATTAAAACATACAAATGTAATTCCCCCACTTACAAATGTTTGTACATTGAAACCGTCCCTCAGGCAGTATCATTAAGTAGCATGCACTTTTCGATGCAAATTTTGGATTTTTCTTGGAACACTCAGTCTGGAGCCCATCACAAACTTGGCCTGAACATGGTGATATGAAGGTGATGCCCTTGAATTTAAGGCTGCACTTTACCAAGCATAGACTCAAAAAACTTCGCTGAAACTGAAGTCTATAGGAGACAAGGGGAAAACGTTTCAACTGGTGTGATGACAGTAGTTGTTAGAGGATATCCAAGGACATCATTGCAAGAGTACCTCTGGGCAACATCTCAGCCATCTCCAACTGCGCCAATGTTTTTCCATAAGTTCAGAATTGGGGATGTTCACTGATGATTGTGTAACGTTCATTTGCAGCTCCCCAAAAAAAAAACTTAGCAATTCATGCCTGTATGCAGCAAGACTTAGACAAAGTTTGAGAATGGGTTGATGAGTGGTCAGCAGTGTTTGCATCATGGAAAGCCCAGGCAATGGCCATCTCCAAGGAGAAACCCTTACCATTTAACTGCACTATCGTTATCAAGTTGCTTTTGAATAGAAACACAATAGTGCCAGCCAAATAAACAATATAAATCAGGTGCTGGGTGCCCTACAGTGAGTGATTCAACTCTTGAGACCAAGAAGTATTTCCACCATCTCCAAGATACTAGCTAAGTGTGTGATGGAATACTGTCCACTTGTCTGATTAAGTACAGTTCCAAAATAACTCTGAAAGTTCAGCACCCTCAACATTTATTCTCTTCTGCACTGGTATATAGTGTCTACTGGTCTATCATCCACAATTACTGAGGATGACACAATTAAACCTGCAAACGTCATCACAGAGGAGGGCAAGGGGCAACAAGTGTATGAGAATACAACCACCCACGTGTTCGTCTCCAAGTCATACACCCCACTGACTTGGAAATATAAACTCATGTGGGTTTAAATCCTGGAACTTTGTCCCAGAAACAGTTTAGGAGTATCTTCACTGAGAGTTCTGCTGCCAGTCAAGAAAGTGGTTCACCACCACGATACAAAGGGTAATTAGGGATAGGTAATAAGTGTTCACTGAGACAGTGATGATCAGTAATCAAATAAATGAATAAGTACATTTTTTAAAAAACACTGAAAACACAAATTGGTCCTGGTTTTAACGGGATAAAATACCTGTTTTTGCATTTTTACCAGATGGAAACCCGAGGGAGTGGATTTTATTCTCATTTCTTTCTCTTCTCTTTTTCATTTTTGGAAAGCCTTGAATAAATATTGAATTGACAGGACGTGGGAGATAATTTGCAAATGCGACATGGGAGGATGAACAGTTTAATTATTTATACATATTCAAGTTGCTACTTCTACTTATATCCTAAATTTCAGTTTCGTGACAACACAAGTTTCACCAAATGTAATTTCAAGATATTTACTAATATGGTGGCTGCTGAATTTCCTTTACAAAGTGTAAAAGAATTAAGTACAATACATAGCAGACAGTATCTGTCCCACAATCTCTTTGACCCCCTACCATCAGGCTGGAGGTCCCCTAACATTAGGACAAGGATTGTTAGGATGTTAAACAGCTTCTTTCCCCTGGCCGTGAGACTATTGCGCTCCCTGCCACCATCCAGGCCTCATCACTTATGAAGCGCCAGTAGTGTTATACTGCTTACCTCTTAACTTCTGTCGTAAATGCACCTTATGCTAAATATCAATCTTCTGGAATATATTTTACTTGTTAACTTATTTGTCATAATATTACTTTATGTGTTATATGTGATTTAAAAATGTTGTGCATCCTTGTTTGGAGGAATGTTGTTTCGTCTGGTGGTATACATGCATATGGTCGAATGATAATATACAAACTTGAACCATTTTTTTCAGGTATAATTTCTTGTACTTCACTATGCATTGAAGTTCATGTTAAAAGTATTTGATTGGCACAATGCATTCAGGATAATAATTTTAAAAAATTGCTTGGTCTAAGATGTCAAAGGCCTTAAGATTTTCACTCCCTTGTGATGTACTGCATAGCCAACCAGTTATTATTCCTTATTCACTGCCTGCAGCTTTAAAATCATACCTAATTCTTTCATTCATCAACACACAAAAAGTAAGTTAGGTAGCATCTGTGGACGGAAATAGACATTCAACACTTCAGGTTCTGGGTACTATTTGGAGGTCTGTATATATCTCTCATAAGGGTTATTTTAGCCTTGCAGTTGAGACTTTTCATCAGACTAGTCAACTGTTCATTTCCCTTTACTGATGCTTCCTCAACAACTGAACTCCTCCCAGTTTTTCTCTGTCGCTCCAGATTCCAGTTTCGACAGTCACATGTCTTTTTCATTACCCAATTCACCTTTTACTGATATCAGTCAAGGAAATCAATATAACCCAGAAAATGAGAACCTCATTCAAGGATAAAATGTAGTATTGAATCAAAATATTTGCAAATCTTCTTTTGTTTCTTAAAAAAAAATTTAACAGAAGTTGACCAGACAGCATTAACAAGGAGAGCTTTGCAAGTTATCAAGTGCTTGAAGTTTACAGCCATTTCAACATAACAAAACATGCTAAAAGATATACAGAAATGGAAACTGAATTCTTAGGAAGGTAAAGGGAAGCAAAATTGAAGTCTTTTTGTTCTGAGATATAGTGCGGACTAGGCCCTTCTGGCCCTTTGAGCCGTGCCACCCAGCAACCCACCGATTTAACCCTAGCCTAATCACGGGACAATTTACAATGAGCAATTAACCTACCAACCGTTATGTCTTTCGACTGTGTGTGGAAACCTGAGCACCCGGAGGAAACCCACGTGGTCACAGAGAGAATGTACAAACTTCTTACAGACAACAGTGGGAATTGAACTTGGGTTGTTGCGACTGTAAAGCATAGTGGTAACCACTACACTACTGTGTTACTCCTGGGGCTGAGGTAATACCTTATTTAGAAGGTGGGGCATAAAGGGACCAAGAATTGGTGGGGAGGTAACTGCAAACTGATTTTGCATGTGGTTAGGTCTGGTCAGTGTCAAAGGGCAGAAAGGGCACCAAGAGACCAGATTTGGAGTCTTGATAATGGATCCAACAGGATTTGTGCTATGGAAGGGGCCCATTTGGACAGCACTGGAAGATGGTGTTGCTAAGGAGATCAAGTAAGGCATGAAAATAAAGGGGGCCGTCCTCAGCACAGGGGAATGATCTATACCAGTAGGGCCTCTTTAAGTTATGCTTCTACAGAACCTCACTTATTTTTGAGTGCCCCGTGATGGATATGTCTCAGAAAATGTACCCTTATTTTCTGAGAAAAGTTCAATAACAGGGATGCACGAAGAATGACATTACCTGAATGACACACAAATCATACTTTCAACATAAGGGCGATCTGGCGTTAGAAGTGCTGTATCAGTGTGAATCAACCTAGAAATTAATGCCATCAATTTGGAAATAAGTATAATGCTGAGGACATATAGTCTTGTCATTCCCTGGGTCACCTGAAGAAAATGTACTTGACTGTCAAAATGTGCTGACTGACAACTCTTTTCCAGATTATACTGACATTGATTAACACTGTCACAAACTATACCCAAAACAAATAAAATAACATTGACATCAGGATGTAGTGATGTATAATAGTTGGACCATGAGACCATAAAAACATGGTTGGCTACACACAATTTGCTAAAGAGAGGATGCGATTTTAGTACGTAGTACATGTTACTCACTTCACCTGAAAACTGCATCTGCTTAATAATATAAGAGATCAACAAGTGGTGGAAACAAAACACCACATTGGGGATCTGAAATGTACCTGTTGGTACATCCATTCTTTTTAAAAGTTCTCAAATTGATCGGAGAGTAAATACTCAAAATTCATCAACTGAATAGAAGTGCAAATGAAAGTATTTCTGAAGTGCATTCCATCTGAGAACAAAGTAAACAGACATGTAAAATAGTGATAAAGCAATAATGATGTGTGAAGAGATAATGCTTCTCACAGATTTTCTGTAAAAAGCTTTTGAATGCTTTGCTGGTTGATGGAAGGGCCCATCATAATATTGCACACAACTTTGCATGTTTAAGTGAAAATGCAGTTTATGGTAGTTCTGGGGAAAAATATATCTCGAAGTGTTCTAAAAGGTGAAATTCAACATTGGCAGGGATACATAATTCAAGTTACTGTTCCTCTGGTTATAGAAAAGATTGGGGCAGAAGACTAAAAACATGTACGCCTGTGTAAATACAAAAACAGATCAACTTTCTCAATAGATATTGTAAATACCTCAATGGCTTCATCACTCAACCCCTGCAATCATTTTTAATCAGCTTTTTCATCAACTTGTTATTTCTTTCTTCTTCTTGCGATTATTCAACGTCATCTTCAATGCAATTTTTAAAAAATGTTTAATCTATTGCTTGGCATTGGGATGTCTTCCAAAGCAATGCTTTAGAAACTAACACAAAAGAACACAGATTTCTGATTGTACTAACTATAATTTCCTCTGAAAATTCCACAATCCTTTGAATTGGCTTGGCTGATTTAACAAGTTGCATTTAACAAAAGACACAACTGAGCAGTAATAATATTTATTACAAGTGAGATAAAAATAAAATGCTGCTTCACAGAAACCCTAATTACTCGGCACATTGACATGCTCTTAAATAAAACATACCAACCTTTTAATATTTCTGTGGAATTCTAAGTAACATAATAACGTATTCCAATGCATTCAGAGATGAGAATTCTAAATGAACCTAAATCCTTTGAGTGAAATCCTTGTGAGAACCAGTCTTAGGGCTATGAGTTGCTGCAGACTTCAGTGGATGAAATTCATGGAGTGAATACCTCAAGGTGTCTGCCAAAAATTCTACTCTCTGGTCAATTCAGAGTCTCAGAGGGAGTCAAAGCACAGTTTTTTTCTGCAACAAGGAAAATTAAGATCTCAAAAATTTTGGCTTTTACACTGGGAGGAACTTGCCTATAATCATTCAGTTTGGATAATCTATGCCAGGGCTGATACTGGCAACAAATAGAGCCAGCAAGGAGCCCAGAATGGAGTCTGCAGCCATGCTAGGAAGCAATGTGCGCTGCAACCTTAATGTTGCAGCAATGTTGAGCCAAAAAGAAGGTTGGTTCCATGTGCACCAAGCTCTTCTTCCATAACAGAGAATGACTAACTCTGCTATCTTTCACACTGAGGAGGAGGAGCTAGGAAAGATGGCACCTGCAGTTTTTGCAGACCCAGGCGACTTCTTCCAGTTCATCCATGAAACAGCTTATTCTTCTCTTACGTCTTTCTTTTCTTTTCAAGGTGGTTGGGATTCTGTCGGAGTCCATGATCTACAGGTCAAACTACAGTTCTTTGCAAGTAGTGGATCTCAGACCGACTGTGTGGCTTGGCACTTCGCAATTTCTAGGACCAGTCTGCAGGATGTGTGCCTTCGGGGAGTGGCCCCATAGGTGACCTGGTTCCTCCAAACTGAGTGTGGCTTCATCTTTACAGTAGAGGAGGCTGTGAGATGAAACCACACTCAGGTTGGAGGAACAACACCTTATATTCCATCTGGGTAGCCTCCAACCTGATGGCATGAACATTGACCTCTCTAACTTCTGCTAATGCCCCACCTCTCCCTCGTACCCCATCCATTATTTATTTATACACACATTCTTTCTCTCACTCTCCTTTTTCTCCCTCTGTCCCTCTCACTATACCCCTTGCCCATCCTCTGGGTTCCCCCCCCTTGTCTTTCTCCCCAGGCCTCCTGTCCCATGATCCTCTCATATCCCCTTTGCCAATCACCTGTCCAGCTCTTGGCTCCATCCCTCCCCCTCCTGTCTTCTCCCATCATTTTGGACCTCCCCCTCCCCCTCCAACTTTCAAATCCCTTACTCACTCTTCCTTCAGTTAGTCCTGACGAAGGGTCTCGGCCTGAAACGTCGACTGTACCTCTTCCTATAGATGCTGCCTGGCCTGCTTGCATTCACCAGCAACTTTGATGTGTTTTGCTTGAATTTCCAGCATCTACAGAATTCCTGTTGTTATCAATGATTACTATTTAAATCTGAGAGAAACACACTGGTTCTCTACAGCGTGAGTGTCCCGCTGCTGTGAACGCATATAGATATATTTTGGTTACTGAAGTAAACTTCAACTCATGTTCATTATTCTCAATGTAAGAACTGATAAACAAAAGCTTAGTAATTTGAAAAGCTTGTGTTCACTGAACAATCTAACAAGTTATTATTAAATTATAATTTTGGCCAACATCTTCTTTGGCCTTCAACTCTTTACGAGACTGGTATCACATTCTTCAGGTGTTTAAAATTAGTAATTAAGCTTCATGTTTAATAAAAACAAAATATATTGTATTTTCATTTCAAGACATTTAGTTAATTATGATTTAGAGTAATAAATCTGTATATAACAGAAGCAGGCACTTTAGTTCACCAATTCTATGCCAACCTGTTTGTCCAACTTCATACTTCCCACTGTAGGACTTTATCTGCATTATATCTCTATCTAAATGCCTCTTAATGCAGTAATTGCATTCAATTCCATGACACGCTCCAGCATTGTGTCATGAATATCAACAACCATCCTGTGTAAAAAAATCCTACCCTTAAAATCTTCTATAAGTTTCTTACTTCTCACCTTAAAACTCTTCTTTTTGGTTCTGCAACCAGGAGAAAAAAAAAACGATATTGACTATCTATCCCGCCGTTGCCTCTCATAATCTCATAAAGTTCCATTATCGTCCTTGCCTTAAATTACTTTTTAATTCAGTGTCAATGGTTGATCATCCTTTTTGTTTTCTACCCCTCTCTAGAATGTGACCAATGCATCAAAATAACACTAAAGCAAAATCTCCTCAAACTTCATGGGAAGTGCTTTTTTCAAAGAAATCAAACTTGATTCATGCTTTTTTTATTAAGCTTGTGACTAACTATAAAATCCAAGCAAACATTTTCAAGCAGGTTAATTAGAGGGTGAATTAATTAATGTTTCCTTACGCAATTCTCTGGGACTTTGTGCAATAGGAGGAATACTGCCATTTGAAAATTCTAATCAGGAAAATAAAAAAAAACAAAATAACCCAGATGGAGAAGAAAAGCAATCCTTTGCATTACCATACACTCATAAATACTTCTGGCTTCTCTGCAAACAGCATGCTCTTAATTGAAATAACTTATTCTCCCCTGTTGGCTGCAGTATAAATGAAAAACAATCGACATGGATGTATTTAGCATTGAAGTAGTTGATTCCCTAAGATAATACAGAGCTAGACAACACAGCTGTGACCTACTTCAGCAAACATTATACTCTATTATGCAGAGGAACCAGATTCCACCTTCTCCAGACTGGGGGAAGTGCAGATTGTAAGAATCTAACAGAGATGAGAACTTAACTCTTCATAATTCTTAATAATTCCTTGCTTCTTCACTGCTGCTTAATAGCTTTATTGGAAACACATCACATGCTCCTAAACATTGGATTTGCAAAAATTTAAGGATTTAAGTAAAATACATCCCCTGCAATGAATAATCATTTATGTTCATGGATATGCACAAATCAAATTGGTCGAAGATCAAAATTAAGTATCTAACATGTTTAATTACTTTGTTTATCAGAATATAAGCATTGTTAGCGAAGCCAGCATTTATTGTCCTTCCCTAACTGCCCTTGAGAAGTTGGCAGTAAGCCATTCACCTGACCTTCTGCAGTCCTTGAGGGCTGGAACTCTCCAAATGCCCTTGGAAAGGGATTTGTAGGTTTAGACACAGTGAAAATGAAGTAATAAATTACCATGTTGGGCTAGAGTATGAGGTGAACCAGCAGTGTTGGTGTACCAGTTTGTCAGCTGCCCCTGGTGGTAGTGATTGCAAATGTAGGAGGTGCTATCAGAGTAAGTGAGCTGAGCAACTACAGTACATTTTGAAGAAGACATGCACTGCAACCATGGTGTAGATGGTGGAAAGGCTCTGTAGATAATCACTTGCCAAAGGATACTAAGACTCTCACATTAGTATTGATACATGATTGTGTTTTATGTGAAGATGTTACTACTCAAGCTAATCTTCAGGTTTTGTTCCATGACTGGAAGACATATTTTCTTTAATTGGGAGAAAGCAAAGCTCCAGACCTGAAGGTACAATGGAAGGTGAAGCAATGGTCATGCCTGTAATTAGAGCAGATTTCCCTTGCCAATGTCTCTTCTCACTATTACCATCTCCTTCTCACCAATTTGTAAGGCAACACTCAAAGATTGCAATTGCTTAATCAATATATCCCTCATTAAATGGGCTGCAATTTCAAGAATAAATAGAGGGCTTCAAATGAAGAGGAAGCTATTGTAATTCAAGATATGACTGAAACAATCCATGATTTTCTTGTTGTAAGGCTCAACTACTTTAGACATTCTCTCAGTTTACATGTCATTTCTGATCAAACAGCTACTTTTGAAACTCAGTATCCTTGGTACAACACAGAAGGAAGGTTCATAACAATTAGTCCTCTTCCAGTCTGGATCTTTCTCACTTCATCCATAGTATACCTTCCTCCTATCAGATGCTGTTCATCAGTTCACTGATAAGAGAGACCTGAAGTTAGAAGTTACTGGAAGTTCAATTAACAGTTCTAAAACAGTGAGGAGTTCTAAAGATGAATCATTAAACTGTGTTACCTTACATTCTGCAAATCAAGACAGAGAGTAACAATCACAGAAAAGTTCTCTGTTACAACTTCTGTTGAGTTTTGCTTCATAAATAATATAAACATTGCAACTGGCCCCTTTTCAATAACTTCCCTCACATATGACACTAATAACTTGTGAAAAGCCTTATCACGTGTCTCTTACTTCTTTTTGTGGCCTTTTGGTGAACAGAGAGTTGAAGATTAAGCTTCCAGTCCACCTCAATCTGCGGTTTGATCAATGCAGGTGCCAATTAAACAAGCCATCATTTCCCCTGGAGGTGCGTCTCCTGAACTTTAAACTGTGCAGAGCACAGGAAGATATTCCATTCTAAGTTTCGATCTGGGAAGTCAGAACCCTTCTGCAGAAATAGATCCACTGATATATTCTCAGCATGTGGTTGTCTGAATATCTACTTCTCCTTAACTACAACTATCACAGAATGATTCTTCCATGTAAAGAGGCCATTCAACCTATCAGATATGTTACTGTTTGTTTGTAAGAACAATCCAGTGTGTGACAATATCATGCTGTCCTTCCTTCACCACGTATATTCTTCCCTTTAAAAAACTGATACAGATCCCCTTCAAACATGTATCCACCAATAGTCCTGAGATTGTATTCCAGACCCTAAGCACTCCCTGTGTAAAAAAAAATCCTTCATGTTAATTTTTATTAATTTATCCAATATCATCTGGCTTTGTGCTCTTCTATAAATAGGAACACATTCTCGCTATTTGTTTGACAGTCTATACAAGCTCAAATCTATCAGATCCCCTTGTATCTTCCTTCCTCTATTCAAAGGAGAACTGCTTCTGCTTTTCTAGTCTATCCACACAATTTAAGACTCTCACCTCTAGAGTCCTTTTCTGGAATCTTTTCTGCACAGTCTTCATGACCTTTATATCTTTCTTAAAGTATGGCACCTGAACTAGATGCAATACTCTAGTTGTTGTGAAACCAGTGCTTACAAAAGCTCTTTATGTTCTTATTCTTGCACTCCATTCCTCTAAGTATAAAGCCCAAAATCCTGCATGGATTACTTAATTACCTTTTTATTCTGTCATGCCTGTCATGGTCCGGTCCATGAAGTCTACATTCCGGTTCACGGTACGAAACATCGTTCCTTATTCCAGGTTTTCCAGTTTTCCCTTGTCCTGTTGTGTGCCTTAATTGAGGCACATAATTCCCATTTTTGGCTGGCTACATAAACAGCTCCTGGGTTCAGCTTCAGTTGCTGTACTGTTCCCTCCCCTTCCTTCTGAAGCCTCACCTGCTACTTCACCTACGTCCTCGCCTGTAATGCCGTCAGGTTCAACTGCCAGGGCAAGATCAGGGCCTTTCTCTGTCTAGGTATGGAACTGTCTTTCGTTGTTTGGAACTATCCCTTTGTGTCCTCGCCTTTGCTAAGTAGGTCCGGCCGTTTGCTGCTACCTTGTGTTGGAAACCGTCTCTGTGTCCACACCTTCGCTAGGTAGGTCCAGCCATTTGCCGCTACCAAGTGTTGGGAACCATCTCATCATGTTCAGCATTCTGTGTATGAGTCCCACTATATGTCCTGTTCCCAAGGAGGGGTCCCGGCTCCGTGTTCCATGTTCCTGTCTCCCAAGATTACCAAGGCTCTGTGTTCTGTGTTCCTGTCTCCCAAGATTACCCAGGCTCTGGTTCCGGAGTTCTGTGCCACTAGTCCAGGCTCCTTGTCCCTAGTTCCTTGTCCGGGTTCTGTGTTTCTTGTCCATGTCCTAGCCCAGGCCCTGCATCCTAGTCTCATCCAGGGCCTGAGTCAATGTCCAGCGTCCTTTCTTCCCCACTTCCCTTGCTTTCTTATCACACCTAGTCCTGTTCCTAGTTCTTCAGTGTCTGTGTCTTGCACTTGGGTCTGCTCCCAGTAACCCCCCCCCCCGATGACAATACCATCTTCGAATGAACAACTCCATGTTCTCCAAATGAAGGGTCTTGACCCAAAATGTCAACTGTCCATTTTCCTCCATGGATGCTATCTGATCTGTTGATCTTCTTCAGCCCTTTTCAAATATATTTAGAGATACAGCACAGTACAGGCCCTTCCAGCCCAATGACCCAACACCGCCCAATTACACCCATGTGACCAATTAAGCCATTACTCCATATGTCTTTGGAATGTGTGAGGAAACTAAAGAACCCAGAAGAAACCCATGCGGTCATGGAGAGAATGTACAAACTAATTCCAGACAACAGAGGAATTGAACGAGGGTTGCTGGCACTGCAATAGCATTATGCAAACTGCTATACTACCATACTGCCCCTGGTGTGTTGTGGTATATACAGTACTGTGCAAAAGTCTTAGGTGCATATACAGTATATAGCTAGGGTGCCCAAGACTTTTGCACAGTTCTGTAGTAATTTTAGGTATTACACTGTACTGCTGCCGCCAAAAAAAAACAACACATTTCATGACATCTGTGAGTGGTGATAATCCTGATTCTGATATGGGTCTCTATTGTGGACTGAGAGGGGGAAGGGGACCGAGAATAAGGAAACATGGTTGGGAAAAGGGGAAGGGAGAGGGGAGGGAGCAGGAAGCACCAGAGAGACATTCTGTAATCAATAAACCAATTGTTTGGAATCAAATGACCTTGCCTGGTATCTCAGGGCTGCGTGTGTCTGCACCCTCACCAACCAGCCCCCCCCAACCCCCTGGCACTCCTTCTCTGCCACCTGTCCTACACCCCTCCCACGGTGCTCCACCCTTGCCATTCACAACATCCTTTGCTCCTGCCAGATTTACAAGCATGCTCTTTGCTCCATATTGACAGATGCAGTACTATGGAAAAGTCTTAGGCACCCTAGCTATATATGTATTTGTCTAAGACCTTTGCACAGTACTGCATTGCCCTCAAGCCTCTCTGTTCTTATATTTTTTAGAATTTCACCATTTAGTTCATATTTGTACTTTTCACTCTTTTTATCAAAAAATAACACATTATTTTTCTCAATATTAAATTATACCTGCTAATTAATGGCTTATTCCACCGATCCCTATATCTTTAGAATCAGAATCAGATTAATTATCACTGACTTGAAATAATGTGAAATTTGCTGTTTTACAGCAGAGGTAAATCAGAGCAAACGGCCGAGAGTGAAGGAGTAAGGAATCTTGGAGAGAAGTTTTTTTTTCTCCACTGCTCGGGGTAAAGAGGCTAGACTGCGCAGGCGCGTGACGTAGAGCGCCAAAGGTTTAAAAGAAAAAGACCACCATATATAGCTGGCAGCGCTGAGAATGGGCAGCGGAGTGAGAGGGAGCAGAGTGGGACGGCTTTGGCTCAACAGGCTTTGGCGTAAACAGGCAGAGGCGAGGGTAGGTTCTAAATTTCAGTCCTGGGTATGACCTTGAACTGCAACTGGTGATGAGGCTCTGATTGGGGACTTTCAGAGCTTTGGGGAAAGTGGAGTTACCCCTTAGTCATTCATTGCTCCCAGGGCCGCTCTGACTCAGAACGGTAGCACCTGCTCAGGGTTCCTGCTCAGGATACGAGCGAAGGCCAACGGCAGATCCGGCAGGTTCAGTAACTGAACTTATGACGGAGAAGGCGGATGAGCTAGGACCTCAAGAGTCAACGGTTATAGTATAGCCAGATGAACATTTGGGAAGAGAAATGGCGATTTCTTTAGTTCGCCCAACGGTAGGCAATAGCAAACCACCGTTGCAATTTACTAAGGAAGCCATGGTCAATCTCACAAAATGTATCACACAACTGCGTCAAGAGGATCTTCAAGACAACTCTGAAGATGTTTCGCTCTGTAGGGTTGATTCTGGCCAGCAGGGGATCCCTGACTGTCATCAAGCTACTGCTCATAAAATTAAAGTAACACAAAAGAAAATTATTGCCACTTGGAACGTAAGAACCCTATATCAAGCAGGAAGATTGGACAATGTGATAAATGAAATGGAAAGACTAAAGATTAACATTATGGGAATTAGCGAAGTTCGTTGGATAGGTGCTGGAACGTCAGATTAGAAATAAAACACTAGTTTATTCTTGTTGAACATCCCATACTAATGGAGTAGGAATTCTTATGGATGAAAACATGGCAAAAAGTGTTTTAGGACATTGGGCAACATCAGAAAGAATGCCCCTTGTTAGATTCAGAGGAGAATCATTTGATTTAGCAATTATAGAGGTATATGCACCAACAACAGATGGAACAAATGAGATATAGATAAATTCTATGAAGAGCTTGAACAAGCAAAGAATGGATGCAAATCTCAAGATATTGTTATTGCCATGGGAGATCTAAATGCTAAAGTAGGACAAGGTGCTGATGGAAATACCATAGGAAAATTTGGACTAGGGGAAAGAACTGAAAGAGGTGAGAAATGGGTAGAATGGTGCAAGACAAATAATCAGGTCATTATGTATACCTACTTAAAAAACCATCCAAGATGCTTGTGGACCTGGAAAAGTCCAGGTGATAACACTAGAAATCAAATTGACTTTATTACTATAAACCAAAGATTTAGAAACTCAGTGACTCAATGCAAAACATATCCAGGTGCAGACTGTAATAGAGACCCAGTAGTATGTCATGTAAAAGTAAAACTTAAAAAACTAAAGAAGCAAATACCTGAACAATCCCTTGACGACTTGCAATTAATTAAAGAAGAAAATTTAAGACAAAAATTTACAATTGAATTAAGGAATAGATTTCAAAGTCCAGAAATAGAATCTGTTGAAGATGATAGCAATCATGTAGAAATGAAGTTTAACTCTCTAAAGGATGCCTTGGTAGAATCAGCAAAGTCAGTGATTCCTAAAAAAGGAAAAAACACAAAGAATAAATGGATGTCAGATGAAATCAAAAATCTAATGGAAGAAAGGAGATGGAAGAAAGCAAATCCTATAGAATATAAGTCCTTAGATAAAAAAAGTTAAAAGCTTATGTCAAAAATCCAAAGAAGAATGGTTAAACCAGGAATGTGAGCAAATAGAAAGAACCCCTATTACTAATCAAAAAAGGTTACATCAACAAATCAAGAATATCACTGGCAAGGAGCTCATCTGTTCTTCAGGTGGATGTTTGAAAGCAAAGGATGGTACCATTGTTATGAAAAAAGATGAGATTATGAACGGATGGATTGAGTATATTCAGGAATTGTTTGAAGACTATCGAGGCGAAAAACCAGAAATTAAGAAAAACATTGAAGGTTCAAGTATTTTAAAATGTGAAGTTCGTAATGCAATAAATAAGATGAAGAAAGGAAAGGCAGCAGGTCCTGATGAATTAGTAATAGAACAAATTATCACCCTTGAAGATTATGGAATTGAAAAACTTACTGATTTAATCAATGACATTTATGAGACTGGAATAATACCAGAAGAGATGAAAAAAAAAATCAGTATTTATCACTCGTCCTAAGAAAGCTGGAGCAATAGAATGTGAATTACATAGGACCATAAGTTTAATGAGTCATATCACCAAGATACTTCTAAGAATTTTGATGACAAGAGCTAAAAGTAAGATAAAAGCTGGAATAGGCAAAGAACAATGTGGTTTTGTGAAAGACAAAGGTACAAGAAATGCAATACTGATGTTACGGATACTATCAGAACGAGCTATTCAAGTGCAAAAAGATTTGTTTATTTTATTGACTACACAAAAGCATTTGATAAAGTGAAGCACAATAAGTTATTTGAAATATTACAGAAAACTCTAGATCGAGATTCGAAAGACCTCCATCTAATCAGAAATCTGTACTGGGAACAAACTGCCGCTGTAAGAATAGAGGGAGAAGTGAGTCAGTTTACGAAAATCAAGAGAGGCATTAGATAAGGGTGTGTTTTCTCCCCTGAGTTATTTAATGTGTACAGTGAAACAATATTACAAAAAATAAGAGACATCTTGGGAATCAAAGTTGGCGGTGAAAACATCAATAATTTCAGTTATGCAGATGACACTGTTAATTGCAAGTATGGAGGAAGAATTACAAATCTTAATTGATATAATTGTTGAAGAAAGTGCAAAAATGGGTCTATCTATCAATTGCAAAAAGACAGAATGTATGGTGATATCCAAAAAGAAGGAGAATCCTATTTGCAGGCTGAGAATAAACAGGGAAGGCATAAAACAAGTACAGAACTTTTGCTACTTAGGAAGCTGGGTGACATCAGATGGCAGGTGCGACTTGGACATTAAAAGAAGAATAGGGATGGCAAAAGACACCTTTACGAGAATGCAGAGTATACTGACCAATACTAAACTAGGCATGACAACCCGCTTCAGAGTACTGAAACGTTACATTTATCCAGTTATGTTATATGGCTCAGAATGTTGGACAATATCTAGTAACATGAGGGAACGAATTGAAGCAGCAGAGATGTGGTTTTTGAGGACGATGCAAAGAATATCATGGACAAAACGAATATCTAACGAGGATGTCATGCACAGAGCAAACACAAAAAGAGAAATAATGTATGAGATCATGAAAAGGAAAAGTAACTTCATTGGACATGTGATTAGGAAAGAGGTGTTAGAATACACGGTAATTATGGGAAAGATTGAAGGGAAGAAAGCAAGAAGAAGACAAAGACAAATGATGATGGAGAAAGCAGCCAGAGAATTGGAAATGAATATCAATGAATTGATCCACTTGACCTGAAACAGAAATGTGTGGGCCATGGCAGTCAAAGCTCAAACTGGGCATGGCACCTGATGATGATGATGACAGCAGAGGTAGAGTGCAAAGAGCAAACAAAAATGACAATAAATTACAAAATAAATAAATATATAATGCAATGAAAAGGAATAATGTGGAAATGTTCATGAGTTTATGGACTGTTAAGAAATCTATTGGAGGAAGTGAAGACGCTGTTCCTAAAACATTGTAAAAATAGCTGAGTTTGGAAGGGCAGATGCAAAACATGGATATTGGAGACATGCTTTTATTTGTTTGGGAGGTGTGAGGTGGCTGGGAGGAGATTTCTTGCGGAGGATGATGGCTACAAACCATCGCTGATCAATGTCCTGAAGGAAACCAACACAATTGGAATTAACTCAACACACCATCAGACAACAGAGTACAAGACATTGCGAGTTTCATTTAAGTCTTTTACTTTCCTCCTCCTAGTTCATGATGTTTTCAAATTGTGTGCTTTCTGCATATTGGGCCCTGAATTCCTAAATCTTGACAACAAAATTAATAGTCCTAGTGTCAATCCCAGGGAAATCCACAGTACTCTTCCCTCCAGTCGGGAAGGATAATCTTACCCTCCTAGTCTTTTCTGTGACTTGGCTGATCTTTATCATCATTCCATCCACTTCAATTGCAATGACCAACCAATTATGTGGTTCCTTATGAAATGCCCTTTGGATGCCTTTCCATACATGACAAATCAACCATCTCGGTCCTTCATTGAAAAACTTCGTCAAACTAGTTCAGCTTGTCAAACAAATCCAAGCTGGCTTTCTATAATCAATCCCTGTGTCCAAGTCTCTGAATTCTATCCATGTTTATTGTTTTCTAGAGTTTTCCTGACTATGAAGGTGAAAAACTGATTTGGCAGCAATTACAGAGTTCATCCAAAAACACACTTAAATGAAAATTACACCAAGATCCCCTGCTAAAGCTGAAATCGCGAATTGCTTTGTCTGGATGGCTGTTTTACCCAAAACCATTCATTCAATGTCTTTTCTATTTATGTTTCTACTTTTCAATAAGACTCACTGTCAACCATGCACTCTCTCTGCTTGGGGATACCGTGATTCTTCTTAGGCTATCAAATGTGTTTTGCACATCTCTGTATAAGTATCAAAATCCTTTTAGGATGTCAGCAGAGCATTGAAAGGATGCCTTCTGAGAAGCTATTACCAATAACTATCTTGGATCAAGGTAGGCAATTGGACTGGTTGGATGATTAGTATGTATCTCAAAGGAATTTGTCAGAAACAAAAAGCAGAAGAATTCCATTCTAAGCAAGAGAAGAGACTACAGCCATAGTGAAATCAGTCCTGACTCCAATGAGATGTCATTAACAGATTTGATCAAGTCATTTACTTAATAAAGGGGCATGCACAGAGCAGTTCTTAAGGCGTCAATGTATGCACTGTCGTTCTGTTTAAATACTACGAGAGCAATGTTAATTAAAAACCCAATTTGATTTTTAAACAAGTGTATGAGTATAGTAAATAAATGGAAGCACCAGTGAGAATATTACCAAGAAGTGTGACAGCTTCAAGTAATTATTTCATTAGTGGCAAAAATGTTGTATAACATTTAAATTGAAATGAATCTTTTTGAGATAATTGTTGCTTCTATTTTCTGAAGATATGGTGAACTAATTCTACTCCTGTTCATTTCTTTTAGGGCACTGATCAGTGGTCCTTCATAGCCACCTGTATCTACACTGAATTTCCACCCATGCCCCTCCCCATCCAAACTGTCTCCATTGGCTAAGTTTTGCATCTGCCCTTCCAAATTCAACAATATTTCTATCACAGATTTCTTCTGTCCAATACAATAGCATGAAACATTGTAAACTAGAGAAAAAATATTACTGCAGCTGCAAACTTAGATATAGTAGTGGAATAGTCATATTCTCTGCACCATCTGCCACAAGTGGGACTTCCTGGTGGCCAAATATTTTAATTCTGATTCCTATTCCTGTTCTAATGTAAACACGATGAAATCTGCAGATGCTGGAATTTCAAGCAAAACACATAAAAGTTGCTGGTGAATGCAGCAGGCCAGACAGCATCTCTAGGAAGAGGTACAGTCGACATTTTGGGCCGAGACCCTTCGTCAGGACCCTTCATTAGTCCTGATGAAGGGTCTTGGCCCGAAACGTCGACTGTACCTCTTCCTAGAGATGCTGTCTGGCCTGCTGCGTTCACCCGAAACTTTTATGTGTGTTTCCTGTTCTAATATGTTGGTCCATGGCCGCCTCTTGTGCCAAGATGAGACTACCCTCAAGGTGGAGGATCAACAGCTTATGTTCTGTCTGGGTAGCCTCCATCCTGAGTGCATGAGTATCGATTTCTCCTTCTAGTAAACAAATTCCATACTCCCCTCTCCTCTATTCCCTACCCTGACCTTCTACCTCTTTTTTTAAATCTCTTCTCACCTGCTTATCACACCTCTCTGGGTACCCTCCTCCTTCCCATTCTTCTGTGGTCGACTCTCCTCTCCTATCAGATTACTTCTTCTCCAGCTGTTGTGCTTTCCCGCCCACCTGGCTTCTCCTATCACCTTCCAGCTAGCCTCCTTCACCTCCTCCCACATTTTTGTTCTGGCATCTTTCCCCTTCTTTCTCAGTCCTGAAGAATGACCTTGGCCCGAAACATCGATTATCTATTCATTTTCATTGATGCTGCCTGACCTGCAGAGTTCCTCCAGTATTTTGTACATGTTGCTTTAGATTTCCAGCACCTGCAGAATTTGTCATGTTTATGATATCACACTTTTAGTATGTTATCATTAATCCAGAAGACTGACCGAATAATTTTGGGACACAAGTTCAAATTCCATTGTGAAAGTTCTATTGATTACAGTTATCATGCAGCTGATGTTGAACATCACTTAGAAGAAGAATTAGGATAAGTATACGAACGGAATTTATCATGGGTGGTGATATCACCACCCATCACTGAGTCAAATCATCATGAGCTGAATTGGCAGCATGGCTGCTGGACTGCATCAAGGGCCAATGGATAGAGAATGAATATAAGGGTGAAACTTATTGATTATAACCTCACCAGATCACCAAATCAACTAAAACAGTCAGATCTGTATAATAGCATGGGAGGAGTAATCAACAGAGAGACCCAATGGAAATGGTTCTGTTGTCATGCAAAGGACATATGCTATCTTGGTGTATGGATTATGAGGTAATTTCAGAGCAGATGTAGAACATAAGAGTGATATGACTATTGTACTCCTGTACTAAGTATGCAGCTTTGCTGTATTTTTGTTTCCATGTTACCATGTTATGTGTTCATTTGTAAGACTTCAAGGTTCCTGTCCTCAGACTGGAGACTAAATTCCTAAGGGAGGTGAGGAAGCATCTCTTACATCTCTGTAAATGATACTGGACAGAAGAAAATGGTTCAGATTGAAGGGCAGATGCAGCAAATGGCCATGGACCAACAGCAGCAGCATGGTTTCATCAAATATCATATTTCTGTTGTTAAAATTTTTTAAAAAGTTTCACATCATGACATTAGGAGGGCCAGGAAGGATAGAGATATAATTACCAATCCCTGAAAACTGGGATTGATTACATAGTCATGTTTTGCATTAGGTAATTATTCTTCTTTCACTACATTTTATTGGAGAAATAATAGCATTGTTTCCTATTCGATTTGGTCATGATCTTAGATATTGCCAGACTCACCTCATTGACTTCCACAGTCATGCAAATATTCAGTACAAAGTTAAAAAAGAATACTGATTTCTGCAGGCATGTTGTTTAAGTCCAAAGACCTTGAAATTGCCAGGCACCGTATACCTACTTAAGTGAGAGGGGAAATTTCAACTGAGCAACTCTTGCAAATTTGGCTTTTCTAACACATGGTTCAATTTTTACTTCATCTTTTGATGATGCTTGTAAGTTAGCCTCACTGATTCACCACTCCTTGGGTCTGAGAAGTCTCTGCACCAAACATTTCAGCATTCTGTAGGGTGTAAAGGGGAGAGTGCATTTTCTCTTCCATAAACAGTTGTCAACGTGTACTTAACTTTTGTATCAAGGCTATGGTTTTTATTTTTGAGTTTCCAGGATGTTCAAAGTTCAGGAGAAAGAGCATGCGGTCAACATTAGAACTTTAAACTGTCAAAAGTGGCATCCTTGTGATGTGTAAATGATGTAAAATATAAATGAACCATCCCATCTTGAATCACCCACTGCAGCACCTCAGATACCCTCAAAACTGGATCACAGGATTTGATTCTCAACATATTTCAAACCTTATTTAATTATTTAATTAAAAACTGCATGACAGCTGGACGTTTTTGACTGCATCTGTATGGGATCTGAGAAGAATTGGAGAAACTGAACATACTTTTCTATAGAATGCATCCCATATATTACTTTATACCCCTTGCAATTTACTCCACTGGATACTGGGAAACTACGCGATGCAAATCCACTCACATCTCAGAGGTAATATCATTCCCAAAATATCTGAAAATTAGAATCTTTTTGCTGCAACTTACTATTTGTAGGAGTTCCAATCTACAGTGCGACACAGAAAAAGGGCACAATGTTATCTTACCTGCCACAGCACCCCAGCAGTTGAAACAACTCTTCCTTATTTAAAAGGTACAGCAGAAATAAGCCAGGTAACCATAGCCTATGAACCTTAGCTCAATGGTAGAGAAATTAATGGAGAAAATTCTGACGGATAAGATTTATGTACATTTGGAAAGGTATGAACTGGTTTGGCTTTGTGCATAAGTAGTTCTGGCTCTTTAATTTAATTCAATTTCTTGAGGAGATGACAAAGGACATTCTTATAAACAGGATGGTTGACATAGTCAAGATGAAATTTAGCAAGGTTGGTCCATAAGGTAAAAAGGACCTGCACCCAAGGTTGTTAATTGGATCCAAAATTAGTTTGGTGATAGAAAGCAGAAAGTAGTGGTGGAATGAAGTTTTCCTGATTGTAATTCTGTCACAAGCGGTGTAATGCAGGGATTGGTGCTGGAACCTTTAATGTTTGTGGTGTACATTAATAACCTGGATGTGACTGTAGAAGGTACCATTAGTAAGGGTCCTGATGATATGGAAGTTGGTGTTGCAGTGGATAGAGAGGAAGTTGTCTACGGTGATAGCATGTTACAGAGCAGAAAGTTGGATGGTCAAATGGAGTAGGATAGCAAATGGTAGGGCACAAAGGAACATTGATTAACAGAGTTACCTTGGAGTCCAGGACTGTAGTTGCTGAAAGTGGCAACGCAGTTTGATAGGATGGTAAAGAAAGTATATGACATGCCTGCTTTAATAATTTAGGGTACAGAATACAAAACTTCAGATATTATTTTATTTTATTTTATTTAGAAACACAGCGCAGAACAGGCCCTTCTGGCCCTTTCAGCCACACCGCCAGCAATCCCAGTTTAACTCTAACCTAATCACAAGACAACTTACTACGACAAGGTAACCTACTAACCAGTACATCTTTGGACTGTGGGAGGACACCGAAGCACCTGGAGGAAACACACACATTCCACGGGGAGGACGTATGTACTCCTTACAGTTGATGAAGGGATTGAGCTCTGAACTCTAATGCCCCAAGCTGTAATAGTGTTGGGTTAACCGCTATGCTACCGTGATTAAGTTGCAAATTTGCCAATGCTCTTTCGGCTCTGCTTGGAGTGTTATGTGCAGTTCTGGTCACCACACTATAGGAAGGATGTTGTTGTGCTGGAGAGGATGTAGAGGAGATTAACTATTTTGTAGTCTGGATCAGTTATCTCTTTAGTTATGGGGAGAGATTGGATAGGTTGGACTTGTTTTCTGTGGAGAGAAAGAGACTGAATGATGAGCTGACAGAGTGTATATGGTTATAAGAGACATAGATAGGGTAGGTAATCATACCGTCTGATGGGGCATCAAAAACAAGAGGGCATAGATTTAAAGCAAGAAGAATGAATATTAAAGGTGTTCTAATGGGTAAGTTTTTTTTACACAGAGAATGGTTGATATCTGGAATGCACTGCAAAATGAGGCAGTGGAATTAGACATAATCACTGATAAAGACACATTCAGGTAGATGCTTAAATAGGCAAAGCAGAGAAGGATTTGGTCCTAATATAGACAAGTGGGATTAGTAGATGGCCTTTGTTCTGTACAAGTCTATGACTCTGACAACTTTGAGAAGTAAGTTGAATGTGTGCTTCAAACAGGACAAAAATCAGAGTACTGACCATTAACAGGAGAGTGGAACTAATTGGGGATGGCACTTTCAAAAAATCTGACACAGGCAAGATGGTTGGATGGCCTCTTGCTGTGTTTCAAAGTTCAGTGATTCTCTGATGATTCACAATGCACTCAAATGCTACCTGTTATTTCCTCATTGCAAAGAGTTCAAGTAACAATCCTCACAGATTTGCCCTTGGCAGTTGAGATCATCAGCTGTAAATCCATTGCCTGACACCGACTTGAATCTCAATGGTTTTCCACAGGGGTGCCATGGGATAATAACAGGAATTTGATTTTACTGTAGTTACAAATGAGTGGCCTCCATTCCATTTTATAACGCAATACAGATAATAATGAGATACAGGGAAAGCAATTATGCGTTTCAGGGCTTCTGAAGGAGTCATAAAATACTGAAGTGTCACTTAAGCACACAAAGGAGGCGATTTGAAACAAGTGATTGTCTCGGGATCACCTCCTTCTATCTTCTTATTATTTCAAAATGCTCTGCAGAAGAGATTCAGTTGGCTGGCAATTCATTTAATAGTTTATTCTTTAAGATTTTTGCATTGTAATATTTAGAATGAAATTCATGCAACTTGGGGGTGGGGTAGATTAGATAAGATGAACGTACCTCAGAAAAGTGCAAGTTTCATTGGATTGATTATACTTGGTTGAATGCCAATGAACTGTTTAATGGAAAGTATTATCCAGGGCTGGTTTTAGAAAGATATTGCAGCCTTATAACATGTCTCACAAGCCTTTTAATACAGAAAAATAGATAATGATCTATTTGGGTCTGATCACATTATCACATAATTGGTCACGTCAAACTATAATAATTATTTTAATGTAACACTTAAAATCAATTAAAAGAGAACTCTTAGCATTGCAGAAGTTTGCCTTGCAGAAAATGTAATGCCTATGCCAGAGAAAACTGAATATACGACTTCAGCCTGTTTAAATATCCTATTGCTTCAATATTACATGCTGCAAGTATTATTAACAGGAGATTCAATTGCAGAACACAGTTTTTATTTGTTGTATTTTGCAATTGTAAGTCAATGTTTTTCCTTCCTTAGAAATAAGTAACAACCAGTTCTGGTTTGCTTTGTGTTCAAGTGAACATCTCTTAGTATTGTTACTCCTGCAAGCCCAATGTGATTTCTGAGACATCATTCACATGTGACAGTACCTCTGGAGTGCTAATAGAGAACTTGGATTGCACTGTTCATGGGCACCCATCGTAGATCACTCTAGGGACGATATGGTTTTAAAACCTGAACTAAGATCCAATCAGAGTAAGTGAAATATTTACCAGCATTTTTGGGGTTCCACAAGCCCCATCTTAAAAATAGACTCCAAACATATTTTCCTAAACCTTCTTTGCTGTTTTAAGGCCCCCAACTAGCAATTTAATGACCTCAGTTACAACAGATCATCCCACTATTCATGCACATGCACAGGTGATCTCCAGAAGCACAACCCCCAATGAGCCAATAATAATCTCCACAACTTCAATGTCACTAGATATTAATCACCCAGTCTCAAAACCACAACTATCTCCTGGCCTCTTTCCCAAGTAGCGGAAGGTAGTGCAATATCTGCCCTTTTACCTCATACCTTCCCACCATCCAAGCACCCAAACAGTGCTTCCACACAAAGCTACAATTTACAGCATCTTTGAATGTGGTGTACTGTTTTCTTTGCTCTCAGTGTGGTCACCTCCATGTTGGAGACACCAAAAACAGATTGGGTGACTCCTCTATTCAGTACATAGTGGAAATTCTGAGCTACCTGTTACTTGCCACTTAAATTCTCTAGCCAGTTCTTGCTCAGATTAATTGTGTGTGTGGCTTCTTTTACTGTTATAACAAGGCTCAACGAACACAAGAAAATTGGAGTAGCAGTAGAACCCCAAGCCCCTCAAGCATGCCTGCTATTCAATTTGATCGTAGCTGATCTATCCCTGGCTTCAATGCCTCCTCTGTGCCAGGTCACTAGAAATCTCAGATCTCCAATCTTTCAAAAATATATTTACTTGACGAACAGCTCCTCATTTTCCATCCAGACAGGTTGTAAAATTTTGGGCCCAATATCAAATTCTACAACCTTAGGTAACTCGCTTTCTGTGTTAGTATCAGATCTGACCACTTTGCAGTAAGTCATCCATCTGTGAAATTGACTCATCTTATTTCTCTCAGTATAAGCACAACCTGATGGGTGTGTCCAACTGTCCTGCATTTTGCAACATTTGATACTGCTCTATCTTTATTTTCACCCTCTAACAGTTGCTATTAACCCATTAACCTTTACTTAGCCCCATGGAAACCTGGTCAATCTTGGCCTCACCACTTCATAGATATTCCCCTCATCCTATCCAACCTCTCCTTCCCACACACCATCACTTCTTCCCCACAACATAAACCAAACTTTTCTGTCTTTTCCAGTACTGATGAAGGGTCTTGGACCTCAAAAATTAACTCTGCCTCTCTCCACAAATGCTGTTTGAATGTTGAGATGTTGAGTGTTCCAACATTTTCAATGAACAGCCCGCTTTTTTGGCTTAGATATTGTACTTTTTCCCCCCGTCTTTCAAGCACTCAGGTGCAGTCTAATCTGCTGAGTATTTCTTGTATTGAATGTACAGACATACACACACATACACACCCCTCCCCTCCCATTGGCACCTTTGAGATACAACATAATAAGTCCAGTAGAATTTCTTGGCCATAAACACAAAAGATTATGCAGATACGGGAAATCTTGAGCAACACACACAAAATGCTGGAGGAACTCAGCAAGTCCGGCAGCATCTACGGAGAGGAATAAATAGTTGGCATCTTTGAGTATCCGTCTACACATGCTGCCTGACTTGTTGAGTTCCTCCAGCATTTTATGAGTTTCTTGGCCTACACATTTTAAGCTCTAAATTCTTCAGCTTTGCCTTCATGGAGAAGCTGCATTTCTTTTTTTTTGTCAAGTTCTATTCTATATACTTCCATTGTATTTGTAGAAAGGACTGTTTAATGCACTTGTGCTGATCCAAGTCAAAGATCTGTTACAATGCTAATAGGCAAAGGTACTGTAATCCTGAGTGTGGTTGGTTTTGTAGCTCCCTCTCTCCCCACCCTCACCAGTTTATATGAACTAAAGGTGTCATAATGACAGGTTTCCTTCAGTAACTATGGGGAATGAGAAACACAGTCATTAAATGATCCACAGTCAGAAGGAGGGGGTGACTGGACACGACAGATGCGGATAAGATACAATGCCATATTATCTTCTTTTATATAGAACGGTGCAGCACAGGATAAGGTCCGCTGGCCCACAAGGTTGTTCTGAACTCATTTAGCTAATAACACCTAATCTCTTCTGCCTTGTACATGATCCATATCACTCCATTCTCTGCATATTCATGTACCTATCTAACAGCTTCTTAAATGCCTCCATTGTAGGCCCCCAGTGGGCATTCTGGGCACCCACTACTCTCTGTGTAAAAAATCTCCTCTGAATTATTCCTCTCTCACCTTAAATGCATGCCCTCTGATATTAGACTGTTCTACCTTGGGGAAAAAGTCTGTCTATTCTGTCTCTGTCTCTCATACTTATAAATTTTTTATCAGGTCTCCTCTCAGCCTGCTCTGTGGTGTGCAGTGGGCCCTTAAGGGTGACATATTCACTGTCGTAATACGACTTTATTTGATATCATTTCTGAAAACAGATACCACGAGTTGAGGCTGAGATCTTCTCTGCAGGGCCAGCAAATGGTCCATCACACAAAACCAAGTAATTAAAAAGCTTCCACTGGTTTGAGAATGTTTTCTATCGTGTAATATTGGCATTGAGACTTTTTTTAAAAAATCTGTGAGGATTAAAATAAAGGTTGGGTAGAACTGTATTTTACTTGCCCCAGAAATTTTCTCCTGCAGTTGCTCTTTTCATCTGGGTACTCTGGTAAGGGAACTAAATGGGCTTTGTTCACAGGTAAAAACATTGAAAACAAACTGATTGTGTGGGAGGGCATCACATCTGAGCCTGAAAGTATGATTGCCTTATACTGTTGCTTCAAAGGCAAAACAGCAGGGACTCCTGAAACTTAAATAAATGTATTGCAGATGCAAGAGAAAGGCAATTTTCCATTGGCTTTTCTCAACCTTAGAGTGTGGAAGTGTGTGTGTGTGTGTGTGTGTGTGTGTGTGGCTTTTGAACCCAATGCTTTAGAAAATTTTGAAATAATTTTGAGCCAGTAAGCTAAATGAGTAAGATTTATCTTTGGAGAGAAGCAGAATCAGGTTTAGTATCACTCACATATGTTATGAAGTTTGTTGTTTTGTGGCAGCAGTGCAGTGCAAAGGTATATAAATTACTATAAGTTACAAAATAAATAAAGAGTGCAAAAAGGAATAACAGGTTGGTGTTCATAGGTTCAGAGACCGTTCAGAAATCTGATCAGGCAAATTAGAAATCCAACCATTTTTTGCCAGAGAAATTGGGTTCAATTTAAAATCATAAAAAATAGGGCCTGTTTTTGCAATATCCTCTGAGGATCTGAAATGAGCAATATGGTCACTAGAGCTATGGTTGTTGTTTCTTGCTTATTAAACTCTGCTATAACCTTAATTCCAGTTCTCGTGTCAACAATGCTGTCCAAATACAGAACAGTGGAACTGATTGATTGCAAATAAATGTAAAGAGATAAATCAAGCAAAACATATGGGGAAATAATAGCATTGTGAAAAGAGGTGAAAAATGGTGGATTTAAAATCAAAGAATATATTTTGTTTGCGTTCAAAGAGAATTGAAGCTTCATCTGTTCTTTGGATGGATGTGAAAAATCCAGTATCGGTCATTCCAGCACATGCTAAAGGTGCAATCAAATGACAGGGGCCCAAGCCCCTGGTAACACAAACAGGGTGTTTCGCCTCCTGACAATAATGACAGGCCTCATTTGGCCTGTTGCCAGGGCATGCACCAGATTAGGGAGTGAATGTGTGTGAGTACATAGGGAAGGAAATGGGACTTTTTTGGCACTCCTTTGTAGGGTGGAGAGGTGAGCTTTGGCTGAAGGGATCACATTGACATTACAATGATGGATTGGAGGTCAAGAGAATGGCGAGTGGAGTCTAAAATACAGCAAGGGCAACAGAGTTCAGGCTTCCATAACATTATGAATATATGGAATGAAACACACGATGAATATATATGCATATGTGCACAAGAAATATGTGCACTTTTTTGTACTTCTTGTCTACTACATATCTATACATGAAGCTCCTTAAGATTGTCATAATTTGTTAAGGATGGTAATGGGGATAGGCTCCCACTACCTATTAAATACTCTCAATGGTGTGTGTCTCAAATAACCTCTGATAACCAAGTCCAACTCCCGGCCTTCACATGCGGCTTAGCTACTAAGACTGTTGGCACCATTTCTACTGACAGGAGAAGGGGAAAAGGTGGGTTATTGGTGCCTTAAAACCAATCGCTTCGGGCAGATAGGTCTCAGCAAGGAAAGATCTGATCTCAAACCTCTGCTGCCTTGTGGCTATACCCATTAATGGGGAAAGCTTTGGGAGTAAACCTCGAGGAAAAATCTGGAGCTGGAGACCCTAAGGCAGCACTACATTGAGTTCAACTCCTGCAATGCCACTGGTGCCAAACTGTATTGGTCTCTGCTGTTCCTTTGGATTCATCAGCTGCGTGGAGAGGGGGAACCTGCTACATCGGCAACAGCTTGCTCTCCATATCGTACTGCCTGGCTTGCGTATCTAGACAGCTAGGATGCAATATTCACAGTTGGTGTTGCTTTCTGGTAAGACCATGTCAGTCTGGGAGATTGCTTACAAACAGATGTCCCGAGGTCAGTGTGATCCCTTCTCCTGCAATGCTCCAAAAAAAAAGCAGTGTTTGAAAATAACATCATCCCATGCATTCCTGAAGTGGAAGCCATATTGAGATCATATCAATGGCTCATGAGAGGGAATACCCAGTCAAGTTTTCAATGTGTTGAGAAATGTCACAGAAAAGGGTATTCCACTCATTGATTCACCAAAAACGTGTTGACAATTGAATTTGCAGTTACCCATTACTCTATTTAAAGATAAACATGTGGGCTTATTTCTCTTGTTGCTTTAGAGACATAGAGCACAGAACAGGATCTTCAGTCCACGAAGTCCAAGCCCACCACCAACCACTCACTTAGATTTATCCACTTTTGTTCATCACCCCACATTTACATTAATTCTGGACCCAACATATCGAGACAGCTACAAAGGCGGCACAACAGTGGCTATATTTCATTAGGAGTTTGAGGAGATTTGATATGTCACCAGAGACGCTCGCAAATCTCTACAGGTGTACCATGGAGAGCATTCTGACTGGCTGCATCACTGTCTGGTATGAGTGGTGAGGGAGGGGGGTGGGGGTGCTACTGCTCAGGATTGAAATAAGTTGCAGAGACTTGTTAATTGAGTCAGTTCCATCATGGGCACTAGCCTCCATAGTATCCAGGGCATCTTCCTGGAGTGATGCCTCAAAAAAGGCGACGCCCATCAATAATGACCCCCATTACCCACATCATGCCTTGTTCTCATTATTACCATCAGGGAGGAGGTGGAGGGGCCTGAGGGCACACATTCAATGATTCAGGAATAGCTTCTTCCCCTCTGACATCAGATTTCTGAATGGACGTTGAATGCATGAACACTACCTCACTACTTTTTTTATTTCTATTTTATGCTCTACTTATTTAATTTAACCACTTAATATATCAAAAGATATATACTCACTGTAATTTGCAGTTTCTTTTTCTATTATTATGAATTGCGTTGTACTGGTGCCGCAAAGATAACAAATTTTACAACATAGGCCTGATTCTGACCTCTGTCAAGATTCTATCACCTACATACAATGGGAAGGGGGAGGAATTTACCATTAACTTACAGAACATAGAATAGTACAACACATTACAGGCCCTTCGGCCCACAATGTTGTGCCGACCCTCAAACCCTGCCTCCCATATAAGCCCCCACCTTAAATTCCTCCATATACCTGTCTAGTGGTCTCTTAAACTTCACTAGTGTATCTACCTCCACCACTGACTCAGGCAGTGCATTCCACACACCAACCACTCTCTGAGTAAAAAACCTTCCTCTAGTATCCCCCTTGAACTTCCCACCCCTTACCTCAAAGCCATGTCCTCTTGTATTGAGCAGTGGTGCCCTGGGGAAGAGGTGTTGGCTATCCACTCTATCTATTCCTCTTATTATCTTGTACACCTCTATCATGTCTCCTCTCATCCTCCTCCTCTCCAAAGAGTAAAATCCTAACTCCCTTAATCTCTGATCATAATGCATACTCTCTAAACCAGCCACCATCCTGGTAAATCTCCTCTGTACCCTTTCCAATGCTTCCACATCCTTCCTATAGTGAGGTGACCAGAACTGGACACAGTACTCCAATTGTGGCCTGACCAGAGTTTTATAGAGCTGCATCATTACATCGCGACTCTTAAAACTCTATCCTTCGATTTATGAAAGCTAACACCCCATAAGCTTTCTTAACTACCCTATCTACCTGTGAGGCAACTTTCAGGGATCTGTGGACATGTACCCACAGATCCCTTTGCTCCTCCACACTACCAAGTGTCCTGCCATTTACTTTGTACTCTGCCTTGGAGTTTGTCCTTCCAAAGTGTACCACCTCACACTTCTCCGGGTTGGACTCCATCTGCCACTTCTCAGCCCAGTTCTGCATCCTATCAATGTCTGTCTGCAATCTTCGACAATCCTCTACACTATCTACAACACCACCAACCTTTGTGTCATCTGCAAACTTGCCAACCCACCCCTCTACCAACACATCCAGGTCATTAATAAAAATCACGAAAAGTAGAGATCCCAGAACAGATCCTTGTGGGACACCACTAGTCACAATCCTCCAATCTGAATGTACTCCCTCCACCACGACCCTCTGCCTTCTGCAGGCAAGCCAATTCTGAATCCACCTGGCCAAACTTCCCTGGATCCCATGCCTTCTGACTTTCTGAATAAGCCTACCGTGTGGAACCTTGTCAAATGCCTTACTAAAATCCATATAGATCACATCCACTGCACTACCCTCATCTATATGCCTGGTCACCTCCTCAAAGAACTCTATCAGGCTTGTTAGACACGATCTGCCATTCACAAAGCCATGCTGACTGTCCCTGATCAGACCATGATTCTCTAAATGCCCATAGATCCTATCTCTAAGAATCTTTTCCAACAGCTTTCCCACCACAGACGCAAGGCTCACTCGTCTATAATTACCTGGAATATCCCTACTACCTTTTTTGAATAAGGGGACAACATTCGCCTCCCTCCAATCTTCCGGTACCATACCCGTGGACAATGAGGACATAAAGATCCTAGCCAGAGGCTCAGCAATCTCTTCCCTCGCCTCGTGGAGCAGCCTGGGGAATATTCCGTCAGGCCCCGGGTACTTACCCGTCCTAATGTATTTTAACAACTCCAACACCTCCTCTCCCTTAATATCAACATGCTCCGGAACATCAACCTCACTCATATTGTCCTCACCATCATCAAGTTTCCTCTCATTGGTGAATACTGAAGAGAAGTATTCATTGAGGACCTCGCTCACTTCCACAGCCTCCAGGCACATCTTCCCACCTTTATCTCTAATTGGTCCTACCTTTGCTCCTGTCATCCTTTTGTTCTTCACATAATTGAAGAATGCCTTGGGGTTTTCCTTTACCCTACTCACCAAGGCCTTCTCATGCCCCCTTCTTGCTCTTCTCAGCCCCTTCTTAAGCTCCTTTCTTGCTTCCCTATATTCCTCAATAGACCCATCTGATCCTTGCTTCCGAAACCTCATGTATGGGGCCTTCTTCCACCTGACTAGATTTTCCACCTCACTTGTCACCCATGGTTCCTTCACCCTACCATTCTTTATCTTCCTCACCGGGACAAATTTATCCCTAACATCCTGCAAGAAATCTCTAAACATCGACCACATGTCCATAATACATTTCCCTGCAAAAACATCATCCCAATTCACACCCGCAAGTTCTAGCCTTATAGCCTCATAATTTGCCCTTCCCCAGTTAAAAATTTTCCTGTCCTCTCTGATTCTATCCTTTTCCATGATAATGCTAAAGGCCAGGGAGCGGTGGTCACTGTCCCCCAGGTGCTCACCCACTGAGAGATCTGTGACCTGACCCGTTCATTACCTATAACTTGGCCAAGTGTACTACCAACCAGAAAATCTTTGCGATGTGAGAAGAAACTAATGTACCTGGGGGTAACCCGTGGACACAGGGTGTACGTAACATCTCCACAAACAGGCACCTGAGACCAGAGTTGAACCTGGTCTCTGGCAATGAAAGTCAGTGACACTTTGAAATGCACTACTGTGCTGCTACTGTAGTGGAACCAACTTTCAAACCAACGTCTGTAACCACAAATTTCACTCCACCTGGAGGGACTGTGGGCCACTGTATTGTCTCCTCTACACTTCAAAAGCACTGTAGCTTTGAGATGATTTTCAAAACCAAGCTCTTCCTTTCAACCCACAGCTATTATTTCTTATTTCTCTTATGGTGACCTCTTAATCCCAGTCTTCCTCTTCTCATATCTTTTTGCAGTAAGCAGGTAGCGGACTGATCTTTGACAGTGCTGATATACCTACATGATGAAATAAGGTTCATTGTTAAAAAAAAATGTCAAAGCTAATTTCTGTACCAAGCAGTTTAGGAATGAAATTGAATCAATCGGATTTTTTTTTTTAGCTTAATCTATGAAGTCCCAAGTGGTAATATAACTTGGCCAAGTGTACTGCCAACTGAAATTGAGCAAATCTGTACTTACTTTTGAGGTTGCTGTATCTTTCCATACCAACAAACAATCATAGGGTCATACAGCATAGAAGCTGGCCTTTTTGGCTCACTGATTCCACACTTATCATCAAGCATTCTACTTACACCTATACCCCTTTTTATTCTCCCCACATTCCTATCAACTGCAATCACAAGGAAGGTGCACCAGTGTCTTTACTTCCTTAGAAGATTAATGAGGTTTGACATGTCACCGAACACCCTAACAAGCTGTTGAAAACATTCTGACTGGTTGTTTGATGGTTTGGTGCAGTCATTCAAAGGACTGTAGACTCAGCCAGTTCCATGACAGGCACAACCCTCCCCACTGACAAGGATATCTTCAAGAGCCAGTGCCTCAGGAAGGCCACATGATCATTAAGGACCCTCATCATCCAGAAGATGCCTTCTTATCAATACTACAGTCAGGGAGGAGTACAGGAGCCTGAAGACTTAGACTCAATGTTTAGGAACAGCTTTTTCCTCTCCATCTTCTGATTTCTCGATGATCCATGAACAGCACCTCATTATTCCTCTTTCACACCATTTAATTATTTAACTTGTAGTAATTTATATACTGGGCTGGCTGGCGGCGTAGTGGCATCAGCACTGGACTTTGAGGCAGATGGTCCTGAGTTCTAATCCAGCCGGGTCCCAACCTGAGCAACAGCAGTATCTGCATGGAAGAAAGGCCTGGCAATCTACTTCCGTCTCTTCCCATGAAAACCCTATGTACACTATACTCTCATACAGTCGCCATACGGACTCATAGCATACAACTGCAACAACATTTAGAGAATAAAATCTTCAGTACACTGAATGAAATGTGTTAATGAGGAGAGATCATATTTAAAAATGTCATTTAGAATGAAACAATACCGGGGAATTCAATGAAGACTGAGTATTATATTTGAAGAACATAGAATAGAGAGACTCTCGATGACTCCATTCCTCTCAACCAACAGTACAGAGAAATAAAATAAGTTTGGAAATGGTCAAATTACATCAAATGAAAATGCTGAATGAATGGCCTCCAAGTTTTTTTCAAATCTAATGGAAGGGTCATAAACCGCACTTCTAATTTTTTCCAAATTCAAACATACCATAGTTTGTGAAAACCAATGAAATACCGTAGGAGGGTTAATCTCTTTCCAATTCAGCAAAATTGATCTTCTAGCTATTAGAGTAAGAAATGCAATCATCCTACGTGCTGAAGAGGTTAGATAATTTGAATCTATCATTGGTAATCCAAAGATAGCAGTAATTGGATGAGGTTGTAAGTCTATATTCAAAACCGTTGAAATAATGTCAAAAATGTCTTTCCAATATTTTTCCAACAAAGGACATGACCAAAACATGTGAGTTAAAGAAGCTATCTCGGAATGACATCTATCACATACAGGATTTATATAAGAGTAATAGCGAGATAGTTTATCTTTAGACATATGAGCCCTGTGCACTACTTTAAACTGTATCAACACATTTGATGTAATTTGACCATTTCCAAACCTGTTTTATTTCTCTGTACTGTTGGTTGAGAGGAATGGAGTCGTCGACACTAAGGTTTTCTTCTTTCCCATTTTCAAGTTGTTAGTATTGCCCAAGTCTTTTAGTTTAGTCGATTAATTCTGTTTAGTTTAGTTTTTTTTGGGGATGGGGGTTTGTTTTTTTTTATTTTTCTTTTCTTTTTCATGATTTTTCTTCGGTTTTTTTTTTGCTTTGTATTATTCATTATTATTCTGCATGATTGGGAGCTTTGTTAATTTTTACTGTTTGGTTTTACAATTACTCATTTTAAATGTAACAATGTATCTCCTACTACTTGTATTTTTGCTTTGTTATGTTTTCATTCTATGAAATTAATAAAAAGATTGTAAAAGAAAGAATAGAGAGAGTCTTAGAATCAGGGTCCTACAGCATAGAAATATGTCCCACAATGAGTAAGGTTTGCGCATGTTAAGGCTTTTCTCTTGGGAAAGAAGGAGGATGAGAGAAAACTTGATAAATTTGAATAAGATGATAAGAAGCATAGATACAGCACCTTTTTCCCAGGCCACGAAAACCGTATGGACAACTACGCTATCAATGACTCGACAGCACTCAACAACAATTTATACAAAACAACAAATTTCACGATATACGTCATTGATAATAAACCTGATTCTGATTGTCGATATTATTGGTCAACATTACGATTCTTTGAGCCCAGTCTCAGTAAAGAGCTGTTCTTATCACCTTGACAGCACCCCTTTAAATAGTAAGACAACCAAGTGAAACTCTACCCCTCCATCCTCCCTCATCCCTAGTGCAGGGATTAATACAAGTCTTCACCACATGCTGGCACCAGTTTATTTAGTTATGCAGATTTTGCATACTTAGTATCACCAATTACTAATTGGAACCTTGCTATCAGATCAGGGAGTTGACATGACAAGTACAAATGTGTACCAGAGGGCAGAAGAAGTAAGGAATCAGACTAAGTGCATTTTGGCATTAATTTATTGTTTGCAGTTATCAGTGACTGTAATGCTTATTGCATCTCCTTAAGAACTCTTGAAAAAAATTCTGTTGAAAGATGTCCCTTTGTGCTCCCGGTGTTACACATTGTTTTTCTTTCCTCATTTTATGTTAATGATGTCCATAATTAGGCTGATTAATTTTCTGTAAGAACTAATTAGATCTGCTGCCAAAGCTCTCGTTGAGCACATATTGTGCTTCCCCAAACAACATTTACTTTTTCTGTAGCCCTTTTTTAAATAGTAACTGTGATCCTTATTAATTTTTAATTGCTCAGTGTGCAGTTACAAGTGTACCCATTACAGTGTTTCCCCTCATTCGTCAACACTTTTAAAAGCTTTATTGCTACTTTAAATAATATGTAATATACAGGACAAGGTTTTAAGGCCATGCGCATAGTAAGACACAGATAAATTGTTCCTATTAGATGTAACACCACCATCTTTTACATCAATAGATCATTGAGGAGAGCAGGCAAAAAGCCAGGAATCCACAGAGCTGGAGATTTCTCTCTTGCATGAGAACTTGGGAAACAACATGATGATATTTAATATTTTAAAACAAATGTATTAAGACTGCTAAAATGGCAGCCAAGGTTATGCACATTTGGTTTTGTTATAGAAAAGCCAGGTACTTTGAAAGAAATGCTCTTTGTTAAAACTAAAAGTTCCAACCAGCTGTATATTCATATTTACGGTTATACACTTTGCTCAACTTCAATTTCAGAAGAGATTTGCTTTTATATCACTATGTTCTCCACAAAAATAAAGCTGTCAATGGAGTGCATAACTGCTATTACCAAAGTGGCAATTTCTAACTTATTCCAGAGTGCATAACATTTTATTTACTTTCCAATCAGCACGGAGAAAATTAAGAAAAAAACAGTTTAACAATGGCTCAACTAGTAACACACTTGATATCACTGCACAAGTTTCAATTATGTTATAAGTGAATCAATCAAATCAGTCATGTTGTTGGGAAATAAAAACAATGCTTGCACAGGCAGTTTCAGTTCTGAAGCTGCCCAGTCAGGTTTCTCAGCATGCTTCTTAAAAAGCAGGGCAAACAACTAACTGAGACACTTCCATGTCTCTAAGCTTCGATTTTTGTCAAGGCGGTGAGAAATGGGCATTGCATATAAAGGTGATGACAATACTTTGTGCATTGATGCAACACAAACATCATACACATACGGATGATACACAGATGTGGCTGGTTGAGTTTTCCAATGGACACAGTCTCACCTAGAATGTGTAAAACTGATAAACAACTGGCACTTTAAAAAATGGTCTGAAGAAGTCCAATTTCATGGCTGACATCTGCAGCCTTAGGCCTTTGTGTTCAAATGTTACTGCAACACTGAAATTGCTGTAATTTTATTTCTTATTTCTCCAAAGCCTAATTCTGATTTGTTATATCCTAACCAGTGCAATGGAGGAGGGACTAGTACAGAGTGAATGTTATTTCAAAGAACTGGCACAGATTCAAAAGGCTCCTTCAGCACCACAGTGCCTCTGTGATTAAAGAACTTATAAGGAACAAACACATTTATAACAGTTACTGTATATTAGTGGTGTTGCTCTTTATAAATTGAGTAATAAAATTGATCCTGTGGTCCAAGAAAGAGTAAAACTACCATTGTTCTAATGGACATAGATTGTTTGTATTTGTGCCTCTAGCTATTCCATAATACAGCTGATTTGATCTACAGAGAATTGGATAAAACAAAGAACAGGTTTTCTTTATGTACCCTGTTTAATGTAGCAAAATTTCGCACGGTGCTTCACAGGACTACTATCAAGTAAGGAATTGGAAAAACTCAAGCAGATGGCCAAAGGTTTGGTCAAAGATGTTTGTCTTGAGCAATGTTCTAAAGAGAGGGAAATAAGTTGAGGGATAGGGGGAGATGCCATCCAGAACTTAGGGCATTGGTATCTGAAGCTATGACCACCAACGATAAAGTGATAAGGGTCAGAACAGATATTTTGAAGGGTTTTCTGGCTTTAGAAGATTACAGAGGTAGGGAGTCATAAAGCCAAAAGGCATTTGCAAACAACATTCTTATTTTCTAAAAACCTGGAATCAATACGGTTCAGCAAACATAGGAATGAGAAATGGACAATTATCAGTGCAGATTAGAACATTGTCATCAGAGTTTTGTGAACTATAAAGTTCTATAGCTATAAAGTTGGGAACAAGCTACAGTAGCAATACATCAGTTGTAATTTAAGTGGTGAAGTGAATTAAAGATCTGCAGGTCTCCAGTGGATGCAGTCTCACTGGCTCTCCACTCCATTTACCTAGTGGGCACTTTATTAGGTACACCTGTATACCTGGTCGTTAATGCAAATATATAACTAGCCAATCATGTGGCAGTAACTCAATGCATAAAAACATGCAGACATGGTCAAGTGGTTCAGTTGTTCAGACCAAACAACAAGGTTAAGAGATTCAGAATAAGGAAAAACTGTGATCTCAGTGATTTTGACCATCAAATGATTGTTGGTGCCAGACGAGGTGGGTTGAGTATCTCAAACTGCTGATCTCCTGGGATTTTCACGCACAACGATCTCTAGCGTTTGCAGAGAATGGTGTGAAAAACAAAAAAACAAGTGTGAAAACCTCTTGTTAATGGTAGAGGTCAGAGAAAAATGGCTAGACTGCTTCAATCTGATAGGAAGGTGATAGTAACTCAGATAACTATGTGATACAACAGCGGTGTGCCGAAGAACATCCCTGAACACACAACGCTTTAAACCTTGAAGTGGATGGGTTACAGCACTAGATGCCCACCAATATACACACAGTGACCACTTTATTAAGTACAGGAGGTACCTAATAAAATTGCCACCGAGTGTATATCTAACTGCTCTTTATCAATTACAGCTCAGCATTCATCACCATCATTCTCTCAGTATAAATTACCCGATGAAGGGTCCTGGCTTGAAACATCGACTGTTTTCATTTCCATAGTTGCTGCCTGACCTGCTGAGTTCCTCCAGCATTTTGTGTGTTTGCTCTGGATTTCCAGCATCTGCGGGATCTCTTGTGTTTATGAAGGTACCATTTTGTTCGGAGTTTGAGAAGGTTTAGTATGTCACCTAATGCTCTCGCAGATTTCTATAGATGAATGGGGAGAGCGTTCTGGCTGGTTGCAGCACAGCCTGGTATGAACGGAATCACAACAGGCTACATCATGGGCACTACCATCCCAACTATCGAGGGAGGACATTTCAAAAGGTGTTGTGCCTCAAGCAAATGGCATTCATCAGCAAGGTCTCTTATCATGCTCAGTAGTACTATCAGGGAGAAGGAGTACACAAGCCTGAAGACCTACACTCAATGATTTAGGAATAGCTTCCACCCCCCACCCCCACACTATCAGATTTCTGAATGGTCCATGAACCTATGATTACGAAACTCATTTTTCCTTTTTTGTGCACTGTTTACTTATTTTGTAAATTATAGCAATTGTTAAGCCTTTGCACTCTGCTGCTGCCACAAAGTAACAAATTTCATGTCAAATAAACCAGTGATAATAAACCTGATTCTGATTCTGAAAATTTCCTGGGATATACTGTAAAATAAAAACTGAATTTGTACCCAAGCCTCGCACAGTCAAACTGAAGCGGACTCAAGTCTGTGTACTTTTCTTTTCATCATCTACCTGACCTGAACTGAATGTACAGTCAAGTTCCATTAGGCTCAGATCACAAAGCCAGGGTCTACATGGAGGATTACTCACTCGCTCCGCCACCTAGGTGTGAGATTTACAGGAGGAACGTGAGCCCCTGAGTCACGTACATTTCATATCCATATTTCATGAATGAGACCATATGGTCCATCAAATCCCTACTAGCGCACAAAGCAAAAGCCAATAATAATCCCTGTAAAATATTCTCCCACTTTCCCATCAATTCTATCACTCCAAATATACCATGGGCAATTTAGAGTGACTGATTATTGTATTAATCCACTTATCCTTGGAATGAGATAGGAAACTGGAGTACCTGGAGGAAACCCATGCAGTTACAGATAAATTCAACACAGACTGAACCAAAGCTCAGAATTGAGCTCATATAAGCCAAAAGCTCTATCTGTTATACTATTGTACTGTTCAACTTGCCTGGCTCCCAGTACTTCTGAACTTCATTCTTCTATGGCTTTTCCAGTGCAGGGAGCCAGACCTGATCCAAACTGAGCCCACAGACACATTTCATTTTAGAGTTGACTTGGCCTGAACCTTGTGACCTCTGGCTCAAAGTCAGGTAAGCAGAGAATAAAGATACAATTCAACTAAATAAATCTATTACGCTGTACAACCATCAACTATCCCTCAACTATCAGGCTCTTGAACTAGTGGGAATAACTTCACTCACCCCATCACTGAACTGTTCTCGGAGCCTAAGGATTCACTTTCTGGACGCACATTTCATTATTATTTCTTCTTTTTCTCTTTTGTAGTTGCACACTTTGTTATCTTTTGCACATTGATTGTTATACCTTCTGTTGGGTGTGGTCAATCATTCATTTGATTATGTTTCTTGTATTTACTGAGTATGCCCGTAAGAAAATGAATATTGAACTTTGATAATAAATTTACTTTTACTTTTTTTTATTTTTTACTGTCTTAACACATTCAAGGCATAAGTCCTTAATAAATGCATAAATCAATCAACTGCAAATCATTTGTCACATAAAACAGATAGAGTCTAACATAGAGTTTTGAATAGTATCACTGAAAGCATGAGAAAATAAGCTCAAGGGTAAATCTAAAATGAAGGATTCAGGGGTCCACGGATGAATTGTGATTCTTTTTCCTCAAAAGATCATGAGCCAAATTCAAGATTTACTTGTCATGATAGCTTAAGCTTGATGAGTTATGTCAATTTGAAGCTTTTTGATGCACTGAACTCCACGTCATAACCAAATAATTCTCCTTGGGAGTCTGAAAAAGTATACATCACCTGGTCACGTGGGTGACATTACCCCACATCGCCTTATACTTTGAGCATATGAACAATTGGTGTAGACACATAGATTGAAGAATGCAACCATCTTGATAGATGAACCATTTTGGCATTCAGTGGCCTGGGAGAAAATAAGAGTGAAAACAACAAAACAGATGACCTATTTTTTCCATCAATAAATTTAATTTCTCCTTTAGCTTCTGTAGGACATCTTGGAAACACTAGCCTGGGAGACCTGTTGTGGCTTTATAGTTTAGTTTGTTATTGACCTCACAGTTGGCAATGGCAACTCCTTCATTCACGACATGCTGTATCAATCTTGTTCTTCTCCCAGATCTATTTTTCAGCTGTGGTTGTTCTGGATCTTACAATTGGCTTTAACAATTTCTCTGCTGGTTCTCATGAGGTACAGAGCAACAATGTCATTAACCTTGCACCACTCTACACCGCAAACAGCTTTTGTTTAACATGCTGCTGCCCAGGGTACCATGTCATTGACGTGGAAGCATAAAGAGCTTAGAAACTAAGGGGTTCCTTTGGAGCTGAAGCCAGGATATTTGCAAAGTACATCTATAGGGAAAGCTATATGGTATTATTGACTTTACAGGTCAGCAGTCTTCGTTCCCGCAGACAGGCACAAAGAAAATCCCTAAAACAAGAGAGGAATTAGAACTTAATGACTTGAACATTTCTCATCTGTGTGATAAGGCAGTCCTCGGGGATTTGCTGAGCGTGCCTTTGAGGAGTCAGCTCATGAGATTATAGCACAGATTTATATCAAGTTCAGTGGGCTCCATTCTGAAATGTTTGTGCATAACAAACCAGAATCACTAGCTCAGGTAATTCACACCTTCTGATTTCTACTGGTGTTGCTGAAAGAGTGGGCAATCCAATCAAATCAACATGACCGGCAGTACACCTGATCTGTTTTCAATATTGTACATCAGTTTAAAAATCACCTCAGAAACTTATTTCCGAGGAATTGTAGTCAGAATAGGGTTAACTTATTTCGTTCCTTTGAACTTCATTCAGTAAGTAACACAATTTAGGAATGGGCCCTTGTACAGTACGCATCCAACCGCGTCAGCCTCCGGTGTTTAGATGCTCCGATTCTCCGGAGTATGGCTAGCTGGTATGGTTCCTTTAAAGATTCTGGTCCACTCTGCTAATTGGAGACCATGTTTTGTCAGCAAGATTTGGATATTTAAAGAGAACTTGAACTCAGATTTGGCGCTAAGTCGTGAGCTCAACTTTGGTTCAGTCTGTGATCGTGTTTAGGATTTCTGTCTCATTTGGATTCTCATCCAGTCTCATCAGGTTCTCAACTGTCATCTAGTCAAGAACCCCATTCTCATCTCAGTCTCAAAATCACGTCTTGATCCTAGTCTTGGATACTCCAGCACATGGGTCCTTTCCATCCTTGCCTAGGACTCTCATCACACTTGAATATACTTGTGGAGAAGAAATGAAATTTAATTATATATGACAGCAATCTATATAATGGAAGACCAGAAAAGTCTATGGCTTTTGCTGGAACTATTCCTGGGAATTTTGGAGTGAACATAACGATATCTGCTTCAAACAATAACAGAGACAAAAAAAAATGGAGCTAAATAAGTCCTTGAGAGGGAAGAAGTAGTATTACACAACAATAATATATCCCAGCTACATTCTCACTGTCACCTACCAAAATTTTGGCTACATTGTTCACTAATTTCAGGACACAATTCCATATTTTTCCCCAATATTTAATGGTAATTTCATTGATTAACTTCTAATTTCATATGTTACATTACCAACTTCATCCTGTCTTCTGAATTGCAAAACACTTCCCAATGCACACTTTAATAAATCCACTGAGCTGTCATTGCCACAGCAGACAACCAGTTAAACTCATTTAATGGGTGCTAAAGAACAATACTCGCTAGTAATTTACAGAACTCTACTAAAATAAAATCTCTGCCACAAAAGAGATAAAGAAAGGAAATGAAAAATTACAACAGCAAAAGCTGTTAAAGTTGATGACAAATCATGAGTGGGTGGAATTAGTGCTAACTTCAACAATACAGTTTGAAAGAGCAGGAATAATGGGAAAAGACGGATGGGATCAGCAAAGTCAATGACAAGTAGGCTTGACCTACTATTTATTCTACATTGTGATACACATTTGTGTGCCACAGTGACATAGTTAGAGTCCTTGCAGCCCGGTTCAATCCTGACTGATGATGCTATGCTTGTGAGGTTTGCTGGTTCTCCATGTGGCATTGTGGGTCCCCAACCTTTTTTATGCCATGGCCCCCAATCATTAACCAAGGGGTTCGTGCACCCCAGGTTGGGAACTCCTGCCCCTGATTTCCTCTGACAGCCTGAAGACAAGTAGGTTGGTAGGTTTGCTTAACACTAAGTTCTTCCTGATGTTGTATAGATGAGTGATCCAGGTTATGGGGAGAAATTGGGGCAGGAGGAGTGCAGGATCTTTATGGGAGTTAGGGTAAATACAATGGGATTGGTGTAAAATGGTATTTAACAATCTATGTAGACTCACTGGACCCAAGAGCCTGTTTCTGTGTTGTATGATTCTTTCACTCTTGCACATACAGTATACTGCACAATATCATGAATAAAGAGCTCCAGAAATTTCACATGACATTTGACGAACTTTGAAATTGTGGCTCTGAATGATGCACAAAGTTCTACATGTTCACTCTAACTTTCCTCAGTTGCAGAACAGAAAAAAAAAACACATCTGACAAATTACAAGATGTTCACATCAGTGAAAACCAGAATGATGGGGTTCTGAGGGAAAGCTGAAGTGGAAATAAAATACAATGATGGGAACATATCAATAAAGTGGTCCAAGATATATGTACAGTATACACATGAATAGAAAAGGTTGCAAGAGAAGACAAGTGGCCAATCGGAAACTAGGCAGTAAATCTAATTATGGGGTCAAAGGGTATCGCTGAGTTTTCACCAAGGAAGAACATGCTGCTGGAGTCTCAGTAAAGGAAGGGTGGTCGAGGTTCTGGTGGGCAATGAATTGATAAGGAGGAGGTACTGAAAAGGATATTTCATTCAAATGATGAGTAATGGCTAAGACTGGGAATACCTTTCGTTATTCCAATGATCTCATATCACCTTTTTTTTAAATGTGCTGAAAAATCACATATATTGGGCTTCATAAAGCATTGATACAGGAAATGGAATGTTATGTTCAAATTGTATAAGACCTGGTGAGGCTTAATTTGGAGTATTGTGTGCAGTTTTGGTCACCTACCTACAGGTAATATGTAAATAGGGTTGAAGGAGTGCATAGAAAATCTATAAGGTTTTTGCTGGGACTGGAGGACCTGAATTATAAGGAAAGATCGAATAGGTTAGGACTTTATTCCTTGGAATGTAGAAGACTGAGGGGAGATTTGATAGTGGTATACAAAATTATGAGAGGTAAATATGTATAGGGTAAATGCAAGCAGGCTTTTTCCATTCAGGTTGGGTGGAACAACAACTAGAGGTCACGGGTTAAGGGTGAAAGGTTAAAAGTTTAAGGGGAACATGAGGGGAAACATCTTCACTCTGAGGGCCGTGAGAGTGTGGAATGAGCTGCCAGCGCAAGTGCTGCATACGAGCACAATTTCAACGTTTAAGAGAAGTTTGGATAAGAACGTGGATGGTAGGGTTGTGGAGTACAACATGCCCTTCAGCCCACAATGTCTGACCAGCATGATGCCAATTAAACAAATCCCTTCTGCCTGCCCTTTTATTCCCTGCGTAGTCGTGTGCCTATCTACATACCTCTTGATTACCACCTTACCAGCAGGTAATTAAGTCCTTTACAAATCCATTGTTAATGATTGCGTGTTACCACTTTCAACATTTTTGTCAATATTAATTCTCAAACAAAGCCCTTATTTTCAATGATCAGATTATAATTGTACACAAGACACTGAAGAATAAGTGAAAGAAATGATTCAAGTCTTGTCATACATTTAAGCTTTCAATAATGTTTCAAAGTATGTATTTTAATTTATAGCAGGATGTGCATTCTGTTTTGGGGTTCCAGTCTCAAAATTGTCTGAATAGAGTCTCAAAACTCCACATTATTAGGAAATAACACATTTCAGCAAGGACCTGAATAGGCTTATGTCACTTACATATACCGTACCTCATGCCTTCTCTTTCAAGAATCATTTGAAATGAGAATAGGTCACTTTCTTTGATGTTATTTTTATTATGATAGACACTCAGGAAGGTAAGAGTTTAAAAAAAAAGGAAAAAGGGAGAACCTGTATTATAGGGTGTAGAAAAATATTGAGTGTGAATGTTGCAGAAGAAGGGCCTATTACAGAGAGACATGTGTTAATTATTGCCAAATGATAGGAATAAAACAATAAAATTGAGAACTTCTCAATGAAATTTGACTAATTTTAAGAAATACTCAAATTCACCAGGATGTTGCCGGGACTGGGGGGCTTGAGGGAGGCTGGATAGGCTGAGACATTTTTTTCCCTGGAGAGTAGGAGGCTGAATGTGAGCATATAGAGGAACAGAAAATATTAAATAGTGTGGATAAAGTAAATGGTCAGTCATTTACCCAGGATAGGGGGTGGCAAAGATTTAAGATACGAGGCAAAAAATAATTGAAAGGGACTTATGGGACAATCTTTTACACAGAGTGGTGGGTGAGTGGAATTAGCTGACAGAGTAAGCTGTTGAAGTGGTTACAAGTACAAGGTTTAAAATACATTCAAACAGGAAACATTTACTGGGATAAGGGGCTGAATCTAGGTAAATGAGACCAACTCAGGAAGCACGCTGGCCAGCATGGATCAGTTGGGCTGAAGTGCCTGCTTCTGTGTTGTATGAGTCTATGACCTGATGACTAAATAATTAAATCAGAATGGAAGTGAAATCATATTTGATGAACGTTTATCATGGAAGTCATTTCTGCCAATGGTACATGATACTGAAAATTACATTTGTAAGTATTTATGCTCTATGTATGCCTGGGGCTCACCAGCAGCTTTCATAATTCTGCTACACAACCTAAATTAAATGTTTTTTTTTATTCTGAAACAATATTTGATAGAAGAACAATTGGTGGGAATGTCTATTTTTGGATTTTAATGCCCTAGTTTATTCTTACCTGGCAGTAAAATCTATAGTGCACATCAGTATAGCAAAGTACGGGGAAGTGCAGCGGATCTTTGGAATTTAGGAGAGTTAGTGTCAGATAATTTTTTTTATAAGACCTCCATTTTAAACAAAATACTTCCCTGAGCATCCCTTACACAGAGAGGTCAGTTCCAGATGACATACTGAACTGCTTCACATTCCCTATAGCACATATTTCCCCATCCACCCCGAGTACTGCTGGAAGTCTATGATGGTATCTCCAGTCTGTTCAGCACACACCATCGTCTGGGCAAGATTGATGTATTTGATTGGTACTCTACGGACAGCTAAAAAAAAAGTGCAGGCAGACAGTTACAGGAAAACAAGTATTTGTACTGATAGAAGCAGATGTCCTTTTCTTTCATCTCCATTTTCTTCATGATCCTAGAAGTAAATAGAGCATAAAACCAAGAAACAAATTGCACATTATGATGTATATTTATATTAATGCCATGCATTTATAAAGCAACTGCTTTTTAAGAGCTGGAATAACTGTTGTGACGCTGGAGTTGGCAATAGTTTTATCACATCTCTCAGTCCTGCCATCATAAACAATATCCTGCATAGGGGATTTTACTTGAATGTCTTATGTTTACTCGGTTGACTAAATAAGGATTTGCTGATTTAAAAGTCTATTGGGCCAATCTGTGGCAGATGGCTCTCAAAGTGAGTTGTGCAAACTTAACTGTACAGCAGACGTGCATGCATGTGCTATGAAACTTGTTCCAAGACCTGCTTACAGATCAGGAAGGAGACAACCAGTCATATTTTATAAATCTTATCCAATTCCTTATGTTTTGTTGCTAGATCTTTGCTTTAATAAAGGACTAGAGCATCAAGTGCAGTAAAAAGGAGCTGAGGTAAAAGGTCATTCACAATCTTATGGAAAGGCAGAGCAGACACACAGGGCTGAACTGACCACTCTTGCTTTTGTTTTTATGCACGTGCTGACCAAACCACTGAAATCCACACAAACTGCAGCAGGAAACTGCCTTGCTGGAATTTCCTGAAGGTACATTGGAAATTCACCTCTTGAATCTTGCATCAGATCAGACCTGGCACAGGATCTCAATCCCTGCTGATTTCAAATGAGAATTCGAGGCACAGGGAAGATAAATTTTCTTAACAGTATGTTGCTTCAGTGATTTAATTATGATGTATTTTTGGTGAATTTTAATTTTCGATATCTTATAATAATGCAATACATTTTATTTTTCAATTATTTATCTTTAATTTTAATCTTTTAATTTATTTTTAATATCAGATCCATTAGTGACAAAGATCAATGGTGGTTCTGACAAAACCACCAAACTCCTGGAGTGTGAAACTCACTTCACAGCCAAAGACTATTGAGGAACTTTCGATCGTGTGAGCAATATTCAGTGTGGATCATGACTGCTCCAACTGTACAGGAGGGGAAGGCTGAAAGCTGGCAGTACAGTACTTACATTAATCTTTGGTGCGAGAAAATATACTTGGGTTTCTCTTGGCTGCCAAGAAATTTATCTCATGTCTCAGCTCTTCTCTTCTACTTTCATCCATGGAGTTTTCTGAGGTCAGTCATTTGAAAATGAATGGTTAACTTGAAAGTAACCGTTCTAACACTTAAATAAGCAACCCTGTTACATTTGATTTAATGGCAATTCCTCCCTCCAACAAAAGTGAAGGTAGGTATGTGTTAAGATCCAAAGATTTTTTTTTGCATTTTAATCTCCGATATGACTCCATCTCTTTTTTGTGTGGTGGGGGCTGGAAAGATTAAGGTTCACTCATTATAGTTTGAATTCAGTCATAATAAATAAAGAAAGTGAACAGATAATCTACTTAGAGAAACATGTTCCAGCTTATATTTTTAAGACCATTGAAGAGGCAATTCTTCTGTATGATCTGGTATTGCATGTGTTTGACTGGTAGCTCTTTTGAATGCAACATATTTTAATTCATTAATTTTAAAATTATATTTATTTATTAGCTTTCAGGAAAAAGAAGTCTGCTTTTATATAGCCAAGCGCTATATAATCAATGAACTGACCTTGAACAGTTTTAACTCTATCCAGTGCGACATCTTAGATAATTTTAGTTGTTCAGGAGAAGAAGCTTATGCAGAAGCCTCAAAGTTTTTGTTACCAATGAGTAATTGGACAGTATTGGTGAGGTTAAGGTAGAACCATTATGTAAGAAAAGTATATATAAGCTACTCTCATTATTTAAGAAACAGTTCTTCCAAACTGAGGATCCACCCTAAGGAAGTGTATTACTTGCCCTTTAACATTTACACAAATGACAAACGAATCCAGCCGAAAAGAAACGAGAGAAAATCTGCAGATGTAGGAAATCCAAGCAACACACACAAAATGTTGAAGGAACTAAGCAGGCCAGGCAGCATCTATGGAAAAGAGTAAACAGCAGATGTTTCGGGCTGAGACCCTTCATCAGGTCCTGCCTGGCCTGCTGAGTTCCTCCAGCCAAAATCGTATTGCTTTTATGGTACTGATGACCCGGTGGTAGCAAAGCAGGCGGCTTTGCCTGGGCTGCCAAGCTAACTGTCACTTGATGGTCAAACCAACCATGTCATCTGTTCGTGTTGTGAAATCATGAACAAGCTCAGCATCATGATGACTGGTAATAATTGCCCACAATGCACAAACCCAGGGTGGCTTGCAGCAGATCTGGAGCACACACTGTCAGGAGAAAAAGCATTTAGAGAGGGTGAGGTGCCAGATTAGTGCCCTAACAACATCCTTGCAATTATGCAATTTTAACACCCAACCACAATCAGAACTTTTGCCTTTGCCATATCCTACCCTCCGCTAGCCTGCAGGTCACCCTTGGGCAAGGTGTAGCACCTGCTTAAGTACACCTCCCCCCGTAACTGATCAGGATCATGTGAAGCCATGGGAGCAGGTGGTGGATGATCGTGTGAGCAGCTGGTGCATATCATAAGTCCTAGTTATGTGAATATGAACGCCAGGCAGAAAATCTTTGAAGAGTATTGATAATCGCTAGGGTCACCCATCTTGTAAAGACACTGCCCAGAAGAAGGCAACAGTAAACCACTTCTGTGGAAAAATTTGCTAAAGGCAATCACAGTCATGTAGCCAAGATCACCTACGTCATACGACATGGTACATAATGATAATGATGATTATATCTTACTCCAGTGCCCATTGTGCTTGCCCAGTGTGGCAATGCTCAGCCCACACCAAAAACAACATCAGTCCAATATCGACACACCACTGGCTGACTCAATCTAAGCCTGACTCGTTAATGGATGTCTCAACATAATGCTGATTCATCATTGACTGGCACAGTCCAAGATGACTCACTATTGGCTCTCAATCTAATACTGCTCATTATTGGCTATCACAGTCCAATGCTGACTCACCATTATCTGTCTCACACTAATACTGACTCACGATTGGCAGTCTCAATCAAATGCTGAGTAACCATTGGCTACCTCAGTCCAATCCTGACTCACCACTGGCTGTCTCAAGACAAGGAACATTGACGGCCTGCACATCCTCATTGGATTATCAGATATTTGGAGAACCATTGCCAGACATAGAGAATGGATAATCCAAAGGATTATGGATACTTTCTTCATCGTAGCACTGCCACGGAGGTTACCCCCTGTCAATGTGGACACACAAGAGCTCAGTCCTAATGCAAGTCATGACCTGAAATGTTGACCATCCCGTTGCCTCCACAGACGAAGGTTGACCCATTGACTTCCTCTGGCAGTTTGTCTTGCTTCCCCATGGCAACACAAGCACCACTACAGCTGCCTATAAGGAGTGGTGTCATCATGACTTGCAGTCCTTGATACTGTGGCTAATATGCGGTAAGATGATTGATCGACTTCCTTTGGGGATGGGGAAGAAACAGACCACGCAAAGGCTCCAAACTGTCACTGCATTGACCAGTCAGACTAGGTGCAGTGGCAGTTTAGAGCCTTTGGGGTGGTCCATTTCTTCTCTGTCCCCACAGTTCAGCATCTTGCTGAGGCCAGTTCTTGTGCATTGTGCTAATCCTGGCAAAGGAAAGATCTGTCACTCCAGTGGTGTGACATGAAAAGATGCAGTGGCTTCCATACTTTGGAAAGAGATCATTACTGTCCATAACCAAATAATATCAATATTCAGCTGAAGACCAAGCATGTGTGACCGGGCATGTGAAAATTCGACCTGTATATCCAAGCAAGTGGAAGCCCTTCTTTGGAGACAGCAAATTACAACTTATCCAGGAAAGCTTTCTGAATTACAAAAGTCAAAAATGTCTTGGGTGAATAAGTGATGTTCGGTCTTTTCATCTGCAGACAATATATAATTTAATAAAAATGATTAAAAATGTATAGACATTTCCACATCTAAGCAATGCCTAAACTCATCATTGCTCTTAAAGGACCATCATAAATGAACGCAGGCATTCTGGTGAATGTTCATGTCTTTTCTCCTTTTCTAAATTCAGATTATACATGATTACTCTCAAAGGTGAATTTCAATTCCTTTTTGTTGTTCAGGTATTTTCCCCACCAATGACTGATTGAGTGCCCTGGATTACCAGCCTAAAACCTATTAAGCTTTCACTGCGTTTATCCTGTACTTGAACAGATGATATATCTGAAGAATTAACTAGCGCAATAATAGTTATTCATTTAGACTTCATCTAAAAATCTACTGGATAATAGATGGAAAGATAACCAGTGTACATGTAAAAACGAGCAATCCTGGATGTATATGTGCATTCACAACCATAAAAATCAATTACTATTGTGTGAAAGTCAAAAGGACCAACCATGAATCAGGGTAACTGAATAACGCGCACAATTGCTTTCAATTAAGTTGTACGATATGAGTTCTTCCCTTTGCTAACCACTCAAAGAAAATTGAATTAGATGAATGCAGCTCATGGTTAAACTCAGTCTTGTGTTTTGATTGAAATGTAGTTACTCTTATTCAACTGAATCTATACATAACAACTCATGTTTTAATCACAACACATCTTAAAGTATGAACTGCAGGTCTTTTGTGCTACTTGGTGTGTGTTGTCAACATTTAGTTAACTAACTGCCTTCATAATAAATTGCTAATATTCTCAACACTACAACCACAACTTGAGTATTTGTGTTAAGGCTGCCACCACGAAAGGGAGTAATCCAGGTCTGAAGGATCATTAGAAATGGAAATCCCAGTAACCCCGTAGCTCTAAATCTCTTTTTCTTTCAAGAGTTTCTTACCTACGCCAAAGAACAGCAGGCTTTTCTGTACTTCAGCTATACAGATTCATAAACAGCATGCAAGTCTATTACTGGAAAAATAATGGACATTTTCTGAAAAAAAAATTGTGTAAACATGGCAGAAAACCCCATATCCTCAAATAATCCATTCCTGAACTGTAGCCTATTTCAGACACATCAGAACTTTTTAAATCCAATGACATGATTAGCTGTCATGAGGACTAGTTTATTTTAATACTGTATCTGTCTGCTTGTACTTAACACCATTCAGGGAAACCATTTTCATCCAGCAGCCATTTAAAAAGCACACTGAGATCTTCCATAAGATGACATATTTACCTACACACCTTTTAAATCCCAACATTTTCCTCGAAGTAAATCACTTCCAAGATAGCATTCAAAGCTTGACTTCCCATGTTTGATCCACAAGGATTATCAGGAAGCCCAGTAAACTAACAGGAAAAGCAGAATGCGACCAAAGATTGCACTGAGCTTTTGCTCTCAGAATCTCTTGCGTCCACCTGCAGGAAAGATTCTTAAATATTCACAGGTTAGAAGTATGGAATTGCAGAGAATAATCAGTGTTGAATAGCTCAGTGATTTGGCCAAGCAGTTGTAACATTGATCCCTATCTGTGCTGAGCCATTTTGTCTCAGAATAGCCAATGGGTCTATGAAGGATGGCATAAGCAGCCCTGTTAAAAAGACAGAAGTCTGGTTACCTGCTCCTGGTCATTGTTCAGTGCTAAAGGTGAGTATGTGTTGATACAGAAACAGGTGTGAACCTGACTGAGATCCCAGAGCCTCCTAACATGATGGTAATTTGGGAAAAGCATGACAGCAGGAGTTTCCAACCTTTTTTTATGCCATGGACCAATAAGCAAAGGGTCCATGGACCCCGGGGAGGGAACCCGTGCACTAGAGAAATGCTAATGCATGATGCAAGTTTGCTCAGACAGGTAAGCCACAGCATGGATTTTGACTGTTACACGCCAAAAGTCAGAACTTTTGTCACTTAACTCAGTTAAACAGTTGAGGAAATGCAGTGATTGAAACTCCGGAAGTCTCAATCTGCTAGTTTACATTTTCACTGGACTTCACTGAGTGTTCAGTAGCACAGCTCCATATCACTGAAGAATTAGCTCTTGGGTGTCATATTTAGACAATGTGCAAGATCCAAAATCCGATTTACTTCACTGGAGATTACTGGGCTACAGATCAGAAAGGAAAGGGGAAGCTAACTTCCTTTACTTATTAGAGTTGATTTCTTTTTAATTTTGCAAGGTTAACTTCTGTCATTCTTAAATACCACTGACATTTAATGGACCTACAACGTTGATGCCTGGCAAATTTGTGGGTGGGCCTTTTTGGCTGTCGAAGCGCTTTGGGACTTTCCAAGGTCAAGGCTTCTTCACTGCATTGTTGAAGGCACTACCACCACTCAGATCACAACAATAAAATCCAGGAAGTTTTAGGACAGCATAATTGTCCCTCAGCAACCAGTCCAGTTTAGTATGGACCATAGGCTGAAGACAGCAGCCTTATGCCGGCAAGATATTTTCCAGGCAGCAATGAAAGGGCTCGACATGAATAAACATGAGGCCATTGTTTTTATTTATACACTTCCAGAAACTTCAATACTTTGAGAAACAAAACATCTTGAAGCTTGTTTCTTCCTTTGAAAGGGTTAACCCTTTCCATCAAATCTGTGGCTTGGAAGCAGCACCCTGTCAGAAATGCATGCTATTTCCCAAATCCTGAGTGATTCACAGCTGTCGCCTAGATACCGTATGGTCTATCCAAAAGTAATAAAGGTAAGCTGCCTCTATTAATAAAAAATACATTCTGAAATAAATCCAGGATTCTGATAGATTGCTGACAGGTGCAGGATAGATTGGTGGAACTGACAACACTGTCACATTCCTGTGCAGCTGATGAGCTACCAAACGAAATGTAACAGAAGAGGAAGGTGATGGGGCAGATAGAGGGTGGATGGAGGAGGTGGATAGTGATGGAGGAAACAAGCCATTGTGGGAGTAAGAGTAGCAGAAAAGTGTGCAGAATTTCCAGGAGCATTGTTAAATGCATGGGGACTCCAGTCAATATTACACTTATTGCAGGTCATAAGACTCCACCACAGGTCCAGCAAGTTTTGGGTAAAAATGAAAGAACCAATAATTATGTCTGAATTTGTTAACAGGAACTCATGAGTCAAACACAGATGAACAATGTGTGACCCAGTTCCAACCTGGACAAGTCATTAAAAGCAGAGCACAGGAAACACGAGCCAGATGGAAAATTTGTGAACTGGTTCCAGGTCTGGCAATTTATTAACCACAAATCATGTATCAAAGGTGAAAAAGGCAGCTGTTGAAGCTGACCTGAATTTGCACCTCGGGTTTTATTACGAGAAAGCCAGTGAACTGCGAAAGGTGACAAGCAGTTTGCTAGATGAGTGAGACTTCTGCCATGCAACCAATAGTCTGAGAGACGAAGTAGGTCACAGTTGCAGGAGAAGTTGACTGGGTCAGGAGTTAGCCTTGGCTGAGGCTGTGCAACTGCGGTGTAGGTAGGCCCCAGTTAGCAGTTGATGGGGCAGCAGCTGATTAAAGGAAGAGCTTGGTGAAACCAAGTACAGGAGAAGTGGGATCAGACGGGGCAGAGATAGCAGTCATCTAGATGTGAAAACAATGAGAACGTTTGGGATAGTGATTTAAAAGATCATTTGTGACTTGTGAGAGCAGAGGCAGAAAGTAGGGATCATGATTGAATGTGCAGGATGGGAGTCATGACTGAATGACAGAGCAGACCTGATGGGACAAATGGCCTATGCACCTTATGGTCTTAAGGTGTGCGTGTTGGTTGTAGGATTTGAAGAAATATTCCTGCTAAATAATTCCTATTGGTCAATGATCATATTAAATTAGATCATATAAAATAAGCCATTATATTCATGGATCTGAATTTGGTTCAGTAAAATAATAATATCCAATGAAATGAATGCTTAGCAATGTTATTGGATGTTTAACAGACTGCTGCCAAATTGTTAGAATTGACTGAAACAATTGTTTTAATTCTAGGTTTGAGCAGAGTCCAAAACGAGGCCAACTGCAGGTCTGATGGATGAATTGGTGGATTGACTCCATTTCCTATTGGGCAAGGCTCCATGTCACCAAAATGTTCCTCATTCAGCTAGATTTCACAATGTCTCAAAAACTGGCTTCAGGATCCTTTCTGAGTTTAAGGCTGACTATAGGCAGAGTAAAACAACCTTTGCCAAGGACCTGGTGTGAAATGCATCACAGAGTAAGGAGGTTGGAGTATTATAGTTTCAATTCCTCATTACTAAAAACTTTTATCTCAATGGAACACAACCAATAGTAGAGAGGAAAAAAAGATGTAAGGCATAGCTGTTATTCAATGCCAACTAGATAAATCTTGTCTATTGTTATTACTGTTCTTTTGTATTTATTTGATCATCTCAACATTATTTACTGCTCTCAAGGCACAGTATATCAGTTTTATTGATGACAATGTGCACTCATGAAATAATTGCCTATCAATTTCAATAATTAGAAAAAACTCCAGTCAGCATTTCAATAAATTTGTTATAATCCTAACAACAATGATTCATTGCTTTGACTTAAAATCTAATAAGGAATAAATTTAATACTCTAACCTTCTTAGAAAATGGTGCTGGTTATGAAAGGTTAATACTGAAATACTCTGCCCTCTGAGCAACACAAACTGTAGACATAACGAGGAAGATTTTAGAAATGCTCAATAGGTCAGACAGTATCTGTACAGAGTGAAACGAAGCTAGATGATACTTCATCATAACTTGAAAAGTGAACTTAAAAAGTGTTTGTTTTAGCTGTGGAGAAACCAAATGGGGGAGGAGGGAGATGTCTGAAATAGAGACCAGACTTAAATTGTTCAGGTGACAGAATTGCTTCTGGAGTTGTCTAAGAGAGGGGTTGAATACTTGTAAATCATTGCAGATCTGTTTCGAGGAGTGAAAATAGAAGATTAATGAGGGCTACACAGAGGAAAAGGAATTGGAGTGATAAACTGCTGAACATAGCAATTGCTGAAAAATGAAAGAGAATGCTGGAAATATTCAGCAGGTCAAGCAAGCAGTAGAGAGACAGTAACTGAGTCAACATTTTAATTTGTAGTCCCTTTATACAAAGGTCAAAGATCTTCAACCTGGAATGTACAGTAATTCTTATTTCATTGTGGTGCAACCTGACCGCCTGAATATTTCCAACATTGTTTTTTTTTCCAGATATGCAGCTTCTACAATTTATGCTTTCCGATATACACTGTAGAAATTAATGCATACTACTACATTGGCTTGGCCAATTATAAAGGAATTTAAATATGTACACGGCATAATTTGAAGTTAAAATACAATAATTTGATTTATTAAGTTCATATAAAATTGCCCAAGTGTGGTGTTTGTCCAACTCACACGATTATCCAAGGTAGGCTAATCATACATTGGGTAAAAACTTAAAAAGAGATAACACTACATCAAGTTTCTAAATTCTTGAGATAAATAATAAAATCTCATGAAAATATGATCACAGACAACAACTTGTTTGTCAGTAGGCATAGATCTGGGCACCATATCCAATTAATACATGTAATTAAACTTAATGACTTATGCTGATCTCTATTCCACAAAAGAAGATTACTCTGTGAAGACGAAAATGAACTTCTTATCAATAGTTTCAGAAGATTTGTTAATTATGTTTTCATTCTAGATTACACAAAATATTACTGCATTTTGCATTATTTACATTTCTTAGAATTCTAAAACCCAGAATACACAGTTTGTTGATGAAACAGAATCCATTGGTCAAATAAAATGTCACGGACCACTTTGTGAATAAGGTACAATACTGTAAAAATTAGGAAGGGTACAATGGCAACAAAATGGTTTCAAAATTAAACGAGTAATAATAATAAAATGAAAAATTTCACACAAATCTTAATGTGGCAAGGACCAAAATACCAATTTAAATTGAGGGATATTTGATTAATCACTTGTGCTGTGCTTATTGTTGGAAATGAGTTTGAGCAGACTTTACTCAAAATTGCAATAAATAGCCCAAAATAATAAGGACAATAATAAAATTGAAATGGCCAAGCTTTGCATAAGATTTAGATCTCACTGGTTGAAACAATAATCATATGCTATAGATTTGAGAAACAGGAGTCTAACAAGTACCAGGAAACAATTTTCAGTTCCTATTACATTTCTGCAGAATCACTTCACCAGTTAGTGTTAGGGCAGTGGAAAAAGATTGATACAGGCTCCTGCACAACTCAATCATGTTAGCCTTGGTTAACTGTACAATGTCTCATATAAATTGGATGAAATACAATAACCCTGCTAATATTGCTCTTCTTTCCTATCGTCTTCACTGGAACATCTGGGACCAAACCAATAATCTATGTATCTAGGTATTCTGGTGCAAACCTCTATGTTTGGATCACATTTAGGTTCTCAGTTCTTTGGCTACAAGACCCATTCCTTACTTCAGTCCGAAATCAGATTACTCCTGGAGAGGAACAAACATGCAACTATGATTTTGAGTCTGGATGAAGGGCAGGTTGGAGGCTGCTTACCCTGATAATTGCAGTAGAATTTCATAATTTTTGTTCGTTATACACTGTGGGAGAATTGGATACAAATCTACACAGGGATCCATACAAAGTGAGTTCGCATCTTTGTCATTCATTCAGAAATGAAGCGCAGAACAACTGGTTCTTTACACTAACAAAGTATGTTATCAAACAAAATAACTTATAGGATTTCACTGATGAAAACTCATCAACTTGGAAAGATAATTCCTCTGACCTATTGAGAATTTCATGCATTTTTTTTATTTCAGACTTACAGCATCTGCAGTATTTTATTTTGCAACATTACTCAGCTGCATGCTACTGTACAGAGACAGGTAACTTCCCTCTGGTGGTGGGAAGCGTGTCTCTGGAATATTCTACACTAAATCTGTTGGCAATATACACACAGAGCACAGATTACAACATGGTACCAATCAATATTACATGCACCATATGACATTTACATGAATGTCATTGCACGATAATAGGTCTCCCAAGGACTGAATTTAAATTCATCCAGCATTGAGCATCTCAAGTTTCAAATAGGATAAAATATTAAAAAAAGCAATTATTAACGAGACAATGATGAACTCCAATAAGTAAGAGTCTCACAAACCTAATGATATTTAGCAGTATTACTGTTGCTGAGACATCTCTATCAATAACCTGGGTTCACTATCGAACAGAAACTCAGCAGGTCGAGCCACATAAATACTGCGGCCACAACAACAGTTCTGAGATTGGGTGGTGTGAATCTCCTGATGCCTTCAGGCCTTCCCATCATCTATAAGGTAGAAGTCAGGAGTGTTTTGGAACGTTGTCCACTTATCTGGATGCTCAAGAAGCATAATAGCACGCAAGGCAAAGCAAACTATTCGATTGGTTCCCCACCACCCCTCTGAACTTTCATTTATCCCATTATTGTCACAAAGTGGCTAGAGCCTGTGCCATCTACGTATAACAAGTGTGGTCACTTACTAAGGGTTCTACCGTCAGGAGGACAAATCTGAAGGTGTATGGAAATATCACTTGCACTTACATCTCCAAATCACATACCATGTTAACATGATAAAATATTGATGTCCCTTTTTTATTTTTGAGTCTCTATCTTGGAACTCTTTTCCAAGTAGCACTGTTGGAGTGTTGTTCTAAGACTGTAGTGGTTCAAGAAATTGACTCATCATCATGGTTGAGCTCTTTTAGAGAAGAGCAATAAATTTTTGCCTTGCAATATGGAGTAGATCATGATAAATGAATCAAATGGCAAGGGCTTGAGTTGCTATGGAAGAGCAGAGGGAAGAGACCCCTCTCTTATGAGCTACCATTAAATGCATATTTATGATGTGTAAAAGGGACTGATATTACCCCCTGGAGCTATGACCAGTCAGGACAATGAATGGGATAAGAGAATCTAGACGGACATAGCTTGCTTTCTTCAGATGGATTGGACCTCATTCATGATGAATGTGTCGTCAGTAATAATTGATTTGAGCAGGTGTTTGTGCCTAGTTAACTTGCTGCTTCATGCAGAATGCTGACTCAGTAAAAGACTGGCTTTGCATCTAATTACTCCACAGATCTATATTGAAAGCATCAGTGAAAATTCCCAAGGCATGACCTACAGTATGATGCCTTGGTGATAATGGTGGCACTGATCTAAATGTGTTTTTGTGACCTTCAGGAAAATGAAAAGATGCCAGGACTATAGAAAGCAAAACAAAAGTGTTTCCTAGAAGATCATTTTCCCTCATCTCCTCCAAACTCCTCCTCCAGTGCAGAAAATGTGTTTCTGTGAATGTCCATCAAATATTTGTACCTCAGTGCAAGAATATAAAATCAAACATGTATTTAAAGCTTGGGTGAGGAACATAATAATGAATGTTCAATGCGGGGGAAAAGAAAAACGAGAGAAGGAAGAGAGGAAAGAAGAAAAGTGAGCAAGAAGATAAATTGATCAAATATAGTTACAAGCTTTTTCTCAGCATTTTTGCCACTCCTTCCTTGATCTCAGTTTTCTTGGGTGCAGTCAAATAAGTCAAAGGGGCAAACTAACATATTTAGCACTGCACATTCTGGTCTCCTCAAAAATGAAAATCAAAATTGAAATGTGGAGTTCAGAATCCAGAAAATTACTTGGAGCAGAAAATAGATTGGAGTTTGAAGTCTGGCCAGCAAACTACCCATGTGTTGAAGAAAACGAAGGTTATGTTATAGGACCTGGAAAACTTCATTGCACTCTTTCAAATTATGTCTTCTGCTGAAATGATGTGGGTGGTTCCTTTATAACAGAATTACACATCATTCAACACAAGAGAGGTTTAAATGAGATTAGTATGATATTAGTGGTTGAATATTGAAATGATTGTGTGGGCAATGTCAGAACAACATATTTACAAATTTTGCAATTTTTAGTTAGGATTGCTGGAGCTAACAAGTTGAACGTCATCCAGTCTAATTATGTGGGGCAATTGGACTACAAATATTGGAACTTCAAAGCTTCCAAAACCCAATTTCTAATAAAGTTGAGCATGTCATTTATCATTTGATCTAATTCAATCTCATTAATCATCAATGTAATATGCAAAACTATGATAATCCCTGAGTTTGACTGACACTGCTTTGAACTGTTGTTCAGTTCCCAAATCAGGTTTTCAAACTAAATATTAAATACAACGTAAGATAGAAGAGCACAGATTTTTAACTCTAATATAATTTTATTCTAAATAAAGTGTTTTTAAAATATGTACTGTATAATCCACTCAATAGCATGAGACAAGAATATTATGCATCTGTTCAGTACTTAAACTTCAATGAATCCTTTATCTCAATTAATTTGTGGATTTGATGATTCTTCCTCTGATGTAGGCCAGAGTTTGTCACATAATGTCTCATATCTACTATTTATTTTTAAAAGAAGTGCTGCCAGTAAGTGTCACTATTTAAACACATTAATTGTAGATTTAAATGTTTTACTGTGTATTTGTAAAGGCTATCATATTTTATATCAATAACCTAATATATTGTAAGCATTAGAATGAGATATCTATAATTTACTTTGATAGGTTTAGTAAGGGCATCAAAGGTTACAGGGAGAAGGCAGGAAAACAGGATTGAGAGGGAAAATAAATCACTCATGATCAAATGACTCGAAGGGCTGATTGGCCTAATTCTGCTCCTTTGACTTATGGTCTTAAAACATATTACAGATAATAGCACTTGACTTATTATCAGATGTTAATTTATTCACTACATTCCGGAATTTAGGTTAAGCTGACTGGATCAAATAAATCAAATGCTTAGTTGATGTAAGAAAAATTAAATTTAAATCGCTAAAGTAAACTGTTTCTTTAGTATTATATTACCTGGAAAGAAGATTGGATAACAAAGTTTGATGGAATCTTAAAATTCTCAAAGTGCCACAGCTCAGAAGTTGTTTCACTCCCTGCCTAATGAGTGTTATAGTCCACATCTCCAGTGCCTTTTTTTTTGAATGGAGGTTCATGAGGTTCATTAGGTTCATTGCAGCTTTAGATAAAATCAAGTTTTTCATTTAGCTTTGCCTTCAATTTTCTGGCATCTAAATGCTATAGTAGTCATCACATCCTGAACCTGAACATCCAATAGTCAATAATCAAAGCTGGTTAATCAATGACTGCTTCAGCTGTCTTCACTGGGAAAACAGTTACAAAGTAGAATTGTCACAGGTCTGTCAGACTAACTGCTCCATACTGTACCATCAGCATATTCTGCTTGGCCTTTGAAGTTCATTTTTATTGTCTTTGATTGCAGGTGAGTTTCAAGCAAAATGGCCCAAGTCAAAATGCAGAAAATATATGTGCACAAACAAACAGGGAACTTACAGGAAAGGATGAAATAGTGCAGGCTGAAATTTCCTGTTGGCCTCGCACCTCAAGAAAGAATGCTAATTGACACACATGATGGTCTGAAAGCTGAATCTGAAGATCTGATTATTGACTTCGGAAAGGGCAAAAAAGGAGAATATGGAATAGTCCACATCAGGGATTTGGCAGTAGGGAGTCAGCAGCTTTAAATTCTTGGGTATTGAACTGAAGCCTGCAGATATCCAAAAAAGGTCACTGTGGGAATGACATTCTTAGCAGTGAAACCCAACAACCAAGCAGCCACTTCGGGTTTGTGTGTGGTACAAAACAGGAGGGCCAGTTTGGGGTCATGAGTGGCTGAGATTGAGGAATCCATCCACTATTTGAATGCCAAATCCCTTGTAAAAGAGTCAACTGAAAATGAATTAAGAAAGGTACTGGATGATGCCACAGTAGTGTTCAGGGATGACACTGAAAAACTGAAATATATTAAGGGTAAAATAGTGTCAAATGAAAATGCCACACCCACATTTTACAAAGCCCATCTAGTTCCTTGTACCATTCATGATAAAGTAGCCAGTGAGCAAGATTACATGGAGGCTGAAAGAATTCTTTCCAACGTTAGGTGGCTTTCCAAAAGGTAATGAAAATAGTGTTGTCAGACACTATGATCCATGTCATTAAGTGAAGCTTATCTGTGATGCCTCACCTTATGATATAGGTGCAGTCATGTCACATGTTATGAGTGATGGAAGTGAATGCAGCGAAAAACTATGCACAGGTTGCCAGAGGAACTCTGAGTTTGGTTTGGGGTGTAAAACCTTTTAAACAATACCTGTATGGGAGAAAGTTTATCCTCATTACTGATCATCAACCGTTAATATCCATTTTCAATCCACAGAAGAGTGTTTCATAAACAGCAGCTGAACGAATGCAGAGTTGGGCTCTGTTTCTTGGAGGACACAATTACAAGGTTGCAATCAAGAGGACAACTAATCATGGAAATACGGTCACATTGTTCCATTTATCCTTGGAAAGGGAAATAGCTGCAAAATTTACAAAAAGAGGACAGTCCTCAATGTATTGTCCCTGATGCAAATCGTAAGTCTCCCTATTATGGCAGAGATGATCCAAAGGGAAACTAGAAAAGACCCTACATGGTCTTAAGTCTACATGAACACCAAAAATGGCTGGAATGTGCAGCAGAAACCTCAGTTTCTCCAATTTTACCAGCACCGGGATTAATTTGCCCTTGACAGAGGTAACCTTATGTGTGGATTGAGAGTTATTGTTACCCCCAGGCTGAGAACTATTGTAATTGACACATGTTTGAAATGAAAGTGTTGTCTCAAAGCTTTGCCTGGTGGCCTGGGATAGGTCAGCAGATCGAGCAGCATGCCATGCAGTGTTTGGGATGCCAAAATGTTTCAAAGAAAAGTATCTAATCTGTCAGATCTACTCCCTGCAGTCCCAGAGTCAACTCCTAGAAACACCACGGAGGAAGCCCCAGGACCTGAGATTGTTTCACAGCCACAAGTTTCACCTTCCAAGCAGGTTTACCTCCCCTGCAGTTTACAGTTTATAGTTGGAGTTAGAGATTTTTGCTCAGCAGGGAGGAGTGTTGTGTATTTAATATTTCAGTAATATTTATCTAATATTGTAAATCTATTGCTTGATTAAGCATTCTTTGTTTAAATATGTAATTCATTATGGATTATATGTAAAAGTATGTGAATGGCATAAGATATCACTCTGCCTCATCATAATTACATCTCATTAAAGTAAAAACTAAACTAAGACACTTATTCCCAGCTCTGAGTTTCTGCTTTCAATTTGTTTTATGTTTTGGAGTTCCAAAACAAAACAGAAATTCTTTCACCCAGAATGCTGAAAAAATTTGGAGTTCTCTCATCAAATAGACTCTGGAAGCAGAGTCACTCATTAAAGGTCAAGGACAGAGGTCAATGTAGTTTTATACATTCAGGAAATCGAGGTACATGGAGTTAGTACAGACAAATGGTACTGAGATAAAAGGTCAGCACTGACCTTTTTAAATGGTGGAGCAGGCATGGGACAAATGATCAGTTTCTAATTGAAGCAAAGTAATTCCAAAAAGTAACGCCCTTCCAAATTGTGTCCTAGAATTCTGTTGAAATTAGTATTTAATATTTATTTTCAGGTTCTCTGTGTTTGCATCATATCAATCATTAAGTAGCCATTCGAAACAGCCTTTGAGGAAGTCCTGACTTGCTGCTGCATTGCTTCTGGTGAAGGTATTCCTGCACTACAGTTGGGCTGGAAGTTTCAGGATTTAACACAGCAATGATAAAGGACTAGTGATGTATTTCTGAGTCAGGATGATGCACAACTCAGAGGGGAGTCTTGAATCCTGCTCTAGATCTGACCAACATAATTGATAGTCCAGTATAATGCTTGGCAATTAATGCTGGTCTCCATCTTGAGCAAACTGGCAGATTCAGGCATCCAAATCTATGTGTCCCAAACTTTTGCATAGAAATCTGGGGATTCCTTTAGTTTTAACAGCTAAACAACAGTGACGACTGAAGACAATCGCCAGCTAGAACCAAACCTTTTGAGTTATAAGCAAACCAACTCTTAATTAAAATACATAAACCCTGGATTAAATCTTAATATATCATTATTTCTTGCATACTAGACAGGAACGTTGGAAAAGTCAACATTTGAAAACAGATCAACTAATAACTTAACCTTTCTGGTATGACAGAACATTTATTCAAATCAGGGTGGCCTGGTTGAATCATTGACCTCGCTCTTTCAGTTGCAGACTGTTAGCTGCTCTATTTTTAATTCATATTTTCAAATGTGTGAATTTTTTCCCCAAAAATTTCATATGTATTTGTGCAAACAGCTTCAAATGAAATTATTGTGTAGATAATATATTCTGAATCTCTGGAGATTATTCCGTTCATTTAAAAAAAATGTTTGATTTTTTTTATGTAACACACACAAAATGCTGGAGCAACTCAGCAGGTCAGGCAGCATTCATGAAAATGAATAAACAGTCAATGTTTCTGGCCAAGACCCTCCATCAGGACTGGAAAGGAAGGGGAAGATGCCAGAGTAAAAATTTTGACTTTTTAAGGAACTTGTAACTCTTGGAGATACCAAGATGGAACCTTGCACTGATCGTGAAAGAAACCCAGAGCAATATCTGGATGCAGATTGGATTAACAATGGCTGTGCAACACATGCTGCATCTTGTTATCATGCCCTCAATTAGTAAAAATAAAAGTAAGTAATGAAGGTGTTTACACTCTGCTTTGTGTATTATAAGCATGGTTCATTCCTTCCTGGCCTAAAGCAGAAGCAAATAGTTTTGGGCTTGCTGCATTCAACTGTAATAGCACAATCTTTATCACTTATTAAAACAACACTTCAGTTTTCATCATTTATTTATTTTTGTGATCTGGGTATCAGAGGCACGTCAAACATTTATTGATCACCCCCATTCACCCTTTGTCTGAAAAGCTTGCTGGGTCATTTCACAGGACTTTTAAGATTCAACCACACTGGTGTATTTAGAAACATATGCAGGCCAGGACCGGCTGATATCATTATCTGAAGGACAGCAGTGAATCAAATGAGCTTTAGACTAATCTGGCAGCTTTGAAATCAATGTAATCATCATAATGTCTATGAAAAAATCAGATTGTAAATTCTCCAACTGCCATGAGGGGATTTGAACTCATGTCTATAGATTGCTTAACCAAGCCTTGATATAAATGATTTGGTAACTTAATAGCTGTCCCAGCACCGTATCCCAAAGAACAAAAATGCCCATGTCCCTAAACCATTGCAATTTCCACCAAAGAGGTTCACATGCTACATTTATTAAGGTTCTCAGTATGAGACATTATAAGAAGGAAGGACATATTTTAAAGTCTGTGAATTTGTTTTTATTTTCATTTCACTGAGGAACAGCCAACTGTCTACTGGGAGATGATCCTGTCTGATTATATTTTTAAAAATACTTTTGGTAAAGTAATGTCTGGCAACATCGAAGATGCTCATCTTTTGATAACAACCTTACCTTCAGGATCATTAATCAAGTTGCAGCAGACTACCACTCAAACTTATCAAGGAATACTTTTTAATGCAAATTTTTAAAAAGAATGAAAATGATATACTTAAATAGTGCCCAATTGTGTTGCTTTGGTTTATAACATTAAGCCGCTTGCAAGTGTGATTGAAAAGACCATCTCTCAAAATTTGCAATTTTCAGCATAATTTCTATATGAATCTCTGATTATATGCAAACCTGAAATTGCTGGTGCTATCCACCTAGCATAGATAATATGGAGTGCAACTACAAGTAGCAATTCATTAAAGTATGTTCGAGGCATTTTTTAATAAAATCAAACAGCTAGTTTTCAAAATCTCAGAGTAATATTTCTCCTCTGAATTCCTTCTGTCCCTCACTGCTGTGTCCCTGAGTGGTTGCATTTCAGATCTGTCTAATTAGAGCATCATTACCTCAGACTGTGCATGGGCCATGGCTGTTAAAAATCACACTGAAGTTGATTATTCCCATTTAATGACTTGTATCTCCAGTATAAATAAAACATACTCTTTCTAAAGATCTCTGATAGTTTAATGGCTTCCAATGAAATGGTCAAATGAAAAACAGAATCAAGGAAGAGATTTATCATCATAGGAGAACAGGGTCTGCAAGTACAACAACTGACATGATTATAACATGAATCGGAACATCAACCAATCACAAGATTAAAGGTTTTTACATCGCTATATTCTACTTCAGCCTCCTTCCAATTTAATCAGCAAGGAGTAAAGTCACACCAAATGACTTTGCTGTGGTTAACAGCAAAATTCCACCTCCAGTCCACCCCTTCTTTATACAGCAGAAAGACAGGCGTGAGTGGGCTGGGAAAAAGATTGAGGAAGCTGTAGTGATGTGAAATCTTGACTCTGTCTGGGACATGATGTGAATGTTGCTTTTTCAACAAAATAACTAATGGACTCTATTTACTTTTCATTGTGTGATAGCATTCAGCTTTAGGTCCATTTCTGGAGCTTTGACATACTGGCTTGAAAGCCAAAATGGATTTTGGAATCAAGTCTTCAGCTTCAAAATTCCTCAAGTAAAAATGTAAAGATTGTGCTTGTTCTTCTTTATTTTCTATTAATTAAGTTCTGGAATGTTAATTCCAGGGTTTCAATATTGGATCCTAATATGCCAATGGGATCCACTACTGTTAGCAAAGTTAAAAAAAATCACAGCTGTGATTTTTCTATTGCTGTCTCTTTTGATGCCATGGACCGACTAATGCAGAACAAACTGTTAATGGATGGTCAATGGTCACTCCAAGACAGTTATGCTTTATTCGCGCCATAATGTAGAACTAGGTTCCTCTACTTACAGGCCTGACCTTGAATGCTACCATTCCCCACCGTTTGACTCTCATACCGACTCCCTGTCCTCCATCCCCTGGGCCACCATTCCCTTTGGTCTAACATCACATCTTCTGCATCCCACACAATTACCCCTCTGTTCTCCAGATCTTCCAATTAAGCATTTTAGGGTCACATCAGTCTGTCAGTGCTACCTAATTATTCCTTTAACCTACATACCTTTTTTATGCCATGGTTCAATAGCATTAAGCAAGGGGTCCATGGGCCCCAAGATGGGAATCCATGATCTAATCCATGCTATCTTTTCACAGTTACCATTAGAAAAGAAGTACAGAAGCCTAAGGTCCCACACCATTAGGCTCAAGACCAGCTACTTCCCTTTGATCATTCGGTCTTGAACCAAATGCCAAACACCTAATCACTACTTCAGCATAATAATACATAGACCACTTTGACCACTTTGCACTACAGTGGAATTTGTTTTTTGTTCTAATTGTAATCATTCTTGAATAATTTTGTATGATTTGTGTTTTTGTGTGAATGCTTTGTCTCTAGTGCTGCATGCTTGCGATGCTGCTGCAAGTAAGTTTTTCATTGCACCTGTGCATGCATGCACTTTTGCTTATGGCAATGAACACAGCTTTGACCTTTTGTTCATACTTCTACAGACATGTATTTTCTATCAATCTTCTATACATCTTCTATAGATGTGTGGTAGAGAGATATTGACTGGTGGCATCGTGGCCTGGTAAGGAGACACCAGTGCCCTTGAATCCCACAAAAAGTAGTGGATGGAGCCTAGCATCACCCCCCCTCCACATCCGCAACCATTGAGCACGTCAGCACATCTACATGAAACACTGTCACAGGTAAGCAACATTTATCATCAGGGACCCCCACCATCCAGGTCATGCTCTCTTCTCACTACTGCCATCAGGAAGAAGGTACAGGAGCCTCAGGACTCACACCACCCAGTTCAGGAACAGTTATTACACCTCAACCATCAGGCTCTTGAACCAAGAGGGATAACTTCACTTCACTTGTCCCATCATTGAACTGTTCCCACAACCAATGGACTCACTTTCAAGGACTCTTCATCTCATGTTCTTATTAATTATTGCTTCTTAATTAATTAATAAATTCTTCTTTTTGTATTTGCAGTTTGTTGTCTTCTGTATTCTGGCTGAGCACCCTAGTAGGGTGGTCTTTTATTGATTCTGTTATAGTTTTTATTCTATAGATTTATTGAGTATTCCCACAAGAAAATGAATCTCAGTGTTGGATATGGTGATATATATATATATATATATACACACACACATACATACATACACACACACACAGATATATACATATATATACACACACACACTTTGATAATAAAATTCTCTTTGAACCTTTGTTTGTAGATGGCATTCTGCAACATCTGGAACTCAACTTGCAATTAAATTAATTTCTGTTTAATAATATTTTAAAATTTTTTAATCCAGGTACCCAAATTTGACCCTGGTTTCCAGTGCTCTCTGTGCATGGGCTCGCTCTGATGGTGAGAGATTTACCTGGCTGCTCTGTTCAAAGTTCAAAGGTTCAAAGTAAATGTATTATCAAAGTATATATAAATATATCACCATGAGCTTCATTTTCTTGTGGGCATTCAAGGTATAACAAAAACATACAATAGAATCAATGAAAAACTACACACAAAGACTGAAAAGCAACCAATGTGCAAAAGAAGGCAAATTGCAAATACGATAAATAAATAATATTGAGAACGTGAGTTGTAGACCCCTTGAAACTGAGTCCATAGGTTGTGGAATCAGTTCAGTCCTAGATGAGTGATATTATCCACACTGGTTCCTCCTATATGCCAAATACATGCTAGTAATTTAATTGGCTATGTAAATAGGTGTCAAAACCAGTTGCGTGGTAGTCAATAGGGATACAAGAGAATCAACTGGAAGGCTACTAAGAAATAAGAGAGAAAATGGAGTTGATAGGCTTGTTCTTTTGGGAGCTTATGTGGATCCAATGTGTCAAATGGCCTTAGGCTGTGTTTTTATATGTAACTAAAGACTATTTCAACATTAAAAGTTTCTGATTATCAGAAAAGAAAAGAGATATTTACATACAGTTCAAAAGTCATTGTTGACAATGAGTGTTAGAAATCATTGGAGGTGGGGTTTTAGAGTCTGAGTCTGAGTCCTCGTCATCATTCATTGCCCACAGCCATGTGAGAGGGTGCTCAGATAATGTGGAGCTTAATGGGCCACATGGAAAGTAACACTCCACAGTCAGGGGCTGTCCAGAGACAGCTGCTCAAGACATGGTGAACCTCATGATCTTTCTGCAGATGGAGTTGGTCATTAAAAATCTACATCCTCACAATGTGTGCATGCTGCTTGGATGACACTGATTATCAGAGGTGTTGAAAAAATCCAGAATGGAACTGATTCCATTTTACAACTGGCCTGCCATAGAACTTACAGCTCTGTGCTACAATTTTACCTGCAAGGTTTCAAACTTCTGACAAATTAACAGTTTCTGTTTCAGTTTATTTGTATTTTTGTCCTAAAGTTTGCCTCTTTTTAACCCACATCAGAGATTGAGTTATTATGGGCCTGGTCTAATGCTTCTAGTGATATTTTGAACTTCAGCAGCAACGAAGAAGTGGAGTCCCTGGAGGATTATACACTGTGCAACTGGGTGTTGGACTTCCTACCCAACAGAACACAAGACAGTCAGGATGCACAACAGCTCCTCCCTCCTCCTCATCTTCAACACAGATACCTCTCAAAGCTATGTGCTGAGCTCACTGCTGTACACTCTGCTCACACGTAACTGCATGGCCAAACACCCAAGTTAGCACATTGTCAATTTCTCCAACGACACAATAATAGTTGGGCTCATCACCAACAACCCAGATGAGCTGCAGCAAGGAGGTGGAAGGGCTCAAGGCCTGGTGCCAGGCAAATAACCTCTTCCTCAATGTCATCAAGGCAAAGGAGATGGTTATCAACTTCAGGAAAACCTGTACCAGTCTCACCCCTCTTTACATCGGCGGCACAGCAATGGATACTATGAGCAGTTCCAAACTCCTAGGAGTGTACATCTCACACAACCTTTCATGGTCCAAGAACACATCCTGCATAGTCAAGAAAACTCAACAACACTTCTGCTTTCTCAAAGGGCTGAAGAGAGCTGGTCTATGCACACTAATGCTCATGACCTTCCACAGATGCACAGTAGAGAGCATCCTAAAATGCTGTATCACTATGTGATAAGGAAACTGCTTTGCTGCAGACAGGAAGGCTCTACAACAGGTGGTTAAAACTGCCCAATGCATTACTGCTTCCAACCTACCTGACATCAAGGACATATATACAGAAAGGTGTCAGAAAAATATCATGAAGAATCCCAACCATGCTTCTTATAGACTGTTTGTCCCACTCCCATCAGAGAAGAGACTCTGCAGTGATTATACTCGGACCATTAGACTCAAAAACAATTACTTTCCCCAAAGCTGTCTGGCTGATTAACACTTCCACCTATTAATCCACCCTCCGCTGCCATTACATCTACATCTCTTCGTGACACATAGTCATACTTTATTGACACTTCATGTACACACAATTTCTCTATGCATATAACAGTTACTGGTGCATTATGTTTTATAAGATTGCTTTTACATTTATATCGATCGTAATTTTGTTTGTTTTTTTTTATTGTGTTCTTTATGCTTATTGTGCTTTTTTTTTGTAATGCGATGTCAAATCCAGAGTAATAATCATTTCAGTCTCCTTTACACTTGTGTTCCGAATAATGGCAACAAACAATCTTGAATCGTGAATGCTAAACCATTGTTGTTCCGAAGTCCAGTACTCTGGAGCAATGAGTTCCTCATTATGCCCTTCTGAGCAAAACATACTTAAATAAGTATTCATTCTCTAACAATATGTGACAGGCATTACCTTTTATGAGAAAAGGCACACTGCACACACTAAGTTTTAAAACAAACCTAATTAATAATTAAAATTTAAGAATTGGATTTCAACCATGAAAGAGATTACTGAGGCATGTTTAAACATTACAGTATTATCCATAATACATGAAGAGTTATTTAGGGAACAGAATGCAGAATATAAGCCTTTGATATATCATAAAGGATGAATTGAACAATACAATTTTGGACCTTAGAATGTGTTGCCTTGGCATTCAGACTTAATGCAATGCTCAGAAAAGTGGTCACAGCGCTCAATCTAAATTAAATATTGGCCTGGATCTTGTTGGCTTTTTCCAGCAGTACCAATCAGAACCACTGGAGTTCAGCTGCTTAAACTGCAGTAAATCCTGAACATGTGAAATGCAGAACTCTGGGACTAATTTACTGATTTGCAGGAATAAATCTGTCAGTTCATTCTGTGGTTGGACTTTTAGTGGAGTATCCTGGATTATAACAGATCATATGTTAAATCCCAAACCCCTATTAGCTTCACTGGGGTCTGCAGTGCTTCAGATTAGGCGGGAGAGGGACGTTATCTTGTTTTATTACTGTGCTTTAATTTAGTATTTCCAATACTTACGGCAGTTTTAAAATTAATTCTCTTTAATTTTGAATTATGTTTAATATTAAATTTATTTCATTCATAATATCTTGTAAATGTCTGAGAATATTAGCATCATTTAACATCATTAACATCAAAAATCATCTTTTCAGTTGGCAAATTCTTGTTTCCATTTTTGTCAACTCCCATAGCTATTGGTGTAGCATCCTGTCTGTGAACATAGAACATTATATTACACTATAGGCCCTTCAGCCCACAATTTTGTGCTGGCCTTTCAATATACTCATCCCTCCCGCATAGCCCTCCATTTTTCTTTCATCATGTGCCTACCTAAGAGTCTCTTAGATATTTTTACTGTATCAGCCTCTACCACCAGCCCTGGCAGTACACTTACCCTTCTCTGTGTAACAAACCTGCCTCTAACATCCCCCCTATACTTTCCTCTCTTATTAGCTATTACCACACCAGGAAGAAGGTGCTGGCTCTCCACTCAATCTATGCCATTTATCATCTTATGCTTCTCTATGTAGTCACCTCGCATCCTCCTTCACTTAAAAGAGAAAATCGCTAGCTTGCTCAACTTCCACAAGATGAATGTTCTAATCCAGGTAGAATTGCGATATAACTTCTCTGCCCCCTCTCTAAAGATTCCAGGTCCTTCCATAATGTGGTGAACAGAACTGAACACAATACTCCAAGTGTGGTCTAACCAGAATTTTATAGTGCTGCAACATTACCTCACAGCACTTGAGCAAAATCCCCTGACTAATGTGCTTTCTCAACCACCCTATCAACTTGTGTGACTAACTTGGGGTTTTATAGACTTGGACTTCAAGATCCCTCTGTTCCTATACTGTTAAGAATCTTGTCATTAATCTTAGACTCTGCCTTCAAATTCTTCCTTCCGAAATGTATCACTTCAAGCTTTTCCACATTGAAATCCATTTGCCACTTCTCCACCCAACTCTACATGTCCCATTATAACTTAAGACAACATTCTATACCATCCAAAATACCACCAACTTTTGGGTTATCTGGAAATTTACTAACCCATCTTTACAGTTCCTCATCTACATCATTTATAAAAATCACAAAGAGCAGGGCTCCCAGAACAGATCCCTGCAGAACACCAGTAGTCACGGACCTGCAGGCAGAATACACTCCATCTACTACCACCCTCTACTTTCTGTGGACAAGCCAATTCCAAATTCACTCTCAAACAAAAGAAAACCTGCAGATGCTGGAAATCCAAGAAACACACACAAAATGCTGAAGGAACTCAGCAGGCCAGGCAACATCTCTGGAAAAGAGTACAGATGATGTTTCAGGCCTGATGCAGGGTCTCAGCCCAGAACATTGACTCTACTCTTTTCCACAGACGTTGCCTGGCTTCCTGAGTTCCTCTAGAATTTTGTGTGTGTTGCTTGTCCAACTTCACTCTGCCAAGTTTCCCTGGATCCCATGCCTCCTGACTTTCTGAATGAGCCTACCATGGGGAACTTTATCAAATGCCTCACTAAAATCCATGTATACCACATCCACTGCTCTACCTTCATCAATTTATTTTGTTGCTTCCTCAAAAAATACAGTCAGATTTGCAAGGCATGACCTATCCATCACAAAGTCATGCTGACTATCCCTCATCAGACTGCTTCTCCCAATGCTCGTAGATCCTGTCTCTATGAATCTTCTGCAGTTTGCCCACCACTGATGTAAGATTCACTGGTCTTTAATTCTGAGGATTATGCCTTTTGCCTTTCTTGAACAAAAGAATAACATTTGCCATGCTTTAATCCTCTAGTACTTCTCCTATAGCCAGTGAGAATGCAAAGATCATTGCCAAAGGTGCCGCAGTTTCTTTCTCTGCTTCCTGTAGTTTCCTGGTGTAAATTCTGTCTAGCCCCAGGGACTTATCTATCCTAAAGCTTTTTCAAAAGTTACAGCACGTCCTCTTTCTTAAACGTGACAGGTTTCAACACATTAACCTGTCTATGCTGATCTCATATTTGTTAGGGTTCCTGGCAATGGTGAAAACTGAAACAAATTATTCATTAGGGACCTTCCCTATCTCCTTTGACTCCAGGCAGGCACATTTCCTCTTTTATCATTAATAGTCCTGCACTCACTCTAGTCATCCTCCTGTCCTTCTTGTATGTGTAGAATGCCTTGGGGTTTTCCTTCATCCTTCTCACTAAGGCCTTCTCATGTCCCCTTCTAACTCTCATAAATCTCTTCTTAAGCTCGATCCTGACTACCTTATAGCTCTCAAAAGCCCTGTTTGATTATTGCTCCCTAAACCTTAAGTATGTCTTCTTTTTCCTCTTCATCTCATGTTCCACCTCTCTTGTCAACCTTGATTCCTTCACTCTACCACTTTTTCCCTGCCTCAGGGGGACAAACAAATGCAGAACCCCATTCTCGTGCTTCCAAACCAACCTTCACATTTCCATTGTGCATTTCCCTGAGTACATCTGTTTCCAATTTATGCTCTCAAGTTGCTACCAAGTAGAGTCATAATTCATGCTCCCCTACTTAAATACTTTCCCATACTGTCTGATCCTATCATTGTCCAAGGCTACACTAAAGATCAGTGAGCTGTGGTCAGTGTCTCCAAAATACTCAACAACCATTTGGCCAGGTTAATTGCCTAGTCCTAGATATAGTGTGGCCTCTCCTCCAGTTGGCCTGTCCATATATTGTGTCAGGAATCCTTCCTGGACACACCTAACAAATTCTGCCCATTTTAACCTCTTCAAAGTTCAAAGCAAACTTATTATTAAAATACATACTGTATTCATCACAATACATAACCCTGAGATCTGTTTTCTTTGGGGCATACTCAGTAAATCCAAAAAACGTAATAAAATCAAAAGGAGGGAGGGAGAAGATGGCGGCACGATGCAGCGTGCGCGGCCATTCCGAATGATATCAATTATTTGTAACTACGGAGCCGTGCACAATCCGGAATTGATGGAGACAGTTGTGAGAAGCACGGAGGAACATCTGGAGTAACTTCTGAAATGCCTGCTTTGCTGCTGCTGCTACTGTGCGATCGAGAATCTCTGGAGACGAAGGCCCCAAAGCCTCGGCTTTGCCTATTGCCTGTTACCGGGGCCAGGGTCGAAGCGCTCGGCAGAGATGGTGCTCGGTGCTCAGTGTCGGAAAGCTGGTCGGAGGCTCGGAGTTTTTGGAAGGACTCGGAGTTGGACTGTGGTCGGATGCTTCCAGTATGCTGCATCGGCAAGTTGGCAGCAGTGGAGGTTTACCGTCTGCATGAGATGATGGGACTTTCGAGAGACTTTGAGACATTTACCGTGCCATGGTCTGTTCTTATCAAATTATGGTATTGTTTTGCACCGTTGTAACTATATGTTATAATTATGTGGTTTTTGTTAGTTTTCAAGTCGGTTTGTCATGTGTTTCCGTGATATCATTCTGGAAAAACAATGTATCATTTCCTAATGCATGCATTACTAAGTGACAATAAAAGAGGACTGCGTGTCCTCATAATCTAAAAAAAATCTAAAAAATCTATGAAAGACTGCACCCAACAGAACAGACAAACAACCAATGTTCAAAAGACAACAAGTAGACTGTGCAAATAGAAAATAAGAAGAAATAATAATAATAATAAATCAATAAGCAATAAATATTGAAGACAACACGTCTTTGAGATAGGTTTTGGGAACAGTTCAGTGATGTGGTGAGTGACGTTGAGTGAAGCTCTCCCCTTTGGTTCAAGAGCTGATGGTTGGGGGTAATAACTGTTCCTGAATCTGGTGGTGAAGGTCCTGAGGGTCTGTACCTTCTTCCTGATGGCAGCAGCTCAAAGAAAGCATGGCCTGTGTGGTGGTGGTCCTCGACGATGGCTGCTGCTTCCCTGGGACAGCACTGTGCTTAGGTGTGCTCAATGATTGGGAGGGTTTTACCCATAACAGTCTGGGCCATATCCACTACTTATTGTAGAATTTTCCATTCAAGGGCATTGGTGTCTTCATAGCAGGCCATAATGCAGACAATGCACTCTCCACCACACATCTATAGAAGTGTGACAAAATTTTAGATGTCATACCAAATCTTTGGCATGACATCTAAAGGAACTAAATGTACTAAGGAAGTACCAATCAATGTTAGGGGACATTGAAGTCACTCATGAGAACAACCCTGTTATTTTTGCACCTGTCCAAAATCTGCCTACTGTTCTGATTCACAGTGTCCTTGTTGCTATTGCCGGGTTTGTAGAACATTCCCAATTGAGTGATCACTCCTTTCCTGGTTCCTGTGACTTCCACCCATACTGACTCAGTAGTCGATCCCTCCACAACATCCTCCCTTTCTGCAGCTGTGGATACTATCCCTGATTACAATGCCACTCTCTCACATCTTTTAACTCCCTCCCTGTCCCTTTTGAAACACCCAGCAACCACTCCTGCCCTTGCGACAGCCAAGGCTCTGTAAAGGTCACAATGTCATAGTTCCATGTATGGATCCATGCTCTATGTTCATCACCCTTGTTCCTGATAGTTCTCATATTAATACGCAGACTTCAGCCCATCTCACTGGCTGTACATTTTGCATCCACCTTTACACCAACTGCTCTCTCATCTGACTTGTCACCCTGATTCTCATTACCCTGCCAACCTAGTTTAATCCTTCCCAACAGCTCCAGAAAATGTGGCTGCAAGGACATTCAACCCTCCCAAGGTCAGGTATAACCCATCCTTTTTTTTAAAAAAAAACAGGTCATACCTTCCTTAGAAGGTATCTCAATGATCCACAAATCTGAAACTCTGCCCCCTGCACCAGCATTTTAGTCACACATTCATCTACCATATCTACCATACCATAGCCTATTCTTAAAATCAATGGCACATGGCACAGGCAGAAGTTGAGAGGTTACTACCCTTGAGGTCCTGTTTTGTTGCTTCCTTCCTCGCTCCCTTATTCGCTCTTCAGGACCTTATCAACATAGCAGGGAAAAAAGGGATGAGATGCCAATAGAGGAAAATGGAATTTAGGATTGGGAAGGTGAACATGATGGGCCCTTTCGAGGGAGGACTTTAATCTTGCTTCTGTTTACTTGTGCTTTGTTCAGCAGTACTGGGGTCTGTGAATCAGTCTATTCAACTGAGTGACAAGTAAGGGACATACTGAATATAATGTAGGTGCTGTGGGGGAATAACCAAAATCAAGTGGGAGCACATCGACCAATCTGTTAATAAATACTCCAGTGCTCTTTCCTCCGTCAGCACTCACTTTGTAAATCTATGAATTATTGAATGACATCTTCTCCATCACTATTCTCTGGCTTATTGTAAATACAGGGTGCTCTCCAAAGGGTGCGTGGCATATAAATACAGAAGGAAACTTTCCAGTTTCGTTGCTGCCTTTTTACATTTTTTTCACTACTGAAAGAGTTAAAATAAGGGAAATATAATATCAAGAAATTGGTGTCCCAACTTAATTGTATACAATCAAGGAAATAAAAGTAGACATTCCACTGTGATCTTATTCCCCTAGCTACGCATCATTGTTTATCGGTCAGCTCGTATCCCATGAGTCACATTTTTGCCAAGCAGCAGTTGTCACTGCTGTTCACTGAACTCACCAACCCAAAAGTTGACATAGCTGAGGTGGAAAATGGCTACGTCTAAAATTCAAGCATTCAGGCTTTTCTTTAATATTTCTTTTAAGTCAAATGGTAAACTCACTCTTATTTCAAAGTTCACTTCATACCATGAATAATGTATTCTCCCTTAAAAACCACAGACCCAAGATTTTGCACCTAAAACCAACAGAATATATGATTTAAACTCTCAAAACTGCTATCAGCTGATCTAAAAGCTATCAGTTTGCTCTTTCACGCAGGACCAATATTACACGCCTGTTATAGAAAATGTTTCAGCACCAAAAAATATAATACCATCAATCAATTCTGTCACATGGCATGACTCTGAATCAATGCTGTTCATAGTTTTGCTCTGATCCAGACTTAACTTTCTAAGCCGGAAGATAAAGTTTTATTTGTGTCTTGTGCACGTTGTTTTATTGAACAGCTATATTTAAAACTTGAGCAAAAGATGAGCACAAGATACATTAAAAGAATGAGATGAAGTTTGCTGAATTGTTCAAGAGTTTCTGCTGGACATCAAGCTGTGTCAAGCCACCTCTTCTGTTAACTCCTCCCTTTCTGTTGATCTAAACCCTGGGGCAACATCCAAACACCATTTTGAATTACAGGGCGGCACAGTAGTGTAGTGGTTAGCACAACACTCCACAGTACAGCCGACCAGGGTTCAATTCCTGCCGCTGCCTTTAAGGAATTTGTACGTTCTCCCTGTGACTGCATAGGTTTCCTCTCTGGGTGCACAGTCCAAAGATGTACCAGTTGTTAGGTTAATTGGTCATTGTAAAAAATAGTCCCATGATTAGGCTAGGATTAAATCAGGAGATTGCTGGGTGGTGTGGCTCAAAGGGCTGAAAGGGCCTATTCCGTGCTATATCTCAATAAATAAATTACAATTCAAAAGATTTGAAATGGAGTCAATATTGTTATCACCGGTCATTTGAAACAACTATCAGAAGGGGTCCAAAGCAGTGATGTCATTACACGCCATGCTTTGCACACAGAATGATGGACACATTTCAATGAGATGGATTTTTAATCTCAATTTCACGATCTATAACTTCCTGACCATTTTGTAAAGAAAGGGTAAATCCTTCACCAAGGAAAAATGGAAAATTTGGTAGTGGGGCAAAAATTGGGTTTTGAGCTGCTTGTTTTACGAAATCTGGTTGCAGAACAGAAGAAATTCTCTGCCCAGCAAAGGGCAAAATAAGCCGATAAAAAAAGGGGGAAAAAAATGAAAGGAGGAAAACGCTTCTGAGAAGAAAATCATTAACAGTCCAAAATAATAGCTTAGCACATCCAACTTTATGACTATTATATCTGAGATGCTGTGGATCTACCATAAAAGAGATAACTGAAGGTTCTGATGAAAACAGAACAGAAAATAATGACAGGAAGACTTATGGTGGTGGGGGGAGCAGAGGCCAGGGAAATTCTGCCCACGTACCTAATTGTTCTTTGAGAAAGTTTCTTAAAAATGATAACCCTTTACTTTGCCTCCTTTGTACTTAAGTATTCTCAATTACAATTAAGTATTCTGAAATAGCTTCAGTTATGGATAAAATTTGTCTTAGCCCATCCTCCATCCCCACAAAGTTTATTTGGACTAGTTAAAAATATTTTTGCTGAACTGCACCAAGAAAATAATAGCATGCTCTAAAAGAATAGGTACTATTTCAAATTCATTCTAGTCCTGACAACAATGGTCAGAATTAAATGAAAACCAGGAATAATTAGCTGTTGACAGGATCAAATAACAGAATCAGCTGTCAGTTTCATCAAAAACTGAGGTGACAACATAGGTTAAAATCAGACTGGTAATCACTTGGCAACAGAATTTAAATGCACTCTGCCTGCATTTAGAAGGCTATTTGCTGAAAAAAAATGTTTTCACTTTTCCCCCTCTTCAGAATAATTTAGCCAAGGACATCATGTAAAAATGATGCAAATTCAGCAATCCATTTCTTGTCGGAATTTCTATATGAGAGTGACAGGCAGGGACAGTATAATTGTGGACAACTGTGACTAAATACATGTCAAAAATGCCATATTCTTTTTGTCATAACTTAATACATGATATAAGCTGTCAGGGCAAGTTTGGAGAAAAAAAAACTGCATGCATAGAGAGTTTGATTTTGCCCTTTGTCCAGCCTGTACTTTGTTGTGACCACACAAGAAATTGGTAAAACAAAAAGAGATATTTAATTTTTGTTTTGGAGGAAAGGCTAATTTGGGTTTCATTGTTTAAATTATTTATGTACAGTAGAAAGGTATTTTAAATAAAATTTCAACTATAATAAAACATCTGCATTCTAAAGAGCTGAACAGGTAACTTAATTAGTGGGTTTCAATCATCAGAATTCTATGGGATTATTTAATAAAATACATCATTTATTTATATTTTTCTTTGTAACACCTCAAGATGAATATTTACTATCCAATAAATAAAAGACCAATAGATTTTGGTGTTGATTGCTATTTTTATCAGCTCTACTTTGTCTTCTTTTGCACATTGGGTGCTTGAAGTCTTTGTGTGTAGTTTTTCATTGATTCTATTGTATTTCATTGTTCTACTGTGAATGCCTGCAGGGTAGTATTTGGATACAAAAACAAACTTTGATAATAAATTTACTTTCAACTTTGAGCTGTTGGAAGCTCAAACCAGGAATATTTAATTGAATTGACTATAAACAAAATAATTTTAAACAATGGAAGGAATGGCATTTACCTATCTTTTAGCAATGCATGATTCAGAAACAAGTTACACACTTGATGCTGCATCTTGACAAAGAAAAAGAAGAGTCAGAGGGATCTAGGTAGGGTATCATATTTTAAGATATCTTGCATGTTTTTGTTAGAGACAGCTAATCAATGTCAGCAGAAACAAAAAAATGTTTTTTTTCTCTGAATTTGAATATATATTCTGTTCCTGGCACTTGTTGGTGAGGAAAATAAATATTCCTGGATTATTTTGTTTACCAGTGTACAAAAGACAACAAACTGTGCAAATACACAAATAAATCACAATTAGCAAACTCCACATGCTTAGGCCAAGCAGGTTGGATTGTGAACTAAGTAGGGAATAGGATGAAAGATTTAATTCCCTTGCACACATTCGTCAGTTGATTTTCATTCTCTTTCATGGTAAGGCAACAAAAAAGCCAGAATTCTTCCTTGTTAAAAGGCACAAAATGCTGAATTAAGTTTCCTCACTGAGAAAATATTTAAGAAAGCATACTGTCCATCAGCACAAGCACCAGGTGTGGTTCATTGTGTCACCATGGTATCCTGTGAGGGCCATGGCTTATTCTGCCTGTTGAAAGCTGCTTCCATTGTGATTGGTTAGTTTAGAAACAACAATTGTTTCTCCCATTGGTTAGATGCCTGGTGTCCAGTTTCAAATATCCCGGGTATAAAATAACACGTAAAAGAGCTTACTCGCTCTCTTCCTTTGTTTATTGAAAGCGGTGCAACACCTTTGAAGGTATGCCTCATGCACACTTTTAACTATTTGTTTGTTCAATATTCAACTTTGCAGTTTCAGTAACTTGGGGAACATGAATGTTTGGTCAAATGTTTCCTGTTTGTAAATAAATGATTAATATACCTATTCGCAGTCCGTGTCTCACTCATCTGACCCGTGAACCCACTTCAACTTACACATGGCTCCTCTGACTACATCCTAACCTGCATGAATGGATGGGAACATCACCATCTTTAAATGACACAACATCATGATCTAGACATTTCTAATTGGTCTGAAGTGAAAACCCTAGAATTCTATCATTCTCTCTCATAATCTACCTCGTTGTGCATCTTATTGTTTACCTGCACTTCACTTTTTCTGCAACTGTTATTCTGCATTTTGTTATTGTCTTAACTTGTTCTATCTCAATACACTGTACAATGATCTGACCTGCATGCATAGCATGAAAGACATGCTTTACACTGCATCCGAGTAGATGTGACAATAATAAACCAATTCTGCTTCTCCGTCTCCTGGCACCACAGGAGAACCTTCGCCACGTAGAATGCAGCATTCAATGCCGCAATTCATCACCACCTTCTCCATAGTTATGAGGAATGTGTAATAAATACTGGTCTTGCCAATGACACCTGCTCCCAAGTATGAACAAATGGTACAAAATGTGTGCATGCATTCCCTCAAACAATATGAGATGTTGGAAATGGCAAATGTCTCAGATCAGAACAATCTGAACCGATTATCAGAGAAATTCCTACAAAGGAGATTAAGCAGAAAGGGAACAAAGTAATTACTTTTATAGCCAATGCAGATAAAACTTCAATGAAAATATGCTTCTCAAATTCCGCAGCATTTTTTTGTTGTGCAGGATCTCTCAAAGCAACATTTATCATTGGTATTGATTAATAGTTTTGAGCCCTCTCACTCTAGTTGTGCCTCATTCTGATTTCTGAAGGAATCCAATGAAAAAAACCTAATTCTTATCAGCAAATAATCGGGTGAATTCTTTAATGCAGGAGGTTTGTCAAAAGCAGGAAATATTGTGAAAAAAAAACAGTAAAGAAAGGACAGGTTATCTTATAGTGAAGAATTGTGTAATTATTTTATTTCAACATGACCATATTTGTACTTTCCCTTCTCCCCCATTGGTAATACTGAGGGATTATCCCAAGAAAGATAAGAGTTTGAATTTCAAATTGTGACTGCTCTCAAGGCCTTCATTGAATCCAATCAGATGCCACTCCAATCTGAAGCTAAAAGTGATCACATTTAGTCTGGGTTAACATGATACAAATTTGATTGATAATAGAAAATAAGATCACTGACTTATTAACTACCTGTAGTAATGGACTATCATACAATAACTAAATACAATGGACTATTTTACACGAGATTTGGTATGTCACCTAAAACACTTGAATACTTCTAATAGATGTACCGTGGAGAGCATTCTGACAAGCTGCATCACTGTCTGGTATGGGGGGTGGGGGGTGACTACTGCACAGGATTGAAAGAAGCCACAGAAAATTGTAAAACTAGTCAGCTCCATCTTGGGTACTGGGCTCCACAGCATCCAACGCATCTTCAAGGGAGCGGTGGTTCAGAAAGGCGGTATCCATTATTAAGGACCCCCATCACCCAGGGCATGCCCTTTTCTCACTATTGCCATTGGGTAGGAGGTACAGAAGCCTGAAGGCACACACTCAGCGATTCAGGAACAGCTTCTTCCCCTCTACCATCCGATTCCTAAAATGGGCATTGAACCCATGAACATTACTTCACTTTTTAAAATATTATTTCTGTTTTGCACTGTGTTTAATCAAACTATTTAATATGCACATATATATTGACTCTAACTGATTTACTTTTTTTCTTTCTATATATCATGTATTACATTGTACTGCTGCTAAATTAACAAATTTCACGACACATGCCGGTGATAATAAACCTGATTCTGATTCTGATCTCATTCCAGAATTGACTCTCAAGTGATCATTGACACAGCCAAAGCAAAGTAACTGTTGTAGATACTATTGAATAAAACTGTATGCTTATTTCATGTGATTCAGCAGCCTCATTTCGGTATTTTAAACTAAATGCTCAGTAGTAGGTTCAGTACTTTTATTTTGCTTTTGTTCAACCAAAGTAATGAGCAAAAACAATTGAGGACAGCCGCAAGATAGTCAATTTCCCCAAACTCTTTGCATTCAACATTATCAAGTCAATCAAGTTGTGTCTATTATCATGTGCAAAAATACAGTGAGATACAGGTACACCGAAAAACTTGCTTGCAGCAGTATCACAGGGACATAGATTCAGACAACACACAGAACATAAGCTACACATAAATTATACAAGACAGTGAAGGTATAGCTAATGTCACACTAGTATTTCAGCAAAAAAAAATCAGAGACAAGTCCATGGTAATTCAAGAGGTGATCTGTGGTCTTCTATTGCTGAGGTAGAATTAGCATAGTGTGTTGAAATTATACTTTCCTGCATGAAATTCCTACAGCTATAACAATAACATTACAACAGAGAATAGAACTGTCTACAAACATTTTGCACTGATTTTACTTTAATGCCCTAACTTCCTGCTAATTACAAATCTGGGAATCATCAAGGTAAAGATCAAAGTCATTTTTTTTATGGATACAAAAGTAATGATTTCTCTTCTGTCCAAAAATAGCTTTTAAATAAATCACTTTACTTGGCATCGTTACAAAAAGAGAGGTCAACCCTAGGATACTGAAGATCGAGGTTAGTTCTTGCCATATGAAATGCTGATCGCTCAAAACAAAAATACTGCAAATTCAGGAAAAGTGAAATGAAACAGAAAATGCTCATAACAAAATGAAAATGCTCAAGATACTCAGCAGATCAGACAGCATCTGTGGAGAGAGAAACAATTTCAGGCTGATGATCTTCTTATTTGAACATGTTATGAAAGCAGTGATTTACCAATACTAAAGGCAATGTGAACTGCAAATTAAGGCAAGAGCTGACTGGATTATCGGCACTGTTTAAAACAAACTCAGTGGCACAGATTTTGCAGGGAATCCTCTATAATTTCCACTTCTCTACAAGAGACGGATTCCCTCACATCCATGCATGAACTCAAAACTCCTACATTTGTATCTTTTAAATGCATTTTAAATTCTATTTAGAAATCTGCTTTAAAAATATTTAAGATGTGCCTATTCCTTTTGTATGTGTCTGACCTTTTTGATAATCTTAACAGTTTAGCTCAAAGCTGTCAAAGTTTCTTCATCTCACTGTTTCCCTGCACTGTCATTCTCCTTAACAGCCACCGCATGTTAACATTTATGCTTCCGAAGAGCATGACGTCATTCAGAGTGCCAGTTACTTTCAGCAAGAACTATGTAAGTACAATATTTATTCATAAGTCAGTAGTCAGCCATTGTGCTTGTAGGACAGAAAATAAATTATGCTTGGTAGCCTATACCAACCAAAGGGGGCTTCGAAGCATCACAAACATTAGAACTGAGACCAGAAGAAACTGCAGAGAGTTGTGGACATGGCTCAGCTCATCACAGAAACCAGCCTCTCTTCTATTGACTAGGCCTCAGTAAAGTATAATCGAAGACCCTACCTAACCAGGACAAACTTCTCCTTCCCATCTGGTAGAAAGACTGAAAGCACTACTCTAGGCTTAAGGACAGCTTCTAATCCATTGTTAGAAAACTATTGACCAATCCCCTACTATGATAAGTTGGACTCTTGACTTCACAGTCTATTTACTTTTTACCGTCCACCTGCAATACACTTTTTCGATAACAATTACTTCATTCTGTACTCTGTTATTCTTTTCCTTTGTAGTAGCTCAATGCACTGGCGCGATGAAATACTCTATATGGATGGCATGTGAGAAAAAAGATTGTCACTGCATCTCAGTACATGTGATAATAATAAACCAATCTCAATGCCCATCACCTGCCAGCTCTTGTTCTACCCCTCCCCTACCCTTTTTATATGAGCTATCTACTCTTCCTTTCCAGTTCTAATGAGGAGTTCTGACCAGTAAAGTCAGCTGTCCATTTTCCTCCATAGATGCCACCTGATTTGTTAAGTTCCTCCAACATTTTGTGTGTTGCTCAACATCTCACACCACATATATTTGATACTGCAGTAAGGAGTTTAAATTATGTTAAGTGATAACTGTGATTTCTATCATCCAAGCACATGAAGTTAAATATGGAAATCAGGAAAATTTGCTCTTCCACTAACTTTACACCTTAGTATAATGTTGAAAAATGCATTAATCAAACACTGTCATAACTACTTACATGATACTCACCAAACTGATCAGAACTATGCGGAGCTAGTCGACTTGTAAGTTCATTGCATAATGTTAAGTTCTAGACATTAGAAGCCTGAACAAATAAAGTAGTTCTGCAAAATGTTTAATGCCCTCACACCTGTTGACAGGATTAGTAAATGTATCTGAGAATGTTATAATCCAGCCAACTGCAACACTAGCCTGAGACATGGCCTAATAAATCCCCCACCTTCCACATTTCTCATAATCTATTAATCAAAACTCATTCAGAGATTTACCTCACCCATATACTGGTGCAGACTTCATACTGTTACATTTTACAGACAGCAACAGCTAAACCATGGCTACACAACTTCAGCTACATAGAGGATTTTATAATCACTGGCAATGGAAAAATAAGGCAAACAGGAAGAACTGGCTAAGGTTTGATTGCACTTTCAGAACCTTTCCCAGGTCATTATTCACCAAGGAATGCTATTGAAATACAAATTATGGTTTGAAATTCTGACCATTACAAATTACACTTTATACATATCATAAATAAATAGATCTAGTCCATTTAGATATAACATAATGCTTAATGGTATGCTTTTAGAATTGTCACATTAATTTTGGCACTGAAAAATGACTCTCTTATGGTAGGCAAGTGCTTTGTATTCTAATAAGTGACATGTATGAATAATTGAATGAGATTCCCACTGTCCCTATTAACTATCTAGCCAAGGGAACAGGCTTGGCAGAATCAGAACCTGTATTAAAGTGACAAAATGAATTGATGAAGGGAGAATGGTGGATGTGGTGTATATGGGTTTTGCAAGGTGTTTGATGCATTTTAAAATATGGTGCAAGCACAGGTCATAATCGGGGCTCTATTGAAGCCGCTCCCACCTGTGAGCCAACTTGCCCAGGCAATGACACCATGATGATGCAATCCAAAGTCAGGTCTTTGAGGCCAGGATCTCTCACAGTTGCCTCCAAATCACACGTGTTCAGGAGCCTCCATGCATTTGCTCTTGAGACACATGGATAATCCAGTAGGAAAACCATGAACATCATCGGCTACCCTCCACGTTACTGACCTTCCTTTGTAAAATTGTATTGTAGAAAATAAACTGTATAACTATTATTCACTGAGAGAGAATTTCTAGACTACTGTCATTATACAACTCTGTCTTATCCAGAATTCAGTCATGTAATAACCTTCATTCCATTTGTCATTCCCATTTGTCCAGCTTGATATTATCTTCATTGTTAAACTCTTATTTGAGTTTGGTATGTTCATTTGAAGATACCCAGCAATACAAATTGCATTGGTTAACAAACAGTGAAGGAACATGTATTTGGCTCATCATTATTACTGTCTCATTCTGGATTCTTATTGATTTCTGCAATTTAATCTGTGCACTGTAAATCTTATTACATTCAAAATAAGAATTTGATGTCTATTCATTGAAATTGATGATCATTAGTAAATGTACTTCAGCCTTGAATAGCAAATGTATTCTTGGAGAAATTGCTTCCTAAAACTCTAGCATTTTTGCATTTAGAATTTGTCTAGGTCTCCTTAAAACCGAATGAAAGTCTGGTGAATTTTATGTGGAAACTTTATTGATGACAATGGTTTTAATAAACATCATTTATCATTGTCACTTTACTATAGGTTTTTCAGGGGCTCATGGTCCTGCAATTACTCTGTGAGAAGGCTATAATTCTCTGATTAGATCTAGTTGTTCTGGGGCAACCAATGACTCAGTTGGAAATCCAGACGCCAATTGTCCATGAAAATTATTTGATCGACTAGCTGAAAACTAATTATAATACAATGTATTTGAAATTATATACTATTCCAATACCAGTCTTTGAACTGATTATGTATAGCTTCAAAGTCAAAGTCAAGTTTATTACTGTATCCACAATTACGTGTATGCACAGGTATAAGGAAATATTTACTTGCAGCAGCATCACAGTCATATAGTGACAGGTAAGCAGCATTCACATGAAATTTTTGGACTGATGAAGCTTTTACATTCTGATTAGTTATATACCTTATTTTTTCACACTTGAAATTCATCCCTGAAGAACTTCATTTCTGAAGTTTTAGAAATTTAAGTGACAAGAAGGTGGAAAAATGGAAGTACTTTCGTCAGCCAGTCATCACAATCTGGGGTCAGAACAAGACCATACATAATCAAAATCATTTTTCAGGTGATATAAATATTAACGAAGATGAATATGTCAGATCAGATTTCAATCATCAAAGAAGTTCAGTAGCACTGCTGATATACCAACATTCAGCATTGCATTTTTTTAAGAATAATTTTAAATAAGTCACGGTGCAGCAAGTAAAAGTGAAATCCAAAATTGGACAAGGTTTTCTATCTGATTTTGTACTTCAGCTACATCATTCATCAAACTTTTGGGAATTTCATTATTTCTGTCAGGATGGCCCAGATGGTTTCTGACATGGCTCATACGGAAAGAGGATGTCACTGAAACCAAATCAATATCTGACCAGAGAAGTTATTAAAAACAGCAGAGTATTAAACAGTAAAAAAAAAGACAGCTACTATGAAATGCTGCATCAGGTATGGCCACTTACATATAAAATAAGTTATTTTGTTATGAAATAAAATACTTTGATCTAGGACACTTTATTGAAAGTAATGTTGTGAATCACAGGTCTGCATACCAAATCAGGATACCTAAAAATAAATCCACTGAGAACATTTTATTTAATAATGGTGCAAGCAGATACGGAGACCTCTGATTATGTGGGGTTGCATTCTTAGAACAGTCCATATTGTAATTTCTGCAACATAAACAAAAACACAAGTTGGAATAAAATTTGTATTTTGTATTTAAATTATTTACTTTTTTTTCCAAATAAATTCAATGAGTGAATTTTACTCCATATCTCAAATTCCTGATTGATGGTCTGTGAATTCTATAAGCCTGCATTTCTGTTACTCGAGCAGCACATCTCAGCATATCACAGGAGTCCCCATGTGACATGCATAAAACATCTAAAAGTAATTTAGTCCTTTTGTTTTAGAGCAATTGCTGTGTTAATTTTCCTATGCACATTTGGCGATTAGACACTGAAGTATATTTGATATCTACTTACACCTATGTTCCACTCCACAGAGTTCACTGAATAAACATGTGCTGCTCAATTGGAAGGCCACCAGCTGAGGGCCAGATTTCATTCATTTAATTCAGACACAAAATGATCCAATAAAGTGTGAGCTTCCCTGCTGCTCTCCTTGCTACTCAAGCAATGCCATCCATTTGGAACCTCCAGACACAGCAAAATGTCACAGAGTAATGGTTTAGGCTAAATGGTAATTGGTGTAACCTTGGAGACATCTGGCACTGTTGGCTGTGTTTAAACTATGTGGATTCAGTTCATAAATATGCATTTGCAGCACAGAAAGAAGGGAAGGATTATGGAACTGATGGGTCTATTTATTCCATCTAGAATCCATAATTAAGTTTCAGATGAAATATCAGATCCAGGTTTGTATTTTCCAAATGCATCCAAGGCAGGGAACTTTCTAACTATACGATATTTGATATTAATGGACCTTGTTAAAACTGTTTGGAACTTCCAAGATCTATGATTGATCTGGTACCCAAACCATTGCAGATTGTCTTGGTTTAATGGAAAATTTACAAGACACAAAAGTAAACTTTATCCTGAGTCAGAGAATTTCAACTTATGTCCTCTGCTTAAAGGATGCAGAGTTCACTTCAAATTGAAGATTGGTTACATACATTATGTACCTCCATCATTCTATTGTTTTTTCCGCCTTGTTTCTGGCAATTTTGTCCTGTAAAATATCATGAAATGTCAAAGTACAGTGAATGACAATTCACTCATTCATACTAACGGCTTGTTCCGATGCATCCAATTTGCTGAATATGAAATTTTCCCAGTGGGATTACTTTTTGCTGATAGTATGAAAGAGCTAGCGCAAACAAAACAGATAAAATGTCCTGCCTTCCAATGGTATTATGGTTATTGGGAAAGATGAAATAGAAGTGGAAATACAACGAATCAACCAATATGCTTTTGCTCCAATTCCAGAGTCATAGAACACTGCAACACAGAAAAAGGCCCTTCAGCCCATATAGTCCATGCTGACCTGTTTTTTTTCATGCCTGGTCCCATCCATCAGCACTCAGACCTTAACCCTCCATACCTTTCTCAGCCATGTACTTTTACAAAATTCTCTTAAATGTTGCAACTGAACCCACATCCACCACTTCTACTGGCAGCTCATTCCACACTTGCACCATCCTCTAAGTGAAGAAGTTACCCCTCAGGTTCCACTTCAATATTTCACTTTTCGCCCTAATCTTATGACATCTAGTTCATTTCACCTGAGTTTGCTGTAATGCTTTTAATCATTTCAAAGTGCTTTATGATTTAGTTTTTTTAAAAATAAAAATTGATATTTTTTAATTGCTTATTTGAATTCACTATTACCTACTGAGAAATATTGAAGAAGTGACATATTTGGCAAACAATAAAGCTGTGAATGTAGGCTTCCCATCTATAAAAGGTTTTCTGAGCTATTTGTAAGGCAGAACTTGTTTTGCTTTGCCCATGAGGCAAAATTTACACAAGCATGGTTCAGTACATATAAATCATGTTTCTATATAGCCTGGTATTTCACCATCTCATGAAGATAATAGGGATGGACATTCGATCTGTCACCAGCGCCAATCACATGCCAGAATACTGACCATTGTCATAGTCAACTCAAACATACAGTAAACATTGCACAATTGAAAACAGATGGCAACCAAAGATGAACTTCTCCTCTAAGATCTTCTTTCTCACCAAGTTTTAATTAATTTAGCAAAAACAAACCACAGATGCTAAAAACCTTAAATTAAAAAACAGAAAATGGTGAAAATGCACAGTCAGTCAAACAGTAGTTGTGGTAAAGGTTAAAAAAAAGAGTTAATGCTTTAGTTCAATAACCTTTTGACAGAACACATCAGATATTTTAATGTTTTATATGACAATTATTATTTTCAACCACCTTTTCCAATAATTTCTTATCCTCTGAAAAATCAGTATCACATCTAATCTAACTCAGAGTGCTATTCTGGATCCCATTACATTGTGGCAATGTTATCCAATGTATTCCTGCATGAAGGACTTTGAATCCTTTACAAAGGTATTGCCAGGATTTGAGAGGCTGGCCAGGCTGGGACAGACTGAGAGGTGATCTTATAGAGGTGTACAGTACAGAATCGTTGGATCATAGATATTGTGAGTGCAGTCAAAATGTTTCCTAAGGTTGGGGAATCAAGAACTAGGTCACATTGGTTTATGATGAGAGGTTTAATAGGAACTTGAAGGTTAATTTGTTGTTATACAAAGGGTGGTGCATCTTTGTGGGATGAAATGCCAGAGGAAGTGGTTGTGGCAGGTATAATAACAACTTATAAAAGACAGTTGAACAGATATATTGACTTAAAAGCTTTAGAAGGATTTGTACCAAACATTGGCAAATGAGAACTTGGATGGCCAGATGGTCCAAGGGGCCTGTTTCAATGCCAATCAAGATGCACTACGTTTGACTCGATATTGTTTAAGTTACTTGTTTTAGAAGCTTTATCTCTAAATAAAGGAATGAAAGAAAGAAGGAAAATGAGAAGAAACACCTCCCATCTTATAAAAACTGTCACTTGATTACTTCTGCTTTTCTTGATATTCTCCAAACCCCGCAATCTTTGATAAATTTAGCACTCACTTTTTTGCTTACAGCAATTAAATCACACCTGCAGCAAATCTGCTCCTATCCCTCAGATGTCTGATGAAGATTGATCAGAAGATAAACATACTTGCTTGCTGTGAATTACTGGGACATTTGCCGTTATCTGCTGAATTATGCAAATTACATGGGCGGGGAAAGCAAAGTGCACTTCACCTACACCCAAACAAAATCCTTTCAGTTGTTCACTCTTTATCTCATTTCAATTTAGAGCATTTCTTCTGACAATGGTGACTGCACTCCCCTGCTGTCAAATAGTACTCATAATTGTGGAAGGTTTATGCTGTGAGTCATCTGCTCATTTCCATTGCCATTTTCTCAATTTATGGTACCAACCACTTTCAATCCTGCCTTATATTTGATTTGTACTGTTAAGGTAAAGCTTAAATGTCCAAATTCATGTCTTAATCATTAATGTTTGTAACAGAATTTAAAGGGTCCTAGCTTTATTCTGGTGGACCTTCAACCACCTCCAATTGCCTACCACCACCAAGCCAATTACAGATCCAATTTACCAGGGTGAGCAGGATCCCAAGGGCTCTTAACTTTTGATATAGTCTCCCTGTCAAAGGACGTTCTGGGGTCCATGTAGACGACACAAACTGCACTATCCGCATTAGTGCATGTTTATCTCTTGCTTTATTGATTGGTTTATTAATCCCGAGATACAATGAAAAGCATTGTTTCTGTGCTATCCAGTCACAGTATTCCACACGTGAGTACACTGAAGTCATGAAAAGAAAAGAAGCAGAAAGCAGAATATAGTTTTACAGTCACTGTGAAAGTGCAGTGTAGGTAGGCAAGCTACAAGGGCCATAGCGAGGTAAGAGGCAGACTGGGAGATCGAGAATTCATCTCCCAGCGTCTGAGAGGTCCATTCAAGTGTTGTATCTCAGCACGATAGAAGCTGCCCTTGAACCTGGTGCAGGTGATTTCTAGCTTTTGTACTTTCTGCTGGCAGGCTGTAAATGCCGTCTTTTATTTTTCAAAGAGGAACTTCCCAAGCTTGACTATCCTTAAATAATCCCTGCCTCTCTAAATGATCTACTATCTTCGACCAAAAGAAGGAAGATAAAGGCCAACATAACACCCTTTTGACACTGATGCTGTACTCATACTTTCAGTGGCATTTCAATGTTTAGTGACCTTCTGTTTTTGTTGCTAACGTCTTACATGTCAGATTATTCTAAACATTCACTACTTTCTCTTTCTAAAATCAATCTCAATTTATTTACATTTCAACAATTTAAATGTACAATCATTTTCTGAAATATGTATTATCTCTACTTTACCCTCTGTATCATTTAATATTTATGAAACATTAATGAGAGCCCTTCTTTCAAGATCACAAAGCTTCTCTCATCTTTCCTCACAGCCTTTAAGATGGGTTCACTCTTAATGCTTCTTCCTGTACTCACTTGAACACATTCATCTGCGTTTTCTTTTTTGGACACTATTACAGCAAGTGTTTTTAGAAGAATATACAATGGAGTCTAAAATAGCCTCTTCATGTTTGCTCACTGTACATTTGTCCTGGATATGTGTCAAAATAAGTTGTTTTTGTTTATTTTTGCCACAATAGACACTGAAATAATTGGAACAAATCATACTGAAGAAAGCTGGCTGAACCTACAGCCTGGTGTGCCCGTCTGCCTGGGCTTACATTTTCTGGATGTGGAGAGCCAGATATATATGCCATCTGCAGTCAAAAGGAAGTCTATTGACTGGTGCCTGCAAGTTTCAAGCAGACCTCGGGTAGCATTCTAATTCAGAAAAGGCCTAAAAGCCTAAGGGATTTACCACTATCAAAGGCTTTAAAAGTCACAGAGTCATGGAATCAGAAAGTGCAGAAATTTTTTCCAAGCTGTCTACCAGAGCAAGACCCATTTCCCTGCATTTGGCTCATATCCTTCTAAACCTTTCCTATTCATATATCTTTACAAATGCCTTTTAAATTGTAATTGTACCTGCCTCTGGCAACTCATTCCAAATACCATCTTCTGTGAAAAATTTGCTTCTCTGATCCCCTTAAAATCGTTCCCCTTTTATCTTAAAATTATGCTCTCTTTCTTTAGACTCCTTCACTATAAATAGTTTGCACCTTTTTTGTTGAATATTTGAAAGATATTCCAGTAGATGCAAATGATGGCAAATTAATTATTTTAGTCAGAAACATATTAAAATATTAACAATTAAAAATGTTAAAAACAAATAAAATTTAACCTGCACCTACTTTCCAACAAGATCTGTGACCTCATTCAATGGAAGTGAATGAGTGTCAAAACACCAGTGATTGCCAGGATGTAGCCCGGAGGCTGAAATCAATAGTATAATCAATAGTGGTAGAGCTGAGGGTCAGGTGCACCAACAGGTTGTTTCAGACTTACACGCTTAGCAAAACATGCTCGGAAGTCTGAGGCAAGTTAAGAAGTGAGAGCCAAGGGTTCACCACTGAACCAATGCCCATCAATCAACTCGATCCATCCCAATAGTTCTTATGGCGCTGGGTCTCTAATTGCCTTGGGATACTTCTGTTCCACTTATTGTACATTTAGAATGCTTTTCACATCACTTCCTTCTCCCTCTTCCCACATTTCAAAAGGCCCACAATATTTTGCATTTTTCATTTAATGGTTTGCCTGTTCAACTGTGTAATCAACCTAAATCCACAGTTCCTTTCTGGCATGTTCTATTTTAATATAGCAACTAAATTAGCAAGGTTAAGTTTAATTTTGTTATCCAGATCAATAATGTAAGTCAAAGCTTTATAGCCCCATTCAAACTCTTCTACTGATCTGACCACCCCTCCTACAACCCCAGTACACTGACCTCCCCAGGACAGTTCCTTTTTTCTTCATTCCTAAAGCAAATTATTATTCCGTCCCAGATTCCATCCCAGATTCATGCTGCTGCCGCTTAATTAAAACCCAAGCTCTGAAATGAAAGGCAGCAAACTCACTTCTGACCTTCCCAGCTAGTTATCAGAAATCAAACAGATATAACAAGACAAACATCTTTCCTCCAATGACCTGGAAAATATACTCTTCCAAAACGCACAATAGGAAAGGCAGAGATTTATGCTTGTCTTGTAAGAGTACGTTTTATGCACATTTGTTTTATTTTGAGTTTTAAGTAATTTATTAGAATTATTTAACTATAGGTTATATTGTCAACTCATTTTATCATACCATCTTGCCATTTTTGCGAAACTTGCATGTCAGAATATCTTTCAGCTATACTTAGAGAAGGCATTAAATTAGATCAGTGGATTATTATTATCTTTTCAGTACACCATTTATAGATGTTACATTCAATTGCAATTTTCTGAAGATCAGGGTAAAGCATTTCAAGATCTGAATGCAGCAAACATTAAATATCAAAACTTATTCTTGCTTGAGTTACTGATCTTTTAATGCTTCTGCCAATACGTTATGAGCTTCAGTTAGAAATTCTATTCGCCTAACTTGTATAAATGTCACTTCGATTCGAGTCATATAGCGCAGAAACAGCTGAACTGTTCTGCAATGACCAAGAAACCCATCTAAGCTCATTCTATTTGCCTGTGTTTGACCCATATTCCTCTGAACCTTTCCTATCCTCATTCCTGTCCGATTTCCTTTCAAACGCTATTCATGTACCCGTCTCAACCATTTCCTCGAGGCAGTTCATTCATATGTTTGAATATATCCTAACACCTTAATTCTATGCTCCATAGTGCCTGATTTCCCCGTCCTGGGAAAACGACTGTGTATGTTCACCCTAACTATGCCTCTCGTGATTTTATATACCTCTGTAAGATCACCCCTCATTCTCCAACACTCCAATGAATTAAGTCCTAGCCTGCATAAACTCTTTTTTATAACTTTGTCTCTTGAGCCCCGGCAACATCCTTGTAAATCTTTTCTGCACTATTTCCAGCTTAAGGATATCCTTCCCATAGCAGGGTGACCAAAATGGAACAGTGAAAATTCAACTTGCTGGCTCTGAAGCTGAGACCAAATTCAGATAAGAGTGCAGTATAATTTCTGGGGTTTCAGCATGCATGATCTGGGGAGAACTTATAAAATAATTGGATCAGCTGTTCCAATTTGAACCTGGTCATTTTTAAATCCATGGCAGGAGAGCAATGTTCTCAGGGATTTAAGTATGATGATTTTTTCAACTGTTTGAAAAGTGTACAAGCATAGGAAATTGTTTATTTGGGGAGCACGAGTTAAAAAAATATCAAGCTTGGTCTAAACAGTGCAGATTGCTCATGTATGCAGAGGATTGCAAAATGGATTCTTTAATAAATGATAAGATTCTACAGAAGCTTCATCATCAATATTAATCATGAACACACCCTCTTACATACACCATTTGAAATTAAGCTCAAGGACACCCTGCAGCAACTGGCACTTATATCATGCCAAAAACAGTTTGTGGTAGGGAGTGTTGAGTTTTCAGATTTAACAATGAACAATTGTGTTTCTGCATCTGTGCTTTATAACTGAGCCAAAAAGAATGCAATGCATGTGCAGAATATTTACATTTATACAGGTATTTGATTATTTATGATCTTCACACATTTTTATCTTAGAACACTTCTTTCAGCAAAAATTTCAAAAGGACAGGATAACATTTTTAAATGAATATGCTGTAGAACAGTGAATTCATAGATATGAAGCACACAATTAAAATACTAGGCTGGACATTTTTTTTATGCAGATCTTGCCATTTCAAATGATAAACAGGACTGCTTTTTGTTGATCTAATATTTTCAGAATTCAGAGTTCTCAGGGTTTTTTTGAATTACAAATAACATGCAATAAATTCCATAAATTCTGCAACACTGTTTTGACAAAAAAAAAATCACTATCATCAGTGTATGTTTTAAAAGATTAGAAAGCGTTGCCTTCAGATGTTGCATTCCTGGCACTATTTCGGCAAGGATATCTTTACTTGTTTCCTTTGAGAAGGTAAAGAAAACTACTGACTGCAAGTCACCATCATAATCTCCATTTGTTAACACAGTACCTTAGTGGCAAGTGTAATAGGACAGAAAGGTTTCATCAAGGTAATATGAAATAGCGAAAGAAAGGATTGTCGTGGAAGAAGGCAGTGCAGAATCAAAACAGTTGACATATAAGTTATAAAATAATATTAATAATCTGTGAGAAGAGAAGCAGAATAAACCAAGCTTCCCAAAGATGCAGCCAGACTATGTCCACTATTTTCTGTTTTTACTTGAGATTTCCAGCATCTACAGTTTTTTTCTCATTATCAATAAATTGTGTTTTTTTTAAGATTACAGTTAATTCATTAGGGTCATAGAGTAATATAGGATAGAAACAGGCCCTTCATTCCAACTCATTGATGCTGGCCAATATGCCCAAAACTCATCTCATTTGCACATGCTAGGCCCACATTCCTCGAAACCTCTGCTATTCATGGTGAAAGCTGATAATAATGCTTTCCAGTACATTATTTTTAGTAATTGATAGGTAACAACTAGTTCTTTTTATTTTCTATCCCTTTATCTTCTATCATTTTCAAAACTGCAAGATAAAATGTAAACTTTCCTCTCCTGAACTAAGTGTTAACCTAGTGGGTTGTTGGAGGAGCTCATCTCTTCAGGTTGGAGGAGCAACATCTCATATTTCATCTGGTAACCTCCAACTTGATGACATGAACATAGATTTCTCTAAATTCTGGTAATTTCTCCCCTTTCCCCATTTTTCCATTCCTCATTCTGGTTCCCTTCTCATCTCTTCCCTTTTCCTCACCTGTCCATCACTTCCCTCTGGTGCTCCTCCTTCTTCTCTTTCTTCCATGGTCTACTGGCCTCTCCTATAAGATTTCTTCTTCTTCAGTACTTTACTTCTTCCCCTTATTACCTCCCCACTTCTTACTTCATTCGCCTCCCCACCCACCCAACTTCCTCCTTACCTGGTCTCACCTATCACCTGCCAGCCTTGCACTTCTTTTCCCCCACCTTCCTATTATGGCTTCTGTCCCTCTCCTTTTCAGTTCTGAAGTGCGTAAACTGTTTTCTCCCCTCCATAGATACTGCCTGACTTGATGAGTTCCTGCAGAGCTTTGTGTGTTGCTCAAGATTTCCAGCATCTGCAGAATCTCTTACGCTTAGAGGTTGTCGGTAAGTTTAGCAAAACCAATCTATACATCTCTAATCAACTGCTGATTTGATGAGAAGGAAAAAATACATTATGCAGATATGTTGGCCCTCAAGGCTCTTTCAGAACTTTCTTTAATTTTTCTTTCTTCCAATTCAATCCTTCTCTTGTTTATTTTTTGTTTCTGCACTTCTCCCTTTTCCACACCCTTGGTTACTTTACTCCATTTTGTATCATCTTCTTGTGAAGATTCTTGTGAGCTAAGGGGCAGAACTTGCTGGTTATCATCATTACCATTTGCTATGAATGCAGATGGTGCCCTTGGCAGAATTCTCCACCACCAGTACATCTTCACAATCAAGTCCAACCCTGTCATTCCCTGACATATAACTTCCAGTAAGAATTGCTGGCTCGTGATCAAGAGTAAGATGCCATGCCAATATCCACTCTTCCCCAGTGTTGTGTCACAAGCCAATTGCACCCTTGTCATCGATCCAGAGAATGCTGAATTGATCCTTTCCCTTCCACAACTTGTGTGACTCAGATTTAGTCCATCACTTCTTGCATTATTCATTTTCATGTGTTTTTACTTTAAGGAATTGCAGTATAACTTTGGCCTTGATGATATTCTTCTGTTCATTTTTTCCTTTCCTTGGATTCTTCTTGAACAATTGCTCTCAGTGACATTGTGCTCTTCCTATTCAGGATATTGTTACAGAGGTCTTGATAATGAAAAGGAAAGTGGCAAGATAATAACACTGTGTAGAGGAAAGGCTGGGAACGGGCATTTGCAAGTTGAGTATTCATGGGGGAATCGGCTGGGGAAATGGAATGAGTAGAAATAAAAGATGTCAGACTGGGCTGTTTTTTTACATAACTGACAAGTAGATGGAAGTAACATAATGAAAGCTATCGTGTAATTTATTTCAGAAAGCAGAAAGATTGTGATTGATTCAAGGGCTGCTATTGGTGAAGAAGTGATAAGTTATCAAGAGGAGCGGCAGAGTGATGTTGCTTGATTGAAGTATGTCGTTAATATCCATTAAGGTGAGGCCATAGATCGATATAAAAACAATCAGAATCAATGGATTCATGCTGCAAAATCTCTTAAACTTGACAAGAATAGAATAGAGTGGGTGGTGGTTTCTTTTGAAAATTAGGGTGTAAAGTCCAAGGACCAATATGTACAATTAGACCAATGAGCCAAATAAATTGCAACTGGCTTCGTAACTATCTTTCAATGAAAAAAATAATCTGTAGCATGCTTCTCATATGAATGTTACTAACTAATGCATTATAAGAATGTATCTCACTGGCCTGTTCTGAACTGAACTTCATTTAGCATATCCATTGAAGAAGACCTGTGAAGTCCTCTTCAAGATCAGCACATGTCTAACTTCTGAGCCAGCACTTGTTATGATGAAGTCAGAGACGATTGGGTGTTTAGGTACTGGAACATCTGGCCTTCTCTTTCACTGCTGGATTTGGAGGGCAGAGCGTAGAGGGAATGATGGTCTTCAGCTCTATGCCTGGAATGGATGGCCTATGTAACACATCCCCATTTGTTTAAATGTGATTGCTTACAATGATTAAGAAGTTTACTGCCGATGAGTGCTTTCTTAATTTACTTCTTGTATCTTGGAGTGGTTTTAAGTAAATTTGATTATTTGTTTTTAAATTTACAGTTTTAATCCATTTGAATTCCTATAAATGTCTGAAACAAACAGTGTATTTTAAAGCTGTTCAGAAGTTGTTGATTGCAGCAAACTGTGAAAAGGATATCAGGCTGTGGCCTTAATCTCCAGTGTTTGATGAAGCTGCTGTGGAAACTGCAGCAAAGCAAGGGTTAAAATAGTGTGCTAACAGAACAGAGCACAGGCACTTTGTACAGCTTTTCTCTGTGTCTAAATTCACTAAGACAATAGTCCATGATACGCTGACAGAAACAGTTATGTAGACATAGTGTAGTCACCCAGGCTGAACATGGCACATGAAAGCTAAGCACTTGTGCACCCTCTTTGTTTAAGCCTGGGAACCAAGGTCACCAGGCATACCAAGACAAGATAAAGAAGCAAAAAAGATTCTAGGGCAGTTATTGGATAGTTATTTTACTAATTTTCATCTGAAACAATCAGAGTATTTTAAGACTGTTCAGAGATTGTTCATTGTTCAGCAGTTGGTCCATGGCTGTGGCCTCAGGGCCAGTGTTTAAAGACGCTGCCACTCTTGGACTGCCCTGTGTCATGGATGGAAAAAACAGCTAGGTGTACTGTAAAAAAATGCAACACTGGGAGAACCACAGGGTTCAAGTACAATGGGTCAATACCAATGCAACTTAAATAAAATGCATCATCTTCATTTAATGACTGGAAACAGCTATGCGTTCCTTTAACATGGTAACCTGCTGTTTCCCAGAAGCATAAGCAAATAAAGCTTCATTTCCAAAGATGTAGATATTTAGAAGAATTTAAGGTCTAGAAGTAGAAAGATTTAGGAAGGGAATACTAGTGACAAATGTTGATTATATCAGAGAGAAAAAAAACAATAATTAATGAATGCAGATACATAAGAATGTTTGCAGATAGGTTTACATATTTCTTTATGACATTGTACTGTGTGCTTTCTTGGCCCATTGAGTCATAGATCAATACCTATCCCCACTAGTTTTCCTTATATCCTGTTCTCCCCTGATATCGGGATGAAACAGATTGCAAAGATGAAGATGGCAAAGTCATCGAAACATTGGTTAAATCAATACCTGTATACAGCTGGAACGCCGGGAAGAGTTTATTTGATACATATTTATTGTATTTTCTGTTTCTTCTTCCAAATTTTCAACTAAAATGGCTACCTATTAGATGCACAAGAGATTCTGTGGATGCTGGTAATCCACAGCAACGCTCGCAAAATGCTGGAGGAACTCAGCAGGTCAGGCAGCATCCATGGAGGGGAATAAGGAATCAAAGTTTCGGGTCTTGGCTTAAAACACCAACTCTATTCCCTTTCATAGATGCTACTTAAACTGCTGAGTTCCTTCAGAATTTTGTGTGTGTGATTACCAATTATTTGCATTGATGGCTGAATTTAAATTGTGATACTTGGGATCCTTATCTACAATAATTGTTTCTATAGGACATTGCTTGACTTCTTTGAAGATTTAGTGAGTAAAAATAATTCATTCATTCTGGTGTTCAACATGTGTATTGATGAGATGAACTTACATTCAATTTCTCAGTTCACAGAATGAAGTATATGTGTCCTCTTGATCAAACAGTTCAAAGAATTTTGGGTAGTTCATAAGAAGAAATGAATCTGTGGGATTCTTCAAAACATACTTATCAGCATATCTAAATCCAGTGTCCTTATAATAAGTCAGCTAATATTGACTTCCTGAAATCCAGCTTCTGGTTTGTTCAGATGTCAATATTTTATTGATCACCAGTAATAGTCAAAGACAAATAAAAATAAAAAGAAACAATAAATGTTAACTCTGATTTCATATATGTTACTGTAATAAGATACAACAAAAGAGTACTGGAGTTTGAAAGGATACAAACAAAGCTCTGTGGCACTGCTCAGGATAAGACCAATACACTGAAGTGTCAGATCTCAACAATGATGTGATATGGGTGACATTCAGAGCAAGTGCATGACATATCCAAGAATGTGGCAGTACAATGGCATAGTGGTTGAGTTACTGGGTGAGTATCAACACTCCTAGTCTAGTGACCATAGCAGCAAGGTAATTTCATTGGTTTAATTAATTAAATATGGGATTAAAAACTCAGTAACAGTGACCATGAACTTGCTGCATGATAAAAACTCATCTGGGTTCACCAATGGAATTGGCTTCAAGGACAAAACCATGTCTTTCTTACCTGGGCTGGCTTAAAGTAACTCCACGCCCATTGCAGGTGGTTGACTCTTGACTGTCAATTACTTACAGGTGTAAATAATTGGTGAATTGATAACATACTCTGTGAAATTTCATATTTATGAATCTATACTGATGTAAGTAGACTTTGAAAAGCATTTCAACTTGCAAAAAAAGTGCTCCCTCCACCTTTAGTCTAATGAATGCTGTAGAAATTGTAATATTTTGTGAATGCTAAATAGTTTTCAGCCATACTAAAGTCAAACTTGAAAAAAAATATTAAATACAGTTTGCAGTGCAACAGATAGAGGAGCAGAGTATAACTCAACTGCTCTCAGTGACTCCTAAATCTGGAAGCCGGGTCATCATTATAAAGCAGTTGGGTTAAGAATTTAATTGATCTCTCCACTTTACACACTATCAGCTTTTATGCCATTAATCACAATGTTTCCAGCTCTGCTTGTTTATCTTACAAAGGAAGAGAAATGTCAGCAAAAGATCAAAGAGTAACTTCACCTCTGAATGGAAGCATAGCTGGACTTCAGGAATTATATTTCAGTGCTCTCTTGTCAGTTCAACAAAGAATGCTGTTCAGCTCAGGGATTTCCAACAATGAACTCACGGTGGGTTTTGAAATTAACAATAAACTTCATTTTCCTGTTCATGTAATGTGCTTAGTATCTCCTTTCTCACAACGTGGGGAAACAAGGTGGTGGTCAGGTGTCACTGTGCATTTCAGAGACACACACTGCCTTTGGCATTCTCAAGGCATTTGATAAGGTGAACAGCCGTTCATCATCATGAGGACTCTATTTCTTTAAATTTATTATTCACTCAAGGTAACCTGCACCAATTGTTGCATTTATTGAATGCGGTGATTAGTTCATTGTCCAATGTTGTGCAAGAAGATATGTCAATTTATTGGCATTGTGATTTTTTGGTAATTAACAGCCAAAAGAAGCTGAAAAAGATGATTACATTAATTGTAATAATTAATTATGTATAAGCGATACCGAGGAATTAATGTACCCAACTGCATCGCAAATTGGATTCTCGATGTTTACTACAACCTGCCCTCCCCAAGACTTTCAACAAATTGGGTTTTGGCACCAAGACAGGGATTTTAATCTTTGAGTAGTGGAGAGCAAGAGTATGTTTCCAAGCTTATCTTTCTAACAACATATTTGTTGGAGTAGATTTAATTAAGCTGTTTCACTATCATACTTCCATCTTTCCCAATCAATTAAACTGAACAGGTATTCAAAGGCACATTGCAAGCATTATACTTGATTGGATTAGTTCTTCTAAAGAATGAAGGGTATGATGGGGTATCACAGACACACAGAAATTGCAAATGCTGCAAATCTGGAACAATGCACATAAAATCCTAGAGGAACTTGGCAAGTCAGGCAGCATCTATGGAGGCAAATGAATAGATGACGTTTTGGATTTAGACCCTTGATAAAGACTTCCTGACCTGACCGGCTGAGTTCCTTCAGCATTTTTTATGGCATGGTGTTCCTTTGCAATAATGTCTTCATATGTCAAAGTTCAGAAAAATGCAAGCACAATCTCTCACCAAGGGGAGGTATCTGGATCATCATAGCATATAGTCTAGCCTAGGTTCTTTACTGCTCTATTGACTTGGAGCAATAAGCTCCTTTACCCATTCATGTAATGTTCACTGGCATCTATTTCTTCCAATATGCTTAAAGCACTGGAGAGATCTAACTCCTTTGACTTTCAGTGCAATTTTTTATATTTTAAATACGTACAAAAAATTTTGTCAAGATGCTAAATGGCACCAAAGATTCATGATGCACTAAAAGTAAATGAGCTCATGAATGACACGTTGAATTGTGCTTGGCATAGACATCCAAAAATGGTAAGTGAAGTGATTTGACTGAAATAAACATATATAAATTATCTATTTTAGAATCTAAAATCTAACTCTTTGTGTGCTTCCTGTCGACACATTTTTGTGTCAAGTATTCCCATTATAATTCCTATGGCTATATTTACAAGCTGTCAATGTAAATCCTGTAATTATAACTTCCTCTTGACAGTAGCATCGAACCAGTGCAGTATTGTATTTGCGAGCTCCTCTGTATTCACTGTAGAAAAAAAAATTATGTTTCAACCACCTCTGCTTCCTAAAATATCCAGAAAGTTTCTCCTTTGCTAAAAATAGCAAATAATTGCATTGTAGAGAAATAGGAGCAGAATGCTCGTGATTTTGTTTCATTTCAACCTGGAAAGCTTTTTCATACACTGGACTAATTATCATCTGTCCTCTAATCTTGCCTGATCCGAGGTCTGCAAAAGTTCTTGACATCCTACATGTAAAGCTCTTTACAAACCTTCTTTGTATCCACTCCCTCCTATGAGAGGGAGACAAGCCAACCAGATGGGTGGGAAGATCATTGATAATGAAGAATAATTAGTTTGTGATGCATCATAATGCAGAATCATGATGGATCTCTGACAGTGTTTCAGGAAAAAGATGGGATATTAATAGCTGAGCAAACAGTTGTCATAATTATTTGAAAGCAACTTAAATGGAAAACAGTTCTTCACACAAAATAAATGTCTTGATGATTTTAATACTTTCTTACAAAATTTTCACTGAAATCCAAATAAACTGTGGATTCTCTTTTCTGACACGCAACCAATCTAGATGTAATAGATTTAGACAGAAGAAATGACAGTTAGAAGCACAATTTATAGTTAAGTCACCCAACCAAAGTTAACAGAAAATAGCATAAAATGATAAGACAAGATGTCAGGTCCAAGTTGTTGGGCTGGAAAGATTACTTTTTCCTTGAGCTAATCACACAAATATCTTGCAATACTTTTAATAGTTAAATCCAGTCTTGTTACTACACCTTTAAGTTATAATGTTATTTCAGCTGGTTTATATTCTTCTCAGATGTTTCTATCTATGAAACCAGACTGAGGATGAATAATGGTTTTAAAAAATAATAAGGGCCATTTTCCTCACTGAGCAATATATATATATGAGTGGTGACAGAACATAACATCTGCCAGAGGACTCAACAGGGTACCTGGACAGTTTTATAATTCATGTGGCTGTTGGACTGCGAATGTGCTACACAGTTTAGAACATAGAACATAGAACATAGAACATAGAATAGTACAGCACAGTACAGGCCCTTCGGCCCACAATGTTGTGCTGATCCTCAAACCCTGCCTCCCATATAAACCCCCACCTTAAATTCCTCCATATACCTGTCTAGTAGTCTCTTAAACTTCACTAGTGTATCTGCCTCCACCACTGACTCAGGTAGTGTATTCCACGCACCAACCACTCTCTGAGTAAAAAACCTTCCTCTAATATCCCCCTTTCCAACTTGAAGTGCATTTTGGAGGGCAATAATCAAATGATGTAGCCACTTATCTAAGCCTCATGCTATAGCTGGGGCAATAAGAAGCCCACAATGTCTACAGAAGCTTTGATATCTAGTTGGGTGGAAAACCCACAAACGATCACAGGAAAATATCTCCAGAAGCTTTATGTAATAACAGTGAAAATGCCTTAAATTCAAATAAATGCCTCTGATTTGCTTGGTGAACAAGAACAAGCATTGGGTTTATTCAGGTAGTGATTGACGAGAATGGATCAGAGATTAATTGATGCTTCTCAGTTCTATCCACATGAGACCTTCAACAATTTTCAATTGAATGATCAGGCAACAAGGAGTTAAAATAGCAATGAAATTGGATGAAGTAACTAAATAGGAGAAAAATGAGAAACTCCTTACAAGCCACTTCATTTTGAATTTAGTCAACTGATTTTGAGCACGAAATTTTAGATATATTGTTGCATCTGGATTGTATATGATTAAAAAAGACCTGAGCAACACATACAAAATGATGGAGGAACTCATCAGATCAGGCAGTATCTATAGAGGAGAATAAACAGTAGACACTTTGGGTTGAGACCGCTCATCAGGAATAAACGGGAAGGGGGAAGAAGCCAGAATAAAAAGGTGGGGAGAGGGGAAGGAGTACGAACAGGCAGGTGATAGATAAGAGCAGGTAAGGGGGTCGGTGGGTGGGGGAGAGGATTTGAAGTAAAAAGATGAGATGTGATAGGCGGCAGAGGTACAGGGCTGAAGAAGGAGCAATCTCGTGAGAGGACAGAAAACTAGGTATTATTACTCTTGAATGTGAATCTAGAATAAATTTATATAATAACACTTTGATGGTGAAAGAAATCAGACCAAAGACTAAAAGTTCATAAAATAGAAATCAAGTTCCGTGGATTTCCTTGTTTCCAGTATTCTTCAATTCCCCAAACCCACACCCAATTCACCAACCTTCACAAGATTCTTTTAATGTTTCTATTTTTGCCATTTAAAATGAAGTAATAGTTTACCTCAGTATAAGGTTAATAAAATCACTTGTGGGGTTATGGTCATAACTCAGGTCATCCTAATATTTATCAATCAGTTGTTCAGAACATTAGTGACAAGTATCTGAATGTAGTCAGAGCCAGAGTCCCAGGGGTCTAGATCCATTGTCTAAAACTACCAATAGTACAGCACTAATTGGCACCAAATTGTCAGTCTCACTTCACCTCAGCACCTAAAACAACCATGATAAGGAAACAAAAATGCAAATATCACTTGTGCAAAGGTGAACTCTGCTCGAAGGTTGGAATCATTATTGGACAGAGTTTTAGGCATGTCTCTGTGCATCTATCTAATTGAGACAATTTACTTTAAATAACAATATAATGCTTGCATGTAAGAGGATAGGGGGAAATGGATTTCATAATCCATCTGTGAAATCCCAGAATTATATAGTAGCATTAGTGTGGTAGAGAATTCTAAGGTGCCACACAGAAGCTTAATCAGATAGACTAAACTTGCATTAAAAAGGTGATTATTAGGATAGGTGATCCAAAGCTTAGTCAAAATGAAAACATGCTCTGATATGCTGAATTAAATTTCCGGCGATCTACCTTGTTACCCACCCCCGCCCCCCAACCATCCCACTAATTGGACAAAACAAGAAAACAGCGAATAAATTCTTTCAATTTGTTTGAAGCTAGCAATTATTGTCCAATCTCCAATTATTATACTGGCCTTTTCATAATATTACCTATTCTTTCTCAGAGGTGGTCATTAGCATTCTTTCTGGCACGGACAACAACGTAGCCTGCTAATTTATTGGATAATGGCATTGTCAATTTTGTTTGAGCATACCAAATTAAAAATAGGTACATTGCCAGTAATGAACACTATCATTTTTAAATAGAAGCATTACTCTTAAATAGTGGCATTAAAATTACACAGCTCAGTAATGCTTATGGTTTTTATGCAGATTTATTGCATTGCAACAGACATGGCTTGAGACTGTTTAAAATATCTGAAGAGTTCAAATTGTAGCAACACAAGATGTCTTTGACAGATATGTAATATTCCTTCAAGTAGTCCCAGTTGTTTTTTCACTGTTAGTTTGACTCTGTACGTGTTCTCCTGGGCTCCTGTGTTTTTCTTTTGATTAATTTCTGGAGTTACAAAACATAACAGTGGTGACGAATATGATTTAAAATGAACCTGAGGCAACTACCTACCTGTTGAAGCACAGTGAGATGTTCAAATTTAAAAAAAAACACAGCAAGCTCTCTCCTCAAGAGGGGTGAAAGGGTCGAGTTAAAATAAAAGCACAGCACTGTTTTTTTCTTCACAAGAGGACAGAGACGTGCCTCTTCAGAAGTGGGTGAGTGGCAGTTGAGTTAAAAATAAGCAGAAAATTGATGAAATTCACAAGTTCATAAACTGGCGATAATAATAATAATAATAAATGTAAAAAAAAACAAAATTGGCTGGATACATCTGAAAGATAAATGTGTTTGATTGCACAGAGATAACTGGATATTGTATACTGAATGAAGTGAGCAGTATTTTGAAGCAAATGAAATAGCCAATGCAAAGTGAGAGCCAGTGTTGGTGAGTGTAATAGATGCTAAGGCATACAGTTTGCTTGCAAGTTTAACTGCTCCAACCAAACCAGCTGAAAAAAACTTTGCTGATATCATAAAGGTAATACAGGAACATTTAGAAGTGAAGCCATTGTTGATTGCAAAACACTTTAGGTGTCATATGCAGAATCAAGAGTACGGGGAGTCCATTTCAACCTATTGGGCTGGATTGAAGAGATCGTCTGAGCACTTCCAGTTCAGTCATAGGCTTAATGATGCACTGAGAGATCATTTAGTTTGTGAAATCTGACAAGAAAGCATTTAAAAATGGCTTCTAACTGAAGCACAGCTCACATTTAAAAGAGCAGTTGAAATCACTGTATCAACGGAAACAGCAGACAGTACGCAATTGAGTTGCAGTCAGAAATGAAAGTGAATGTGAACAATCTGCAGCGTTTAAACAGAAACTGGCCTGGCTGAATAAATGGTGTTACTGTTGTGGCAGGGACTTATAAACACCATACTAATATAGGTTTAAAAGCAAAACTTGCAGAAAATGCAACAAAGTAGGGCACCGACAACGAACGTGTCCAGCAGACAAAAATAGATTCAACTGGGAAGAGAGAAAGATAAAAAGTCAAGTTGTAGTTTCAAAAAGAGCACTAAACTTCATGCTCTTGATGAAAAATCTGATAATGATGAGAGGGGCATAGACTTGGTAGTGAAGATGTGAAAACTAACAGGAGACAAGCAATATGGCTTACACCAAAAGTAAACAGTCAACTAATTGAAATGGAATTGGACACTGGCTTTCCTGCTTCATTCTTTCCTCAAAATGAGTTTGAATGACATTTCAAAGATATTGAACTGAAGCTTGCAGATTTCCAGCTAAGGACTTAGAGTGGACAAAAGATAACTCCTGTGGGAATGACATTTGTAACAGGGAAATACAACAACCAGCAAGCCACATTGAGCTTGTATGTAGTAAAACAGGAGGGCCAGCATTGTAGGATCATGATTGGCTGAGACAACTACAACTTGATTGGAGATCCATCTACTGTTTGCATGCCCCATCCACTGCAAAAGAGTCAACTGAAAACAAATTAAGAAAGGTACTAGATGATGGCACAGCAGTGTTCAAGGATGGCATTGGGAAACTCAAACATATCGTGGGTAAAGTAGTATTAAATGAAAATGATTCCTCATACCATCTGTGATAAAGTAACTTATACCATCCATGATAAAGTAGTCAGTGAGCTAGATCGCATAGAGGCTGAAGGAATTCTTTGCAAGGCTGAGTGAAGCACTTGGGCAATGCCAGTGGTCCCAGTGGCCAAGAAGGATGGGTCGGTCAGGATCTGTGGTGATTTTAAGGTCACAATCAACACAGTCCTGAAAGCAGATCATACACTCTGCCCAGGATAGAGAATATCTTTGCAAATTATTCTGGAGGAAATCATATCAGCAACGTGGACTTAGTGGATACCTACAGATGGAGATGAAAGAAGACCCACAAAGGGCTTTATTCTTATAAAAGGCTTATTTTTGGAGTAATATCTGCACCTGCACACTGGCAGAAAGTCATGTACCAGGTGCTGCAAGGCTGCCCAGGCACTCAGTGTTACCTGGATGATATTAATATTTCAGTAATATTTGTAACAGATTTTTGTAACCTCAGTGTTACTGCTAAGTATGAGAAAGAGCATCTTCAAAAAGGGTTGCCTTATGTGGGGACTGAGAGTTATTGTGCCATTCAAGCTTGGAGCTAAAGTGTTAGAGGTGCTACATGCTAGCCATTTAGGCATGGTCAAAATGAAAGCATTGGTTCAAAACTTTGTCTGATGGTCTGGGATAGATCAGTAGATTGAGCAGCTCACTCTACACCGTTCCGGATGCTAAAATGTCAAGAAGATGTCAACAGCAACACCTCTCCATCCCTGGGAATGGCCTGCAATGGTCTGGCAAATGATTTATATGGAATTTGCCAGACCATTCATGGGCAGAAGTAATAATGAGTGCAGCTACAATGTGGCCAGAAGTGTTCCCAATAGTCTCCACTACAGCCTTGCACATTGTTGATGTATTGAGAAGCCTCTCCTCAAGGACTGGTGTTCCAGAACACTTAGCCAGTGACAATGGACTGTAGCTTGTTGCAAAACTGTTTCCGTAATTTCTGAAATCGAATGGAATAAACATTACATCTGTACCGTACCACACAGTTATAAATGGCTTGGCAGGAAGGTTTGTCCAGCGTCTGAAGAATACACTGCAAGCAATGTCAGCAGGACACACTACACTAACACTGAATCAGAATCTCGCCAATTTTCTCCTTACATATTGCAAAGTAGCACACTCCACAACCAACAACTCACCAGCTATGCTGTCCCTGGTTCATCCTTTGCACTCACGCCTGTATCTCCTCAAACCCAATCTCAGAAGGATTATGTAGGACAGACTTCTGAGACAAATTGAGGCATTGAGGCCTCCTCAAACAAGGAGGTTTGATATTTCATTTTCATATCTAGACAAGCAGTCCTGCCGAGGGCCCACAGAGGTGAGCAAGTGTGGGCATATGGAAAGGTTAAGGACAAACCTGAACCACTCTCCTACAAAGTGGAGATTGCGCCTGAGATCATCTGGAGACAACACATCAATCAGCTGAGGAGTGCAGAATCAATTGTTAGAGAAGAAAGATGCCCAGAGCTGTCAGAACCACTTTCAGCAGTCCCAGGGTCGATTCATACAACCACCATGGAGGAGGCCTCAGAACCTGAGATTGTTTCACAACCACAGGACTCTCCTGCCATGCAGAGTGACCTCCTTTGTCAGGAAAGACGTTATTCTACAAGAGTAAGAAATCCTCCATAGCGATTAAATCTTTAGGCCTGAATAGGACAATTTAAAATTTACTATGTCGATGTCGATATAGAAGTTATGTTACATAGTATATAAGTAGAGATGCATTCTATACTGAGTTGGAGCTTATAGCTAGGCAGGGAAGAGTGTTTTGTATTTAATATTTCAGTCATATTTGAGTAATATTGTGTGATTAAGTATTCTTTGTTGTTTACATAATTCATTATGGGTTACATGTAAAAGTGCATGAATGGCATTATGTCATTACGCCACCATGTTATATGTGCTGCTTCATGAAAAATAAAAAACTAAAAGCCCGGGCTCCCATGTTTTTCTTATGATTAATTTCTGGAGTTATAAAACATTACCAAAGCCTCTGATTGTTGTTGAACTAATGTCACCATTAACTCCAGGCACATTTTAGTCGCTGTGCTGAATGGGAATCCAGTTTTCATAAACAGGTGAGGAGAGAAACTCCATTTCTGAGGTGATTTCACATTTGAAAAATCCCACATTTAATTTGCATTCTCACTATTAGTGTTCAACATGGAAAGGTTCCAAATACCAACAGCTTGATAAAAAAAAACACCAAAAAAAAAACCCCACAAGGCGCTGGAGCAACAATAGTGAGAATAAATACTGAAATGAATGCAGCTCGTTTTGGTTCCTAGAAATCTTGAATTTAGCCACAGGCCACTGAAAACGTCAAGTGAGAAAGACTGAAGCTGGCAGATTTGTGTTCAAACCAATTAGAAACACACTGATGTGGGGAAATACAGGGGGAGATACTTATGAACTTTAAAATCTCATTTTGTAACCATGAATCTTATGTCTTAAACTATAACTAAGGTGATTGTTAGCAGTAGCTCATGGTAATAGTCTCAGAGAATCTGAGAAAGCAAGGAATGAGACTATTGGCTGTTGATTGCTCTCATCATCTTCCTTCTCTCTAAGTGCCTGGTGATGAGTGCATTGGCATCTGATACTCCACACCCATTTATCACTCTGGCAACTACAAATGGGTTTAAACTGAGTTATTGAACAGATTAGGAGGATTGCAGTGCACTAGCATCTTGGAAACTATAAACCTGCACTGGTTGGTACTTAGGCATTTGGAAACCATTATGGTAATCAGTAAGCTTGACAACTTGTCCTTTGGCACTGGAAAATGGATTTTATTTCAGGCTGTATCTGATTTAATATAAAATGTATTCATGCTGATGTTCTGCTTCAGGAACTAGGAATCCACTTGTAAAATAGTATAGCCTTTCGTTAATTAAGGAAGTTGCTCCCCAGTATTTTGAGCCAGCTTACTCAAAGCCTCGACTCTTAAACTGCTGTAGAAAACATTCAGAACTACAACAGATTGTATTTCTGTGGAGGAGCACAGCCGTGCAGTTAGTTTAACCATAGGGGGAAGATGAGAACATTGACAGACGTGTCTGGGTTGGAGATCACACTTCATCGGCAGAATGCACCAGGTAGGATAAGCAGAAAGCAATCCTCCAAATATTCATCTAAAAAAAGCAAAGCTATGAAAGGCTGCACATAGGTTTGATCCTTAACAAGAAAATTCACAGACAACCCTCCCCCTCAAAAAAAATCTCGGCATGTTGGAATTCCTGTGCACTTTCTTGTCTTTAATTGTTCCTGTGCAATCTCGACACTTGTAATGTTGTCTCATCTTTTCTCTTGACAGATGCTGACAGCCTGTCCAAATGATTTTCTGTTTATGTTTGACCTGCAGGCAACAGGAACTGCCTGGAGAGGAACATGTGAGTCTCCATGTTCTCAACATCCACACATGAGGCAATGCTGGTCATTTTTAGTTTGCTTATTATTAAGGCTGCAGGCAGAAGGAAGGCAACGACTATCAAAGATGACCATCCACACAAAGAAACATTAAAATTGGCTCTCTCTCAACTCACACTCTTCTGCTTGAAAAGTTGTGACCATGAACTTCTAATATTGCTCCAATCCTCAAAACCCTAATCTTCAGGAACACAAGGGACTGCAGATGTTGTTATCTAAAGCATAATATAAACTGCTGGTGGAACTCAGCAAGTCAGGCACCATCTGTGGATGGAAACAGTCGAAATTTATGTAGGCCTGAAATGTCCACTGCCCATTTCCTCCAGAGATGCTGCCTGACCTGCTGAGTTCCTCCAGCAGTTTGTTTTACATGTCAATTTTCACCTTGTTCCTTTAATCATCCAGAAACCTAGCAATTACAACCTGGTGAAACAGGAAAGAAACATTAAGAGATACTGATGATAATAACACTCTTGTCACTTATTTTTGCCTCTTGCCACTAGCTCACAAGCTTGCCATGCAAGTCTGGAACAGAGGTGGAAGATGCACAGGGCACAAGACATGTCAGTCAGCATATGCAACAGAGAGCTCCGAAGCCAACTTGCTGAATGAGAAAGATGGGGAAGTACATGCACAATGAAATGATTGATGCATCGTGGTACCTCCCAGGAAGACTCACTTCAATATGAAAGGAGTATTCAGTGTCTAGCACCAACTGGCAGCCTGGGTGGAAGTGTGAACTCAGTTCACACACTTTATGGACCAACCATGACAGCTCTCACAGCTATTGTTCGAGTTTCCAATGCGGCACAAACAGCTACCCACAGAAGGAATGTTAATGACCACTTCTGAGGAATTCTGGGGAATGCAGTATTCTGAATAGGCTGCTATAACAACAGGTGTGAGTACCAGGTGTGAACAAAATCTGCTTGCTGGCATGCAATCTCATTTATAGTACTGTGCAAAATTCTTAGGCATGTGTAAAAACATTCTGTAAAGCGAAGATGCTTTTAAAAATAATGAAAAGTTTCTAAATATCAAAAAATATTGCCATAAAGAACAGTAAACAGTAAAAAAACAAAATCAAATCAATATTTAGTGTGACCACCCTTTGTCTTTGAAACTGCATCAGTTCTTTTAAGTATACTGTTGTGCAGTTTGAGAATAAAATTGGCTGGTAGGTTGTTCCAAGGATCTTGGAGAATTTGCGACAGTTCTGAAGACTTTGGCGATCTTCCTTGCTTCTGTCTCTCCAGGTAATCCCAGATAAGCCTCGATGATGTTGAGATCAGGCCTCTGTGGAGACCATATCATCTGAAACCATATAAAAAATCTAGGGAGCCTAATACTTTTGCACAGAACTGTAGGTACCAGACTGTGGCTTCCAAGTTGTAAAGGGGGAGGCAGTATGTCATAGTGGTTGGGCAAGCTGTATTGCATACACCACTCAGATTGTCAAGATGCAATTCTATGGAATATCATCCTCTCACATCTTGTGAGGGGATGTGATCAGAAGATGGGTCTCAGCCTAGGAGTGCTCATGTTCTTGAACCATCTGAAAGACACCTGTCAAAATCAGCTGTGTTGGAACAGCAACCTGGCCTAATATTATGGAGAAGTATGAGGGTACAGGGTGCCACACAATCACAGATGGAATGCACAGGGATGGCTGGTGACCTATGCATAAAGAATTGCATGATTTAATTTATGTCAGTTGTAGAAAGTTTGTTTCTTGATAGTCCTTGAGACATCCAGCATGAAGCATCTATACAGATAGATAGATAGAATGCCAAAGAATTTTGCACAGTACTGTATATATCAATGTGGAGTGCAGAGCAAGTTTGTAAATCTGGCAGGAGCAAAGGATGTTGGGAATGGCGAGGATGGAGCACTCACAACACGCCGGAGGAACTCAGCAGGTCGGGCAGCATCCGTGGAAACGATTAGTCAACGTTTCGGGCTGGAACCCTTCATCAGGACTGAAGAGGGAAGGGGCAGAGGCCCTATAAAGAAGGTGGGGGGAGGGTGGGAAGGAGAAGGCTGGTAGGTTCCAGGTGAAAAACCAGAAAGGGGAAAGATAAAGGGGTGGGGGAGGGGAAGCAGGGAGGGGATAGACAGGAAAGGTGAAGAAGGAATAGGGGAAAACACAATGGGTCGTAGAAGGAGGCAGAACCATGAGGGAGGTGATAGGCAGTTGGAGGAAGGGGCAGAGTGAAACTGGGATAGGGGAAGGAAGGGGGAGGGAATTACTGGAAGTTGGAGAATTCCATGTTCATACCTAGGGGCTGGAGACTACCTAGACGGTATATGAGGTGTTGCTTCTCCAACCTGAGTTTAGCCTCATCATGCCAGTAGAGGAGGCCATGTATGGACATATCCGAATGGGAATGTGAAGCAGAGTTGAAGTAGGACTGGAGCTCTGAGGATGGAGCATTGTAGAAGGGGTATGGGACTGGTGGCAGAGGAGTGCCAAGTGCTGGATGTGCAGACACACCCAGCCCTGAGACACCAGAGGCAAGGACATTTGATTCCAAACAATTGGTTTATTGATCATTAGAGAATGTCTCCCTGGTTCTTCCCGCTCCCTCCTCTCTCCCTTCCCCTTGTCCCAACTGTGATTCCCCTCTCCCTGACCCCTTCCCACTCTCAGTCCACAATAGAGACCCATATCAGAATCAGGTTTATCATCACTCACATATGTCATGAATTTTGTTCTTTTTTGTAGCAGTACAATGCAATACGTAAAATTACCACAGTACTATGCAAAAGTCTTAGGCACCTGAGCTATATATATAGCTAAGACTTGCACAGTACTGTAAAAGCAAGTTTTGAGGTGGTTGGCTAAGGGGAGTTGGTTTTGTAGTGATGCTATTATCGCAGTTGAACAAGATGTTCCCATCAACCTGGGCTGAAAGGAATTAGTCAGGTTAGATCCACTCTTCTTGCCACCTTCACAAAGATTAACTGCTTTCCTTGCAGCATGTGGAAGATTTTATGTTTTTAAAGGGATGCTTTCATTGGTAGTGAGGTTGCTACAAGGAGGTGAGATTGTATAGGATGGGGCTGATTGCAATGAATCGCAATTACCACAGGACTACTCCAGAGTGGTTTCAACACTCATCTTCATCTTCTTAGGCAACATCTTTGTGTGTATGATGATTGACTTTCAGCAATCATTGTGCATGTTGTTAGTGGATAGTCCAGCCAGCACCTTGTGCTTTACTGTGGTATAGGCAGCACTGCGGATTGCTGGAGAAGGCAAGCATTACGACTGTTGGCATTTGCCTACATGTTGCACAGGCACTGGATGTTGAGGGAGTATTCAGTCCCCTCAGGATTGCTTCATGCAGAGCTGCCATGCCCATGCAGACAGAGACTTTTTTTGTCATATCGTGTGAGGCTATCTGGCTTTCTACAGACTGGCAGCCACAATGTCTGACTTATGTGAAGCATCTCAAAAGATATTCAAAATTGTCCAATTAAAGCCAGGAAAAGCCATAGATTTCCACTATCATCTTGGCAGCTGCTGGCAAAAGATCTCTTGCCTCCTTTATTGTTAAAATTAATGCCTCAGCTTTGCCATAAAGACAGATGAGCTGCTATTTCTTGAGCTTCACTGAAAGGGGAGAGAGAGGGGGCAAGAGATCAATGTTAAGTATCAATGCTTCTTGTATGTAATTCATGTATTCCTATTGTTCTCAACTTTGACTACAATGTAAGTTACTAATTCAGTTATACATTTTTACTCTTCAAATGATACAAGGTGTCCATGAAAGAAATTCTCTGCTGTTGATCTGTGAACAGTCAGATAATGTTATCCCACATCAGTTCACCTGCCTTTACTCAATCTACTTGTCATGGCCCATTTTATTCATTTCAACTAGCATCTAACTTAGAATCATTCTAAAGAGTCAATTTTGTAACATCCAGCAAACATGCCCAAATTATAGCCTTTCATTTATAATGACACATGTTTTCCATTGAAGGGACATAGTGGCCGTTTGGTCTCTACTCACTGGAATTTCATGGTTAATCTCATGGAAACATCAGATTCTAAGGAATTAAAACAATGGATGCTGCTTCCCCTGGGTGGAATAGTAGCATTGTTTGATGATTAGCATGATTTGGCCATTTCAGACTGGAGATTGGGCAATCATACAAGCAATGTTGTAAGTCCTTGAAATTCTCTATCTATGAACAATTTCAGACTCAAAATCAGAATCAGATGCATTATCACCGACTTACATAACATGAAATTTGTTGTTTTGCACCAACATGGACATAAAAATTACTATAAATGACAAAAATAAGTAAATAATACGAAAACAGTGAATAGGTTCTTAGGTTCAGAAACCACTTAGAAATTTGTTAGTGGACGGGAAGAAGTTGTTCCTGAAGTTGAGGGTGGGTCTTCAGATTCCTGTACATCATCCCCAATGGTAATAATGAGAAGAGGGCAAATTCTGGAAAGTGAGGATACTTAGGGATGGATGCCATGTTCTTGAAGCATCGCCTCTTGTTGTCAGTTTGTTATAGGAGTCAAACTGCACACACTGGAGGTTGTGGTAGAACAAAGGATCTTCCGGAAAATCTTGGCAATTCTGGATAATGTTTCTCACCCCCTGCATGCCACCTTGGCTGAACAGAGGAGCACTTTCAGTAATTGAATAAGACAAATGTGCTGCTCCAAAGAGCACTATATGAGGTCATTCTTGCCCTTGGCTATTAGGCTCCATAATGAGTCAACCTATCGCCGGGGAAATGACCTTGTAAATCTTTGACTTCTAAATCTTGTACATCTTATTTTTAAGATAACTTTTTTTTGATTTTTCTTACTTCTTTCTAATATGTGTATATCTGTGCACTTGTAATGCTACTGTGACACTGTAATTTCCTTTGGGATCAATAAAGTATCTATCTCCCTTGAAGATGTCCTCGATGGTGGGGAGGGTATCCCTATCATTGAATATATTTAACACTGATAATGATAGAGATTTAGATGCAAATGGAAGCCAGGGTTGTGGGGAATAGATGGGACAGCAAAGCAGATGAGACAGAGGTTCTGCCATGATTTTATTCAAGGAATAATAAGTTTGAGGACACACTTGCTTCTCTGTTTTGTCCTGATCTCTAATTGGTTGAGGTGTTGAAAAGATTTGTAAATGGTATGCTGCTCTATAATGGTTAGAGTTGTCTTTTGATTGGAAAGGACAAGCTGAGCTCAGACTGTTTTCTTGCCACTTTACTCCCCTAATCTCTCAGGAGCAGCTGGGGGAAAAGTGCATGATCCAGGCAAAAATCTCATCACACAGATCAGCTGCAATTCATTGACTCCTCTGACTGAAGTGAAGTGGAACAGCGTTAAATGCTCAGTGGAAGGGCAGTTGGGAAAATGCTCCTGGTAACACTTTCTGACAATGCAGAGTCGTGACTCATTGTGTCTTATAGAATTAGCCAGCAGGCTATTAAGTAAACTTGTGGTGACAAACTCCATGAATTAAGCCTGGAACAATAACAGCCCCACATTTAAAATCTATGGTACAATCGTCATGCTAACTACAAAGCAATGGCATTGAATTGACAAACTGCTGCACTTGATAATACTTCAAATTTATCCTCATCCAGAGTAATTTCAGTCCCTTGCAGCTTTACATTCCTTGATCCTTCTCCAGTTATTTCCACAAATAAGGGGAGACAATTACCCCTCTTCCAGCTTACTCAACTCTTGTTAACCTTTTTTTACATAAAAATCATTAACCAAAAGACCTTCCATTCTTGCCTTTCTATCGTGTCCATGGTCAGAACTCTTTGGAACTCATGTCCTTCTCACCGGCCTTCATGTTTATATATCTTCTGCTATCCCCTTCATCTCCAACATTCACTCCTTTAAATAGAAGCAGCCAGGTTCCTCGTTGAAAGAATGTTGGTGCAATGATTTATAATGAAAGGTATTGGTGCAAGGATGAGTAGGTTGAGAACAAAGTTATATGTTCATCCAAAGGATGATAGGTGCCTGGAATTATGGGCTGGAAGGCTGGTTGAAACAGGAACCCTCATTACATTTACCCAGTACTTAGATGTGCACTTGAAGAGCTGTTATCTCCAGTTTTATGAACCCGGAGATGGATGGTGGGATTAGGTAGAGTATCTCTTTTCTCTTCAGCTGAATAACTCCATTGAATCACAAGTTTTCTATTGTTGCTGACTGTTCATTTGCCTCTTTACTGGAAATGGATACATAGCATGAAGCAGATATCAACCTCTGAAAATGAAGTTATGTCAGAAACTCCTGCTAAAATCTGGCAATATCTGAGATGGAAAGGGTCACTGGTTTGCACTTCCTGGTTCCTCATATCAACTCCACAGTACAAAATAATTCACAATTACGCATACAAATAAAAATATTTGCTTCATGATCAAACGTACAGCATTAGACTATGTGTCATCCATTTACCCTTTAAGCATGATTCACCATTCACTCAGACCACACAAAATCTATATTTTAAATATGGTATCTGTTAGAGTGAGTTTTTTTTGGGTAGATGATTTGTTTACACTTAAATGACTTTGGCCACCAGACTTCTATTTGACAAAGTACTGTAGATTGAGTCCTTTGAGTCCACAACAATGCACTTCCTAAATAATCATAGTCATAGTCATACTTTATTGTTCCCGAGGGAAACTGGTTTTCATTACAGTTGTACCAACCTAGAATAGAGTATAAATATAGCAATATAAAACCATAAATAATTAAATAGTAATATGTAAATTATGCCAAGAAATAAGTCCAGGACCAGCCTATTGGCTCAGGGTGTCTGACCCTCCAAGGGAGGAGTTGTAACATTTGATGGCCACAGGCAGGAATGACTTCCTATGACGCTCAGTGTTGCATCTCGGTGGAATGAGTCTCTGGCTGAATGTACTCCTGTGCCCACCCAGTACATTCTGTAGTGGATGGGAGACATTGTCCAAGATGGCATGCAACTTAGACAGCATCCTCTTTTCAGACACCACCGTCAGAGAGTCCAGTTCCATCCCCACAACATCACTGGCCTTACGAATGAGTTTGTTGATTCTGTTGGTGTCTGCTACCCTCAGTCTGCTGCCCCAGCACACAACAGCAAACATGATAGCACTGGCCACCACAGACTCGTAGAACATCCTCAGCATCGTCCGGCAGATGTTAAAGGACCTCAGTCTACCAGATGCTTCTGGCCTCTTAGTTTGACTAGATGCTGTAGTTTCAAAGAGAGTATTATCTATACATTAAAACTATTAATTGTCTTCTATGTTAGCACATAAAATGCCAAATAAATGTATTGTGGATTGAACTAAAGGCTGTGGATACCAACCCAGACATGTTGGCGTCGGAAGGAAAGGATGAAATCCGAAGGTGTGATGTTTGTATGTAGCTTCAATAGGAAGCATCGCCTAAGCATTGCCTATAACTTTTTAAGTAGCGATTGCCTTTGTGTTTAGCATATAAATATCAAGTCCACGTTGAGCTAGCAGACCTTTCTGTGGAAAGCATCTCCGTCTGTATGATGCCTGCTGTACCTTGTGTCGAATAAAGAAGCTGCTTTGTATCTACCAGTGACTCTGTCTTTCCGGTGATTTCATCCACGCTACAACAGTATCTACTTTAGTTCCATTTCCTTTAACAAAATCCTACCCATTGCAAGCTTCAAATTATCAATTGATACGAGCAGTTTTGGAGAGAGAAAGAAAGAGAGTGAAAAAGGGAAAGAGAAAGCAAGAGAAAGAGAGAGGAAAAGAAAAAAGAAAGGGAGAAAGAGTGAGAGAGAGAGAGAGAGAGATGGAGGAGGGAACTGAGGGAGACAAACTCAGATCTATGACGGAGGTGAAGAGAATTCCAGACGTTTCTCACCTTCCATGTGAAAAAAGCAGTTTCTTTCTAATACCCTGATACCATCTGGAAAGCTTGGCTCTAACTTTAAGGAATCATACACTTTTTCTGCACTCTCTCAACAGAGGAATCATGGTAAAAAGCAAAAATCATGTCTTTTATACTTAAGTAAAAACACGCCTATATAGATTAGCCTCCCTCTCCTTGGCTGAATCTGCACTGCATCCAATCTCCTGGAAGCTGAATTAGTAAGGATGGGCAGGGTTAATGGGAGGTACATTGATATAGTACACATAGCCAACTTGGTAGCATCAAAACAAATGGTACTGGTACTGATGACAAGAATCCACTAATATTTGGTAATGATAATGACATCACATTTGATGTCTAATAATACATGTCTTCTTAGCTAAGAAGGTAGAAATAAAATGGGAACATAAAGCTACAGGTACTGACCTTACTGAGATGTCATCTATACTTATTGTGAGACAGTGGCAGGACAGAGTTCTTCATATACAAAAAGCCAGATCAAATGTTATCATTTTAAGTAAGAGAAAAGAGTGAAAAATCTATTGTTCAATTGCCTTGTAGATTGTCCAGATAAAAGCAATCAAGCTTTTAAAATAGAAGGGAGAAAATGTTTTGCAGAACCAAGGAGTAAGGTGAGAATCATTTCATTATCCCCATTGTTAATTCACCATTAGAGCATGCCAGCTTTTGGAACTGGCAGGGTTTCTGTGGGTAGATGTGAGAGAACAGAAGGGAGTCAATTTGATGAGGGGCACAACATTTTTTTCTTCCCATTTTCTCCCTTTTAATTCAAGGCAATTTCCTAAACCACAATTAGTACATCCAAATGCTCAGTCCTGCAGTCTGTTCCTAACACTAGGTATAAATCAAATGTTACAGAGGGCATAAGGACAGCTGGTGTGGGAAATGGAAATTATTCCTGTGGTACTTATTTTTAAAGAACCCCTGCAGAATAATTATTATGAAATTGCCAATGAATCCTGCATATTTATATACAGCAGCTGATGAAAAGTTCTTAAAAATGAGTCCATTATCGACTTATCGCCCTGAAGATTTAGAAGAGGGTAGTTGGGCATGGTGGTCAGAACATGGGAACACATCTTAGGCCCTGTATGGGAAAGAGATTCATTAATAATTCAGGAAAGGGCATAGCAGATGAAAACTACATCAGAAACAGGTAAGGTGAACACTGACAAGCAGCCACACAGCTGCACACTCTACATATATAAACAACGAGAATTGGTTACTTCAGATCAGAAAGTGAGAGTGAGACTCATAAGTAAAAATAGTTTATTTGAAGTGCCATCCTTTAAAGAAAATACATGCAGATTGGGACTGGAGAAGATATCCCTGAGCTTCGGAAGCTCACTGACCTGTGGCTGCTGTATAGAGAAGTGGTCCCAATGCCAGAGAAGCTCAGTTGTGAATATTTTTCACCGTCCTAAGCCAGGGTTTCCGCTTTCTGTACTCCTGAACTTGTGATATTTTGCACATTAAAATTAATGAGTTGGAAATTGCAGGCTGGAGAAGGCAGGTCCATGACTAAGGTCTCCAGCTGACTAAATCAAATGCTATTACTGGTTGAGTTTTCTTCTGTAGGGACGGTTGACACACACAGAGCAGCCTTCTGGATCCATCCACTACTAACAAGGCAGGAACTCAGTAAAACTTACACAGAGCTAAACTCTGCACTTTAACTGAAACCACTTCTTCAAAAGAAACTAACTCTGAATCACTTTCCCTATACTTTGTCCTTATCATTTCATATTCATCCCTTTAAAATACTCATCCACAGAATAAGCAATCTAGCACAGTTAAGAGTTTATAATCTGACATAACAGTAAGTTTTCAGAGCGTGCTTTTGCCTTTAGTCAGCACTTACGTGGGCGGAAAATAAATGACGGATCAGACTCTGTTACTCTGTATACTGCATTGCTTTCCTAACACCATCACTAAATCTTTCACCTCCATACACATGCTTCTATCACCAGTGGAAGGAACCTCAGCACTGTGTTTGATTAGCATTTTAATAAATACTGTTCATTTCAGAGTTCACAATACAAAGAGATGTCGTCGGTGATGCAGATTCCAGGCCGAGTGCAAAGTAGAACATGGAGAGATGCTGCTGGGATTCAAATCCCATTCTTCATCTTTCTTAAAGACGAATTTTCAACAGCATACACCGAACGTTCAGAGAAGGCACAACCTGTCACTAACTTCTTCAAACAGAAGTGAGGAATGGTCTGAAAACCTGGGAAAGGGAAGATTCAGGGAACATGCATTGTTTTGCAAATTGTGGAACAGCGAATGTATGATTGAAAAGTCAGCATTAAAACTGGATGACTAAATCTGAGAATTGCAATTTGAGAGCCAATGTTTTCTTTAATGAAGTTGCTAAAGTAGATATTAATTTTCTTTAAGGAACTGCACTTCGAATAAATTGTTTTTCCCTTGTATTCCTTTATCACATAGAAGGAGAATGTTTGGCCCATTAAGACTATGGTTGTCCATGGAACAATCATATTCTGTCACTAATTTATCCATTATGTATTTTCCCCACATTCCCATCAACTCTTCCAAAATCCTACCACTGACCTATATACTAATGGCAATATACGATGGCCAATTAGCCTCTCAACCCACACATCTCTGGGCTGTGGGAAGAAACTGGAGCATCTGGCAGAAACTCATATAAATTTCAGAGTGTGCACCAATAGCTGGGATTAAACAACGGTCACTCTGGACCTGAAGTAGCAACTGTACTAGCGGCATCACTATTGTTCCTAACCAATGCTCGGAAACGTTGGTTCATGATGGAGTTCAACCCAGAAAAGTGTGAAGTGATTCATTTTGAAAGGTTGAATTTAAAGGCAAAATACAGGGTTAACGGCAGGATTCTTGACAGTGTGGAGGAACAGAGGTAATTTGGGTGTCCATGTCCATAGATCCCTCACAGTTGCCGCACAAGTTGATAGATAGGGTGGTTAAGAAGGTATATGGTGTGTTGGCCTTCATTAGTTGGGGCACTGAGTTCAAGAGCCATGAGGTAATGTTGCAACTCTATAAAACACTGGTTGGACCACACTTGGAATATTGTGTTCATTTCTGGTGGCCTCATTAAAAGAAGGATGTGGAAGCTTTAGAGAGGGTGCAAAAGAGATTTACCAGGATGTTGCCTGGACTTGAGGGCTTGTCTTATGAAGACAGGTAGAGCAAGCTCAGACTTTACTCTTTGAAGTGAAGGAGGATGAGAGGTGACTTGACAGAGGTGTAGAAGATGATAAAATGCATAGATCAAATGGGTAGCACGATCCACATCGATTCACTCCATGATTTTTCCCAGGGCAGAAATGGTTAACATGAGGGCTCATAATTTTAAGGTGATTGGAGGTAAGTATAGGGGGATGTCAGAGAGCGGTGGGTGTGTGGAATGCCCTGCCAGGGATAAGTGGTAGATGCAAATATATGAGGAGCATTTAAGAATCTCTTTGATAGGCACATGGATGATAGAAAAATGGAGGACTACAGTACTGTACAAAGTCTTAAGCACATATATATAGCTAGAGTGTCTAAGAATTTTGCACAGTACTGCAGCAATTTTATGTATTGCACAGTTCTGCTGCAACAAAAAAAATAAACAAATTTCATGACATAGGTGAATGATGATAAACCTGATTCTGATATGGGCCTCTATTGTGGAATGAGAGTGGGAGGGAGGCAGGGAGAGGAGAATCACGTTTGGGAAAAGGGGAAGGGAGAGGAGAGGGAGCAAGAAGCACCAAACAGACATTCTGTATTGATCAATAAACTAATTGTTTGGAATCAAATGACCTTGCTTGGTGTCTCAGGACTTGGTGTGTCTGCACCTGTGCCAACCTCACCCCTGGCATTCTCTCTCAGCCTCCTGCCTCACACCCCTCCTGCAGTGCTCCACCCTCCCCATTCCCAACATCCTTTGCTCTCACCAGATTTGCAAACTCACTGTCCACTCTGTAAGCAGGAGGGAAGGATTAGATTGATCTTCAGTAGGATATAAGGTCGGAACAACATTGTGGGTCAAAGGGCTTGTATTATGCTGTAATATTCTGTTTCTACAGTGTGTGTTTTACTGCACTTGTTCAAATCCACTGAATCAAGTCAAACGGTTAAGATTCAGAATTTATTTATTTATCACATACTGCATATATTGAAACCTACAGTCAAATGCATCATCTGTGTTAACGACCAACACAACATAAGGATGTGCTGGGGGAACTGCAAGTGTCACCACACATTCTGGTGCCAATATAACATGCCCACAAAGCTCACAGAACACACAGTACACAACAAAATAACAACAGCAGAAGCAAGCCCCTTTCTTCCCTTTCACCCACCCACACTCAAACTGGAGAAAATACCTTCATTGCAAGCAGTAATAGTCAAGTCAAGTCAAGTCACTTTTTATTGTCATTTCAACCATAACTGCTAGTACAGAACATAGTAAAAATGAGACAACCTTTTCCAGGACCATGGTGCTACATGAAACGATACAAAAACTACACTGAACTACATAAAACAACACAAAAACTACACTAGACTACAGACCTACCCAGGACTGCATAAAGTGCACAAAACAGTGCAGGCACGACAACCTACTATATAGGTTGGTGTCAAGCCAGGCTCTGGGTATTGACCGTCTGATGGCTTGGGGGAAGAAACTGTTACATAGTCTGGTCGTGAGAGCCTGAATGCTTTGGTGCCTTTTTCCAGATGGCAGGAGGGAGAAGAGTTTATATGAGGGGTGTGTGGGGTCCTTCATAATGCTGTTTGCTTTACGGATGCAGCATGTAGTGTAAATGTCTGTGATGGCAGAAGGAGAGACCCTGATGATCTTCTCAGCTGACCTCACTATCCGCTACAGGGTCTTGCGATCTGAGATGGTACAATTTCCGAACCAGGCCATGATGCAGCTGCTCAGGATGCTCTCAATACAACCTCTGTGGAACGTGGTGAGGATGGGTGGGGTGGGAGATGGACTTTTCTCAGCCTTCGCAGAAAGTAGAGACACTGCTGGGCTTTCTTTGCTATGGAGCTGGTGTTGAGGGACCGGGTGAGATTCTCCGCCAGGTGAACACCAAGAGATTTGGTGCTCTTAATGATCTCTACGGAGGAGTCGTCGATGATCAGTGGAGAGTGGTCGCTCCATGTCCTCCTGAAGTCAACAACCATCTCTTTTGTTTTGTTCACATTCAGAGACAGGTTGTTGACTCTGCACCAGTCCGTTAGCCGCTGCACCTCCTCTCTGTATGCTGACTCATTGTTCTTGCTGATGAGACCCACCACGGTCGTGTCATCGGCGAATTTGGTGACGTGGTTTGGGCTGTGTGTTGCAGCAGTCGTGGGTCAGCAGAGTGAACAGCAGTGGACTGAGCACACAGCCCCGGGGGGCCCCCGTGCTCAGTGTGATGGTGTTGGAGATGCTGCTACCAATCCGGACTGACTGAGGTCTCCCAGTCAGGAAGTCTAGGATCCAGTTGCAGAGGGAGGGGTTCAGGCCCAGTAGGCTCAGCTTTCCAATCAGTTTCTGAGGAATGATTGTGTTGAATGCTGAACTGAAATCTATGAATGTACTTCCATAACCAAAGGTACTCTAACAGCAACTATGTCTCCAGCCTCCAATTCATTCCAAAGATGCCCAACGTTGCTAGTTCTGACAAGGATCAAGGATCAAATTTATGACATGTATTAGGAATTTGTTGTGGTGTGTTGCTGACCAATGACCAATTCACCTACTAACTGGTATACCTTTGGAATGTGGGAGGAAACCCATGCATTCATGGGGAGCTTGTACAAACTCCTTACATACGGCGGTGAAATTGAACTCCAAACTCCAATGTCCTGAGCTGTGACAGCGTTGTGCAAACTGCTGCACTACCATGGCTGTTGATAGGGTGGAGTTTGCACGTTCTCTTCCTGACCGCTTGTGTTTCCTCCAGGTGCTACGGTTTGCTCCTGAATCCCAAAGGCATGCCTGTTGGTTAACTTGCCATTGTAAATTACTCCCTGTATGGGTAAGTAGCAAGAGGAACCAAAGGAAAGTTATGGGACACATGTCTGAGGGAGAATGGTTTTCCAGGACAAGGTAATAAGGAGAAGGAAATGCATCTTGCTTTCAACAGAGCTAGCTGAGAATCAATGGGCTGAATGGCTTCTTCCTTTGTGGTTACGTGTTTAGTATTAGATTGTTATTATTGACACATACAGTATATCAAGATAGTGAAGAGCTTCTCTTCCACATTGTTCATGCAGATCAAGTCATTACACAGTGCACTGAGGTAAAGTAAGGTAAAATAATAACAATTTTGAATAAAGTGTAAAGACTACAGATAAATATATGTGAGATTTAAGGTAACTGGTAACATTTTTCATGCTGTGAATAGTCACAACCTGGAGTTCTGAAGAATGGTAGGTTTTCAATTGGATTTGGATTGATACTGGAGAGAACAATGTGGGGCCAAAAGAATGGACCTGACCATTGTTTGGGCAGGCAGCCAGCAATGAGCAATGGTTTGATGGGTGAGATGTTTTTTTTTCGTATTCAGATGAAATCATGACTTCAAGTAGCAGCTTGAATTAGTATCAACAACACTAAATGTCAGGTATTACAGCCAGAAGATGATGGTCTTCAACAGTGTGTTTGAGATAACTAATTTAGCAAGTTGCAAGTTGCCTTTCGGCCGTGCCCGAGAAAAAGAGAGCAGAGGGCAGGTTATTTCAAGCATTTCTTGATTGTTCTCCATTACACAGTTACTTTATCAGGAGCCTGAAAGAGTGCTACATAAGAGTGAAACAAAACTTTTAATTGGGAAGGGAAATAATTTTGATTACATAAGTGGTTACACGTTGACATAGAAAATATGCATTGATTAAAGAACAACTTCAAAAGTGTAAAGGGGTTAATTTTATTTTTATAGACCATCACAATGTGGAAAAGGATTAAGTTAGGCGTTCATCTCATGACAATTCATTGTTAGGAACAGTCTGATGGGCTTTGGAAGGGCAGTGAATTTACAGAAAATATATTTGGATCTGTTCATAGATTCTCTGTCTGCTTTTGCCTACCTTATAGTGTTTTAGCACAGCTTTTAATATTTTCTTCTGTGCAGATGTCACTGGCTTCCTCTGTGAATTTCACTCAGATAATTATATTTGGAATCTTCATCCACATAACTGCCAACTGGCAGTCAATATCAATTATCACCAAGTGGAATAGACACTGCCACAGTATTGTTTGGCTCCTACAGTAAATTGAAACTATTCCCCCTATGAAGATGAATGGGCCACTGTGTTGTACTGTAAGCTAAAAAAGACATCCTGTGCTGGAACAACTTAACACTTCATAAGAGGCTACCAGTCAAAAAAATTCCAGGCATTTGTAATTAAAGTTATAATGTAACACTAGGAATATCCATTGCAATTTTAAAGATTTTTAGCAGAATTCAGCTGCAAGAGAGTTAAAGGAATGAACAAATTTTAATTAATAAAATAATCAGACAGAAGGTCTGGCAGAAATCACTCAGTGAACTAACATTATACAATTATTCAAGAAATAGTAATATGCCTGTGAAATAGTGAGGCTTACTTAGTGGTAAGGCAGATACCTGGGATTTCCTTTCAAAAAGGGATGTTATGTTTCCCAAATCCTATCCGGTTTTTGAACATTAGTCTGAATTTTGCGCATGGTGGTAGAGGAAAAATGCTCCCTCTTCACCTCACTGATAGCTGCCTGATTTTTGAAAGAAGGCTGACACACATGGAGATCTCTTTGATGTCTGTGAGTAGAACACGGAACAAGTGACCTGGAACTTACCCGTTCCTGCAAAGTTGCCGTAAGGGGGTGCAGCAGAAGAAATGCTTTGATAATTTGCCACTTACTTCAATATTCAACAGTGTTTGTGGTCCAAGCACATACTTAAATGCCTTCAGGTGATGATATTGGGTAATTAGTGGGTGAGTGATTACCTTCGTTGTGTTGAGCTCAGTGCCAAGTCAAGGCATGATCTATTCCAGCCCAACCAAAGTGGGCTCTGGATATCATTCAGAGCAACTACCAGATTTCCTTCGTTCCTTGAGTATGTAGAAATGGTAAATGGTGACTGATTAACTCTGCAAAGACTGTGAACACTGATGATTTTGTGGTACTATCACTGTCCACATTACCAATAAAAATGCCCTCCAATGCCTAGATTGCATTCTTGTACTTAATCCTAAATATTAATTTGTGTAAAATATTTTGGAACTTTTTTTCGGTCACACCTCACCAGCCCCGAGGTGATAACATCCACACCAACGGATTAATGATTGCAATATATTGAATGTTCTATGCTCTACCATAAGCACTTGGATTATGATAAAGCTACAGTAATCATCATGGTAAATGGTCTTTACGGCCCAACTTATCCATGTCAAACAAGTAACCCACCAGGCTTTTACCATTAACATTTCAAAACCTTTCCTCTCCAAGATAACTAAACTCCATGCCTATTTACTGTGCAAATTTAATCCAGATCAACAGGTCATTTTGATATCAAGAAATGCTTGATTTCCAACATCTTTACACATTTTTAGAAATCAGTCCCTGATTATATTGTATTTGACATAACAATTATCCTGTGCGCAAATCTACTTTAATGCACTTGTATTTTTCTGGCTCACAGATTTCCCTTTCACTTTGAGAAATACCAACCTCCTCAGCTAGATGACAATATAAGGATTTCTCAAAGTGGAAGCTTATGACCCACATTTGCCAAAACCACCTGACACCCTACAGTAGAAACACAAGGTGAATATCTTCCGTGGTGGGAAACACCATTAAGAATGAACATGAGAACAAAAGAGCGAGACTAACTTTGAATCTAATGAATATTAATCAATAAATATGTGGAGCATTTTGCCAATCGTTACAGAATAGGATAGCAGATCATAATTGGAATTGGAACTCTGACATCTGCCTTGATCTAATCCTGTAATTGAGAGGTTCTGGGTCAAAGGACTGAAGCCTATACAACCTCGGTACATTTTGAGGCAGAGGATTACATAAAAATTAGTTTGCTCACACTGTGCCTTTTAATCTGTGTTTAGATCTAGTGCAGCTCAAGCACTCTGCCCACCACAAGGACGAAGTCCGAGGATTTTTCATGAAATGTATAGGAGCCAGAAACCAATTTTCCAATCTGTTGCATCTGCAGAAGGAATGTTCCCCAAAGACAATGGAAAAGCTCAGCCTACTGAAAGATTAATGAAAAATATTAGCCCATGCTGCTGCATTATTTCACTCATTGGAGGTCATTAGTGCTTTAGCTCCTCCACCATTTGACCAGTAAGGAGAGGGCTTCAGTGCAAGTGAGAGTGAGATGGTCAATTTATTTTGGGATGTCAAAATAATCACTATCGTTCAGTATATAAACACTCCAAAATCCCTTAAAAGTTCACATAGAATTTTCAGGTACTTACTTCTCTGAAAATCACCACTAACTTTCAAATTATTCATGAATGAAATCTGCAGTCACGGTATTCCTCCATGAATAGGCACGTGTTTGTTAAACATGCTAGACAACATCCCAGGTGTTTTTTTTAATATAAGTGAAAACTAGATTGAAATTGCCTGGTCTTCTGTGACTCATTTCAATTATACAGATTCGTTTTAGCATACATGTGCAAGACGTACTGAATTAAACATTCTTTCCCTGGGCTATATAATGACGAGCATAATTTAGATGTAACTGTTATATTTTTATACTAAATCTTTGTGTTCTCAACGAGAAATGAGGCTGATTGGTAATTATGGCAAGGTTACCAATACTTTTCAGATTCTTGTCTGCACACCATTAAAAGGTTAATTACATAATTTTAAATACTGTGATCAGACGCCTTTAATTTGTGAATACTGCAACAGATAAAGTAGGATATTGCATATTTTCAGGAGAACATCCTAAAAAAACTGGCAGTCAGCTGATCATTTTAGAGAAGGCAATCAGGAGAAGAGGAACAACATTTTTCCCAATGGGACCAAACTCTTCCCCCGCACTGCACATTTTTCTATAATTCATCTTCGCTGTTTCTATATATATTTGGCCCGATTGTCAGTGTGTAGAGCCTCGGACAATTTCAATTGAGACAAAGTATTGCAAATGAATACAGTATATTGCCAACAACATTTTAACGAAATATCAACCTTCAGCAAAACTAAGTCTAGGTTTGAACCTGCTTACTTGCCCCAAATCACATTGTCCATAAATCCATTCCATTCCATGTCACACTGATGAGTGTTAAATTTGGGGCAGGCACCTTTGGTAGTTAGGTATGGCAAGTCGTAAAATTGTTATTGTGGTAAAATTATATGTCAATTGATAACAAATGACATTGAATATAGAAACTGAGGTGAAAGGGTATTAAATCATACGAACAAAATTGGGCATTATTTGGGTCCATCATTAGGGGATAAAATTGAGACAATGGAAAAGTGTAGAGAATGTGAACAGTCTGTAGAGAAATATAGATAGATCAGTTAACTGACTGGGCAAGGGTTTGGCAGATGGAGTATAATGTTGGTAAATGTGAGATCATCCACTTTGGAAAGAAAAATAGAAGTCCAGATTATTATTTAAATGGTGAAAAGCTGCAGTTGTGCTGAGGGAATTATGAGTGTTTGTGCATGAATCGCAAAAAAAGTTGGTTGGCAGGTACAACAAATGATCAAGAAGGCAAATGGAATGCTTGCCTTCATTGCTAAAGGGAGTAAGTTTAGGAGCAGGCTGTTTATGTATGCAGTTCTGGTCTCCTTACTTGAGAAAAGATACACTGGATCTGTCCTGACTCTAGCACATAAGTGCTATTACAAACAAAGCGCTAAGAAGTTTGTGAAGATTTTGCATATCATCTAATACTTTGACAAACTTCTACAGATGCGCAGTGCAGAGTGTGCTGACTGGTTGTATCACTGCCTGGTTTGGAAACACCAATGGCCTTGAACTGAAAAACCTATAAAGAGTAGTGGATACAGCTCAATCCATCACAGGTAAACCCCTCCTCACCATTGAGCACATCTACAAGTGGTACTGTCGCAGGAAAGCAGCATCTATCATCAAAGACCTCACTATTCTGGCCATGCTCTCCTCTCGCTGTTGCCATCAGGATGGAGGTACAGGAGCTTTAGGTCCCCTATCGCTAGGTTCAGGAACAGTCATTACCCCTCAACGATCAGCGTCTTGAACAAGAATGGATCCCTTCACTTACCTCAACCCTGAACTGAGTTCACAACCTATGGAATCATTTTCAAGGACTCTACAACTCACATTGTCAATATTTATTACTTATTTATTGATTATTATTATGTTTCTTTTTCTTTCTTGCATTTGCATAATCTGTTGTCTTTTGCACATTGATTGCTTGTCTATCTTTGTTGTGTGCAGTTCTTTATTAATTCTAATGTGCTTCTTTGAACTTTGGCTTTGGAGGCAGTGTAGAAGATGTTTATTGATTGATTCTGGATACGAGGGGGTTAGCCTATGAGAGGAGATTCAATTACCTGGGACTATACTCGTTAGAATGAGAAGAGTGAGAGGGAATAGTACAGAAACATTTAACATTTTGAAAGGAATAAATTAAATAGAGGCAGGAAAATTGGTAACTGAGACTAGAACAAGGGGACATAACCTCAAGATTTGGGGGAGTTGATTTAGGACGGAAATGAGGAGACCTGGCTTTTCATAGAGATCAAGTGTATCTGTGGAATTCTCTGCCCAGGAAAGAAGTAGAGGTTACGTCATTCAATAGAAGACACAGTTAATGAAGATGGCAAGATGGGGGCATGCTCGGGTGCAGCAACCACTCTGGGTCCAATCAAAGGTGTATTTATTCACCCTGTATGTTTTTTTTATGATTGCACGTCACTGTTGGATCACAAGAACCTCAAGTACTGCAGGACCATCCTATCAGTGAGTTGCTCGATAGTGACGGACCTGGACTTATTACGTACCATTATTGTGTCGTTGCCTGGACTTGTTGCATACCGTTGTGCCGAGAAGGTGCACGATCCAAGAAAAGCAGCGAGTGATTGTCTTGGATATTTTTATTGGGATTGCAAGACACTGTTGGACATTGGTAACATAGACTATTGGTTCATTGACAAGACCGATGGCAGGGGAGTAGCGTTGCCTCAGTTGTGGCTAGGCCTCAGCCTGGTGTCGTCTCAGATGCAGCAGACTGTTGCAGCTGCACAAAAGAGACAGTAGGAACCTCTGCTGGGCATGCCGGAACCCATGCTAGGTTGGGGGCTGGCCTTGCCCTTTGGTGTGGACCTCCAGTGTTCGCTTGGTGCTGCCCTCTGGTGTTCGTTCTGTGGAAGAACAAGCTGGACCAGGACAATCGACAGTCGTGTTACTCAGGGACTTAGGCTATATTTTTTTTTCTTTGTGACTATTTTTTCTGAAATTAAAACCATATGTGGTATATATGCTCTGTGTCATGTGCAGCGTGCTGTGTGCCGTTGGTGCTACCTTGGCCCCGAAGGAATGCTGTTTCATTTGACTATTTTCATATACTGTATAGTTGAATGATAATTAAACTTGAACTTGACCTTGAGTTAGAGAGATATTTGCATAGCAGGAGAATTAAGGGCTAAGGGGAAAAGGCAGGTAGACAGATCTTATTGAATGGCAGAGCAGTCTCAGTAGTCCAGATAGTCTTCTCCTGCTCCGATTTCTTATGTTCTTAAGATACTGCAAAGATTTAACATGATGAATTTAAGACTTTAAAATAGTGACTTGCTTGCATTAAAATGGGAGATGAAGGAGTGCACTGATGGATTGGTTTAAAATCACACAGGGCTGAAACAAAGTTGGTGGAAAGGATGCTTTCAAGATTGAGCAATTTGCAACAAGAGCTGTAAAATCAAACAAGAAGCTCAGAGCAGAGAGCAGCAGAGATGTCTTTGTACTGGGAATTAGGAAGCTGAGAAATACTTCACTGGCAGCAGGAACTATTGCAGCGAGAATGTCAATTTTAAGTATTAAAATAAATCAGAAGGGTGAGTGTTCGGCAATCAGCAAGGAATAGAAATCAATACTGAATGGATATAATTCAGAAGATATGTAGCTTGGGTGTTTGATTGTTAGGTTCAGTTGTTCTCCAATCTTGGCAATTTACAATAAGGAGACATCATCTCTCTGTTAATTGTGAGGGACATCTTCCACACCACAAGGGCCAAGTATTTGAAGGACACAGCACACTGATGATGTCTCCTCCTATGGTGATGAAACTTTTGCAAGTTAATTGCCAAGATCGGAGAACAACTCAGTCCAACCACTGAATGGATAATTTATACATTTATTTTTTTTAAGCTGAATTGTTTGATTCCATCTCCAATGCAATTCTCAACTGCATTATTTTAACAAAGACAGTATCTTTGGATTCATATGTGATACCCTGGAGAAAACATGTCAAATGCTCTACTTTAAGGAGGAAAAGAATACAATACAGACCAAGCATGAGAATTGAAGCTTGGATAGGGAACAGACAGAGGACCTGAAGGAATTCTGAAGGAGGGGAACAAGATGACAAGGTGGAGGAAATTAAGTAGTAAATGCCAAAAGTGACTCATAGAGCTAAGAGTTGTAAACACATACACAGGCCCTTTGGCCCATCACATCTATGCTGACCATGAAGTGTCCATCCATATTGTTTCCATTTACTAACATTTGATCCTTTACCTTCTCTGACTTTGAGTGTTCATTACTCCTTATTTTGAACCAATGGCCTCTGGTTACTGACATCTCCCTTATTATTAGCAGTTCACTGCTGTCCGCTCTATCTCTCCCCCTTAAGAAATCAGTAATTTAATAACATGCCAGAGTGATTCTGAGGTTAAAGGAGTAATGGTGGGCTGGGAATGTTTAGATATATCAGGAAGTAGGTTGACAGTGAAATGACAGAAGAAGTGCAAGAATTTCAAAATTGACCAGCTGGACCATAAAGGGTTTCATTAGGCATTGAGGAATTGTGGGTATGGTATAAGTGAGATAAGACATTAAGACGATAAGATATAGGAGCAGAATTATGTTATTTGGCCCATCGAGTCTGCTCCACCATTTCATCATGGCTGATCCATTTCCCTCTCAGCCCCGGTCTCCTGCAGTGATTGTGGGACGTGAACTGTTAATGTGCCGTGAGTGATAGGGGGTTCGGAGCATATTAGGTTGAGGATGAAGCCCGAAGCTTTGGCACAAGAAGAAATGGCAGAAGGATTATGAATGTTAATAATGCAGTTTTAGTAACAGGGCAGATGTTGGGGAGGAAACTCTGCGGAGTTGATTTTGGCCCTTGGCAAGTGACATAATACAAGCAACATAAAAAACAAAAGACATCTGCACAATCTAAAAATAGTTTCTCCGGTTAAATTTGCAAGACAAAGAGATTTTCCAGTTTGCTGATGCAGTGTAATATGTCTTAACCTGTCGTGCAAGTTATTTCAGAATTGCATACCATCTCTTTTTTATGGGGTCATAACTTAATTCAGAACAAGGGATTCAGCACTGCATATGGAACACCTCAATATTTGGGACACCAGAGTGGTTGCATCATGAAGCACTTTTAAGGAAGGAAGGTATGTGCTCAGCAGGATTGAAACGTTGTTCAAAAGGCTACAGGCATTCCACAGCATGTTAATTATTGGCATTCCCACACAAGCTCAACTTATACCATAATTTACAAAAAGTTTGGACTGCCAATAACATGGCAAGGAACATCTTTTATGTCAATGTAGGTGACTATGCTAAACTTGTGCAATGGGGCTGGTTTCCACTGTGGGGCTAAGACCTTGCTCTGGCAAAGCCTAGTTGTAGCTGATGTACAATGGCTAGCAAGATGAAATGAATTCATGCACAGTCATTTTCAATGTCTCAGTCCTAAGGAAACACATCACATGAGGATGATCAGGGATTGGAGTGGCCATCAAGGCAATTCCCTTTCATCATGGAAAAGGGAACATAGAAATGTTGCAGGAGGGAGAGGAGAAAATCAAAATGATTGGATTATCAGAGAAAGAATCATAAGAAAGAAAAAGCAACAGCAAATAACAGAGGCATTTAAAGCTCAATATTAATAATAAAAAAACCAATTTAATCAATGAAGGTATATTGGCAGTACATTTAAAATTATTTGTTCTTCTAAGGATAATTGTAGTGCTTATAAACCCTAACTTTTTACACAGATTTTAATATAAAGACATGAAACAAATGCCTAGGTTGAATTTAAGGTGCTTTATTGTTGACAACAGTAATAGAGCACCGTAAATTGTTCAATTTGTAGTGATTCTCCACATCTTTTCTTTACAATAAGCTGAGGTCCAATTTATTCATTAATAACATTCAGCACAGTTTTTTTAATCAACAAATTACAGCACAATATGTCAAAGGGAAATTACTAATGGTCAAAGTTGAGTAATCTCAACGTATTTATGCAACATACTTCAGACTTGCCTGATCATATTATTATGGAATCTTTCTCCAAATAATTTCCAAATTCACATTTTCCTTCTGCATTTTTGCCTTATGTTGACTGCCAGGATCACTCCCAGGTGTTATTATTTTATTGACTTGGATCTTTTGAAATCCTAACCAGGAAATTACACCAAATGCTACTGCTATGTCCACTATGGCTCAGGAAATGACACTAACAGAATGCAATGTCACAGTCAAATTCTTGAAAGCTGACTGCTCCATGACAATCAATGCAATGGTGGAATCCTGAAATAATTTAACTCTTTAATAGCACTGATACAGAATCTATTTAATTTGCAAAATGAACATCCCTGTGAGAAAGTATGTTTAGCTGATTAAAATCACACAAAACTCTCATTGCATTTGCAGAATTGAAAATCCACGTAAGAAATTTATAAACTCCAATTTCAGTTGCTGTGTAAATGCACACAGATACCCATTAAATTTGAATGGAGCTTTTAGATTAGCCTAATTGAGTCATAGATCTGAATATAGAATTGAAATGATTATCTAAGCTATAGGAAACATTGACATAAATAAGTTTAAAAGACTGCTTCAGGATATCAGAAGCTTATGACTTAACATTGATATCTTCCTTTATTAAATCAATAATCACATCTGTTTAGCATTCAATTGGTGTAAATGGAGAAAGGAATGTTTTTGTGAGTTGACTTCTGTTCATGCAAGATGATGGATATGAATGCATAACACTCTTCTTATTGGTTTCAAGATCAAGCGTTCTGAGCAGTCCAAATGCAGCCTGGTCCTAAGGCAGAATAAAACTGTTTCTAATTTACCTGACCAATGTACCATTGTTCTAACCTCTGGAGCATACTCTTTACTGCCATAACTCTTCATGCTTTTCATATGAGACATTTAATGGGATCTCTAAGTGTGCTTGATAATTTAATTGTATCAGCCTTTGCTCAGTGGTTATGCTCTTTCCCTCAGTCAAAGAAGTTGGGCTCGAGCCCTTTTCCAGAGCATTCAGCATAAATCTAGACTGACACTTCCAGAATTGCAGGCTCTAAGGAGATATTAAACAACTCCCTTGGATAATGTAAAATAGCTCATGCTTATTCAAAATGCAAGGAATTCTATTAGTCTATGGAATAACATTTTGTCCTTGTTTGTCTGCTAAGGGAGATTATTCAACAACACTATGATGCAAGGTACTGTATCTCTAGCAGTTCTTGTGATGAAAGCTAACAAAGATCTGCAGATGCTGGAAACCCGAAACAGAAAGGGAATTGGTGGGAAAACTCAGCAGGTTAGGCAGCATTTGTGGACAGAGAAACAGAGATTGAAGACACTTTATCAGGTGCTTCATGGTTCATCTAATAATATCTCCTGCTCTGAGCTTTTGAGCTTCTTTTAAGTGAGATGGTTCTCCTGTCCAGTATGTCATTGCCAGTAATAATGTGGCTACTACTCTTCATTCCAAACTCCTCTTGCTATTCAGCGCCAGTTATTGAGAGAGTTTAACTTCAGCTAAGTTGTATCAGAAATCGTGCCGTATTGCTTCAGATTGATATGTATCTTTATTACTCTTGCTCAGATTTATGAAAAAGTAAGAAGCTCATGGAAAAAATGTTTGCTTTTCCAGTTGGTTAATACTCTGAGTTAATTGACAGTTCTCAAATACTGACATTTTCTCAAACTATGGCATTTAGAAAACAAACTTGTAGTACTCACAGGACATGTCTACATCCAACATATTCTAATGTTGTTTACTGAGAGATGAAAAGGCTGTTAATGTGTGAACAAAAATCTTTAATACTGATGTACATGAGAATTATGTTCAAATATGCTTGATCCATAGTGGAGGGTTGAAAAAAGAAATTAGATGTAATAGGACTTGCTAAAATAAATTGGTTCAACCCAAAAAATTTACAAAATTGAAACCATATATGTAAAGTATGTTTAACTATTGGGTTATCCATTTGTTTATACAATTCTTTTATGTCCTTTGAACAATTATCAAATAAATATAATCTGCCCAGATCTCACTTTTTCAGATATTTACAGGTTAGAATTTTTTTAAAATACTGTTTCTTCTAATTTTCCAAATTTATATTCAATGGATATTTTGGAAAAATTTTTAGATTTAAATCCTTTTCAGAAAGGTGTTATAGCAATTATTTATAATACAAATATGAATGTATGCCCTGATGTATCTAATAAAATTAAGGCTGATTGGGAAAGAGAACTTAAGATCATTGTACCGATTGAAAAATGGGGAAAAAAATTTTCAATTAGTTAATTCATCTTCTATATGTGCTAAACATGTGTTGATACAGTTTAAAGTAGTGCACAGGGCTCATATGTCCAAAGATAAATTATCTCGTTATTACTCTTATATTAATCCAATATGAGATAAATGTCATTCCGAGATAGCTTCTTTAACTCATATGTTTTGGTCATGTCCTTTGTTGAAAAAATATTGGAAAGATATTTTTGATATTATCTCAACTGTTTTGAATTTTGACTTGCAACTTCACCCAATTACTGCCATTTTTGGGTTACCAGTGATAGAATCAAGTCATTTAACCTCTTCAGCTCATCAGATGATTGCATTTCTTACATTAATGGCTAGAAGATCCATTTTGCTGAATTGGAAAGAGATTAATCCTCCTGCTATATTTCATTGGTTCTCTCAAACTATGTTGTGTCTAAATTTGGAAAAAAATTAGAAGTGTTGTTTATGATCCCTCTATTAAATTCGAAAAGACCTGGAGGCCATTTATTCAACATTTTCGTATGATGTAATTTGATCTTTTCCAAACTTATTCTATTTCTTTGTAATATTTGTTGAGAGGAATGGGGTCGTCGACACTAATGCTTTTTTTTATGATGTTACATAACAGCCCATGTTTTTTTTTAGTTTAGTTGATTAATACTGTTTAGGTTAGTTCTTTTTTTGGAGGGGGATTATAGTTTTTTTTTCTTTTTCATTTTTTTTTAGATATTTTTCTTTGTTTTATATTGTTCATCTGTATCCTCTATGATTGGGAGTTTTAACATTTAGGTGTCAACTGGGTTTATATTTAATTATGTCAATTATAACAATGTATTCCCAACAACTTTGTATCATTATTATGTTATGCTTATTATTATGAAACTATCCAATAAAAAGATTGAAAAAGAAAAGAGCATTATGTTCAATTTGAGAAATCCAGATTATTGGCCAGTAGCTTGTTTAATCATGAGGCTTTAGGTAGCCACTGTGCTGCCTGATGTGCATAATCTTTAACATTTTGATTTTTGTAGAATCATTTTGATTTTTTTCCACCATAATACTGTACAATTCTGTAACATCATGACTAAAAGATAGCAGTTGTAATAAGTCAATAAACTTGATGCAAAGTTGTAGAATTTCAAATATCTTCTCATATCAGTATGAATAAGTGGTGCAATTGGCATTTAGGAATTAATTACCAAATTAGTTTATGCATGTGGAATATCATATTTCTACATTTGGAAGAGTTGTGAATTCCCAGTGTCTACAGTGGCTGATGACCAATTCTAGTAAACAACAGGAATTCTGCAGATGCTGGAAATTCAAGCAACACACATCAAAGTTGCTGGTGAACGCAGCAGGTCAGGCAGCATCTCTAGGAAGAGGTACACTCGATGTTCCAGGCCGAGACCCTCGTCAATTCTAGTAAATGTTTTTCGTGCTTTGGATGAAGATTTGGTTAGGTTCATGAGTAATTAAACAAGGCATTTTGCCGTGGGCAGCAGAGCCACAGGACTGAGATCTCCATTGCCACCATTTGATGACAATCAATTGAAAAGTACCACTTAAGAAGCACTTGGATAGGTACATGAGGCGCACAGCTTAGGGGGATATTGCCCAAGCACATGAAATTGGGACTAGCTAGGTGTACTAGGTGTACACCAAAGTTAGACTGGACTCATTGGGTTAAAGGGCCTGTATCCATGCTGTATTGCTCAATGACTCTACTAGAAGCAAGAGGATTTATTTTCAGTAGATGATGTGTGATGGAGATGGCAAGCTGGGTAAATCCCCAAAAGGCAAACTTAAATAGGTCTAGTTAGTGGTTAGTTGCATCCATGGAAAAAGTTATCTGTTTCTCCACCGTCTTCCCCTTCAGTGATCCTTGTAGTGAAATCTCAGTGGGTGATGCACTAAGATGAACAACAGTAGAATGTATTGCTTGTGACACATGAAATATTGTTGAATTTGTTAGGGTGTATTCTGGAGTTAGGGTATATAGCAAATATTAATTTCAACAGCAGCCATTCTTCAGATTTGAATGTGCATTGCAGATTGAATATAAAAAGCAGCTCAAAACAATGGCTGGGGTCAACTACAAACAAAGAAACAGTCCACTTAGACTTGAGATGTCCAGATATGCAGGAATGCGGCCTAGAGTCAATGGGGATTAACATTTATTTTGGGTGTCTGGAGTGTGGGTGTGAAGGAGGAGGTGTCTGAAAATTATATATAATTCAAAGGAAGTATTGTAGATACATTGTAACTATAGAATTGTCCAGCTGTTACCTTTGATTATTATCATATAAAAATGTCATGTAAATTGGGTCAGGCAGACCTCTTCTTCCAAGAGTGTCTCAAATGCTGAATAAAACATTTCTATATCCACCAGGTTCAGTGTCTCTCTGGTGACTTTGTTCACGCCACTGCAGAATCAACGTAATCAGTGAAAGCATTTCTTTAAGTTGAAAATACATTACCAAATTTAAAATTATGTTTTACCTTGCTAACATATTTGTCCAGATATTGGAGTCCACCCTTTCTCAGTGCACGTTATCATTCCAATTTCTATCAGTAATACAAGATGAATGTTATGTATGTTGATGATCGTACTTGGCTTGTGAATGATGTTGGAGATCAGGAGCAACGCTGGGGCGAATCACACCCAGAAGTGGAGATGTAGAGATATAAGAGAGGGCAGATGCTGGAATGTGGAACAACAAACAATTTACTGGAGAAACTCCGGGGTTGAGTAGCAACTTTGGGGTGGGGGTGGGAATCGGTACTTTTCACATAAAAGGTACCTATTTGACCCACTTCTGGGCTGGAGGGCTGGAAAATCAAGCACAATTACATGCTTGTGATTTGAAATAAATCCAAATTGCTCATTATTGTCAGCTACTTGTTTTGTTAGTATGGCACTACTTCAAATATGATGCCATTCTTGTAGTTGGGTTTGTTCAGTAACGCAAATATCATGCAATGCACATATTAATGTAACAGTGTTCTGACATACCAGGCCTGTGACAAGGAAAAGTAAAAAATATATACATTAAATGATGCTTGTTATTATATCAATAGCAGATTTCTTGCAATATGATGTCTTGCATTGATAAGTCTATGCAATACACTCTCTTTTTCCACTGGTAATACAAAACTGTATCCCTTTAAAGGTCAACTGATTCTCATCAAACATGTTCAATAAAACTTTAATTTACATTCAGAATAAAGGGTTTGTTTGGAGCTTAGATCATACAATGAAGGCATGATGGTGGAAGATTTGCCTTGCACACTGCCATCTATCTCAAGTGTAATACAAACAGAATATGCATGTCTTCTTAACACTGTCTTACCTAATATTTTGTCAGATGGATGCATTGATGGGGTTACAATGGGATTAGAATAGAAATATACCAGTCTATCAAAACAAAATGTAGGGTTTTACTAAAACTATTTCTTCTTGATTGATCGTGTCTTTCTAGTATTGAACTCATTTAATATAACCCCAATATATAAAATAAAGCTTTGTGAGTCAGAAAGTGAAAGCTGCGAAAGTGTCGGCAATCTTTGCTGAGCTACTTCTGCAAGGTAACATTGCAGCTCTACAAAACTCTGGTCTGACCACACTTGGAGTACTGTGTTCAGTTCTGGTCAACTAATTATAGGAAGCATGTAGAAACTTTAGAGAAGGTGCAGAGGAGATTTTCCAGGATACCTCCTGGATTGGAGAACATGATTTATGAGGAAAGGTTGTGTGAGCTAAGGCTTTTGTCTTTGGTGTGAAGGAGAATGAGAAGCAAGTTTGCTAGAGTTCTATCAGATTATGACAGGCATAGACAGAAGAGGCAAGCCAGTACCTTTTTCCCAGGGTGTTAGAGGCCAATACTCGAGGAGATCTGTTTAAGGTGAGTGGAGGAGATGTCAGAGGTAGATTTTTTTTTTACACAGAGAGTGGTGGCTGCTTGGAATGCACTGCCCAGGGAGATGGTAGAGGTTGATAGAATAGGGACATTTCAAAGACTCTTGGATAGGTGCATGCATGTAGGGAAACAAAGGATTATGGGTTAAGTAGGAGATAAGAGTTAGATTGATCATGGAATAGGTTCATGTAGGTCAGCACAACACCATAGGCCAAAATGGGACCAAACCAAGGAAAAATACATTCACATTAGAATTGTTAATGACAGAATAGTTACAGCAAAACAAAAAGCCACTTGATACATCAGCTCCATGTTTTACAAAATACTGCAGGAATGTGTGGTATATTGGGTGAAGGATGATCGAAAGGACTCCTCTGTAGTAGGCCTAATATACTATATTATTCATCTGAAATCATGGAATAATTTATTAATTCTAAGTATTTTATTATGTTCATACAATATCATACCTCTTAAAATATTTTCCACAATTATAGCAGCTTTAAATATTTCTGAAAATTTAAGAACTATCAAAATAAATGATAGGTTTGCTTGAAGTGAACATTGTCCCTCTAGCTTTGCCTCCTGTCACAGGCATTTCAGGCACAGAGCTTTTGCAGTTCATCCTAGGCAATCTCATCACTGCTATGACCTGGCTGCGGAGAGCTTGTCAAATTGATCCTCTGTTCCTGGCCCGTGTAATGTGCTGGAATGCAGGGACTCTAGGCAATGATTCTGAGCAATGGATGATGTGCAGTACAATCCTCTCAGTGCTTTCTGACATTGAAACTCATGACATATTGCATTATAAATGATTGCTTCATTTCAATGCAGACATCCAGATTTGGGTGGCAAAATGCTCCTTCAGGAAGCTTCATACTCTCAGTTTGTCATGAACAACACCTCCTCCTGCCTCTGCACCCACACCAACAGACAAAAGAAAAATCCAAATGTGAAACTGTCTCTGAAGCATTTGTTTTAAGATGACTGGTGGGCAAAATGACGGGAGATAAGATGATGTGCATCACAGCAACATTTTCATACATTTATCACAAGCTTATTTTTGGATGAAGATTGCAAATTTAAAAATAACCTTTTAGGTAGCTGCCCCACCAGAACACAAAAAGCCATCAGTTTACAGTGGTGAAGAATTCATTGGTGTGTGTGTTTACTGTAGAAACTTGTAACTTGAAAAGGAATAACAATACAGCAATATGCATCTTGACAGAGACATCAGTGCGTTAAGCAACATTAGAAATTCTTTCTATCAAAATATTATTGGTATGTGTCTGGGGAGATAATTAGTGGCTGAAAGACTGTTCACTCTTCAGGTAGGTTCCTATTAAGGCACCCTGTGTGATCTAACTCGCAGTGCAGCCTTCCATACATGCATTCTGCTAGTTACCATTCTGTCTTGATCTGTTAGTCATGTTGGCTGCGCACAGGCTGCATGTGTCTTTCCTCCAACTCTGCAAGGATGGAAGATAAATTAATAAAACACATTCAACAAGAGGACTAACCTATCCTCCCAGGCACAGAGCAGCACAAATTCTGTTCCGTCCAATACATGAGCAGTTTGTACCAGAATAATACAAAAGGCGTTTTTTTCCCCTCTTTTTGTGGTTACACTGACTTCTCTTTCATGATGTCAAAACAGGTTTTGATTCAAAATGAAATGAGGACCAGCTTTCTAAATAAAACAGATTTGCAAGACACGTCTTTCTGCTGGCTGTTTGTAACTATTTCTTCAGATTACTTTTGTTTCTCTCCAGGTACTGTATCTTATACAGGAAAACATCAGATAGAGACTAGCTGTAGAACCTAAGATTGTAGTTCCTTATGAAGTGTCAATCAAGACAAATGTTGGAAATACAATTTCAGAGGCCGGCTCCTATTTTTCACAATTCATAATTATTTGCACTGGACTGGCTGCTTGTGATTGCCACAAGGCAGGTGGCCCAGATCTTGCTGGTAGAGGGCATCTCAAATGTCCAATAAGAATTGCTGGAATATACTTAAGTTTTAAACCATGAATCAGTGGAATATCTGAAGCGACAATGGCGGATTGAAGGAAATGGGGTATTGGGGCTCTTTGGGAATGATATGAAACACTATCTGTAACCATTGAGATTTAAACATTAAGAAAGGAACACTGAGAAGCAATATGTATTCAGAGTAAACTGAAATATAGCAAGAAAACAAAAGGGAAGGAATAACCAGATTAAGAATGAAAAAAAAGAAAAGAATGAAATAGCATAAAGAATATAGAATATCAGTTAAATGTTTGCTGTTTGTAAAATCTCTTGTAGCAAACAGCAGCCTGAAGGAATGAGCACGAGAAGTTGAATGGCAGTCATTAATAATGTTCACAATAGAAAAACAGTGCTTAGCTTAATATTAATAGGCAAATATTCTGCATTTGTCCCTCACTTTGCTATTATTCCTTTGAAAGATGAAGGATGAAAAGTGTAGTTTCATTGAAGACAAAAAGATCTGCAATTCTTTACCAAATCACAAGTACTTGAAAGATTTTGCGCATTAATAACATCTGTGCTGTTCAAGCACTGTCAACATTTTTAAGCATAACAGAGCCCATTATAAGACCACAAGACCATAAGACGTAGGAGCAGAATATGGGCATTTGGCTCATCGAGTCTGCTCTGCCATTTTATCATGGCTGACTTATTGTCTAACCCCACTCTCCCACCTTCTTCCCATAACCTTCGGCACCCTTACTGATCAAGAACCTATCAACTTCTGCTTTAAATATACCAAATTACTTGGCCTCCACAGCCATCTGTAGCAATGAATTCCACAGATTCACCACCTTCTGGTTAAAGAAATTCCCCTTCATCTCTGTTCTAAAGGGACCCCTTGTATTCTGAAGTTGTGCCCTTTGGTCCTAGACTCCCCCACTATAGAAAACATCTTCTTCATGTTCTCTCTATCTAGACCTTGCCGTATTCAAAAGGTTTCATTGAAATGTACCTCAATCTTCTAAACTCAGGCAAGTAGAGACTCAGAGACATCAAATTCTTCTCATACGTTAAGCCTTTCCTTCCCAGGATCATTCTCATGAACCTCCTCCAGGCCCTCTCCACATTATATTAATTATATTTTCCCCACAAAGTCTGAAATGACTGGTAGAGTAATCCCCTCTCTCTTCGGCTAAATTAGAGGTACCTGATACATGATTCCTTTTTACACATCTTCAACATCTCTGTTCTTTCACTGGACCTTAAGCTGATAAACATCTTCTATTTGAGTTCTAAAATTAAACTGGATGCACCTGTTATACCTAAGAATTATTGCAACCCCAAGATTGAAAGATTTGAGCCGCAGTCTTGAGCTATTTGATGGATCTTGAAATAGACTTGCTCTGATCAATCTTCAATGCAGTATCCCATAGAGAAATCAGTAGGTGGTGTCAGTAAGACATGAGAAAACGCCACTTGAAGAGAAAACAAACTTCGGCTCATTCAGAATCCAAGATAAATTTAATAATCCTTTTAATGCATTTTTGGAATATAGACACTGCTAGTAAGCTATAAGGGCATTATGGACCACATGTTGTAGATCCATGATTGAAAGATATGCTGCTTCGAAGGCTATCTGGATTATCCTTCCATCAACTTTGTCAGACAGGACTTAGCAGCAACAAGAGAAAAATAAGACTAAATCAGAAATAAAATCTCTCCTGAATGTAGTAAGAGAGCCTCACCTGTGGATAAAGTCTTATTTATATCTAATCCAGACAGCAGGCATTACGTCATGTTGATTCCAGCACATTGCTGATTAAATAGATTTTCATATTTAAGTCTGTTTCCTCATCCAGACTTAATACCATTTGCTGCGGATGCAATATGTCCTCAATACACAGAATATAGTCCATCCAAGACTGATAAGGCACAGTGCTTACAAAATAGTATGCTTACATCTAAAACCATAGTTCCTCACTTGGTTTTTCCAAAATATAACACCTTTTATTTTATGTTAAAAGAAAGTTTAATTCTTAGATTTTAATTGGACGATTTACTTTATTGTGCACGCTTCTATTTCTGGTATGCCCTTGCAGTATAACATTGTTGACGCGACTGCTAGAACTTCACTCCGTGATGGCTTGGCTTATTGTTTTGGTTATGCAGTGTAATTTAATCTTACTGCTGAGGAAGTTACACTCACAGCAGCTGGTGTTGCTAATGGTGTTGGTGTCAGTGTTGTTGATGATAATTCTTGCGCCACCACCTCTGGTATAGCTCAGAAATAGATTTGATATCATCTCCTCAGTTGACTCCTCTCAGTCTTCATGATGAATGATGCCGGGGTACTGGCTTTATTAAAAACCTGAGCTTAGTTCCAGATTTTCTAATTGGATCTTATACCTTCACTGTTGGTCCTCTCTGCAACTTGAGATAATGACTTGGCATGGTTGTTATGTTGCTGGTTTCCTTTCAACTGTGCATCAATAAGCTGCTGTTTTATTTCTTTATGGTCTACCTGGCAAAGTTGTTTATTTTCCACCATTCAGTCGCTCAGCTGCTGATTTCCTGTTGATCTTGACAGCTGCAATTCAAAGTGACAAGAAGGTAAGGCTTGGGTCTTCCATTTCATCACTGCATTTGATCAGGTTCCGCTTGAAGCCTTGGACATTTCTCTCTATCAGCCAGTGTCCTCTCAGATTGCACGAGGATGAGGTCTAAGTGATGAATTTGTACCACTCTATAAACTCTCTCAGCTTTTTAGAAGTAAATTGAGTTCTGTTTTCACATATCATCTTGTCAGGGACCCCTTGTTCAGCAAATAGGATTCTAACTGCACGGTTATTGATGTACCTCTCAAGCCTTTCCTCTTCTGATAAAGAAGAACATGGAGGAGTAGATACCATTATTCTTGGTTGTATGTGAACAAATCAACTTCTACTGTAAACAACTGTCCCAGTGCTGCAGCAGTAGCAATCATGTCTTTCATTTGTAAATTTTTTTATGAACTTTTGCAATATTCTGTGCATAAATACCACTCTCTCTACATTTTTGTAGCTTTCAAACCAATACACAGCTGACGCCACTCTCAGCAACAAAATGCTGTTCTGGTATCTTCTGAAATAATAGGCTTCACAACTTGATGAGCACAACATGGAGCCAGCATTAGAAGTGCCATTTTCAAGTGACATGCTATCTCTGATTGGCCATGATGTCTTATCACTGATGTATTTGCTTCATCTTTGGAGACCATCCCAAATCACTTGTGGACGAAGTACCTAAAACCTTTTGCTTCAGTTCTTTGCTGTACTAATCCTGTGTTGACAGTGAAAATGGTACATCTGCTGGAATAATTTCTTAGCTTGCACTTCTAGAGCAACATAGCAATCCTTGTTGCTTTGCTCGTGCTTTACATACATTTTTGTTTCTTGTAGATATGCACCAGGGTTCCACATTTCCTTCCTGCAGTAAACTTCTTTCTGCAGAGAGATATGTGGAATTTCATTCACATTTTCCGACACTGGGTAATCTTGTTCCGGCCAATCCTTTTTTCTGCAAATGCTATCAGCCTGCCACCACATGCTGAAGCTGTTCCAGTCCTTTAATAGTGGCATTCACTTGTAAAATCAAAAGTTTTTTTTTAATGTATGTTGTACTATGACAGGTTTGTCTCAGTGCACACCATTTTCTTGACTTCATTGAAACTTGCTTTGTGGAATAGTGGCCACTTGTATTCAATGTCTCCTTTCAATAGTTCTCTCAGGTTTGCAATATGTTCTGAATGAAATCATTCATGTCTTGGATTAGCCCTAGAGAACATCTTAGTTCTTTCTTGTTCCTATGGAATTTTCATCACAGGCAATAACTACGATGTTTTTGGAATGCTTCCACAGCATAGGGCATTTTGAACAACATAAAAAAAAGAATTACTTTTCTTGTAAAAAATCATTTGTTATCGTTGCCTTCAGACCAATCTTTGTGCTTCTCTTTATCACCTTGTGGCAATGAGTGTTACGTGCTTTTCTTTCCACTCCACAGATCTATATGTCATCTACATTCGTATTCTTTATAAACCTCTTCTATTTTCTGCAGAAATACATCTTGACTGATTCCAAGCAGGCATTGGAACTTGGACTGCATGAAGGGTGTACAAAATGTTGCTGTTAACCTTCCACTACTCACTTCTGCTATCAAATGTGCTGAAAACTTTGACCAATGCGGCTGTGATTTCCTCCAGAGCTGGAGCTGGATTGAAATCCCTTTCACTTGCTCAAGTCATGTCTTCTGTGTCTGAATACAGTTGGACATTTATTCAGCCAGTTTGCAAGTTTAGTGATTAGTATCCCTGCCAGCTCCGTTTTATTCATATTTCCTCATTATCTCACATAGTACTTTACACTGTTGTAAAATTTAAAATCTTCAAAGCATCCAAATGTTCCATCAAAATATTTTAGGTGAATTCACCAGTTGTACCCATTACCAGAGAGCATAATCAGCATGTCACTTTCAGTTTTATAACTTGTAACATGTAATTAATTACTTTCCCTTTGTACATCCTTCTGATTTGAACACTACAAGAGTGGAGATTTACTCTCTGCAAATATCATTATTAAATTCTAAAAAGAAAATGCTGAAAACACTCAAGAGGTCAGCGAGCATCTGAAAGAAAGAAATAGTTAACGTTTCAATTCCAGGACAATTCTTCACAATTAGGAATCCTCTCCATTTTCCTTCTGCACATTCTCACTTTTAATTTCCTCACCTTCTCCCAGTGATTGAGGTTGTCACATAATTTGCAGTCTGATCCATCTGCAGGACTCTTTTTTTTCTCTTCTCTGTGAGTTCAATAGATCATCCACATTGCTGCAGAGCCTTGCTCAGCCTGGTTTTTATTATTTTGTTTGTTATTGTGCGTCAGCCCTGCTTTCTTTCTGAGGAATGATCTAGAGGTTAGATATTTAAGTGTGCACAAAGGGACTCGGGCTTTTCTTGGGCAACAATACCACTCTGTTCCTCACAGTTTCTCGCAAAGTGGATGACCTCATATTTTTTGTCATTACGCCCCTGCTCACAACTCACACATGACACCCGACTTCGTATCATCAATAAAACCAAATATATTACATGGCCTTATTGCCCTATTGTGAGCAGTTGGGGCTCCAACACTGATTCCGAAATCTCTCCACTAGTCACAGTCTCCTAATCCCAAGTCAGTCAGTCAGTCAGTGGGTGCCATCCCGAATCCAGGGTTGGCGGCTATGCACCTTCATCTTCCTCGATTTTGCGACAGCACCGAGTACAGCCTCTCCTCCAGTTTGTTCTCGCTGGCCGCCTTGGCACCGCCTGCCTCCACCCCCGCCAGACTCAAGCCCGAGGACATGTCGGCCTCCAGCCGCGGCCACTTCTTCGAGCTCGGCCCTTCCTTAGGCGGAGGCCTTGGGCAGGTCCAGGCACACAGTGCAGCGCCCAAGTTCATCATGTCTCTTCTAACTAAGTGCATAGCATACGATTCGTAGATATGTGGTGAGGCTTTACTCTCTTCCATGGAAGATGGCCGTTGGCTCACAAGGAGCTCATCCACCCTTTGTCAGGTCTTTTTTTTCAGTCCTGCTGGGTGTCCTCACACCCTCCTCACCAGACTAAGTCTGGTGGGGGAGCCAGCCCAAGTTGCCGACCACTCGACCACAGCCCCCGCTGAGCGCCAGGCGCCCGCCCCTGCCAAATCTCTCCGAGCGCCCAGCGCCCGACCGAAAACCATGATCGAGCAATCCCAAGATGACCTGTTTATTCCTACACCAATATCTCTCAAGTAATCAACCCTCACTCAGTGCCAATGTACAACACGGTACATTGAATAGGCTCTGCGTGGGACCTTAGTTGATGCTTTATTAATAGTTGAAATACACTACATCCACCAGTTCCTCCTTATCTACTCTACCAGACAATCTTTAACTCTGAATAATTTATTGAACATCATCTCCTTTCATTAATCCATGTTGACTTTAGCAAATCCTATCATTTTCTAACTGCTCCATTCTTTCAATCTTCCTCAATGATAGAGTGTAGCATTTTCTTTTGTGGTGATGCAATTAACAGACCAATTGGCTTCCTTGCTTGGGATTTGGAACTCATAGCTGTGGATCTGATGATTTGATATTGGCTCAAAGTCAAAACCAAAGTCAAAGTAAATGTGTTATCAAAGTATGAATATGTTGCCATATGCTACATTAAGATTCTTTTCTGCAGGAACTTAGAGGAAAATAACAAAATATAATATAATTTATGAAAAACTATACAAAAGCCAAGACAGACAAGTAACAAATACGCAAAACAAGACAAATTGTGCAAATGAAAAAAAAAAATTGAGAACATAAGTTTTAGAGTGTTTGACAGTGAATCTGCTGGTTATGGAATCAGTTCAGATTTGAGATGAGTGAAGTTATCCACACTGGTTCAGAAGCCTGATGGTTACGGTAATAACTGTTTCCGAACTTGGTAGCAACTTCTCAGATTGTGTGATGTATTTTTCAAAGATTTAGCTGGGTTTTGATTTTGTGCCTCACTTATTGTTTCTCTTCTATCTTTAGAAGGACAAAATTGACCTTTTCCTTCTAATGTATGTCTCTCAGAAAACTGCCCAACATAAATTTCCATTGTAAATTGGATTTTCCAAATACAATCTCATTGTCTTCCTATTTATTCTTGAGCTGGAGTTGTGCAGATACCATAGTCATGTTTCACACGCAGTACAACCACTACCTGCAAGCATCGATTTTTTTAAAAATTCAGCACCAGCATCACTGATGTAATATAGATTTTTTCCCTCTGTTTTATTCAGTTGACTGTTTCTTCCATGTTATGTCCTGTTGTTTTCCAACAAAGTCTGTCAATCAGTTTTCCAGACTGAGAGCATGGCTCACCATGTGTTCCTTCATCCAGAGCTTTTGTGATATGTTGCTGAGTGATACAATGTGGATTGAGTGTGGTATAAAGTCCAGCACAGTTCAGTGAAACAAGACTCAATTACACCTAATGATGCAATTTCAAATACAACTTTACAGTAATCAAAAAGAATTTCTGATTATGTCATCGTTTGCAACTTTATTCATTAATATTCCTGTAACTGTCATAGCAAAAAAACTTGGAATGAAATCAAGAGTTGGAATCTTTCCTAATTTTTCAGGGTTATAAAATGCCTCATTTATCTATTAAAATATGCTAGAGACATAAATGGAAACAACCTGGATTGAAATAGTATTGAAATGTCTTCAAGAAATTTCCAATTTATTACTTTCCTCAAGGCAGCTCAGTTTTCTGCAACTGTGTGATTAAATTTCTTACCTCTTTGTTTTTACAGGCTTTGTCAATATAAAAACATCACAAAAGGAGACCTTTTGAGATGTAATCTATGATGATGTAAATACTTCAAATTAAATTATCTGTTGTGCCCCCGATTCCTTGTTTTCAAGTAACCACCTAATCCTTTTGCGAATAGATTTTGCTACACCTACCTCAATAATCAGTCACACTGAAGTATACAATGGTCTCCCAATAAGAACCCTTGGTCCTGTCCTCTTGTTACTGACTTTCCAATGCTGATGTGATATTGTATTACTTAAACTCATAAAGAGTTTCATAATTATTTGACATGCTATTATATCAACTACTCAATATGCTATTAAACCATATATAGATTACTGATAAGAACTATCAGATTATCTATTGTGATGGATTTTCACTTTTTGTTCATGTATGCTAAACTCAGCTTTCTAAGCACAGCATGTGCCACTTGTAAGATGAAATATTTGAAAGTAAACTTCCAACTATGTTCCTTTGTTTAGTTTCTGTACATGAACAACAGGTTTCAGTTCTTAAACTGTAAATGGAAAGCAGTGATCAGTTTGAAGTTAAAACAAAATATTGTCTGAGGAGCAGCTTTGAAGATGCTCAGTCTGTGGAAAAGCAGATGCTAGCTCACAGTATCCTGTTTAAATGCTTGAGAAATGCAGTATAAGATAATGGGTTGTTTAATTTGGCTTGTTTCAAACAAACAAGCTGACTCTTAAGTTGCTTTGTTCAAGGAAGCTCGCAGAATGAGATAGATAATATCACCAAGCATATCAAGTAACTGATATGTTCATAGTTGGAAAATTTTATGTACTCAAGGAAGTTAGCTTTACAGCATTAATTGTGAACTGTGAACATGTGTTCCCAAAAGATGTTTTTAGACCGTTTGTGTTAAAAGCATATCTGAGGAAGTATCATATGTATGCGAAATCACTCAAGTGGAAGAAAAGAGTATAAATGTAGAGAGCAATTCAGGCTTATTATGATTGGAGTAAAGGAACATCAAGAAACTTGGAAGAAACATGGGGTGAACTGGAATCCATTCTTCTGGTTTCAGTTTCTGCAATGGATGACTTGTTTGTCTGCATCACAATATGTCTTCTTAGTTTAAAGGAATTGTACTTGTGTTTTGGAAATCCTTTGTGCTTTATGCTTAAATGCTTTACGTTTAGGAAATGGTTTGTGATTTGGAAATGCTTAAGATAGAAATTTTATGTGAGTTCTAAATGTGTTTTAAGAGTGTTATTTGGATTTAAGTGTGTGTCACTGTATATAAATGAACTATGTTTTAAACTATTTTGTTAGCTGGAAGTATCTTCTCCTTGGTAGGGAGAGGGACCCACTGCTCATATAGTGGGCATTGGCAGCTAAACTTGCCATAGAGAGAAAACAGGGAAGTAAACTAGTCTTAGAAAATTGAGTAGTTACAATATAATCTCCCTTCAGTGAGAGTACCCGTAGCTATTTATATCTGATATGACTTAAGGTCTTTGTTTTAAGTTTGGAAATTCAGATTCAGCAAAACCACAACCATCAGACTCAGTACAATGTTCACTTCATATTGTACTGCCAAAACATATGCACACCAGGTTAAAAATAAATTTACTGTTGGTTCGGGCATTCAACTAACTCTATTCACAGTCACTACCTGCCCTGTTGAATATTTCAACCATTTGTTTTAACTTCAGGGATCCAGTATTTCACTTTCTGTTACCAACTCCTTGGGTTTGTCCTCCACCTGTCTCTCTTGATATTTGAATGTAAGGATTTCTTTGAAATTTATCAATGTGAACAATCATACCTGATCTTAAATACTCCAGGAGGTCAACCTATTGATCATATTTGAACTTTCCATCTAATGATCCCAAATATTTTATCAGTAAGAGAAGGCATCTTTAATTTTTCAGAACAGATGAATACTGAACATTGGTCTACTAATGGATAGGTGCAAGGAGAGGTGGCACAGCTAATAGATTTGCTACCTTACAGCTCCTGATCTCTGTTGGCGGTTTGCACATGCTCTGTGACCACATGGGTTATCTGGCCAACATGCATTACCCTTATTGTGTGAGTGACTGGTACAATTGGACCTCTACTTTGATGTTGCTGGTTTCATAGGAGTGATCTCACGGGCCAATGGAATTCAGAGGAAACAACAAGAAATTGAGGGTATGTTGCTGGTACAGTGGTTAAGTCATCAGTGTTTATCCCGAAGGTTTGGACCAGCAATCAAGAAATCCCAACATGCCAGCTGCAGATGTTAAATTCATTAATAACACTGGACAACAAAGATTTTGCTTCCTGAATACTTTTGGGTGTATTTTAATGGGTTTTGGGCTACTATTCATGAAAATCACCATGAAGTCTTTTCTATCGTGCACCATGTTTCTGTAATTGCCTATATTTGTTAGTTCAATTCATAATCCAAGTCAGAATAACAGATGCCAAGATTAAGGAAGGCATTTTTGTTGGCCCACAAATCAAACAGGTCATCAATGACAGGCAATTTGAAGAACTTCTAGTGGGACTGCTGAAAATTGCATGGAAAGCATTCAAGGATGTTGTTGGTGCTGTCAGCAATAAGCATGGTAGAGGTTTCACCGGGACATTGCAGTCAGGAGGAAACAGTATCAGGGCAACTGGAATCCATCAATGCTGGCTCATTATTGTTGGACACCTAAGCAAGAAGCCTCAGACACTGAGTACAAAGTATTTTTAGCTTAGTTGAACTATTACAAAGCATCAGCACTATTATGCAATTAAACTCATTATATTCAATAAAACTTATTTTCTTGTTTCCCCAAATTCCTATGTGATACAAGTGGTATGAAATAATATTTGTGTTCAACTTCAAGCAGTCTATTATAAACAAAGCAAATTTCTGAGGAAGTAACACACATCAAAGTTGTTGGTGAACGCAGCAGGACAGGTAGCATCTATAGGAAGAGGTACAGTCGACATTTCGGGCCGAGACCCTTTGTCAGGACTAACTGAAGGAAGAGTTAGTAAGAGATTTGAAAGTGGGAGGGGGAGGGGGAGATCCAAAATGATAGGAGAAGACAGGAGGGGGAGGGATGGAGCCAAGAGCTGGACGGTTGATTGGCAAAAGGGATATGAGAGGATCATAGGAAAGGAGGCCTAGGGAGAAAGAAAAGGGGGAGGGGGGGAAAAAGCCCAGAGAATGGGCAAAGGGTTTAGTGAGAGGGACAGAGAGAGAAAAAGAATGTGTGTATATAAATAAATAACGGGTGGGGTACGAGGGGGAGGTGGGGCATTAGTGGAAGTTACAGAGGTCAATGTTCATGCCATCAGGTCTGAGGAAGTAATGCTTTTGAAAAAAATTGTTGTCCAGTGTAATCCAGAATTTAAAATAAAGAAAGCTAGACCGAGTAATGATAGGTATTGAATTACCAACTGTTGATGAAAACCTATCCGGTTCATTAACATGCTTCAAGGAAGGTATCTGCAATCCTTATTCCATCTGGCATCATTATCTCAGACAATGTGATTGACTTTCAAAACCAGACTTCCAATCTGCGCCTTGTAAGGCCTTGTAATGCCCGATGCAGGTCTCTCATGGTCTGAGTCGACGATCCGTCCCCCGCCCCCTTCAAAACATCCTCTGAATTGCCTTAAGAAGCCATTTTGTTCAGGGCAATTAGATGTTGGCCTTGCCAGAAATATCCACATTTCAGAAAATACAATATAAAAAAAAATGCTGGGCCAAGATTACGGCATTAGAGCTCACAGGAGGGAAGAGTTCTACAACTCTCAGGCCCATATTTGCCAAAATAAGCATCAACAGAAAGGGATTTCATCTTAGCTTAATTTTGATAGAGCAACAAGCAGACAGTTTCTTTGAAGGTAGGAAATGAGATTCTCAGCCATTAAGAAATTAAGCCAGTAGTTGACACTAAAATACAGCATCGCCTTTACGAACTCGACTTATTCAAATCAATGTTAGGATATTCATATTTTTAAATTAATAACAGGAGCTCATTTGCATATATCACTCATAAAAATAGCAAGCAATTCAGCTACAAATTTGTTGAAACTAACAGGCTACAAATGTAATTAACCTTTACTGCCATAATCCCTCTAAAAAAAAATAAAAGGCAAATATGTCAGTTAACTGAAGAGACAGTGTCAAAAGCATTTAATCCTTTATATTACAAAAGCTCATACCTGTTGCCCGTGGTTTCAGTTTATATCTCCTTTCTGTTAAAAGGGCCACCTGCATAATCATCATCTTTCTACAGAAGACCAACAGAAAAATAATACTATCTCCTTTCGTCCACTCTCATTAACACACTCAATCCTCATTAACCGCTTTTGTCACCTTCTGCTAGATGCCAGAAGATTTGGAGACAATACAAGCAACGTCTTTCAACAGGAATTTATATTAGGAGTCTATCTACAGGCTTTTTTTGATAAGTGCAATGTGTTGCATTTGGGAAGAAAAATGAGGGTATGACTTCCATGGTGACTGAAAGGATCCCCAGGAATGCTGTTGAATAGGGAGACATACAGTAATAGCTCAAGTACATGGTTCCCTGAAGATGGTGTCACAGGTAGGCAGGTAATCATTAAACTTTAAAGGTAATATTTTGGACCTTTAAACTAAGTACTTAATTCTTTCCCAAAACTTATCATGTATAAGACCATAAGACATAGAAGCAGAATTAAGCATTTGGCCCATCGAGTCTGCTCTGTCATTTCATCATGGCTGATCCATTTTCCCTCTCAGCCCCAATCTCCTGCCTTCTCCCAGTATGTTTTCATGCTCTGACTAATCAAGAATCTATCAACCTCTATCTTAAATATATCCAGTGATTTGGCCTCCACAGCCACCTGTGGCGACGAATTCCACAGATTCACCACAATCTGGCTAAAGAAATTCCTCCCCATCTCCATTCTAAAAGGAAGCTCCTCTATTCTGAAGCTGTGTCCTCTGGTTTTATGCTACCCCGCCCCCCCCCACCCACAGGAAACATCCTCTCCACACCTACTCTGTCGAGGACTTTCAACATTCCATTTATAGCCTAATTTTGGAAGGCAAACATTTATCACTCCCCAAAGCCAGGAAGTTAACAAATTTCCTCCCTGCTCACCCTCAAGGAATGCTCTCCTTCAAAGCATCAGGTTTATTAGACAATCACGTGAGATCGATACAAGTTTGACTCTACCTCACAAGTGATGCCTGGAAGGACACTGGTGCAATGAAGGTAATTCCAAAAATCACCATTCCACATGCCGAAGGTGGTTCTTTTAATGAGTTCTTTCAACATGCATTCAGTGCTGTATTCAGTGCTATGGTTCTAATTAAAAATAATTGGAGACATATTAAAATAAATAAATGTCTAATTACTTTGGCCACTACTTTTCCTTTTTCTATCACTTCAACGGTAAAAACAATGACTTGTATCGACTTTCTGGAACCAATACAAATTCTACATCACCAGAAACAAAACTGGTGATCCTGCCTTCTCATTCAAGTGCTCTTAAGTCAGGCATCATTCAAGCAATTCCTGTTATCAATGATCCAGAATCTGGATCACTATCAGTTACACTGGATTCAGTTACACAATCATTCCTCTTCAGTGGAAAATGTGGCCTTCTTTTGGGAGCTCAGCAATTAAACGATAATCTACCAAAACTATTGTGTTTTGTGTTAAACATGGGATGGAACACACTGAAGTATAATAACATATGCCTCTTGCATCCCCAGGACATCTCAAAGTATTTCACATTAAATGAATTACCTTACCAGTCTTGTCAGTGTACATACGTAGGTAAGAGCAGAAGAAAATTATCTGCCCTCAGGATATCATCTTTCACTGGCTGTAAGTTGCACAAACCCACTGCCTTTGCTGCAGGCTCAGCTAATAAAGCCAAAATAACTAATCAGACATGAAGGACTAAGGTCTGATTCAGTCTATATTTGCGGTTTCTCTGTGTGTAGTAATAGATGCCATAATGGGTCTGTATATTGCTGGAACATTAATTGGTTAATCCAATGGAACAAGAAACTTGGAACATTACAGCACAGGACAGGCCCTTCAGACCACAATATGGTGCTGACCTTTTAACCGACTAAGATTGCTCGACATCTTCCCTCCCACATAGCCCTTCCTTCTCTCTCATCTATGTGCCTATCTAAAAAATCTCATAAATATCCCTAATGTATCTACCTCTACCACCACCCTTGGCACCACTCTGTGTCAAAACATCTACCCCTGACATTACCCTTGTACTTTACTCCAATCATCTTAAAATTATCTCCCCTCATATTAGCTATTTCCACCCTGGGAAGATGTCTCTGGCTGTCCACCCTATACCTCTCGTCATTTTCTACACCTCTGTCAAGTCACCCCTCATCCTCTTTTGCTCCCAAGAGAAAAGCCTTAGCTCACTCAAATTATCCTCCTCAGATATGATTTCTAATCCATGCAGCATTCTGGTAAGTCTCCTCTACACCTTCTCTAAAGCTTCCACATTCTTCCGATAATAAGGCAACAAATGACCAGAACTGAACACAATATTCAACTGTGGCCTAACCAGAGTTTTATAAAACTGCAACATTACCTCATGGCACTTGAACTGAATTCCCAACTAATGAAGGCCAACACACCACATGCCTTCTAAACCACACTATCAACTTGTGCTGCAACTTTGATAGGTCTATGGACACGGACCCCAAGATACCTCTGTTCCCCTGCACTGCTAAGGATCCTGCCATTAACCCTGTACTCAGCCTTCAAGTTTGACCAGCCAAAGTGTATCACTTCATGCTTTTCTAGATTGAACTCCATCTGCCAGTTCTCTACCCAACTCTATAATCTCACACTGTCCAATTGTAACCTATGACAACTACCTACGCTTATCCACACCAGCAACATTTGTGTCATCTGCAAATTACTAACCCCTCTCTCCACTTCCTCATATAAGTCGGTGATAAAAATCACAAAAAGGAGGCACCTCAGAATAGATTCCAATGGAACACCACTGGTCATCGACCTCCAAGCAGAACATGCTGCAACTTCTTCCGCTCTTCTGCTCTCAGGGCAAGCCAATTCTGAATTCAAGCAGCCAAATTTCCTGGATCCAATATCTCTTGACATTCTGAATGATGTTATAGGTTGAAAGGAGGTGCGTGGGTTAAGTGGTTTTTTTTTGCACAGAGAATGGTGGGTGCCTACAATGTACTGCTAGTAGTGATAGTGGAAGCTGATACGACAGACATGTTTAAAAGGCTGTTCAGTAGGCACATGAACTTGTAGAGAATGGAGAGATATGAATATTGTTTAAGCAGAAGTGATTAGTTAAGTTAGGGAATTTTTTACTAGTTTAATTAGCTTGGGCTGAAGGGCCTGTTCTTCTGCTGTACCAGTTTACGTTCTATGCTCTATGTGCTGCAATTTGCAGAGAAAAGGTTATTTCAGAGAAGAATGTTGCCAAGTGGTATCAACATGAACATGGCATACATTTTAGATTGTAACGTTAACAGCCTCTACACATGTTCATGTCATGCACGGAAACCAACTGCATCTACTTCAGGGAAGTGCTCCACTGGAGCTCGAAGTGGCTTAGTGGTTGAATTGTATCCAAATGCTATCACTCTGCTGTTTAATAGAATCTCGAGGCCCAGGAGAGGAAGTGAAGAGTAAGAGTTTTTTTTACAGAATTATCACAGAGGAGTATTTTTGATTTCCTAAACACTGCAGCTAAGTAATGTCATTAGAATGTCCTTTTGTTTAGTAGCTGCAATCTGCGATGTACTGTTAAATAAGGGTGCTCAAATATTGCCTGAACGAGTGATCCACAATATTTACTTCTTGGCCTGTAGCATGGATTTGCAAATTAATAATTCAGAGTTTGGTAAGCTTCCTGCCAACTTCTTAAATTAAAAATTAAACAAGCCTGAGTTTTGCTTCAATGAACTAAAAGCGGACAGGATCCAGTAACAGACATTAGACAACTTGGATTGATGGAGAGCAGCTTGATGTACAACATTGCTTCAGCTAAGACCCCATCATTATTGGACTGAGCACCACGGTTAGCGTGACGCTATTACAGCTCAGAATGTCGGAGTTCGGAACTCAATTCCGATGTCACCTGTAAGGAGTGTGTGCGTCCTTCCTGTGGAACACGTGGGTTTTCTGTGGATACTCCAGTTTCCCCTCCCACAGTCCAAAGATGTAACAGTTAGTAGGTTACTTGGTCATTGTAAATTGCCGCATGCTTAGGCTAGGGTAAAGTCAGGGGTAAATTGGGGATTACTTCTTGATGCAGCTCGAAGGGCCAGAAAGGCCTATTTTGCGCTGTATCACAAAATAAATAAACAAATAAACTGTCCCAAGGCTTCAGCATCCATTGTGGCTCACACTTTACTCAGTTAAAGTTTCTGTGCTGTACAAAAGGAAATTCTGGGAACAGCATAGGCTCAATGAGCCAAACCAGCTCCTGGGACACAGAAGGAAAAGTAACTATAGTGTAGGATCTTCCTTGTACGCATTTCTGAAAACGAATCAGTAAACCCTGAGGATATAAGTTTGGACGTTTAAGTACTTCTTTTCTTCCCCCCAAAACTAATCATTTGTACTTTATTTTCAGAGGGCAAATATTTCTCACTCTTCAAAGCCAGGAAGTTTACAGATTTCCTCTTTGTCTACCCCCAAAAAGCACTCCCCTTCAAATCATCAGCTTGATTGTGCAAACACTTGAGTCAGATCCAAATGGTCCTTTATCTAATGAGTAATATTTGGTAAGAAACTGGTCAAAGGATGGTAATACTAAGAATCACCGTCCCACATGCCTGAAATGGTTCTTTAAATGAGCTCTTTGAAAGTGTAATTAGTGCTTAAAATTGTTTTGGCTCTTCCAGCCAGTCTTTTATACAAAATGGTCAAACACAGAACCCAAACCAGTTGCTGACTTATTGGATAAAAGACATTAGGTAGTGCATTACAAGCTGTAATTAAATGCAATGACTCAACTCATACCATAACCATGATAGCAAAGCTCAATCAATTTAAGATCAGCAAAGAGCCCAAATTTAATTAAAGCTTTAAATTCACAGCTAGATATTGATTATCAATAATATGATAACATTTCCCTTTGTCTTTACTATCATGTAGTGAATATGGATATAGTGCAATCTCACTCAGAATTGAAAGGGATGGCTAGTCCAATACCAGTGCAGGGAATGTTTAAAATCACACAACAGAGCTTCAATTGTTTTGAGTCTGCATTCATTGTTCATGGACTTATGCCTCTTTCAGACACTTGGCTCATTCCCACATGAGCTGTTGTTCTCATGCAGTACTGAAATGTCACCCCCACTCTGGTGCTTTTCTCCCATAATCTACTCACCTCTTCTATCAGATTCCTTCTTCTTCAGCCCCTTTAACTTTACCACCTATCCTCTCCCAGCCTCTCACTTCACCCTCTCTACCCAACCTACCTACCTTCTCCCTCACCTGGCTTCACCTAACACCTTCCCGTCCCCCCATCTTCTATTCTGGCTTCTTCCCCTTTTGTTTCCAGTCCTGATGAAGGGTTTCAGCTGGCAAAATGTCAACTGTTTGTTCCTCTCCATAGATGCTGCCTGGCCTGCTGAGTTCCTCCAGCACATTTGTGTGTGTTACTCTGGGTTTCCACCATCTACAGAATCTCTTGTGTCTGTGTGCATTTTCAGAGTTACCATATAATTGGATGAGACATTGAACCAAAGGCCAATTATTTCGCCCCACCCCGCCAACCCACATGGATATAGCAAACATCCTCCATCCTACAGCATTGGAAAATTAAATCAAATTCTTAGAAAGAGGTGACATAGGATCCAAAGATATAGAATCCTTGTGAGCAGAGTTAAGAAACTGTAAGATTCAAAAGACCCTGATGGGAGTTATTTGCAGGCCTCTGAACAGTAGCCAGAATTTAGAGTATAAATTGCAATGGGAGATAGAAAAGGTATGTAAAAAGAGCATTGTTACAATAAGCATGGGGAATTTCAATATTCAGGTAGATTGGGAAAATTAGGGTGGTGCTGGATCCCAAAAGATGGAAGTTGTAGAATTCCTACAAGATGGACTTTTAGAGCAGCTTGTGGTTGAGCCTACTAGGGTAAAGGTAATTGTGGATTGGGTGTTGTGTAATAAACCACATTTGATTAGGGAACTTAAGGTAAAGAAACCCTTAGGAAGCAGTGATCATAGCATGATAGAATTCACGCTGCAGTCGGAGAGGAAGAAGCTAAAGTCAGACGTATCAAAATTACAGAGGCGTGAGAGTGTAGCTGGCCAAAATTGATTGGAAGGGATATTGGCAAGGATGACGGCAGAACAGCATTGGCTGGAGTTTCTGGGGGCAATTCAGAAGGCACCAGATAAATACATCTTAAAGAAGCAGTATTCTAAAGGGAGGATAAGGCAACTGTGCCTGACAAGGGAAGTCAAAGACAGCAAATAAGGAAAAGAGAGGGCAAATAACTAAAATTATTTGGAAGATAAAGGATTTGGAAGCTTTTAAAAATCAACAGAAGGCAACTAAAAAAGCCATAAGGAGAGAACAGATTAAATATGAAGGTAAGCTAGCCAATATAAAAGGAGATATTAAAAGATTTTCTCAGTCAGAAAAATAGAGGTGAGAATGGATATCAGACCACAGGAAAATGATGCTGGAGTGGTAGTAGTGAGGGAAAAAAGAAATGGCAGATGAATTATTTTGTGTTCATCTTCGCTATGGAAGACCCTAGCAGTACGCCAGAAATTCGAGAGCGTCATGTGGCAGAAGTGAGTGTAGTTTTTATTACTAAGATGTAGGTGCTTGGGAAGCTGAAAGGCCTGAAAACCTGGGCCAGATGGACTATACCCCAGGCTTCTGAAAGAGGTGGCTGAATACGTTGTGTAGGCATTAGAAGTGATCTTTCAAGAATCACTAGATTCTGGATTGGTTCTGGGGGACTGGAAAATTGCAAATGTCACTTCACTCTTTAAGAAGGGAAGGAAGCAGCCGAAAGGCAACTATAGGCCAGTTAGCCTGACTTCTGTGGTCGGGAAGATGTTGGAGTCCATTATTAGGGATGAGGTTTTGGGGCACTTGGAAGCACATGATAAAACAGGCCAAATTCAGCATGAATTTGGAAATCTTGCCTGACAAATCTGTTGGAATTCTTTGAACAAATAGTAAGCAAGATTGACAAAGGAGAGTCAGTGGATGTTGTTTACTTGGAGTTTCAGAAGGCCTCTAACAAGTTGCCACATATGAGGCTGCTTAATAAGATAAGAGCCCACGGTATTACAGGAAAGGTACTAGCATGGATAGAAGATTGACTGACAGGTAGAAGGCAAAGTGTGGGAATAAAGGGGGAGGCTTTTCTGGTTGGCTGCTGGTGTCTAGTGGTTTTGCACAGGGCTCAGTGTTGGAATTGCTTCTTTTCATTTTACATGTCAATGATTTGGATGTTGAATCTAATAGCTTTGTGGACAATATGAAGATGGGTGGAGGGGCAGGTGGTCTTCAGGAAGCAGAGAGTCTGCGGAAGGACTTAGAATGGGAGAACGGACAAAGAAGTGGTAGATGAAATACAGTGTAGGGAAGTGTAAGGTCATGCACTCAGAAAGATGGAATAAATGCATATACTATTTTCTAAAATGTGAGAACTTTTAAAAAATCAGAGGTGCAAAGTGTGGGGCCCATAGTAACGTGGAGCATATTAAAGGACACTGGATACCTCCCTAATTTTCTTATATTATGTTCATATTATTTTTATTGCTTTGGTTTGTTACCTTGTTCATTCACAATTTGATTAATGTTCAGTTGCACTAGCAACGGTAATATTTTAGTAGGTTAATTGATGGTTATAAGAGGTAAAGCTTATACTGGCACTTGGGGCAGCTGAGGGGTCCTGGGGACACGGGAGTGCATTTGTGATGGAGTAGACGGAGACGGCCCCGCAGCATGCATGGTAAGCCGATGCGCTTGTGTTCCTGTATTTCCAGAAAGGTAAATAAAGACGTTATTTTAAACTTCTGCATGCCTGGAAGACCTTTTTGTGTCCAAGCGTGCAACAAAAGGGACTTGGGAGTCCTTATGCGGGTTTCCCTAAAGTTTAAATTGCAGGTTGAATTGGTGGGGTAAGGAATGCAAATGCAACGTTTGTATTTATTTTGAGAGGAGTAGAATATAAGAGTAAGGAGATGATACTGAGGCTTTATAAGGCACTGGTCAGACTGCAGTTAGAGTATTTTGAGCAGCTTTGGGCCCCTTATCTAAGAAAAGATGTGTTGGCATTGGAGAGAGTCCAGAGGAGGTTCACGAGAATGTTCCCTGGAATGTAATGTATGCGAGGCGTTTGATGCTCTGGGTCTATACTTGCTGGAGTTTAGAGGAATGAGGGTGGATCTTATTGAAAGCCATCAAATATTAAAAGGCTTAGATAGAGTGGATGTGGAGAGAATGTTCCCTATCGCAGGTGAGTCGAGGACCAGATGGCACAGCCTCAGAATTGGACATCCATTTGGAACAGAGATGAGGAGGAATTTCTTTAGTCAGAGGGTGGTGAATCTGTGGAATTCATTGCCATAGATGGCTGTGGAGGCCACGTCACTGAGTCTACTGAAAGCAGACGTTGATAGGTTCTTGATTAGTCAGGACATCAAAGGTTACAGGGAGAAGACAGGAGAATGGGGTTGAGAGGGATAATAAATAAGTAAGCCATGATGTAACAGCAGAGCAGACTCGATGAGCCGAATGGTCTTACTTCTCTTCCAACATAGACCTGGAGTCTTTTAGGTGTCTTGGCCAGAATTTCTTCCTTAATATTATTATCTTTGCTGCTGCATGCAAATTGTCTGTGGCATTTCCCATTTAACAGTGGTTGTAAATTAACTTAATTGTCTGTGAAATATTTGCAACATCTTCAGCTCATTACTTTTGCTTTCTGGAAGGAAGTGGGCAAAAGCAGACTCTTGCTGCAGATTATAAAGGGTTAAAGCCCTGTGCCTACAATCCACATGAATCAGAGGCATCTTCACCTATTCATATGATGAGAATATTTTCAGTCGTGCATAGCTTCAGTCACATAGAAGGAGAGACAACCGACGCATAATAATGCAAAATGATTGGCACTTGAGAAAATAAAGAATTCCAAAACCATCACCTGGGAGTGCTTATCCAACATTATCCTTGCTGCAAATAAGAAATATACAGCTCAATTATAAACTGCATTCTACAGGGTACAGCTGTCAAGTATCCTCCATTCAGATTTCATTGTTCTCTCATATGCACGTTTGGTTGGTAACTTATAACAGGCAGTTTAATTTTATATATTTATTATAGGTTTTAATCTTAAATAACTCAAGGAAGATATCTAAAGGTCAGGCGCAGGAAACATATGAATAGGGTTTTATGCATAATGGTTTTGTGCATAATTAGATGCTATTAAAATCCTACAGTGGTCCTTGTTGATAATGAGTTCGTATTTCAGTGGTTTACCAGTTAGGGAGAACAAGCCTTCTGGTGACAATGTTTTAAACTGGAGCCTGCTATTACATATGATATTCACAACATTCACAAGCCCAAGTACAGTTAAAGTTGGACTGCAGCTCATGTTTGCTGAGGAGACATGCCATTAATGCCAACTCACAAGTTGATGCCTTCTACATGAGATGAAAGAGTTCATAATTGCAAAGTGAACACTTGTGAAGCTGGTCCAACAAATGACACCATTGTTAGCTAACCACGGACCCCCTACCATACAAATTCAGGCACCAACATCTCATGGTCTGATGCTGACCGGTTAAACTGAATGGCATTCATGTTTGCCTCAGTCGGGCGTTTGTTTGCAAGGATTCCTGGCCTGCTCTCTGCTTTATCTTTCTCTTACCCGATACTGAAGCAGTGAGGAGCTGAAAAAAGATCAATAACTTGGAATCCATAAACCTATCAAGAAATTTTCATGGTCTTTCAGAGATTTGCTTTCTGTTATGAATGAGCCTGCTTTTCCAATATAAAAAGTTATAGAAATCCTGCCTAGTCGTCTGTGTGTGCAATGGAGGAAATTTCAATGAAATTGGACAGCATTCAGCACTTCACACTTCTTTCAATCAAAATGAGTCATATTATAACCATGTCAATTCTAAACGTCTGAAAGTGTATTAAAAAATTAAATCCATCAGCAAATTATCAATGATTTGTCTGTTGCTAGTAAGGGGAGGGCATTCTGTGATATAAATCGGCTTTTTAAAATGGCTCTGTTTATTACTTATTTTGGCTTCCTATCACTGATTGGAATCTTTATTGACCTGAGAAAAAGGCAGTAGAACAGGAAACTGGGGTGGGTGCCAGGTCAGAAATGTGTACATCTCAGGAGGATAGCTCAAGACAGTACATCATCAAGGTTTAGGAGCTTAGCTTGAGACTTCTCAAAATGTTTCCCCAGGTGGACTTCTGACAACCATATTTACCTTTACTAAATTTTTATTCTGATCGTTCGGTTAAATCCCCAGCTGTTCACATTGGATTCTGATCTATCACCTCCAAATCCAAATCCCATGCAAATCTAGTAATTTAAGGATGGGACTACAATGTTGCTGGTATTATAAAGCCAAGGTTTGGGTTGCAATCTTGGTTCTGGCATGGTGTTGTCACAGGCTTAATACATCCAACATTGGATGCCTAACATGAATGCTTAATTCCAATTCCTGCGACAGAAATAGGGTAACAGGTGTGCAGAGGAAAATGATTCAAGGATGCGCCCAAAGTTTGCTTGATTGAAAATAACATTCCCACTGACTCCTGAGAATCTGTGGCCAATCACCACTCAAACTGAAGAAGCAGCAGCTGGTGAATTGGAGAATCCCAAGTCCACACATCAGGAGCAGACAAGCCTCCTACAGGCAGCGCACCACCTCACAAATCCATCTGGTTCACTCGTGACTCAGGAAAGATAATCTAGCACCTTTACCCAGTACTTGACGTTAGACCCACAACAAAGTGAGTGACCTTGAACTGTCCTCTGCATTGCTCCTGCAATCCTGTCAGTATGAGGTCAAATGGTGGTGGCCCATAAATAACCACTGATGCTCATATTCCAAGGACAAATGAGGAAAGGAATCATTTTAACCAGTATGGTTTTCTTTAGACACAGAATTACCATAGTACCTTAAATGTAAAATGGAACCCAGGAGATGCTGAATGTTGACAAGCAATTTGTGGAGAGTAATGCACGGGCCACACTGCTTTCAAATAGAAGGCAACTAACTTAATGTCAACATTCTAAACAAAAGTGAACAAGAACTTAAAAAGTTGAATAAACATAAATATTATATGCAGTTCTGAAAACAATAAAACCAGCCACCCTACAACTACTTAATCCATGACAACAGTTCAGAATTGGCTATTAATTATGAATGTGGATGGTTTGTAAAATGGAGGAATGATCCCCAGGGTAACAACAGAATTAGCGGATGGAGGAGACACTTTGCAACATCTCAAGACAAGCTCCCAAAATTTGTTACGAACCTTGTGAAGTCAGACTCCAGGCTCCCACCACATACAAGCAGAGATACTGTGCACATGTGTGTGTGTGTGCATGTGTGTGTGTGTGTGTGTGTGTGTGTGTGTATGTGTGTGTGTGTGTGTGTGTGTGTGTAAGTAACTATCTACAGTATGGCATTTTAATTCACCTTTCCCATGAGCCACATATGACTCTAACCCTTGAAAATGAAGGAGTGCAGACAGTCAAAAATAGAGTCTGGTAATGGAATTTAGATTGAAACAAAATATTAACTGACAGTCGAGCCAACTCTGGAAAAGCCAGTATCAATGGGTCAGTAAACAAAAAAGACAGTTTTCATGTATTGTAGAGCTTTTCTTAAAAGGTTTCCTTGGGATTCAAGAAAAGGTGAAGAGCACTGCAGAGCCTCATGAGAAATCCTTGAATTTTCATCATTCTGGTTACCTACAACCAAGACAAATTCCACCTACACTTACCTAATGCTATGCATAGTCTTGGCATATTTTTCTTTTCAAATCTTTTTATTATTTTTATCCAAAATAAACACAAGTACATTGAAGTAAACAACACTTACAATATCTCAAGAAAAAAAAACATTATATAAAGATTGAAAAAATTTTGCGATGAAAAAAACCCGACTAAGAAAGAAAAGTGGGAAAAAAGAAAAACCCCATTAGGTGTTGAACCCCAGAGCCATGCGTCATACGTAAAGCTTCTAAAGATAAACATCAAACCGCCAGCAAAAAAAATGTACCAGTCTTTGCATATTTTTGATTGAAACCAGCTGACCACAGAATATTATTCGTCATCTTAATAGTTACAATCCAACCTCATTCATAAATTAGTTTATTGCTCCTTCTCAGAATAATCTAGAAGGTCTTGGAACTACAATAATAAGTAATAATCACACAGGTATGAGTGTAATATCAGTAAGTAATCCACTGAATTTCAAGCAGATCCTTTGTGCTACAGTCGTCTGACTTTCACCTACCACCTCAGTGTTGCTGGTACTGGATTTGAGTGGGTTTCACATCTGATCTATTTATATGAGACATGGGAGTAGACGGAGACTTTAGTCAGTGAGTTGAGATGAGTATACTATGCCCCCAAAGACCTCATGTCTTAAGGAAAATAAGGACTTACATTTATCAAGAGCCTCCTTCACTCAAAGGAGGCTTAATGTGCAACTACCAACGGTAATTTTAAAGCAACTAAAAATTTTGAAAGTTTAAATATTTCAAGTTCAGGTTTATTGTTGTAGAAATCCATACCAGGGATTTAATACAAAGCAAATTAGCTTTTTACAGCAGTAGCACAGAACACGACAAACATGATGCGATAAGTTAATATAAGCGTAAGTTAACATAGTTATACATACACAAAAAGCAAACATAATGACATTAATACAAGTTAACAGAGAGAGAACAAAAAAATATGGCCTGAGGTAGTGTCAGGGTTTGCAGGTAGGTTCATGATTCTGACAGCAGTGGGGAAGAAGCTGAATCTTGATGTGTGGGTCTTCAGGCTCCTGAACCTCCTACCCAATTGCAGTATCATATAATATTTGAAATGTGATATCAAATCTCCGTGCTCAGCAAGATACCACAAATAGCAATTAGGAAGTTGACCAGGCATTCTGGTTTGAAATGGTGATAGTTGAGTGCAGCACACGAAGAAGAACTCCTCTACTCTTCTTTGAAGTGCCATGGGACCTTCTGCAAGGGAATGGCTTAACATCTCATATGAAGGTCAGGACCACACCTGGCTCCAGTCTATAATTTCATCTAGCCTTTCTGGAATTGAATCAGTAAACTTCTAAGTCAGAGGTGAGGACAAGCACGAAGCCTTGGACAGCTGCTTGAAGTGTAGTTACAATCTGAACCACTTAAGCAAAATCAATCAGGGGTTCATTGCTATCCCGTTGAAGGGAACGGCATAAAATGGGATCTGACTATAGCAAGTAAAGGAGCTACTGGCAGCAGCAGCTGCATCAGCGTCCAAGAGGATGAGAAGTACATTTACTAATTGTTACAAATGCTTGCTTTTGATGCTTTGGCAGGCCAACCAGAAACAACATCTCGCTGGGATTGCATTCCTCGCTACAATGAGTTGAATTTACACCTACTGGGAGAGAGGACTGTGTCAACAATTAACTGGTAACCGTGGAGACGGTCTTGTTCATCTGTTGATCTGTGCAAACACAGATTATTGTCTATCCTGTGCTTCTGGGTGATTCATGGATATTTAACTTGCCGCTCAACACCTATCCCTGTGGTGAGAGACACAGGTGGCTGTGATCAAGGCCATTGACTCGTGGCTTTACTGGGAGTTGGAATTTGAAAATAAAAGTCAGGGTCCTATGTTGTACGCAGTAAATTCGATCAATTCAGTCATAACAGACCAGTGACCCTGACTGTTATTGCTGGGAGCCAGAATCTACAGTGGAACTGTCAAGGTTATTGTCATTAAGTACTTGAAAATTTACCTTTTGTCACACAATAGCAGACTGCCCAACAATATCTTAGGAAAGGTTGCTTATGTGTTGCTTTGAAGGCATAAGCACTCAAATTGCATTACTTTTTATGTTCTCTTCCTATTTCTTTTTTTCTATTGAATATCTAAATTTATTTCCTTAAACGATGCAAGACACACAAGACACAATCTTCAGCAACACTGCTATCACTTAATGTAATTAACTATTACAGCATGATACAACACAAAATAGGCCATTCAGCCCTTTGTGTCCATGCTATCAAACCATGCTGTTATCACTTATTCTAATCCTATTTACTAGCACTTGATGACATCTTCAAGGAGCAATGCCTCAAAAAGGCGGCATCCATCATTAAGGATCCCCATCACCCAGGACATGCCCTCTTCTCATTGCTACCATCAGGAGGGGGTAAGGGAGACTGAAAGCAAACAATCAACGATTCAGGAACAGCTTCTTCCCCTCTGCCATCTGATTTCTAAATGGACACTAAACCCATGAACACTACCTCACTACATTTTTATTCTTATTTTTGCACAACTTATTTAATTTAACTATTAATGCTTTGCTTCAGTATTCACTACAGAAAAGGATCTTGGTGGTTGTCGTGATAACTTACAGTGGATTGAAAAACTTGAGCATATAGAGATTAAGAAAGAGGATGTGCTGGAGCTTTTGGAAAGCATCAAGTTGGATAAGTCACCGGGAACAGATGGGATGTACACCAGGTTACTGTGGGAGGTGAGGGAGGAGATTGCTGAGCCTCTGGCAATGATCTTTACATTAAGAATGGGAGAGGTTCCGGAGGTTTGGAGGGTTGCGGATGTTGTTCCCTTATTCAAGAAAGGGAGTTGAGATAGCCCAGGAAGTTATAGACCAGTGAGTCTTACTTCAGTTGTTGGTAAGTTGATGGAGAAGGTCCTGAGAGGCAGAATTTATGAACATTTGGAGAGGCATAATATGATTAGGAATAGTCAGCATGACTTTGTCAAAGGCAGGTCATGCTTACGAGCCTGATTGAAGTAAATGTAGTGTATATGGATTTCAGCAAGGCATTCAATAAGATATCCCATGCAAGGTTTATTGAGAAAGTAAGGAGGTATGAGATCCAAGGCAACCTTGCTTTGTGGATCCAGAATTGGCTTGCCCACAGAAGGCAAAGAGTGGTTGTAGATGAGTCATATTCTGCATGGAGGTTGGTGACCAGTGGTGTGCCTTAGGGATCTGTTCTGGGACCCCTTCTCTTCATGATTTTTTTTAAATGACCTGGGTGAGGAAGTGGAGGGATGGGTTAGTAAATTTTCTGATGACACAAAGGTTGGGGGTGTTGTGGATAGTGTGGAGGGCTGTCAGAGGTTAAAGTGGGACATTGATAGTATGCAAAACTGGGCTGAGAAGTGGCAGATGGAGTTCAACCCAGATAAGTGTGTGGTGGTTCATTTTGGTAGGTCAAATATGATGGCAGAATATAATATTAATGGTAAGACTCTTGGCAACTTGGAGGATCAGAGGGATCTTGGGGTCCGAATCCATAGGACACTCAAAGCTGCTGCGCAGGTTGACTCTGTGGTTAAGAAAGCATACGGTGCATTGGCCTTCATCAACCGTAGGATTGAGTTTAAGAGCCGAGAGGTAATGTTGCAGCTATATAGGACCCTGGTCAGACCCCACTTGGACTACTGTGTTCATTTCTGGTTGTCTCACTACAGGAAGGATGTGGAAACTATAGAAAGGGTGCAGAGGAGATTTACAAGGATGTTCTGTTTGCCTTTTTTTGGGTTCGGTCATTAGTTTTTTTGGGGGGGATTTCTTTGTAATATCCTTTTCTTTTTATTTTTTCTTCTGTGATTAACTATATCAAGAATTTGGAAATCTATTACACTTATACTATTCGTAGTCTTTTTTTGTATATGTTTAGCTACAATAAGGTAATTCCATTCTCTTTGTATCACTATTGTTATTATGTTTATGTACTTGAAAATTAATAAAAAGATTAAAAAAGAAAGAAATACAGCATGGAACACGCCATTCTGGCACTTTGATCCATGCCACCCGGCAATCCCCTGCTTTAATCCTAGTCTAATCATGGATTAATTTACAATGGCCAATTAATCTATCAATGGGTTATGTCTTTGGACTGTAAGAGGAAACGCACACAGTCACCGACAGGCAGTGGCAGGAATTGAACCTGGGTTGCTGGTATTGTAAAGTGTTGTGCCAACCATTAGCTACCATGCTGCCTTACGTTTTCATCAAAATGCTTCTTAAATGTTGTCTGAGTCCCTGCCTTCCCCACACACCCAGTATGTTGCCTATTCAACATTTCCATGTCCCACATGAGCAGAACTAAGATAATTCCTGAAACATTCCTGTCTCCAGCTCTGCTTCCCCTCCTACTGCAAAACAGAATGCAGGGTAACTCCTGAAAAATGAAAGGGAATGAATGAAATATGGAACAAAAACAGGTGACTTGGATAAGTGAGGAAAAGGAAATGAAAAGCGTAATAATGCAAATATGAGGAAATCTGCAGGTTTTGGAATTTCAAGCAACACACATAAAAATTGCTGGTGAACGCAGCAGGCCAGGCAGCATCTACAGGAAGGGGTACAGTCGACGTTTTGGGCCGAGACCCTTCGTCAGGACTGACTGAAAGAAGAGATAGTAAGAGATTTTAATGTGGGAGGGGGAGGGGGAGATCCAAAACGATAGGTGAAGACAGGAGGGGGAGGGATGAAGCTAAGAGCTGGAAAGTTGATTGACAAAAGGGATATGAGAGGATCATGGGATGGGAGGCCTAGGGAGAAAAAAAGGGGTAGGGGAGAAGCCTAGAGGAAGAGCAAGGAGGATAGTGAGAGGGACAGAGGGAGTAAAAGGAGAGAGAGAGAGAGAGAGAGAGAGAGAGAGAGAGAGAGAGAGAGAGAGAGAGAGAGAGAGAGAGAGAGAGAGAGAGAGAGAGAGAGAGGAAGGAAAAAAATAATAAATAAATAAATAATGGATGGGGTACGAAGGGGAGGTGGGGAATTAACGGAAGTTAGAGAAGTCAATGTCCATGCCATCAGGTTGGAGGCTACCCAGATGGAATATAAGGTGTTGTTCCTCCAACCTGAGTGTGGCTTCATCTTTACAGTAGAGGAGGCTGTGGATAGACATATCAGAATGGGAATGGGATGTGGAATTAAAATGTGTGGCCACTGGGAGATCCTGCTTTCTCTGGCGGACAGAGCGTAGGTGTTCAGCGAAATGGTCTCCCAGCCAGCATCAGGTCTCACCAATATAAAGAAGGCAGCATCGGGAGCACCGGACGCAGTATATCACCCCAGCCGACTCACAAGTGAAGTGTCACCTCACCTGGAAGGACTGTCTGGGGCCCTGAATGGTGGTGAGGGAGGAAGTGTAAGGGCATGTGTAGCACTTGTTCCGCTTACAAGGATAAGTGCCGGGAGGGAGATCAGTGGGAAGGGATTGGGGGGAACGAATGGACAAGGGAGTCGCATAGGGAGCAATCCCTGTGGAAAGCAGAGAGAGGGGAGAGGGAAAGATGTGCTTAGTGGTGGGATCCCATTGGAGGTGGTGGAAGTTACGGAGCATTATATGTTGGACCCGGAGGCTGGTGGGGTGGTAGGTGAGGACAAGGGGAACCCTATTCCTAGTGGGGTGGCGGGAGGATGGGGTGAGAGCAGATGTGCGTGAAATGGGAGAGATGCATTTGAGAGCAGAGTTGATGGTGGAGGAAGGGAAGCCACTTTCTTTAAAAAAGGACATCTCCTTCGTCCTGGAATGAAAAGACTCATCCTGAGAGCAGATGCGGCGGAGACGGAGGAATTGCGAGAAGGGGATGGCATTTTTGCAAGAGACAGGGTGAGAAGAGGAATAGTCGGGATAGCTGTGAAAGTCCATAGGCTTATGGTAGACATCAGTAGATAAGCTGTCTCCAGAGATAGAGACAGAAAAATCAAGAAATAGGGGGGGGGGGGTAGGTGTCGGAAATGGACCAGGTAAACTTGAGTAATAACGCAAACATGTGCAGAAGTGTGACGAACAAATTGCTGGTCTGACTTATTTTGATCCATGCTTCTCAAACCAACCTGTACAACTCTAATCACTTCCTCAACACTATGTCCACTTTAAGCACTTTGCATTAAAATTGACTTAGTTTTTTTTTGTTCTGATTGTATTCTTTCTTGTAGATTTTGCACATTTTACATTTAATTTATGTTTCTTTTGTCAATGCTGTGTCCATTCCTATGGTACTGCCAGTAAGTTTTCCACTGTGGATACATATACTAGTGCACAAGCTTGACTTTCTCATAGAAAGAGAATAAAGAAAATAAGATGTTATGAGCTATCAAGAGGCAGCATTACAAGAAGTTGGAAAAGTGCAGAAGAAAAATTGTGTTATAGAGAATGCGAGCAGGGTGGCTGATTAGAGATGTACATGTAAAGAACTAAAGTCAGAGAGTTATCCCATTGCCAAGGAAAGAGATTCCTGGTTCTAAAGGGAGTGGAAAAGACAGAGCTTTGGAACTGCACAACAAAAATTTATCCCACAGCATGGGCAGATGAACAACCCCAATGTATATTCATCAACATTTCTGCTCTGTTTTACACACTATCTCAATGAAACAGAAACAAATTTTAATCAAGTTTTAATTCAAGTTTCAATGTTCCACTCGCGAGACTCTGTCACTGTCCACCAAGAAATAAAAACCCTATTAAAATGAGATCAATTTCAATGGTAGCTCTAGATGAGAGAATTCTCAACAGTTCTACCTCTGTTAACATTGGTTTAGACCAGTTTTAGTCACTTTTATCAAGGCTTACTTTAATTCAGTGCAGTGAGGTTCATGGAAAGGTTACACTTAACATGCAATGGAACATTGTTTTGAAACAATCTGAGCAAAAAGTCAAGTAATAATTAAAGTGTTTTCTATAAATGGCATTGTGATTCTTACAAATAACTTTGGCCATTACTTTCGTTTGGGTTGTTTTAAATCTGTACAGAGGCACGCACTTCCTGCCACCTTGTGGTGGAAATTCAGAACTGTAGGTCAAATTTCACATAATGGCCTCATTGGAAGGATTTGATGGTTTGAATTATGAAGAAAGTTTCTTTCAGCTGGGTCTGTTATCGCTGGAGTGAAGAGGGTTGAGAGGTGACACGATAGAGTTATATAAAATTAATGAGGTTTATATAGGATAGATAGTCAAGGTCTGTTTCCGAGAGTAGGCGTGCCTAAAATGAGAGGACATGGAGGGAGGAAGGTGGGTTAAAGGCAATCTGAGGGGTTAAACCTTTCACACAAAGAATAGTTGATACCTGGAATGAACTGCCAGAGGAGGTGGTCAAGGCAGAAACAGTAATAACATTTAAGAGGCATCTACGCAGATCCTTAAATGAGCAGGGCACAGCTGAATATGGAATGAATGCAGGCAAGTGAGATTAGTATACATAAGCATGATAGCCGCATAGATGTGGTGAGCTGAAGAGCCTGCTTCAATGTCTCCATGACCCAGTTTCATAATCCTGGCAGTTGAAGTTGTCAAAGTTTCTGAATGCCATTATGAATTTAGTCTGACATTTCAAGGTCTTGCATAGAGACCACCCATAGTGGCAATGGGAGCATTAAATCACCTGAGACTCTCCAGCAGTAGTAAATCAAGGCAACAGGTTGTCTAGAAGATGTATTGCCACTCATCCAAGAGGTTTCTACAGTTCCGATCCATGGTGGGTATTTTCCGGCTTATAAACTCTGTGAGTTGTTTAAAGGTATAGCAATCACATGAGGGTCGTGAAGAGTCATAGAGGTAATGAGGGGGTCATTAGTCTTATCTTTGCATGAATGGAGGTGTGAATTATTGTGGAGACACTGGGGCAGAGATGTTAGGACTGAATTCTAGACAACACAACAAGTCCTGTTGCCTTGATTTACTACTGCTTATTATACAATGACCTGGATAACTGAGAACCTTCATAGACATACTAGATTATAACAGCGACTGCTCTTCAGAAAAACACCAGTCTACCATACTTTGTGATTATAAAAGGTGTTTTATAAATGAAAGTCTTCAGTATCGCGGGTTCAAAAAGTGAATGAGGTTGTTTCCTTTTGACTGTTGTCCTACTTGATCTCACACACCTATAAACTCATCAACATTGTTTACAATTGTAACCAGTGAAAGAATACTGATAGATAACAAAGAATAATTTCCTCTGGCAGGATTGATAGCCAAAGAACGCATACAATTTTTAAAAATTGACAACTGAACCAGAGCACTGAAGAGGAGACATTTATTTACCTTACATATTTGAGGTGGGGGGGGGAGGATGGGCAGAGTGGGGAGGTACAGCAGCCTGAACCCCCACACTCAATGTTTTAAGAACAGCTTTTTTAGCCTTTTATTTAGCCTGTCCCCTAAAACCCTCACTAATTTTTATAGATGCACCGTAGAAAGCATTCTTCTAGGGTGCATCACAACCTAGTATGGAAGTTGTCCTGTCCAAGATCGGAAGAAGCTGCAGAAGATCGTGAACACAGCCCAGCACATCACACAAACCAATCTTCCGTCCTTGGACTCACTTTACACCACACGCTATCGGAGCAGTGCTGCCAGGATAATCAAGGACACGACTCACCCAGCCAACACACTTTTCGTCCCTCTTCCCTCCGGGAGAAGGTTCAGGAGCTTGAAGACTCATACGGCCAGATTTGGGAACAGCTTCTTTCCAACTGTGATAAGACTGCTGAACGAACCCTGACCCGGATCTGGGCCGTACCCTCCAAATATCCGGACCTGCATCTCGGTTTTTTTTGTACTACCTTACTTTCCATTTTTCTATTTTCTATTTATGATCTATAATTTAAATTTTAAATATTTACTATCGATTTGTAATCCAGGGAGCGGGAAGTGCAGATTCAAATATCGCTGTGATGATTTTACATTCTAGTATCAATAGTTTGGCGACTATAAAGTATAAAGTTCCTCACCAGCAGGTTTCTGTAAGGTCCATGAGCACCAAGTCATTATTTATTTATTTGTGCAACCTATTGTACGTTTAATGTCTTATACAGTACTGCCACAAAACAACAAATTTCATGGATGGTGTACACTCAGTGGATGCTTTATTAGGTACACCTGCTCATTAATGCAAACATCGAATTAGCCAATCACGTGCAGTGACTCAATGCATGTAGACATGGTCAGGAGGTTCAGTTGTTGTTCAGGTCAAATACAGAATGGGGGAAGAAATGTGATATAAGTGACTGTGGAATGATTGTTGATGCCAGAACAGGATCATTTGAATATCTCAGAAACTGGTGATCTCTTGGGATTTTTGTGTAGGACAGTCTTTCGAGTTTGCAGAGAATGGTGCACAAAACAAAAACATCCAGTGAGCAGCAGTTCCGTGGGTGAGAGGTCAGAGGAGGCTGGCCAGACTGGTTCAAGCTGACAGGAAGGTAAGCATCTCTGAATGCACAACATGTAAAACCTTGAAGTGGTTGGGCTACAGCAGTAGACGACCACAAACGTGCACTCAGTAGCCATTTTATTAGGAACAGGAGGTTCCTAATTACGTGGCCACCATGTGTATGTTCATGATAATATACTTGATGCTGATCAGGAACACACTGTCTAAAAGGGAAGGGCAGATTCATCAGTAACTTTCAAAGGGAATTTTACATGAACATGAAAATTAAAACAAATGGGATCAGTGCAGTGTTTTCATTAAGAGGACATAGATAATGGGTGAAATGGCTTCCTTTTGTTGCTGTGTGATAGTCTGATCCAGAGAAGTGCTTTGTGGGTTTTCTGAGCCTGATATTGCAAGCAACTGTTTGGGATGTTATGGTGCTTTGGGAAATTCCAACTTGCACTCTGAATTCAGTTCAATCATAATGTTCAAGTCAGTACTTCCTAACGGATGGCTCTTATGAAAGCAAGAAGGAGAGAAATAGAAGCAAAGGTCCCGGCACACATTCCTGCTCGTACCTAATGAAAGAATTCTGACACTGAGTTTAACTTTTGCTCAGGTGAGTGGCGTGAGTCCAATGAAAGATGTGATGCTTTCTTCGCATTTTCCAGCTCTTGTTTTATTAAGGAAAGACCACATGGAAGAGTAACAGAACTGAACATTGTGAACCCATTTATAGAAAAAAACTGCAGATGGGCAGATTTCTCAAAGCACCTGTGTTGGAACTTGCTGATTGGACTCGGAAAAACATTGAAACATATTAAATGGCAACCCAGACCTTTTCATTCACTTTAATACCCATGTGCACTTTCAGAATATTCAACTTAGCTTAAAATGCAAGCATGAGTGATTACACACAGGGTCAAAGGTAAAGCTGTCCAAATTCTGACAATTCAAATCACCATTTTCTTGGCCCTGTCAGCAGAACAATTCGGAAGAATTCCTTCATGACAACGAGCTATTGACTTTGAATGTTTGATTTCTTCGGTAGTAATTGCATTCCTTTCCTTAATAGTGTGGGTAAAGTAGAGTGCCTGATACAGGGTTCAGGGTTCTAACCAAAGTGTTTTACTGGAGAGAAATGGATGAGCTTTTACTTCATAGTTGAAGTGAAGAGAGTCAAGTCGTAACTGCAACAAAAAAAAATCAAAACCCAGGATTCACACTGTTGAAATCAACATACAACATTTCCCATTTCCAGTGCCTCAGATCTGTAGGTTCTTTACGTGAATCTTCCTCTTGCAGTTGACACCTGACTTCAATATCACCTCATGTATCTACAAACTCTCCGCGGCTTCACAATGGCCCTTTTTTTTTCATGTTTGCCAATGTAAACTATTTAGAATTCCAAAATTAACATTACTATGAGAGAGGGAAAACAAGTGGCAGAATTGCAAAGGGAAATAACCAAAAGGAGAAAAAAAATTAGCTTGTTAATAGAGTGACCACCACAGTCATTTCCCACTCCCTCTTCTAAAATCCCTGCAGCTGCTTCTAATCAATTCAAGCAGTTGCCATGGTTGAGCTGATACAGCGTTCAGTGCAAATCAGTCCATTACTGGCATTTCTTTCACTCCTCTGACACCCTATAAATCAAGGTTTCAATTTAAAACTAGCTGGAGGCTCTGAAGGTTCAGATTTGTTAGTCAGTTGCATCACTCACTGGAAACAGTGAGCTGGTTAGGATCAATGGTTTGGCCCCTCTCCTCCACAGCCCGTTGCATGTGCTGCCCCCTTGTGCCCATCCAGGCATTGCTCAGAGCATCACTCTGAACAGAACAGAACAGAGATACATGGTGCTCCACAGCTCACACTTCTTAATTAAAAAAATGCTCATTCCAAATAATTTGATCATCTAGGTATTATAGTCCTGAATTCTATCTTTCCAGTTTTGATTCAAATCATTGAATGTTCAGTTTTAAGACTGTGAAAAGCAACATGCAGACAAATACAATCTAACATTGAAAGGGATTTATGTAATTTGGCTATTTTAGTGATTTTATTTTTCTTTTGGGAAAGTGTGTTTATTGAAGCAAATAATTCCACATTTCTCCCTATTAAGATACTCACTGTAAGAATATTTTCAGAGAAAATATAATAGGGTTAGCAGCTCATTTTGCAGAATATCTGAATATAGGCAGCATAGTAGTGTAGAGGTTAGTGCAATGCTTTACAGTACCAGCGATCAGCAATCGAAGTTCAATTCCCATAGTTGTCTGTCAAGGATTAGATTAGAATAGATTATGAGGCCACGCAGTCCTCTTATTGTCACTTAGTAATGCATGCATTAAGAAATGATACAACGTTCCTCCAGAAAGATATCACAGAAAACACAAGACAAACCAAGACTAAAAAACGTGACAAAAACCACATAATTATAACATATAGTTACAACAGTGCAAAGCAATACCATAATTTGATAAAGAACAGACCATGGGCACGGTAAAACAAAAGTCTCAAAGTCTCTTGAAAGTCCCATCATCTCACGCAGACGGTAGAAGGAAGAGAAACTCTCTTCCTGCCAGGAACCTCCAGCACCGCAAACTTGCCGATGCAGCACCCTGGAAGCACCCGACCACAGCCGACTCTTGAGTCCATCCGAAAACTCCGAGCCTCCGACCAGCCCTCCGACACCGAGCACCTAGCACCATCTCTGCTGAGCGCTTCGACCCCAGCCCCGGCAATAGGCAATAGGCAAAGCCGAGGATTTGGGGCCTTCCCCTCCGGAGATTCTCGATTGCACAGTAGCAGCGGCAGCAAAGTGGGCATTTCAGAGGTTTCTCCAGATGTCCCTCTGTGCTTCGCACGTCTGTCTCCATCAAATCAGGATTGTGCATGGCCCCTACTTAACAAATACGATATCATTTCGGAGCGGCCGCGCGCGCTGCATCGCGCCGCCATCTTCTCCTCTCCCCCTCCACATTCTCCCCGTGACCACATGTTTTTCCACCAGATGCTCCAGTTCCCTCCCACATTCCAATGGGTTAAGGTTAGTAAGTTGCGGGCATGATATATTGGTGCTGGAAGCATGGCAACAATTTCGGGCTGCCCCCAACACATGCTCAGACTGTTGATCACTGACACAAACTATGCAATTCACTGTATGTTTCAATGTACATGTGATAAATACAACTAATCTTTAAACTTTACTCCATATGCCCAGTTTAAACCTATCTTCAATTTTCAGGCTATACATCCTCCAGAATCTGCTGCAAATTGGGTCCATATTAGTTAATCTGTTTCCAATTACCATGTGGATCAGTTGACAGGTATAGACTTTAAATGTCAATCTCCTCTGAAGGAGCAATGTTTTAACTCTGCTTATAACTTGCCTGCATATGTTTTCAGACTTCAGGGTACAGTAACACAGCGGTTAAATTTGTGAATTAGCATCCAAAGATCCAGGATGGTGATTTGAGATGTGAGTTTAAGTCCTTCTATGGAAGTATTGCAGTTTTAATTCAAGTAATTATACAAATTTGTAGTAGAAAACTTGTATTTATATTTTGACTGATGCCAAAAAACAGTGTTCAATAATCTTTTCAGGGAAGGAACCTTGCTCCGAATTGTTCCAGCGATTGGTGACTCATGTGAACCTTAAGCGTCCTCTAAAGCTGTCTAGCTAAGGGAAGGACAATAAATGTGAACCCTGTTAAAGACGGCCACAGTCTATAAATTTAAAAAGATCTAGATTTGAGCATATGTTATGAGACATGAGTTGATAATGTTCAGTATAAAAGGACAATTAAACCCATTTTTTTTATCAGCTGCTCTCAGCTACTGATTACCCACAAAGCAAAGCCCTTGGAGAAGCAGTCTGGACTCAAAGCAGGAAGCAAAGGAGTGCTGTGCGTTATACATAATGATTCAACAGGGAGTGGGAACAGTACATTAATCCTCCATCAGAGTGGTAAACATCAAAACAGTGGTCTCCTCTTTGATCATTTCCTGTCCCGAACTTGGCTACGGTAGAATTGCAAGGGGGAGACTCCTGAGAAGAAAATTGAAGTGAGATGCCAGTGTGCACAAAAGTAAAATATATTTTATTGGATTAGTCTATTTTCATGTTGTCTGCTCTCATCAACCCTCAAACTGCACTGTAGGACATTTCAAGTACAGCTTGAAATGTCCAGATTTATAGAATAATCCTAGCCACCAATCAATTTTTGCTCATTGGAAAAATAAGCAGTAAACGCTTTGGGATTTATATGTGCTGGTTTCAAACTGGGCCATCCTATTTCATTTCACATATGGCAAAGTTAGCTCATTTCTTAATGAACTCGAATCATTGCCAAATATCTGATTGCTTTTGTCAGGCATCCCCACCAAAGCAATTTGTTATAATGACCATTCCAGATTTGCAGAGAGGCTGCTGTGCACACCTTCATTTTCCTGTAGTCTGACGTCTCACTGCCTAGTATGCTATATTCAATTATAGGGATTTTTCTGCCAGATTTGGAAGTACAAAATGTGTGCCCTTCAGAAATGAATTTGAGCAAAGGATGAATGATAAATGTCATTGGTTTCAAGAAGATATTATTGCATTAATGTTGAGGTGCAGCAATAACTGATACAGAAGCAGCCCATTTGGTTCAACAAATCTATTCTAATTCACATAAGCCTCCCCTTAAGGCTAAGCAAACAAAAGCGTTGGGTCTTCCACTCGTGGTGTCTATCTGGGACATTGGGGATTGAACAAGGACTAGGATGCATTCCCACACTTCCATGATGACAAGGAGGATGAGTTAAATTTCAGAAACATAATATATACATTTCTAACCATAGCCAGCTTAAAAATAGCCTTTTATCACACCTAATGATGCAATCCAAGGTCAAGTGCATCTCAGAGAACGCAACAAATCTTGTTCAAATAAGGCAATCAAATGTCTAGAGGAGGGTTCCACACACAACAGTGATGATATTATTTATAATCATTTTGGTTTTGCATAAATATTACCTTGGAACAAGGAACTCACTGCTGTTCTATGAATACTGTTGTGCAACATAAAAAAAATCCGCAGGCACATTTAACATTTCATGAGAAATGTCACATCAGAACTGCTCCAAACTGTCAATTACAGATCATGCATTCAAATTCAGGGCTGGAATTGGAACCCAAAGGATCCTGGCTCAGAGGGGAGTCTGTTATCAGTTGAGCCAACCTGCTGTTTTCATTGCCAATGAGTCAGAGTCGTACAGCACTTTACCTCAGCAAATCCATGCTCTTGTGCAGAGACATATGAAAGCGAACACAAAACTGTACCCAGCAGGAACCAGCCCAATGCTTCTGAATTCCATCTCCAAACACGCAATGTGTAAAAGGTTCTGTGTGTTCCTCTCTAGAACTGAATTTCAGAAACATAGAAATTTACAGGCCCTTTGGCCTACAATATTGTGCCGACCATATAACCTACTCTGTAAACAGCCTAGAATTTCCCTCCTGCATAGCTCTCTATTTTTCTGGCTCCATGTACCTATCTAAGAGTCTCTTAAAAGACCTTATAAGATGATGAGAGGCATTGGTCACCTCTACCACCTTCGTTGGCAGTGCATTCCACGCACCCACCACTCTCTGTGTGAAAAAACTTACCTCTGACTTCCCCCCTTGTACCTACTTCCAAGCACCTTAAAACTATGCCCCCTCATGTTAGCCATTTCAGCCCTGAGAAAAAGCCTTTGGTCTCCACATGATCAATGTCTCTCATCATCTTATACACCTCTCTCAGGTCACCTCTCATCCTCCATCAGAACAGAACACACCTGTCCTATGATAAAGTCACTTCAGAATTACTGAACTGCCTTTAAGAGGAAAACAGAAAGTTTTAAGACAGCTAGAGACACAAGAGACTGCAGATGCTGGAATCTGGAGCAAAAAGCAATCTACTAGGAGAACTCAGCAGATCGAGCAGCACCAGTGGGACGAAAGAAATTCTCAACGTTTGGGGCCATAACCCTGCATCAGGACTAAGAGTGGAGTGGTAAGGTGGCCAGTATAGAGAGGAGAAAGCAAGTAGCAAGACTGGACTCTGAGTTGATTGGTGGATTGAGGAAGTGTGTGCGATGTAGGCAGATGGTGCCAGATTGGTGGATGATAGCTAGCGCCAGGTTGGGAAAGGGTATGGGGTGAATTTCGAAGACTAATAGGATTTCTTTGCAACTTCTTTGAGGAGAAAAGCCGCCAACCCATAGACAGAATCAAACAAGGAACAACCTGTACTCAAAGAAATGGTAAATATTTCTGTGTACCAAAGCACCTGAGTATATTCACATGTGTGTACACTGTTATGAACCCACAGGTTTCGTTTACTGTGGACTGACGCTTTAAGCACCTGAGTGAGGTGGGACTATGATGTCAGTCACAGGTTGAAGGAGTTTGCTTCAGATTTTTACACGGGGGGGAGGGGGGGGGAGAGAGAGAGAGAGAGAGAGAGAGAGAGAGAGAGAGAGAGAGAGAGAGAGAGAGAGACAGAGACAGAGACAGAGACAGAGACAGAGACAGAGACAGAGACAGACTGACTGGGGAAGCCGATAGCTTCAGTTGTCGCAGCTGAGGCTTGGAACTCTCCTATGCCCACAAGGGTGGGTTGATTATCGGCACGCAGTGAATAATGGATAAGTGACTGTCACTTCGTATAATCCACAGGAGTGGATTTTTGAGGATATTTTGTAAGACCACTTGTGTCGCCCTTGCTTGGGTATGTTGTGTGGTAACCACTGGAAGACGATATTCCTGTGACAGGTCACTTTTGGTGATAATTCGTATGTGGATTTGGAATGTCACAACGGACAAGATCTATGGTGACTGTTATCTCATTTTACCTGATGTGGAACTTGTGGAATACTTCGTACTTACCTTCCCTCTCCATTACAATGTGGATTACAAATATCTCTCTCCCATCACTTATTTCGTGGATTACTGAACTTTCCTACTTTACCATCTCAAGACTCTAAACCTTGTTCCCCCAAGCTCAACAGTTTGGGAGTTATATTTACACACATATATACACATAACATTGTTAACTTTTGTTTATCTTGGTTGAGTTACTATGTTATAAGTAGATACTAATAAAGATAGTGTTTTTAATATTAAAACCTGACGTAATGTGAAATCTCTTGCTGCTGGTTTGTTTCTAAAATGTTACAGTTTGTAACAACACAGGTACATAAGGAAATACCTGCTTGAGTATGCGCACGCACATGCACATGTTTACAAAGAGCATAAATCCTACCACAGTTCATTAGAGCTCAAATTTGGTGCTATTAACTTTCTGGACTGAATGCAAACAGGGAGAAATGTGAATTTTTGATCAGTTTTAATCTCTGGACTAATCTCAGTTGGTTTGTACATTATGAAGATGCTCCACTAACAATCCAGCAATTATTGCTGCTGACTATTCGACATTCTAGCTGTCCTAAAGCATTGGCCAGTGAACACATACCCTTCCTTTGTAAACCAGCCAGCATTGTTTTAACATCTTAATTCTTTTGTTGCTTACTCATGACATCAGTGTCAAGCATACTGCAAATCAAGTTCATACATATCAGAAACTTATTTGAAGTCTCAGAGTGCAGACATAAAGAGGGAGACAATAGGAAGGATATCACCATTATTGTTTGGTCAACTGAATAGTTGATTAATCAGCTGTAGAACTTGGATGATTTTTCATTCAATAGGTTGAGAATTTGTTGGATTCAGAAACAGCTGGGTGATGAACTACACAGATTATTGCCCAAGCACTGAAACTGAAATTTACTCCCAACGCGCCTGATGTGTTTCGAGCATTAGCATATCCTATATCACTTATTCACAATGTTAATGTGTATTTAATGTGTAAGCTCCAGACAAAAATCCAAATGGTTCACACCTTCTCAATCTCTGGTGAGCACTTATGCTCTTAGTGGTCATCTTTAACATCATAAAAGAACTCCAGTGACACAGTAATGATTTGGTTGCTCTACATTCAATGCTGATATTTTTGCTTGAAACACTTTGAAGTTATAATTATTGATGCGGCTCTTTTAATGCAATGTAAACAAGTGTCAACACACTGTCAGGGTTATTTGGGCAACCTGATTTGAATGAAAATATAATTACTGCTCATTGTGCCCTATGTCTAGCACCCTTTTTTCTACTCTATTCCCATGTACTTCTTTTGTTCCTCTTGCCACACCTCTGAAGTATTTTTAACCAAAGTCAAAATGCAACTCTAATTTGGGAGTCTAAATCTGTTAAAGGAGAGCTGCAGAGTAAATGGAAATATAATATAAGTGTAGGAATGTGCAGATGGCCTGGAGGTGGGGAGGTTTTTTGTACTGGTGGGAAAAACACAGTGTTGAGGCAGTGCATGGAAAATTTACTTCAGAGGGCACTTGATCTCCGTTGAAACATAGCAGAGACAGGTCTGATGGATCAATATTTTAATGGGTTCTGATATTTATAGCCTCATCCCCCATCTCTTAACAACTGCACGTGACATTTCTGCATATGGAGGTCCGATCTTCCTGGCCCAAAGCACTCGGACACCAGGAACGTGGTCTGAATGGTGATAAGCCCTCTGTCAGTACACTGAAATAGCTCTGCCCTGAAATGCTCCATGAGATTTGACAGCTGGTTTAGCCCCACCCCTGCTTTGCCAGCTGTCAAAACTGTGTATTTCAATAGTGTATAAGTCTCTCCTGTAAACAAGTAAAATTGAAGGAAATATTGTAAAGAGATAACAAAATTGGTTGACTAAAACAATCTAAGTTATCATTAAATGTTAAATAAAATCATGAAACCAAAGTGAAATAAAGTAAGCTAAAACAAAAGAATATAAATAAGAAGAAAAGGCTGCTCCCAAAGACAGCTTCCCAATCTCCAACCTCATTGATAAAAAAATAGATTTGAGCTCCTGTAACAGTCTAACTTGCTGTAATATCTGAGAGTTGATATTCAAATAGACATATTGGTAAATCACACCAGAACTGAACTCAGCAAATGGACTACACCTGGAGCGTAGGAGCTGAGTAAACCAATAGATTCAGCCATCAAAATCTATTAGTGGGTCTGGAACTTCTATCCATGAGTCGATAAGCTCTGTGGCAACCATGAAGCACCCAACTACCCTCATCCCATTTTTACCTCTTGCATCCCCGTTAACTCCCCCTCCAGTTCTCCTGCCTCCCACAAACAGCACCCAAGGTGAGAATTGAACCTGGGCTTCTGGAGCTCTGAGGCAGCAATTGCTAACTATTCTGCACTCTGCAACCGGATCATGCTTTACCGTATCTATTTTCATATGGCAACAGACAGAACATTCACCAGCTTGGCACAGGGAAAGATCACGGCCAATTCCAAACTTACTTAGTGCTGACATTTGTAACTGAAATTGCTGCCTTCTTTCTTCTGGGCTCTGAAGTAAAAGGTGTGCTCACTAAAAGTGTCCCTGTCTGCAACATATATGAAGATTTATCAATTGAGATGAAAAGTATGCAAAACTCAGAAAACTGTGAACAATCCGCACTCTTGAATTTCTGAATAAGAAATTAAATGTTGAAAGCATAACAAATACATAACATTAAGTGTGTTACTTAAATATTATTTAAAGAATGTGTGGTACTTGTTTGTGTATTTGAAACAGGAAAATTTTATTTTCTCCATGCAGATCCTTCAAATCTTAATGAGAACAATAATCATCAGAACTAAATTAATACACAGTTATAACTGCATGGATTGATTGATGCTCTTGAAGAATGTAGTTTTAAATGAAAAGGGATTGGTAATTTTAGGACCACAATCCAGGAGATTAAAGTGCAAAGTGGTTTGACTGCACACATGGTAGATGGTAGCACGAGAAGTAATGATTATGTAAACCAAGATGTTTAAATTCAGGAGACTAAGGAAGAATAACAATTCTATCACCTGGAGACTCTCCAAAAATATGTTATTGTGTGTGTGTGTGTGTGTTTGTTAATGAGATGGAGGGAATAAAGGAAAAGTAGGTAAAAAAAAACTCCAATAAAACAAAAATGCATCAAATTTATAATCGTTTTGGTGATCCCTGGCTTGACATTAAGGAATATGGGTGCATTGAAGGGGAAATCAGATATCTAGGTTCAAAAGCCTTCAGCAAATTAGAAAATATGAAAAATAGCAGTTTTCGTAGATAGTGAAATATTTTGATGAAAAGCTATCAAACTTGAATTATTAATTTTCTCTCCAAAGATGCTGTCTGATTAATTGAGTAGTTGAAACATTTTTTTAAATTTTTTGAGAAAGGGAAGTATACTACAGAAGTAAAAGATTTCCATAACTTTGCAATGATTAACAGCAATCTCTCCCTAACTCTTCTGTCGAAAACCTCTCAGATTGTTTTACACCTCTGTTAAATCTTTCTCTTAAAATTCTCACTTTGAAAGCAGAAACACTGAAGGAATGAAGTTGGGGGCTTCTATCAGAACAAATAGGCATCACTTATCTATGAGGTGATGTAAGATCTGATGAACGAGAATAAGTGATGTATAGACTTCTATGTGTTGACTGAATTAATATTAACCAGACTTAGAAATCAATATTTAGCCCTCTTTCTCATTCTCTTGTTTATTCTGCAAAAGATAAGTAAAATACAAATCAAGACAGATCATCCAACAAAACCAGTGAGTATGTTGTATAAATTATCATTGAGTAGGATGAAATAGTGATGATTGATGTTTTAAGTTCAAATGGTTTATGATTCATTCTTGAAGCATTTGTTACATTACAGCATTTGACTCACAGTTAATAATAAATAAAACAGGATTAATTTTAAATTATGACCATTGAGAGTTGAAACTATATGGATAGTGAAAAATTATTGTGACTGAAAAAGCACAGCTGAAGACAATGGGCATAACCATTCTTGAAAAGAGCAGGCGAACAGGAGGAAAATGAGATAAGTATTAAGTACGCATTCTGTTTCATTTAGCCTAGAAATCTTATTAAGGTTTCTTCTCTGCATTGCACTGATGTACCAGAAATTTACTCAGCTGATTCCACTTTCCACTTAATTATGGCAGCACATAAGAACATTTATTCACAAAGGTCAGAGCATAGCATCACAGATAGGTAGGAGAAAAGGAACTGCAGAAGGTAAAAACCATAAGACAAAGGAGCAGAATTTTAGACTATTTGGCCTATTGTGTCTGCTCCACCATTCGATCATAGCTAATTTATTTTCCTTCTCAACCCCACTCTCCTGCCTTCACCGAATAACCTTTGACAGCCTTACTAATCAAGAACCAATCAACCTCTGCTTTAAATATACCCAATAACTTGGCTTTCACAGCCATCTGTGGCAATGAATTCCACAGATTCACCACCTTCTGGCTAAAGAAATTCTTCCTCATTTCTGTTCTAAAGGGACATCCTTCTATTCTGAGGCTGTGCTCCAATAAATAAGTCTCTCCCACCATTAGAAACATTATTTCTGAGTCCACTCTATCAAGGTCTCTTAACAGCCACTCAATAGACACTCAGTCTCAGAAAGAGCAGATTAAATTAAGAAATAGAATAATATTAAGAATTTAGAAGAAATGAGAGAGGAGCCACTTGTATAACAAAATTACAAGGAGCCTGAAATTTTAAAAACACATTGATCATCGCACTTCAAAAATCATTCATCTGAAAATGTAAGATTGTCAGAAGAGACTTTCTGTCGATGTAAGCAAGATTCAGGTGCTGGAATCATATTTAAGAGTGGGTGAAAGAAGTGGAGAAAATTAAAATCTTAATATAATTAATGTTATCTATATAAGGCTCTTTATTTCCATCCAATTCTGTTTTCCTATATTATACCCCCACAGTTTCTTTTCTATAATGATATGCTTAATTGAAGCTGGCTTTGTTGAAGAGAGTTGTTTTCTATGTCTAAGCATATCATAGAGAAAATAAACACTTTACTCTCCCTTAATTTGACACTGTGTTTCTCACACACACAGAGGTGATGTTTGCAGTTGATTGTGAAAATAAACTTGTTTCTCTGTTGGTATAATTGTTGCTTTGAACCTGGGATACAGGACATAATCAACTGCATGAAAAACAACAACCTTGTTCTATTTTTTATCTTTTAATTATTTAGAGATAAAATACAGTAACAGGCCCTTCTGGCCGAATGAGCCAGCACTACCTAATTACACCCATGTGACCGGTAGCGGCTACTCAAACAAACCAGCACGCTGTTAGAGACCAAGCAGTGGGAGTTATCATGTGAGATGTGCCTTTTTGATCCAATGCAATAATAATGTTCAAAATTGAAGAAATGTATTTGATCATTTATTAAGCCATGAGCAAAACAAACAGTCTTGAAATGGTAAAAGTATTGAAACTAAAACTAATGATATAACAAAATAAACAGTCTCAATGTGTTAAATGTACTTAAGCTTTCTTCAATGTAGTTAAATGTAATTTAATTATTTTAAGTGAAGTTAAGTGGCTTACAAAAAGATATCATACCCAGCTGTCTCTAACTCTAACTGACTAAAGACAAAGCATGAATACAAAATTAACTCCTTGCTTCTACGGCACCATAACCCACGTGACTGACTACCTATAATAAATGCGCAGCACGAAATACAATGCAGACAGAAAACAAATACCTGGTTCCTACATGACCAATTAGTTTTGGAATGTGGGAGGAAACCTGAACACCCAGAGGAAACCCACACGGTCAAGAGGAGAACATACAAACTCCTTGCAGACAGCTGTGGAATTAAACGCGGATCACTAGTGCTGCCATAGCGCTACGTTAACTGCTATGCTACTGTGCCTGGTATTGCCTGGAACTGACAAAGGGTGAAACGCAGGAAGAAATGTTTTTGATTTTCTAAGGCTATCATACTTCAACTTAATAAGAACCAAGCTCCTGTACATCTAATATCCTCCTCCTTGCAACTCAACCAGAAAAAAAAGTTGTAATTTTGACTGAGACAGATTCATCATTAGAAAACGCCGAGTCCTTGTAAACTGAAGTCTTTGATTAGATTATGCAACAAATCTTCTATGCAAATGTTGCTCCAAATTTTACAAGGATTTGGAGGCGAAAACTGTTTGATATTCATAAGGCCTAAGGCAAAAACTCTCAAACTTTCTACATCTTAATTTTACAGAGAAATGAATATTGTATGAGAAACAGTGATCACCCAATGATGCAATGATGAATAATTAATGACAATCTGATTGAAGACTATTAGATTGCAACAAAGGATTTGAAGGACTGGGGGAGGATGGTTAGCAGAGAGCAGGAAGACTGCTCTGCATCCTATCACTTACTGAGTTGATGGCAACTTAGAACACAATTCTTAAAAGCTGCAAAGCTGAACTGCCTCTTACAGGGTACCACTTTCCAAATGTTTATTCATACATGCGATGTACACATTATTATCTATGATTATAATCACCGAGAAAATGGTGTGGAACAGTCTTCTCCAATGCTGTAATATAAGAAATCCCAAAGCATAATTATTTATGCACTTCTATTTTTTGAACCAAGTGATGATAGTTTTTTTTATTATGATGCTAGGCTGAAAGAAAATTGTACCTCCAGACACCTGCTGCCCTTGTTTTCCTAGGCAATGTGGGCTTGGCTCTTGGCTCATGAAGAGCCCTGCAGTTTGAGAGGGCGAAGCTGAAATTGAATGTATTAGTATCACAGTTTAGTAAAAGTAACCAAAGGCATGAAAGAGGAGCTGGCCAAAGTTGTTTGGAAGGGGACACTAGCGTGGATGATAGCAGAGCTGCAATGGCTGGAGTTCCTGGGAGTAATTCAGAAAATTCAGCATCAGTTCATCTCAAAGAAGAAGAAGCTTTTTAAAGGGAGGAGGAGGAAGCCAAGGCTGAAAAAAGTCAAAGAGAACATAAAAGCAAAAGTGAGGGCATACAATTTAGCAAAAAGTAGTGGGAGAGGCAATAGTGGACATCAGACCACTGAAAAATGACACCACAGAGGTAGTAATGGGGAGCAAAGAAATGATGGATGAACTAACTAAGTATTTTGCTCAGTCTTCATTGTGGAAGACACAAGTAACATAACAGAAATTTAAGGGTATCAGGGGGCTGAAGTGAGTGTAGTTGCTATTACTAAGGAGAAGGTGCTTGGGAAGCTGAAAGGACGATAGGTACTATAGATGGGACCATTAGACATAAGAGTAGAATTAGGCCATTCAGCCCATCAAGTCTGCTCAATCATTTCATCGTGGTTGATCCCAGATCCCATTCAACCCCAGACACCTACCCTCTCACCATATCCCTTGATGCCCTGACCAATCAAGAATCTATCAACTTCTGCTTTGAATATACCCACAGGATTGGCCTCCACCACAGTCTGTGGCAGAGCATTCCACAGATTCACCACTCTTTGGCTAAAAAAATTCTTCCTTCCTTCTGTTCTAAAAGGTCGCCCCTCAATTTTGAAGCACACAGAAAGACAAATATCTCCAGCCTCTCTTTATTTGCCTTGAAACAGCAATATCTGTGAGCTTTAAATCTTTGGGAATATTGGTAAATGTTCAGGTAGACATATTTTGAAGAAAGTACTATGTTTATTGTTTATCATTATTAAGTATTGTTGCACCACAAGTTTACTCTTGTTTACACAGCATAGTTATGGAGTGCTCCGTGCATGTATTATCTTGGTTAGCACCGATTGTGGAAATAAAATTGAAACAATGAGTATATTCAGGTGAACGACAATTCTGTATTGAATTTAATATATATTTTACTTAACTTTCTGCAGTTTCACAAGTGAGATATTAAAAATCCTGAAGAAAGCTTCCATCCTGGATGATTTTTGAGAAGGTGTTTAACTCACTCCACAGCTTCGTACAGACACGCTGTAAGGGCAGTAGAGCTACCAGTGACTAAAGGGGTCATTGTTGGGTGCGCTACTTTTCATGTTGCATGTTAATGATCTGGATGATGGAATTGATGGCTCTGTGGTCAATTCTGCAGATGATACAGTGGTAGGTGGAAGGGCTGATAGTGCGGAACAAGCAGAGGGTTTGCATTAGGACTTGAACAGATCAAGAGAATGGGCAAAGAAGTGGCAGATGGAATACAGTGTAGGAAAGTGTATGGTCCTGTACCATGATAGATGGAATAGAGATATAGGCTATTTTATAACTGGGGAACAAATTCAAAAATCAGAGGTGCCAAGTCCTAGTGCAGGATTTGTTGAAGTGCAGCTTGCAGATTGAGTTGTTATTAAGGAAGGCAAGTGCAATGTTAGCATTCATTTTAAGAGGACTAAAATATAAAAGCAAAGATATAGTACTGAGGCTTTATATGGTGTTGGTCAGACCATATTTGGAATACTTTGAGCAGTTGTGGACCCCATATCTAAGGAAGGATATGCTGGCATTGGAGAGGAACTAGAGGAGGTTTACAAGAATGATCCCGAAAATTGAAGGGTTAACGTATGAGGAGCGTTTGATCCCTGTACTCACTGGAGTTTTGGAAGAATGAGGGGGGTTCTGATTGAAACCTACTAAATATTGAAAAGCCTGATAGAGTGGACAATTTATTTACTCACCGATATACCGCTGGTGCTTAGGGCAGCAATGAAGGACCTTCATTTCTGACAGCGTTCAGGGCTTCCTCTCAGTTTTCACTACTGCCAGTCATGTAAGTCCCAAGTGGAGACTCAGGAATATTGTTACACTCAGATGTAGAAGGATTCTTCATTGTTGCTTCCTCAAAAATTTTGTTTTACCAGTCGGGGTGGTTAGCCCTGAGCTGAACCTCCGAACCTGGAGGACATAGAGTGGACAAGGAAAGGATATTTCCAATAGTGGGATAATCCAAGACCTGAGGGCCCAGCCTTTCAATAGAAGGGACGTCCCTTTAGAAAAGAGATGAGGAAGAATTTCTTTAGTCAGTGGTTAGTGGGTTTGTGAATTCATTTCCACAGATGGCTGTGGAGGCCCAGTTATTTGGTATATTTAAATCAGGAGTTGATCGGTTCTTGGTTAGTAAGGGGGTCAAAGGTTATGCAGAGAAAATGGTGTTGGCAGGGGAAAATAAATCAGCTGTGATTGAATTTCGAGCAGACGATGGGCCGAAAAGCCTAATTCTATTCCTATATCCTTTGGCAATTGAACCATTGGCAATTTTTGCAATTTATTTTGTAAGTAGTAACAGTGGCAGTGCAAGAGAATGTCAATGCTTAATCTAGTCACTAGACTGGCAATTTGGCCAGTTGTCCTGTTCAAGACTTTTTATAATCATTAAAGCACCCCTCATCCAGGCAAGTCACCAGTACTGTAAAGTTAGGAAGTAAATTACTCACAACCCAACTCTCTGCCTTTTTTGTGTGGTGATAGCACAGTATATATGTTGCTGGTCCAGCAAAGCTTCTTGAATAATGTTGGTCCAGGATGCTAATGATGGTTAACACAGTTATGGTAATGGATATGAAGGTCACTGGAAGGAGAGTAATCATTTTCTTTTTGAAGATGGTTATTGCCTGGGGTGTTGATGGCTGTTGGATGCCACATTATCCTAAGCCCAAATATTGTCCAATTCTTGGTGCTCCTAAACATGGATTGCTTCTTTGGGTTATACTGTCAACTGTTTTTTGAATAACCCAAGCTGTGACTTTTTGATCTCAGAAACATACATAATAAAGCAGCCTAAGATGACTGCACTGAGGGCATTGCAGTAAGGAGCTCTTCCAGCTGTGACTTTGAGTTGAGATATAAACATAGATTATAGGAGCAGGAATTGGCCATTCAGCCCTTTAAACCTGCTCAACTATTCAATATGATCATGGCCAATAGTTCAAATTCAGTAACCTGTTCTATTTTCTCTTCTTATCTCTTGCTCCCCGAAATATAAGAATTATACCTTATTCATTCTTGAATATATTTAATGATCTGCCCTTTAACCATTTTCAGTGATTCATCAATCTTCAGTGAAGAAATTTCTCCTGTTCTCAATCCTAACTGGCTTCCCTATATCATTAGGCCCCTGGTTTCCCAACACCAGTCACATCCTTCTTTCACCTTAAGTTTTACTTTCTAAACTCTAGCAAATATGAGCCTCATCGTTCCCATCTCTCTTCTTATTTCAGGATAACTATCACAGGAATCAGTCTCCAAATGTCACTGCAAGAATGCATCACCAAAGGATCAAGCAAATTTCTACGGGTGTACAATAGAGAGCATTTTACTGATTGCATCACTGCCGAGTATGGATGCTACAAAGCACAGGATTGTAAAAGCTGCAAATGGTTGTAGACCCAGCCAGTTCCATCACTTGCACCAGTCTCTCCAACACTGAGGACACCTCCAAAAGGTGGTGCCTCAAGAAGGTGATATCCATTATTAAAGACCCTCATCATTTAGGATATGCCCCCTCCCCATTACTACCATTAGGAAAGAGCTGCAGGGTCTGAAGACGCATACTCAACGTTTCAGGAACAGTTTCTTCTCCTCCGCCATCAGATTTCTGAGTAGTCCATGAACCCATGAACACTACCTCACTATTCCTCTTTTGCATTAAATATTTTTATTGTAACTTATCATAACTTTTTATGTCTTGCACTGTACTGCTGCCACAAATCAACAGTTTTCACAACACACTGTACACCTGATAATAAAGCTGATTCTCATGAACAGTCATTGCTCTCCTTCTACCGTAAGAGCATCACTACTTTGACAAGAAGACCAAAACCTCATGCAAGGTGTGACTTCATCAAAGCCCTTTATAATCTGTACAGTAGCCTATCTTGATAGAATTTAAGAACATCACGTGCAATTTAAAGTATAATTTACAGAACCTTTTGTTTGGCCAATATAGGCATCCGTTAGTCTCGTGAGACCATGGAATTGCGTCTTGGAAGGTTTCCAGGGCACAGGCTTGGGCAAGGTTGTATGGAAGACCAGCAGTTGCCCATGCTGCAAGTCTCCCTTCTCCATGCTACCGATGGTGTCCAGAGCAATGTGTGGTTAAGTGCCTTGCTCAAGGACACACAAGCTGCCTCAGCCAAGGCTCGAACTAGCGACCTTCAGATCACTAGACGAACGCCTTAACCACTTGGCCACGTGCCAACACGTGTGGCCAAATGTTTGGCCAATAAGGAGAGCCTTTACTGATTATTACTCTACTTATAAGCTTTTCAAACCAGTCTATTAATAATAAGTTTCACTTCTTTTGGTGTAATGTTAATTTGGCAACATTTAATACAAGAAACATTATAGTATGATAGGTGTTTGAAACCATTCGCCTGGCAAAACCTCTTGTATCTCCTGTTAAAACAATGCTGCTGTAAAGTTACTCATGTAAAAGACCCAAAAGAGATCAAATTTGTGACACATTTGCTGCCACTTTCATTGCTATGTTGCAAAGCTGTCTAAAATCTCAAGTGCCTGAAATATCTTTAGACAATTGCACTTTAAAATTAAAAAAAAGCACACAAAGCGAAAAAAAAATAGAATTACGAGAAAGTGGAGCTCACTTTGCAATGCCTGTGCACAGAAATGACTCCTCCACTATCCAAAGAGTTAATGACCTGCTATGTTTATTTTGTGCTGGGCTTCATGGGTGATTAAGAATAATCAGACTGAATCTGTTCAGTCACAGAGTAGGTATATTGCTGTCAGACACTTCCTTCCACAAACACAGAGTGACAGTACTCAGGAGACTTTCACCGCCACATCGAACCAAATTTTATTAACTTTAACACTGATAAATGGTAAATGGTAAATGTGTTGCTAAAAGTCTGACAAAGTTTAATTATAAACAAAAGACAATAAACAAAGATACAACTATCCTAAGTTATGAAACCCAACCAGGGAAAGAGGAACTGAGAGCCAGACTTGTTTGTTTTATTTGCATTGTGGTTACAAGTCAGAGGGAATTGGAAAGATGAGCACCAAGAGACCTAACCTTTGCCTTCCATCACCATGAATTTACTTTTTCCAGCAGGCTGATTGTAAGATTCGTTATGACAGCAGTGAATTTCGGGCTTATCTGTCTGTGGTTTCATCTTAAATTCTACAATGTAAGGTCAAACACAGGTTCCCATTCTGGATGCAGGTGGGATCACAAACATCACCACAGTCTTTGGCCCAAAACCAAATACCGAAGATACTGAATATCTGAAATAAGACCAAGAAGAGTTGGAATCGTACCTGACCTGGCAGTATCTATGGAGTAAGAAAGATAATTAACTGTTTAGGTCAATGACCCTTCATCAGAATTGATGAAACGGTTCATGATAAGTCATTAACCTGAAACATTAACCCTCTGCAGGTGCTGGCTGACATGCCAAGTGCTTAATACATTTTTCTGTTTTTACACCATCCTCTGTGCTGGGACTTAACGTGCTAGACAATTCACACAGACGTATAGTGGGCTTCAGAATAAAGGAAAAAGATAGAAACTGCAGCACACCCTAATTGGTGTACAGGATGATTCGTGGGGGAAGAAGAAATAACTGCACAATTAAGGGCGGGGGGGGCGGCATATCAAAATGGTGATCATATCTGGTCATGGATGCATAGGGAGGGGAAAGTTTAAAATCATGGATTGCTTATAGTGGTGGAGGAAGATGTGGGAAGAAATGGTCTCTTATGCTCCATTTCTGAACCACACTTCTGAACATATTGGTTCATACAGCAATATTCAAGAATGTGTGGAACTTTTGTTTCCATCAGCAAACCTATTACATGAAGAACAGAAACAACAGGAATTCTGCAGATGCTGGAAATTCAAGCAACACACATAAAAGTTGCTGGTGAACGCAGCAGGCCAGGCAGCATCTCTAGGAAGAGGTGCAGTCGACGTTTCAGGCCGAGACCCTTCGTCAGGACATGAAGAACAGCGTACATTGAAGGTGAGGTGCAAAAGGGTCTTTAGAGTGACACATCATTTTTGCTACTAATGACAATAATTTAGAAGCGCATGTTATATGGTATGTCACAGTAGTTGCCTTGGCATAGGGCACTACAGGCTGCATGCTTTCCTTGACACCTTGATACTGTCTGGGAAATTGAATGTAAAACTTGTCAGAATACATTGCCAAGTCATACTTCGATTTAGCTCCAATGGATGTTTGAGGAAAACAAACAATCACTGTTTACTGATAAATCAAGATTAGTGCTGATATTATTGAGGGTACTCTGCTATTCTCCATCAATTTCTAAATCTCTGAAAGTCACTGAGACATACGAATAAATGTGCCCTCGAAGTTACACAATCAGGAGCAAGAGATGCAATTGAGAACAGAAAGGAACAATGGGCGAAGTGAAAGATACCAAACTGAATGAATCTCTGAGGCTCAACTCATTGAGTAACCTTTGTCTGAAAGGCTGCCTATAACAGCTCACCCCAGGGGATAAGCATGGAAGCTTCATCTATCTCAAGATATATACTGCTTTCTTTCTTTACCAAGGCTGTACTTTAAAGCTGTTACCAACAGCAGTATATCTACTCAACAAATCTTCTTAATATGCTCTATCCTACTGGGGGACAGAGGATGAGAGGGATTCATAAAGTCTTTATTGCAACTTCGTATTCGCCACAGTGATGCCAATTGCTCCCCTAAATTACCTCATAAAAAAAAAGTTACTCAGTCTCTAAGCAATTACTTTATCTGCTTCAGTGTGACATTTTTCTCTATTGTCAGGGATGACTTGCCTGAAATACCTCCAAAGGGAATAATTGTGAAGTTGACCATTTCCACATTTATGCAATTTATCTGGATGCGACCTCTTTTTTTGATCCACTCAGAAGAGGAATTAGGGAGGCTTCTGGCTCATGGAAAATGTATAAAACATATCAAACTCGCATGAAGAATTACTTTACATTAACCAAAATGGAATACTCTTCCATTAGTTATATAGCGGCAAATGCAAGGAAGTCGTTGGGTAAATTCAGTCCTTTAGAGGACATGGCCCTTTAATTTGGCAAAATATATTTGACTTAGCATGGTTTGAATAGGACTAACAGTATATATGGTATGTTATCCCTATTAAAGCACATAATAGAAACCTGTCAACCGGCTATCAAAGAATTAGGAAATTATTAGATATCTGCAATGGAGTGTACTTGATTGAGTATGCAGCATTTTCATTGTTAGATCACCCTGGAAGAGATAAGATTTGTATCTAACTGTCATGATCTGAAAATTACTTAATGTGGGTTGAGCTTTTCTGAAATCAGTAGTCTGTTCCCGAGTAGAAACATCCTTCACAAAAAGAATGCAAATTATGTCATTGTGTTTGAAGCATTCCTCCTTGACATTATTATGCACCATTGAATGATGAAGGCAGTGAACATCAATTATAAATGCCATGGTATACAGCAACAAGTCATACATGCAGTAAAATATTTAGTGTAGGCATAAAGTATATTTAATTGGCAATAGAATACTCATACAAATAAATCAGTTACTGAAGGATGTTATTTCTTTTATCATAATTAGTTCTCAGTTTTCTATACAGTTTGTTAGTCCTAGTCAAACACATCATAGAAACCAGTCAATAATTTGTATTTATACATTGCTTTAAACATCTATAAAATCCTGAATTATCTTGCAGAGGTGAAATTAAAAATAAATGCTCACAAAGCCAAAGGCAACAAATATTGGCGTATGGAATCTAAGGGCAAAGGAACTAGAAGTAACATAAATTCATTTCATCCACAAAATGTGCTGCTGTGGTTTGGAATATATTGATTGGAGGGGCTTAGTTTTTTTTTTCAGAAGGATTTTTGTATTGCTAGAAAGCCAAGATTTATAGCCCTTTTCTAACTCACCTGGAGAAAAAACTTCAATGACCTAACCCTCGGAACTTCGGTCGTTAGATATGTCCATAATGTAGATAGGTGTTTACTTAAGAACAATAGCCTATGATGATGAAAGATGATGCCAATATCCCTGCAGGTCTTGATGGAGTGTGAATTAGAGTCATAGTGTTGTAACCGCAGAGAAACAGGCCCTTCAGTCGGCTATCATGCATATCAATATTAATCCTACAGACCTATATTAATTCCATAACCCTCTATGCACTGCTGATTCAAGTACCTGTAGAGATTACTCTTAGATTTGTTACTGCACCTGCCTCCAACATCTCCTCTGGCCACTCTTTCTAGGGACTACAGTCTGTGATGCAAAGTTTCGACCTAAAATATTTCTACAGATTCAAGTATCATATCTCCTCATACAATAATGGCTAATATACTATTTCCTTCATGCTTCTATACCTGATTTTTGAACAAGGACATCCAAGTCATTCTGATTATCAAAACCTTTCAATCTCTCACCAGTTAAAAATAAAACAAAACAAAATGGAAGTCCTCACATTTTCCCACATTCTGTTTTATCTGTCATGTCTTTGCCCATTCATTAAGCCCGTCTATATCTTGTTGAAGCCTTTCTGAATTCTCCTCACAGCTCACACTTCCATACAAGAATTAAAAAGCCTCAGATAATGAGAATCAGAAACAGAAACCAGAGATGCTGGGAACACTCAACAGAGGCAGGTCATCTGAGGAGAGTTAATGTTATCGGTCAATCACTTTACATCAGAACTGAGGAATCAGAAATGACTTGAAGTGCAGGAAAGTGGGAGTGTGAAAAGAACAAAGGAATATCTCTGGGAAGGTGAAGACCAAGAGAAGCTGGAAGATACTAGAGATGACAGCTGAAAAAAATGGTTAAGGCTTGCTAATTACAATTTATCAATCTGGAACAGATGTTCCTAGAGATGAATCAGACTGGATGAGAGGGTAAAAGTAAATTGGAGATTTCAATATGCAGGCAGTTGGGGAAAATCAGGTTGGTGCTGGATGCCAAGAGAAGGAATTTGTAGAGTGCATATGAGATTACTTTTTAGAATAGCTTATCGTTGAGCCCACTAGGAAAAGGGCAATTCTGGATCGGGTGTTGTGTAACAAACACCTGATTTGATTAAGGAGTTTAAGATAAAGGAACCCTTAGGAGCCAGTGATCATAATATGATAGAATTCTCCCTGCAGTTTGAGAGGGAGAAGCTAAGATTGGATGTATTGGTGTTACAGTGGAGTAAAGGAAACTACAGAAGAATGAGCGAGGAAGTCATCACAGTTGATTGGAAAGGGACTCTAGGGGGAATGACATTGGAGCAGCAATGGCCGTGGTATCTCTGAGCAATTTGGAAGATACAGGATCAGTTCATCCCAAAGATGAAGAAGCATTCTAAAGGGAGGATGAGGCAAATGAGGCTAATAAGGGAAGTCAAAGACAGTACAAACACAAAAGAGAGGGCACGTAATATAACAAAAATTCGTGGGAAGCTAGTTGACTGGGAAACTCAAAAATCAACAGAAGCAACTAAAAAAGCAATAAGGATAGAAGGTGAAATACAAAGCTGGACAATAATATAAAATAGGATGCCAAAATTATTTTCAGATATATAAAAAGTAAAAGAGCAACAAGTATGGCTATTGGACTGCTGGGAAATGGCATCACAGAGGTAGTAATAGGGAACAAAGAAATGGCAGACATACTGAATAAGCACTTCGTGTCAGCCTTCACTGTGGAAGATACCAACAGTATGCAAAAAATTTGAGAGTGCCCAGGAGCAGAAGTGAGTACGGTCATTATTACTGAGGAGAAGGTGCTTGGGAAGCTGCAAGGTCTAAAGGTAGATAAATCACCTGCACCAGATGGACTACACCTCAGGATTCTGAAAGAGATGGCTGAAGAGACTGTGGAGGCATTACTAGTGATCTTCCAAGAATCATTAGATTCGTTGTGCCTGTGGAGGACTGGAACATTATAAATGTCATTTAAGAAGGAAAGGAGGCAAAAGACAAGCCAACTGGCCTGACTTCAGTGGCTGGCAAGAAATTAGAGTCCATTATGAAGGATGATGTTTTGGAGTACTTGGAGGCACATGCTAAAATCAGCCGAAGTCAGCATGGCTTCCTGAAGGGGACAGCTTACCTGACAAACCTGTTGGAATTCTTTGAGGAAATAACAGGCAGAGTGAGTGAATGTTGTTTACTTGGATCTTCAGAAGGGCTTTGACAAGGTGCCGCACATGAGGTTGCTAAACAAGATAAGCACTGCAGGAAAGCTACTAGCATGGATAGAAGATTGGTTGACTGGCAGAAGGCAAAGCGTGGGAATAAAGGGGGCCATTTCTGGTTGGCTGCCGGTGAATGGTGCTGATCTGTCATAGTCAGTGTTGTGTCCAGTGCTTTTCGTGTTGTATATTAATGATCTGGATGATGAAATTGATTGCTTTGTAGCCAAGTTTGTGGATGATACAATGATAAGGTGGAAGAGCAGCTATTGTCAAGAAAGCAGGGAGTCTCGAGGGAGATGTCCTCCTTTTTTAAAGAAAGGGGCTTCCCTTCCTCCACCATCAACTCTGCTCTCAAACGCATCTCCCCCATTTCACGCACATCTGCTCTCACTCCATCCTCCCCCCACCCCACTAGGAATAGGGTTCCCCTGGTCCTCACTTACCACCCCACCAGCCTCGGGGTCCAACATATTATTCTCCGTAACTTCCGCCACCTCCAACAGGATCCCACCACTAAGCACGTCTTCCCCCCCCCACCCCCCCGCTTTCCGCAGGGTTCGCTCCCTACGCGACTCCCTTGTCCATTCGTACCCCCCATCCCTCCCCACTGATCTCCCTCCTGGCACTTATCCTTGTAAGCGGAACAAGTGCTACACATGCCCTTACACTTCCTCCCTTACCACCATTCAGGGCCCCAGACAGTCCTTCCAGGTGAGGCGACACTTCACCTGTGAGTCGGCTGGGGTGATATACTGCATCCGGTGCTCCCGATATGGCCTTCTATATATTGGCGAGACCCAACACAGACTGGGAGACCGCTTTGCTGAACACCTACGCTCTGTCCGCCAGAGAAAGCAGGATCTCCCAGTGGCCACACATTTTAATTCCACATCCCATTCCCATTCTGACATGTCTATTCACGGCCTCCTCTCCTGTAAAGATGAAGCCACACTCAAGTTGGAGGAACAAGACCTTATATTCCGTCTGGGTAGCCTCCAACCTGACGGCATGAACATCGACTTCTCTAACTTCCGCTAATGCCCCACCTCCCCCTCGTACCCCATCCGTTATTTATTTTTATACACACATTCTTTCTCTCACTCTCCTTTTTCTCCCTCTGTCCCTCTGACTATACCCCTTGCCCATCCTCTGGTTCCCCCCCCCCTTGTCTTTCTTCCCGGTCCTCCTGTCCCATGATCCTCTCATATACCCTTTTGCCTATCACCTGTCCAGCTCTTGGCTCCAACCCTCCCCCTCCTGTCTTCTCCTATCATTTTGGATCTCCCCCTCCCCCTCCCACTTTCAAATCTCTTACTAGCTCTTCCTTCAGTTAGTCCTGACGAAGGGTCTTGGCCTGAAACGTCGACTATACCTCTTCCTGGAGATGCTGCCTGGCCTGCTGCGTTCACCAGCAACTTTGATGTGTGTTGCTTGAATTTCCAGCATCTGCAGAATTCCTGTAGTCTGCAGGAAGACTTGGACACGGAAAAAGTGGCAAATAGGGAAAAAAGTGGCAGATGGAATATGGTGTAGGGAAGTCTATGGTGATGCACTTTGGTAGAAGGAATAAGTGGGGAGAAAGTTCAAAAATCAGAGATGCTAAAGGATTTGAGAGTCCAAGGGTAGGATCTCCTAAAGATTCACTCGCATGCTGAGTCTGTAGTAATGCAATGCTAGCATTCATTTCAATTGGACTAAAATATAAAAGCAAGGATATAATTCTGATACTTTATAAGGTGTTGGTAAGACCATATTTGGATTATTTTGAGCAGATTTGGGCCCCATATCTATAAAGAAAGTGCTGCCACTTTCCTTAGAAGGGTTTCTAGAATGAAAGGATTAACATATGAGGAGAATTTGATGGCACTGTGCCTGTACTCACTGGAGTTTAGAAGTATAGGGGGAGTTCATTGAAACCTAATGGATATTGAAGAGCTCAGACAGAATGGATACAGAAATGATGTTTCCAGTAGTGGGAGAAACTAGGACCAGAGGGCTCAACCTCAGAATAGAATAATGTCCCGCTAGAAAAGAGATGAGGAGGAATTTCTTTAGTCAGAGTGTGGTGAATCTATGGAATTCATTGCCTCAGATGTCTGTGGAGGCTAAATCATTGGTATATTTAAATGGAGTTTGATGGGTTCTTGATTAATAAGGGAGTCAAAGATTATAGAGAAAAGGCAGATGAATGGGGTTGCAGGTGAAAATAAATCGGTCACGATCAAATGGCAGAGCAGATTTGGTTGGCCGAATGGCCTAATTCTGCTGTGGTCTAAACTGAGGGTCAACATTTTCACCCAGGGGATGTATAACACACGGAGTGTGCAGCCTGGGTAAGTGGTTGAAACAGGTAACCTAACAACATTTAAATGGAACTTGACAGATACATGGATAGGAAAAATTCAGAGGAAGATTGGCCAAGTGCGGCCCAATAGACTTACTTAAATGGAAACTTGGTCAGCATGGACCAGTTGGTCTGAAGGACCCATTTCTGTGCTGTATGACTGTGTAACTCTCCATGCTGCTGAAAATGTGAGACATAAAAAACTGTAGACATTGGCAATAAATCCTCAACAGATCAGACAGCATCTCTGCAGATGGAAAAATGGGGTTTGCATCACAGATTGTTGACTTTTCATCAGAACTGGACAATTCTGGTACAAGCTGTAAAGTGTCATCATCCAAAATTGTTGAATTCTATGTCAGTTCCTCAAAACTGCACGTATGGAGTTGAAGATGATATGCTCTTGGATATCATTGGTACAGTATAAGAGATCAAAGACAAGTTTGGGAATAGGATAAAGTACTGAAGTGATGGGACTGTAACAGAGTGAATTATCCAGTGTTATATCTTTTGTGTTTTCTAAAGTGGAGGAGATCACATTTTGAGTACCAAAGGCAGTGCAGTGAATTAAAAGCCAAGAGAGCACATTCTGTGAGAAGTGAAAAAGACAGAAGGACAGGACTGCATGTCCTGAAAATGGCACGAGATGATTTAATGGAGGAGACATCCAGTTTTTTTACATCATGTAAGCCAACAGTCAGAGTTTAAGGAAGTTTTTCGATCACAAACAGGAGAAAATCTGCAGATGCTGGAAATCCAAGCAACACACACAAAATGCTGGAGGAACTCAGCAGGCCAGGCAGCATCTATGGAAAAGGGTACAGTCAACGTTTCGGGCCGAAACCCTTCGACAGGACTGGAGAAAAAAAGCCGAGGAGTAGATTTAAAAGGTGAGGGGAGGGGAGAGAGAAACCCAAGGTGACAGGTGAAACCGAGAAGGGGAGAGATGAAGTCAAGAGCTGGGAAGTTGAATGGTGAAAGAAGTATAGGGCTTGAGAAGTGGGAGTCTGATAGGAGAGGACAGAGGCCGTGGAAGAAAAAAAAGGTGGGGGGGTGGGGGGAGAAGCACCAGAGGGAGGCGATGGGCAGACAAGGAGATAGGGTGAGAGGGGGAAAAGGGGATGGGGAATTGTGAAGGGGAGGGGCATTACAGGAAGTTCGAGAAATTGATGTTCATGCTATCAGGTTGGAGGCTACCCAGTTGAAATATAAGGTGGTGTTCCTCCAATCTAAGTGTGGCCTCGTCCTGACAACAGAAGAGGCCATAGATGGATATATCGGAATGGGAATGGGAAGTGTAATTAAAATAGGTAGCCACTGGGAAATCCCACTTTTTCTGGCAGACAGAGCGTGGGTGCTTGGCGAAGTGATCTCCCAATCTACGTTGGGTCTCACCAATATACAGGAGGCCACACTGGGAGTACCGGATACAGTATTTTACTCCAACAGACTCACAGGTGAAGTGTAACCTCACCTGGAAGGACTGTTTAGGGTCCTGAATGGTAGTGAGGGAGGAGGTGCAGGGGCAGGTGTAGCACTTGTTCTGCTTGTAAGGATAAGTGCCAGGAGGGAGATCAGTGGGGAGGGACGAATGCACAAGGGAGATCAGTGGGGAGGGACGAATGCACAAGGGAGTCGCATGGGGAGTGATCCCTGCGGAAAGCAGAAAGTGGGGGGTGTGGAGGGAAGGGAAAGATGTGTTTGGTGGTGGGGTATGGGTGACAGATGAAGAAAACATTGAAATAATCAGTTTTTAAGGTGGCAAAATATGAGTGAGTGTTAAGGCAGTGGTGAAGAGGAAAGGAAATTTAACTTAGGAACAAACAGCGAGTGCATGAATTATTTGGTTCACTTTAAAATAACAGTGGAGGTAGTGATGGAATCAGTAACAAAGAAAGAGTATTTTTCAAAGGCTCAAGGATAATAACTTTATTTTTAACCGGGGATTAATTATTATTCTACCAAGACTAGTTGTCAAACAAGCAATCTGACAACATGAAGACAATGAACAAGTCAAAGGGATTGATGCAGAGGAAGAGACGGTTATTGTCATTGTTTATTTGGAAGCCAGTCATAGGTCCCTGCATAGTGAAACCTGGAAATCAGAGGGCAGCCAAGGAAAAGTCTCAGATGGACTCTTGATTGTGTGGGAGTTGGCTGAGGTCATCACTGATCATTTAAGTAAACATAGAACCAAATGATGATTATCTCAGTGATTAGGTAAGGGAGCATGTAGTATTAACTGTATTCAAAGAGAGGAGGAGGCATAGGGGAAATATATCATGGTCACTGACAGACAGGATGCTATTTATTGCTTTGTTTGAAGCAAATTTAGTACTTTGAGTCAGAAGCAAGATCACTGGAGATAGTATTTAGTCAGAAAACTGATTGGAATGTGTATTCAAATTTGAGAAGTGATGACACATAACTTTAGCAAAGGAATATTGGAAATGGGATCACAACTTGCAAGGAGAAAGGACAGGGTGGTATCTTGATGAGGCTGTTGCTGGTGTGGATGCTATTCTACGAGGATATTTTCCCACACTTGCTCTTATTTTTATTCCTTTGAGGTGTTATACATTTCCAGCTGTTTAGTTTCCTTTAAGCAATTTAATAATATGCATTACTTCTTTCTGAAGGTGAACACTTCAATTCCAATATAAGCAATTCAGGGAATAAAGGGCGACTTAAAGGAATTCAGCATTTCATTCTCTGTCTGTAAGACTTCCAAATTGGATTATTCAATTTCTCTTCCATTAAGTAAAGATTGAATTGTGAGTTTATGCAGCCTTGAAACTTGTGAACATGTTATACTCATTTTCACCTTGGCACTTAACAATGATCAGAAAAAGACTTCCACCATATTCTGTCTGAATCGGGTTTCAACCATGATCAGTGGAGATATCTTGCTTTCTTTAGATTCAGATCAAATAGTTTTTTTTCAAACTTTCTATCACTTGGCAAAACCCGAAAATCAATGCTGTAACTTTGAAGATTACAGACATCAGAGAAATTCTCATTTCAGCTCTTTACTGTTCGCCGTGCCTTTGTTACATCAGTCGTAAGAAATGAATGCTGATAAATATTTCTGATCTTCAGTGAAGACTGGAATTGATAATAATGCCATAAATACCACATTAGGTTAATCAAATTTGAGCATTTCTGAAAATTCAAATCTACAACCTGTAGCAGACAATACGATATTTCAAAACAGTTCATTGGAAAAGCACTCACTAACAAAGTCATGTTAGGAACACTAAAATCTAAGTTAAATGATTTAGACAGATGATCAAACCTCAAGTGTAAGGAACTATTCACAAAAAAAGGAGGATGAGTTGTTGTTGAGGCTTAGAGAGTTTCTATTTAATGTTGTTACTCCCAACCCTGGGGAAAAAAAAATCAACTTTGAATGCTGGTCCAACTACCTTTATTTCAGAGAACAAGTCTGACAGCTGACATCTGCAGTATTTCCACAATCAAATTCAACCAGACCAATGAAAAATAGAAAGAAATTTCAGGAAATATTAACTACTTTCATATATATTTGTTGGCCAAGAATATCCCCAATAATATATGAAATTAGTTAATATTTCCTGAAGCTTAATTCAATTGCAGTGCAGCATACGAAACAAAGTAGGGATGTTGTTTAGACTTTTCCCACATTGCAACGAACAAGTCTGGAAGCAAGCTCTATTATGCTGGGGATTGCCATTGGATATTCAGTAAACTCTGTTTTAGATTCAAATTAAATGCATTTATACTTAAAACAAGTACTTTCCATGCAACTGTGGACTGATAGAGGGAATCTCATTGAAACCTATCAAATAATGAAAGGCCTAGATAGAGTGGATGTGGGGAGAATGTTTCCTACAGTGGGTCAGTCTAAGACTAGAAGACAAAGCCTCAGAGTAGAGGGACGTCCCTTTAGAACAGAGATGAGCAGGAATTTCTTTAGCCAGAAGTTGGTGAATCTGTGGAATTCATTGCTGCAGATGGCTCTTGAGGCCAAGTCATTGAGTACATTTGAAGCAGAGGATGACAGGTTCTTGATAAGTGATAGTGTCAAAGGTCATGGGGTCGAGGCAGAAAAATGGGGTTGAGAGGGATAATAAATCAGCCATGTTGCTCCTATATCCTATGATATTATGGTCTGATAAATAGATCTGATTATGAATCAGAAAGTGAAATACTACTGGTAATGAAAAACCTACATAAAAGAAAATGAGTTGGCTATGGTTATCCACTTCCACCTCTCTGCAGAGTTCGGCACCGCTCCTATCCTTTTTAAAAAAAAAATAAGTCATAAACTCCTCTGAGACCAGTTATTAGCTTCTGGAATTGATGCTTTGGCAAGATTGTACATTGGAATAATAAAGCAGCAATGCGAGCAATGGAGAACTTATGTGTGCAGGGACTTATTCTCCATTCTGGCTAGTCTTTTGTCAGAGTCAGTGATGGAATAACATTGGCAACCTCTAAGAAAGTGTCTAGGGGCGAGAGTACTCTGAACACAATGAACTGACCATCTGTGGGATGAGATAAAGCCAATGGTAACATGGCACCGTTTTCTGCAGTGAAAGAAAATTTATTTTTAGAATTATTTTACAGATTAATTTCAGTACACTGAACAAAGTGCATAGAGTCTAAGAAGTCTTGAATGGTAACATGAAAATGTTCTTACATGAAGAAAGACAAATACTTAATAGGATATTTAAGTTGAAATAGCATCTTTCTAATTAGCTATCTATTTTTACAAAAACATGGATTTTGGTTTTTAAAACAAGCCAAAGCTTAGATATTTATTTGAACATTATATTGATTAATAAATGCATATAGATTTGGGGGTGACTCCACAAGAAGAGCTTCCAGTGAAGGTGAAAATCAACATTAGAGAGAGTGTTACTGGCTACTAGGATTTGAAAACAATGTTTTCATTGTAGAATGAAGGACAGTGAAGTATTCCTTTTTATCTTATGTTCAGATTTAATTCAGTGAAATAGAGAAGGAGCAGAGTACTGGGTGGGAAATCTAGAAATAAAGAGGGGCGAGGGAGAGGGTTCAAGGAACAATGAGGTTCAATGAAGCAATGGAAACTGTTAGGAAGCAAAATTAAAGGACTTCCTTGACAGCATCTCTCAAGTGAGTAACTTCTATTTGCCTAGGAGAAGGGCAGAAGTCATGGGAAAACACTCCCATCTCTTTATTCCTCCACATATCAGTCTTATTTGGAATTAAATTTTTTTTATTCACTAGTCTGGTTCAAAGTCTCTTGAACTTATCCACTAACATATTTGGTATGCTTTCACTATAAGCATTGCAGGAGTTGAAAATGGCACTGGCCGCATTTTTTGGTCGCTTAAGTCCGGGTTTGTATAAATGAATAAACAAAAATGATGAAAGGCCAGAGATCAGAAATACAGTAAGGATTATAAATAACTCAGTTCAAAAACTGAAACAGCAAAGCCTAGTTTGAATGCAAATCTGATCTATATTGTCAAAGAAATGACTTGAATGATTAGAATCACAGCAGTCATTCAGTTTAAATTTACATTTATTAGACGTGATAGCCATTACTTGACCATTATTAGACGTGATAAACCATACAATACTGTTTATTCCCTCATACACCCAAGTGTATGTATCACCCTCTCTTGCAAATACTCAGATCATAATGGACCGATTTAAAATATTTACCTATCTTGTTAAAAGCAGGGATTTCTTTTCCCTACTCCTGCTTTTAAATAAATTATTCCAAATTTCAAATTTTCATTGAAATGCAAATGAATTTGTCAAGTTCAAGTTTAATTAACATTCAACCATACATGAACATAGCCAAAGGAAACAGTGTTCCTTCGGGGCCAAGGTGCAAAACACATTACCAATAGCTTACAGCACATAGCACAAATAGCACATATGGTTACAATTTCCGAACAAAAAACATAGCCATAAAGAGAAAAAAAGCTATAGCCCAAGACCCTGTGTGGCATGACCAAACTGCTGGTAAGTAGTCCTGGTCCAACTTGTTCTTCCGCCAAATGAACAATGAAGAGCAGCACAGAGGGAACACTGGGATGATAGAACTATTCAGCCTGGCTCAGCATGACAATGCCAACTAAGTTGTCTAAATGAGCTAGTCCAAATAAATGCATTTGGCCAGAAAGCTCTACACCTTTCCTATCCATGTGCCTCTCCAAATACCTTTTACATGTTATTATTGTACCTGCCTTTACCACTTCCCCTGGCAGCTCGTTCCATATGTACACCACTTTGTGTATGAAAAAGTTGTCCCTTGGGTCCATTTTTAATCTTTCCCCTCTCACTTTAAACCTCCAGTTTTAGATTTTTACTACTCTGTGGAAACAGACTATTGCTATTCAACTTATCTTTGCCCTTCAGGATTTTATAAATCTCCATGATGTCACCCTTCAGCCTTTGACACTCCATGGGAAAACAAGCCTTTACATCCTGTAATTCTCTCCTTATAACTCAAACTGTCAAGTCCATGTAACATCCTTGTTAAATATATTTGTATCTCTTCTCATTTAATAACATCTTTCCTACAGCAGAGCAACTGGAACTGCATGCAGTACTCCAAATGCGGCAGAACTAACGCTTGTACAACTGTAACATGACGTCCAAACCTCGTGTATTCAATATTCTGAATGATGAAGACAAACATGCCAAACACTTTCATCGCTTTACTGTCCAGTGTTGCTACTTTCAAGGAACTACATACTTACATTCCCAGTCCCCCAGTTCTACAACACTCTTCAGGACCCACAAGAGAGACTGCTGGAGACCTAGAGCATGCACTGGAGTAACTCAATGAGTAAATCAGCAGCCATGGAAGGAAATGAACAGTCAACACCATGGGCAGAGACCACGCTCTCAGCCCAAGTCATTGACAAGTCATTCCTCTCCACAGATGCTGCCTAACCCACTTGAGTTCCGCCAGTACACTCCACAGGGCTCTTCCATTTACAATGCAAGTTGAACATTCTTTTATTATTTCTAATTTCATTGTTCTATCCAAATTTAAAGAAGTAGTCATGGAAATAATCAAAAAAGTTAAATTATTTGTTCCTTGCTTTTTCAGAGCTGAGCAGATGAAATATTCATACGAAAGGAATCACTTAATACTTTAGCCTCCTATTCGAAAGCCCACTGCATGCAGTACTCCAAATGCGGCAGAACTAACGCTTGTACAACTGTAACATGACGTCCAAACCTCGTGTATTCAATATTCTGAATGATGAAGACAAACATGCCAAACACTTTCATCGCTTTACTGTCCAGTGTTGCTACTTTCAAGGAACTACATACTTACATTCCCAGTCCCCCAGTTCTACAACACTCTTCAGGACCCACAAGAGAGACTGCTGGAGACCTAGAGCATGCACTGGAGTAACTCAATGAGTAAATCAGCAGCCATGGAAGGAAATGAACAGTCAACACCATGGGCAGAGACCACGCTCTCAGCCCAAGTCATTGACAAGTCATTCCTCTCCACAGATGCTGCCTAACCCACTTGAGTTCCGCCAGTACACTCCACAGGGCTCTTCCATTTACAATGCAAGTTGAACATTCTTTTATTATTTCTAATTTCATTGTTCTATCCAAATTTAAAGAAGTAGTCATGGAAATAATCAAAAAAGTTAAATTATTTGTTCCTTGCTTTTTCAGAGCTGAGCAGATGAAATATTCATACGAAAGGAATCACTTAATACTTTAGCCTCCTATTCGAAAGCCCACTGATTTTGACAGCACCCAATTGTCTCAATTTGGAGGATCACCCTAGGAACTTTAAATAGACTGAATCTTGCTTAAATGAGCCTCCTGGGTCTCATGCATCAAGATTCTTTTTGCAGTCTAAGTTGAAACTACGATGTAAAATTAAGATGTTAATGTATTTTTTTCCTCTTCAACATCAGTTAATACCAGAGTTACAGGCAGATTTTTGTTCTACATGCTGGGATGCACAGCTGCTGTGGGCGAGCCCTGAACAGCAACAGCAGTCAGGAGACAGCCTGTCGAAGAAAATTACACAATACATCTGAAATGAGGGTGTAAGTGAGCCATTTAAAGATTTCCCTTGCCCATTTGAGCAAGGATTTCTTTTTGTGTATAAAATGCAACCTGCTCACTTATAGGCACACAATTGGATATCAGGGCAGCCAACAGATAATGCACACTGAGTGATATCCTTTGGTGTCTTGACAAAAGCCTGATAGCAATGCCATTCTGTAACAAAGAGGTGTCTGAAAAGGTCATTGATTCTAAGCAGGGAGAAAAGTGAAGAACAGAGCTCATATTTCATTTACAAACACCGGATAAGAAAAGTAGACCTAGCTCGGCTTGCTAAATTGGCTCAACTGAGCCGACAACCAGAAACTTATCAGACTTAAAGGCAGATTTAAATCCTAAAAACTCTCAATGTTGAGTGCTACTGAGAACTTGATATTTCTCCTGAGCCAAGTGCATTTTGTGAAAGACTGTTAGCCCGATATTTTACAAGAATTCAGAATTGGCTCAGATGTATTTAAGCGTCCTATTTATCTTTGTTAGGTTCTCCCTAAATTGAAATGCAACCAAGTTTCACTTGTTGGTACAATAAATCAACATGGATTATGTCACTATTTCCTTATTTACCAAATTGTCTTTCCAGTCTTTATTTATGCTGATTTCCTCTCTTTTGCCAACCACAAGCCAATTCAGAGCTCACAGTATGATCAGTGCAGTGACAAATCTCAAAACTGTTAGTTACCATAGAGCTCTCTGCACATTAAATGTTTACCTGAAGAGTGGATAACCAACATAATTGCATCTTTGCCAGCTGGATTCAGTCCCAAAGATCAGTTTGAAACTGACTTCCTGAACTGGTCAGGACACATGCAGTTGTCTCCTCCACCCTTTAACCATTGCCTTCACACCTGTTCTGGTAATAATGTCATTACTGCAACAGATGTTGGGCTAGAAGGATAGAAATTTATTTTGACTGTCCATTCCATGAATGTGTGACACAACTAATGAGGGAGTCTATTAATTGTCTCATCAAAATAATTAAGGTCATGTAGATTTTCCCTTTTCAACTACAACAGTCTTTGGAAAGAGCTGCATGCGTATCATTCCACATGAAATATGGCACAGAATGAAGTATTTTCATTTTAGTTTATATTAAGATGTATACTATCAGGATGGAACTTCCAGGTAACTCACTGTGTATTTTTGGCAAAATCATGACTATACTCATGTTGCATGCCATCAATGCCAACATGATAAGGGGAGAATCAAGAGAAATTTAAGAGAAAGTTTACATTTATATAGCACTTTGCTCAACCATGAATCATCGCAAAGTAAAACCAATTCATTCACTTTAGTTAAGCAGGAAACATGTCAGGCAAATTACTCACTGTAACCTTCCACAAACATTAAGCCAGCATCAGATATTTTATATCAGTCATGTTGGTTGAGTGATGAAGATCAGCTAATTATTTGTCCTTCTGTGAAGAGATACAGTAAATATTTGTTGAACCTTTGAAAAGCGTATTGGTTTGTGGTTTAATGCCCCTTTCCAATGTAATATCTTGGACACTGCAACACTCATTTAGTATTGCACTGATGATCAATTCTAATCTGCCTTTCAGAGAAACCCCATTCATCCACTTGTTTTTTCCTGACCTCCAAGATAGGTTTTTATTAAATAAATAGACTAACTATCCAGCTGCACCTCCACATTGCTCACCCTGACGTATCATAGGACTATTAACTGATCAGCAATGGGACTTATGTTTTAAAAGAAAAAGAAAACTGAAATTGATCACAAATTCAGAATGATTATATGCATCCCAGTGACACAAAAGGAAGCAGCTAACTAGGTACAAATCATACTTTCCTTACATATAAATATTTTGAAAAGCATTTAGAAACATAACAATAAATCCTTGACATTCCCATGAGGCCAAACCAATATACTTAATAGCTCTGAAGTCATTTTACAAGCATCTTCACCCTTCCCTTTGATGCATTTCATACCATTGCTAGAAAATCTCTATAATCCCCAGTCTATAATTTTAGTTGAGAAAAATATGACAACTGCTGGAAATTGCAAATAAAAGCAGAAAATGCTGAAAACGCAGAGTGGACCTGTCAGAAAGTGAAAGGGAAAATATCACATCTTGTCCAATTGTTCCACCCAAAGCATTAACTTGTCTCGTTTCTGTCAAATGTCCATGGATTTGCATTGCATCTACATTTCTTTTTAATCCTTGTACTTCCAGTTCACTCTTGCGAACAAACTTCTGTGTGAAAATAATCAACTTTCTTAAAAGGATGGCAGAAGTGGAATGGTGTGTGTTGACTTCAAATAGAAGAGAGATCTCTGATAAGGAAAGTATTAACATATTGATTCCACAGCGCAGCTTTGGGCTAAGGCTGCATTTTGGATAGGCACCATAATTGTGGAACAATGGCACATCTAGTCGAGTCACTGCTTCACAGTTCCAGTGACCTGGATTCAATGCTGAACACAAGTACTGCCTGTGTGTAGTTTGACTGTTTTCACTGTAACATTGTGCACCAGTTTGCTCACACATCTCAAACTGGCCACTGCCAATCACACTTACTGATGATAGATGAATGATAGAAGCTTGAGGAAACTGTGGAGAATGGCAAAAAAGAATAAAGTAGCAATAGACTTGATTTTTGGAACCAAATTGGTGGGTTAAAGGGCCTGAATGACTTTGACATCATAATATTTTATCAATTGTTCTGATCTAGATGACATTCCAAGAGCAGTTGGCAGACTTCTTTGAACCACAGAATCATAACAATACTAGAGAAGGCCATCAAACCTGAAGTGTAATTCAATTAGTTCTATTCACTTTCAGCTTTGTCATCTTTCCCCTTTCTCATAATACCCTTTTACTAATGGATTGGAATAAAGTATTATGAAAGTATTATGCTAAGAATGGCTTTACAAAATGAATACTGCACACAACCTATCCATAGCTGCCAGTGTTTCATATAAATTCATCCACCCTTCTTCATTAAATGGCACCAACGATTGGTATTAGTATTGGCATTGGTTTATTATTGTCACATGTATCAGGATACAGTGAACAGCATGTCTTGTATACTGTTCATACAGATCAAAACATCACACAGTGCATCACACAGAGGTTGAATAAGGTAAAACAATAACAATGTAGACTAAGAGTAAATGCAACAGAAGAAGTACAGTGCAGGTAAACAATAACGTACAAGATCTTAACCAGGTAGATTGTGAGGTCAAGAGTCCATCTTTGTCCTTTACGTTTATGCATATCTATGTATTCACTATCCACATGAGGAAAAAGTAAGCAAAGGAACTGCTTTCTTTAATCAATGGTATTCAGCTCAGACATGTCTTGAATATGAGTTTCATATTCTAAATATTTTATGAATGAAGAAGTTTACTCAAATTGCGTTAGTGACAATTATACATTTTAATTTTCTATTTATTCATGATTTCGGATGTGGGCATCTTTGGCATGGTCAACATGGTCAATATTGACTGCCTTAACAGTCCTTAAATAGGTACTGATGAGCCAATGCCTTGAACCATTGCAATCCTTCTTGTGAAGGTGCTCCCAAAGTGTTGGTTGGAGAGGGAGTTCCAGGATTTATACCTAGAAACCAAGAAGTATTTCTAAATCAGGACAGTATGCAACTTGGAGGGGAACATGAAGGGGCTGGTGTACCTGAAACCATTGTCCTTCTTGATGTTCAAGGTCACTGGTTTAGAGATGCTCTTGAAGCAGCCTAAGCAAGTAGCTGGACTGAATTTTATAGATCACAGATGATAATGGAGAGAATGAATGTGGATGGGATGCCAAAGTAGAGGGGGTGCTTTGTCCAAGTTGGATATAAAGCTGTTTGAGTGTTCTTGCACTTCTTGGGTTTTGTTGGGGTTTACACAGGTGAGTTGGAAGTATTTCATCACACTTGTGAATAGTAACTTGGAAGCAATGGAAAGACTTCAGGTACTAGAAGGTAAGTCATTTTTCCACAGGATATCTGCTCAAGTAATGTTCATGCTTATGAGACTTGTCCAATTCAGTTTCAGGTTAATGATGGTGGTTAAAGCTGAGGCTTTATAAAGCATTGGTCAGACCGCATTTTGAGTACTGTGAGCAGTTGGGTCTGTTATCTAAGAAAAAATGTGCTAGCATTGAAGAGGTTCCAGAGGAGGTTCACAAGAATGATTCTGGGAATGAAAGGGTTAATATATGAGAGTGCTTGATTGCTCTGGGCCTGTACTCAATCAAGTTTAGAAGAATGAGGGGGAATCTCATTGAATATTGAAAGGTCTGGATATAGTGGATGTTTCCTACAGTAGATGAGTCTAGTATCAGATGGCACAGTCTCAGTATGGAGGGATGTCCATTTAGAACAGAGATGAGGAGGAATTTCTGTAGCCAGAGGTTAGTGAATCTGAGGAATTCATTGCCACAGATGGCTGTGAAGGCTAACTCATTGAGTACATTGAAAGTAGAGGTTGATAGGTTCTTTGATTAGTTGGGGTGTCAAAGATTATAGGGAGAAGGCAGGAAAACGGAATTGAGAGGGATAATAAATTAGCCATGGTGGAATCATGGGTCAAAACCAATGGGCCGAATGGCCTACTTCTATACCTTATGGTGTTATAACCAAGCAACTGTAATGCCACTGGATATCAGGTTAGATGGTTTGACACTTGTTGCAAGTGGTAATTACATGGCAGTATTGGGACACCCATTTATCAGCCCATCTTTGAATTTTGCCCAAGCCTTCTTGCATAAGATAGATGTGGACTACTTAATCTGTTGAGAGGCTTTGACTAGAACTGAAGTCATTAGCATCTCCCACTTTTGACTTCATGTATTGAATTGGCTAAAGCCTGACTTCTTTGATTATGGTGCCCTAGTAATAGAAACATCATGGGATACGACAAAGATACAGCATGGAGACAGGTCTCATCAACTACTCATTTACACAAATCTTATTTTTATCACATTCTCATCAACTCTTCTCAGAGAGACAGCCCCGACACACTCAGGGCAATTTACACAGGCCAATTGATCCACCAACCAGCACATCATTGACGTAGATTGTCAAGCCAAAAAGACTGCCCTGAGGAAGTTTTACAGTGAAGTCATGGGGCCACGATGGTTGATTTCCAGAAAGCACCAACATCTTCCTTTATGTAAGTTGTGACTCAGATGAATGGAAAATTTTCCTTCATATATACTGATCAATTTTACAAGTGATCCTTGCCACACTAGATCAAATGCTGCTTTATTGTCAGAAAAATCACCTACATCTTCTCTCTGAATGCAGCAATCTAGTCAACTTGTAGGCTGTGATGTGAGCAGAAGCCAAGTCGCCCCAGTGAGCAGGCTTTTGGTGAGTAAACACCATTTGATAGTACTTGCCTTCCACACTTTGATGAGGACTGTGAGTAAACTGATTCGGCAGATTGAATTTGTTCTTCTGTTTATGAACTGATTGTGGATGGGTAATCAAATTGTCAGCTTTGTCCGGGATGGTGTTAAGCAGTATATTGGTGAAGCTGAGGTTTGGTGTTGGTCTAATCACAACAACCACTGACCTAATCTGGCAGTTTTGTCCCTCTGGACCTAAGCAGCTCAATTAGTGATGGTGTTGGGCCTAAAAGATCCACAGCCAGAGTATAATATGTGCCTCAAGTAACACACATAAAAAATGCTGGTGAACGCAGCAGGCCGGGCAGCATCTATAGGAAGAGGTACAGTCGATGTTTTGGGCCGAGACCCTTCCTCAGGACTAACTGAAAGAAGGGACAGTAAGGGATTTGAAAGTGGGAGGAGGAGGGGGAGGGGGAGATCAAAAACGATAGAAGAAGACAGGAGGGGGAGGGATGGAGCTAAGAGCTGGAAAGTTGATCTCGTACTATCTCTTCTTTCAGTTCGTCCTGACGAAGGGTCTCAGCCCGAAACATCGACTGTACCTCTTCCTATAGATGCTGCCTGGCCTGCTGTGTTCACCAGCAACTTTTAAGTGTGTTGCTTGAAATTCCAGCATCTGCAGATTTCCTCATGTTTGCGTTTATAGTATGTGCCTTGTAACTCTCAATGCTTCTTCAATGTGCTGTTCAACATAACAAAACATTGACTGAGAACAATGGCGACTCTACGATTTAAGGATGTCCAAGTCTACTCCATATGCCTCTGGCGTATTAGCCCAGTTAGTGCCACTGGTACTGTGATTGAAGAAACTGGCTCATTGTTAGTAACATACATCAAAGTTGCTGGTGAACGCAGCAGGCCAAGCAGCATCTATAGGAAGAGGCGCAGTCGACGTTTCAGGCCGAGACCCTTCGTCCTGACGAAGGGTCTCGGCCTGAAACGTCGACTGCGCCTCTTCCTATAGGTTAGTCCTGACGAAGGGTCTCGGCCTGAAACGTCGACTGCGCCTCTTCCTATAGATGCTGCTTGGCCTGCTGCGTTCACCAGCAACTTTGATGTATGTTGCTTGAATTTCCAGCATCTGCAGAATTCCTGTTGTTTGCATTGTTAGTAAGGCATGATTCTGTCTGGACATTTGCTTCTTTATGAGTTTGTGGAATAATTCTGCAAATTAGGGCCTTAGGTTCTGAATTTTCTTGCAGGCAGAGACAATTCCAGGTAACTCAGCAAACCCTTGCACAGTTTAAATAATCTTCATTAAATCACCCACAAACTTCCCTATTGTTGACAAAAATATCATAGACTTTGAAAACATTCCAAATGTATGTAATATCACACTTCTGGTACTATTTGTAGTACAGCATTTCACAGCTTCTTCGGTGCTTCTCTATACTATCGGGCAGAAACCAGAACTGAGCACAATACTTGAATTGTACTATATCCTAATAGAATGCTATCCCTTCAGAAATGGACCACAATGATTGATGTGCTTTAATTTTATGAGTGTGTTTACCAGAACCCCTATATTTTAAGACATTTGGGTCTGTATCCACAAGACCTTTTCTTTTTCTATTCAACTCTGACACATGCATCTAGCCCACTTTTTCCTTCTGAATTCTACCATCTCACAATTGCTTTAATTTGTCCACTGCAAGCATGCTCCTCAGGCCCACATCTTTGCTATTAACATTAAAATGATCAGAACCTTATTTTCAACAGAATAAGCATGTGCTAAGAAGAGAAAGAAACAGAAACTGAAAAGCAAGTGTTTGGCCAGTGTCAAAGCAAACTCGGTGTGGGCTATTACATAAAATTACAGGGTTTGGCAATTTTTTTTTATCACCAATCGTTTACTTATTATAAACTCAAGAGATTCTGTAGATGCTAGAAATCCAGAGCAACAGACACAAAATGCTGGAGGAACTCAGTAGGTCAGGCAGCATCTATAAAAATGAATAAGCAGTCAATGTTTCAGGCCCAAACCCTTCGACAGGACTATTATTTCACTATTTTGATATTTTTCTCTCATAATTCCTTTCTAAAAGACTTCTCTTATTGAACATTCTTCACCTTCTATAAAACTGTAAACAAGATAGTACAAAGATCCAAAAAAAATAACAGATGAGAAAGATTCATTTTTGTTTAGATAAAAAAATGATAAATCACAATAAAGCACATAGAAAAAAAAATTAAAAGGAAACTTTAAGTGACTCTCATAGTATTTTGCAATCACATGAAGCTATCTCCTCATGTGAACTTCTTTCTTCACCTATCAAACTACCACCAGTAGCAGAGGAAGCAGAGAAGGATTATACAAATTGGCATATAACTACTCCAATGGTCGTGAGCTGTTATGACAATTAAAATGCACAGGAACATAAAAGCTTCAGAGAGTAGTGCACTCTGCTCAACACATCACAGACACATCCATCCCCACCACTGGTAGTATCTACAGGAGGCAGTGCCTTAAGAAGGCAACAACTATCATCAAAGAGCTCCAACATCTGGGCTATGCAATCTTTTTTGCAGCTACCATCAGGTATGAGATACAGGAGCCTAAAGTTCCACAACTACCAAGTTCAAGAACAGCTATTTCCCTTCAACTATTCAGCAAAACTCGAATCATTACCTCAGGATAGCAACTCCATGATCACTTTGAAAACTTTGCACTAATATTGACTTTGTGCTTTATTATTATTCAAATTCTGTTCTTTCTTCCAAAGTTGTGTATAATTTATGTTTAATTTATGTTTCTCATGAGAAAGCTGCTTATATGATTCTATGTGCCTGAAATGCTCCTGTAAATTTTCCAATGCACTTGTGTATATGACAATAAACTTGACTTTGACTAGGAGCATATTGAGCTTGTTCCTTCCTCCCAACTTAGGAGAGATGATCAGAGAGGAACAGCAACCTAATAAGGAAGGAAATCTTGATCAAAATACTGAAATCTTTGTAACTTTAAAAACACCTGGTTAGAAAAAAATCTATTATTTACTACATATTTTCTTACACATTTACTTTATACTTTTCTGTGGGAACCTCTTTCACCCACTGCAGACCTATCATATTCTCATAAATCACAGCCTCTCTTCATCTTTAATGAGTAAATAAATACACTATGTGTGTGGAAGAAACCTAATGCTTGGAGCACATTAAATCCATTTGGATTTGATGTTCTTTTCCACAAAATCATGTGACCTGTCTTTATAAACACATGAATGTGTGTGTGTGTTTTTTTAATTGAAATAGGCCAGTCCTGAGACTGTGTTCTCACATTTTGGTTTGGTGAATTTAATCATTGAGTTCCTGATTCTTACAGACATATGTACAGAAGGGGGAAGAATCAAATCATATTGACTCAGTGCTCCAAAGGGCTTTTGCGTTTAAAAGAAATGTACTGCAGCAAGAAACCCACCCACTCTTGTTGCAATTACACTAATGAGTCCATAGTGATGCACTTCATTGCCGACTGCCTGTTCAGTCACACCATTCTGCCTGCTGTCAATACAAATTCCTGATTTGCACTTCATTTTCAAATGCATGTTGAAAGCCAGCTGAATTGAGCTTAATAATTTTCCAGGAGAAACAGCTACTTCATTTATCAGCAAGGGACTGAAGCCTGAATAATCAGAGCGAGTAGCTCACCAGGCTTCTGAAAAGCATTCTAGAAGGCTGGGGAATTCTAAACAGCCTTCATTATGCTCTTCAGTTTCAAGATTTTTATTACATTTGCAATGTCATTTTATAAACTCTTTCAATACTAGTAAAGGAAGCAAAGGCAGTAAATTCATCTTCTGCTAGATTCTGATTACTTTTTAAATATTGCGTTCTTCCATTCAGCAAAATAACTTTCGCTGAGAGCAATTATGTCCCCAAAATCAAGTCTGCCTTCAAATTACTTAGTATTTGATTGGTCAAAGCAACAATCTGAAATGTGTGTTGGCTTGGATATCTATGCTGAGGGAAAAGATATCCCCTGATATATCAGTGTATTTAATGACATTGAATTTTCTGCTAAAATAATGATATTAAGAGTGCTCATCATTTTCAATGTGCAAATCAGCCATCAATTCTCAGTGATGGCAAGATTACCCATGAACTGCAAATTGCTGCAGGTATTGGCTGAATTATACCACACCATTGCTTGCCTTGGGAAAACAACAGCTCCACTCAATCTCGATATAGCTCATGTGAAGTTGCTGCATTTGTACCTCAATTGCCCATTAGCCCACCTCAAAGAGTTTGCACTCTAATTAGTAGAATGATTATCCTCCTAACACAAAATAAATATTCATGTCATGCCAATCAGCTTCGTCAATCTAAAGAGAGACGGTTTTAAATTGTGAAGGTTCATTCTGACAAGTAATATCTTGTTCTCAGAGATAATTAAAATTAAAAAAGTAAAATTCATAATGCACAAAGTAACACATAATGCAGTAACATTGATAGCACTAAATTACAGGAATGGAGTTCAATGTGCAAAGATTACTGTGACACACATCAAGCATAAACAGCAGTTGATAAATTTCTCCACAGGAGTTCCCTGCATTTCATTTTCTTTCTCTCTCTCTCACAACACACACAGACACACAGACACACACACACACACACACACACACACACACACTCTTCATTTCATGTTTGTACCGGATTTGGTTTCTCATGCACCACCAAACATCATTCTGATGTTTCTTTCTAAATCTTTCCATCTCATTCATTCAGAAGAAAGGCAGCTGGTCACAGCTGGATTCCTAAAACCTGTGGCCCTGTCAAGATGCTGGAAAACCATTATTTCCAGCAATATGCAATTGATGCTGCAAATGTGGCATCAAGAGTTGAAAAATATGTACCAGGTGGTGGTTGAGGGGGAGGTACCAATACATCAGGAGGGTTGTAGGCAGACAGGAAGAATGTCGCCAATATGGCATTAAGAATGAAGTAGAATCTTCAAAACATATACAACACCAGTGGACAGATGTTGCACGCATTGCTTTAAGGGATAGCATGGATATTTCAAATACTGCTCCAAAGGATAGATAAAATGTTGCAGATGTTGCACCATGGCAAATAAAACTGGTTAAAAAGGTTGCACTGTGGAAGAATCGTCAAAATGCTACACCAGGTGCTAAAACTGATGTTGCAAATATTGCCACTAATTTGCAATGTTTGCAACAATTTTTAGAAAGATTGTTGCAAATACTTCACTGAGGATTGAGGTCGCATAAATTTCTGTGGAAGAGAAATGAATTTCACAAATGGTGCACCAGCAATTGGAAAGATGTAGCAATTGTTGCAGTAATACTTGGGAAGCATTACATGAATATTCCTCCAAGAACGTAGAGGACATTGTAAATGTTGCATTCAGAATACGGAGGGGTGATGCAATTTTTTTTGATGTAGCAAATTTTAGACAAAATACAAATATAAATTGATTAGAGGCAAACATAGATAGTCGTTTGCACAGGGTGGAAATGTCAAGTACCAGAGGGCATAGATTTTGGTGGGAGGGGTGAATTTAAAGGAAAATTGTGAAGCATTTATTTTTACACAGAGCATAGTAGGTGCCTGGGACAACATTTAAGAGGCATTTTAATGGGCAGATCTTTTATTTATTTGGAGATACAGCATAGTAACAGACTCTTTCGGCCCAAAGAGCCCGTGCTGCACAATTCCACCCATGGATTAACCTACTACCTCGTACGTCTTTGGAATGTGGAAGGAAACTGGAGCACCAGAGACGTATGTGGTCACGTGGAGAATGCACAAACTCCTTCCAGACAGCGGTGTAATTGAACTAGGATCACCAGTGCTGTAATGGTGGTACGCTAACCCTGCCTCCCCAGATGATGTTGTAATTAAATTATGTCTCTGCAATGGGCATTTGTTTTTATCATGTGTAAAAGTTCAACAGTTAAAAAAAGCAAAATATTGTCATGCATTAAAGCGAAACCACGGTACAAACCATCTTCTCTATGTTCCAACAGAAGCCTAGTTTTGTAGAACAACCAGTTTCAATGAAAAATAGAACTTGATTGAAAATTGCAAAGGTTCCACATGTATTGCAAGGCCAGCGTTACTTTTTTTGCCCCTTATTGTGGGCCCTTCATACAGTTGATGAACAAAAATGTATGACCCTGGACATAGTCAGTGATAACTGGGGGGTGGGGGAGTGCAATTTTCACTAACGCTACTGTTAGAGTGAGTTGTTTGGTAGATGATTCATTTACACTCCTGGAAGGAGTGTTTCAGTGACCAGAGGATGAAGGGCTGAAGACAAAGGAATGTGATTAAGCTGAATTCAGCCTGCAGGGAAAGAGCTGACAGGAACACGAAAGGAGCCGCATTTTCTAAAGACTTGGAATAGCCTCTCTGCTTAACAGTTGGTAGGTAGCGATTAGAGAATGCTAGGATACATATCAAGGCACACAAGATCGGGGAGGGGGGGAATTTCGAGACAGAGTGTTTTTGCTGCCCTATTTGAGTAGTTCCTCATAGGTTGACCTTGCCTGGTACAAAGTTATTTTTGTCCAGTAGGGCCAAGAGGAGGGACTGTTAGAGTGAGTTTTTGGGTAGATGATTCATTTACACTTAAATGACTCTGGCCACCAGTCTTCCGTTTGACAAAGTACTGTGGATTGAGTTCACAACAATGCATTTCCTAAAAGCTGTGAATACCGGAATACTAGCCGGACGCTGCGGATGGAAGTGTGAAGTTTACAGGTAGTTTCGAAGACAGCCTTATCTATACTTCATAAATATGAATTGTCCTCTAAGTTAGCACGTAAAATACCAAATAAATGTATTGCGGATTTGACTTGCATTCCTAAAGGCTGTGAATACCAACCCAGACATGTTGGCATTGGGAGGAAAGAATGAAGTCAGAAGGTGTGATGTTTTGTATGTAGCTTCAAACAGAAGCATTATCTATACTTGTAAATACGTATTGTCCTTTCTGTTTAGCAAATAAATATCGAGCCCACATTGGGCTAGCAGACCTTTCTACCGAAAGCATCTCCGTCCGTATGATGTCGTATGATGCCTGCTGTACCTTGTTTTGTTGAATAAAGAAGCTGCTTTGTATCTACCAGTAACTCTGTCTCTCCGCTGATTTCATCCAAACCCCAACAGCTACCACAGCCAATCTGTAAATGACCTGCAGAGAAGCAGACTCTGATAGCACTTCTGAATCCTGCTAGTGTGTGACTTCAAGGAGACTGCCAAGGAACTGTTATGCTAGCGCTTGTCAAAAGAAAAGGTGAATTTAGTCAAAGAGAAAAAGGAAATGTATGCAATGTTTAGGAAACTAATATTAAACAGAGCCATAAAGAATAATATATTAAAAAAAAGCAAGAAACAAACTAAAAAGGGAATTGAGAAAGCCAGGAGGGGCCTTGAAATGTTCTTAGCAAATCGAATTTAAAAGAATTCCAATGCATTCTATACATCCATCAAGGCAAGAGGATATCTAGAGAACTAGTAGGACTACTCAACGATAAAGGAGGAACATGTGCTTGGAGGCAGAGATAATGGGCAATGTCCTGAATGAGTACACTGCAAAAATATTTACTGAGGAGAAAGGCATAAGGGATAGGGAAACCAATGTGGAGCATTCTAATTTACTGGGTCATTTCAAGGTAAAAGAAATAGCGTTGGATGTTGGGAAGAAAAATAAGGTGGCTAAGTCCCCAGGGCCAAATAGGATATAGTCCAGGTTATTCATAGAAGCAAGAGATGGGATTGCCAGGGCCTTGACCAATATCTTTGTGTCCTCTTCAGATGCAGCCAAATGCAAAGTGTTGCGCCTTGGGAGATCAAATGCAAAGAGACAGTACACTGTTAATGGAAAGGCTGTGGACTGTGTTGATGAGCAGAGGCATTGTGAGGTCCAAGTCCACAACTCCTTGAAAGTGGCTACACAGATTGAGAGGGTGGTAAAGGAGACATATGGACTGCTCGCCTTTATTAGTTGAGGAACTGTGGTAAAGATTGGTCAGGGTTAAAATAGCACCAAGTGGCTGCCTCTTCAAGCTCACCTGTGGAAACAGCTTAAATTCCTTTCCTTACTGTCTCCTTTTTTTCCCTTTTCAAGGCGGTTGAGGTTCTAACGAGGTCATGATTTGCAAGTGGCACTCAAACTGCATTTTTTTTTATGGTGGATAAATTCCCATTCCTGGAACTCACTAGCCGACCGTTTTACGACATTCTCCAGGCGTGGCTTGGAAGATGGCGCCTCTGGGGTGTGGCCCTTTGTGGCTCTGTGGACTACTAATTTCAGGCTGATGTTGCTGACTGAGGGAGAAGGAACATCAGGATTTCGCTGTGGCGGATGTATGGATGGAGGTCTTTGCAGTTGAGTGTTCACATTCTCTCTCGGGGGTGGGCGGGAGAGTTTACTGCCAATTTTCCAGTTGGTATTTTCAGAATAAAAAAGCAGCGTGGCAAACTGTAACACTGAAACAGTGACTATCAGTCTCCCCTTTCACTGTTAAATAGGTGATATCTTTCTTTCCTTTGTTAATGAGAGAGAGAGAGAGAGATCCTGTGGCATGTCAAACTGTCGGGTGAACAATAGTGCTTATTTACTGCAGATCATGGTCTCTTCGGGGACTTTGCTGTTGCTTGGTGGGTGGTGGGCAGTGAGGCTTTTTGCTGAAATGGGCAACAGGGAGGGGGGAAGTTGATGCTTGCTGCTGTTTGCAGCAAGCATGAAATGGTAAGAGGAAGGCTTTGGGGTTCTAATGTTTTTCTGTCATTCATTCCTTTGGAGTTCTTCCGTTTTACATGGATGTCTGTGAAGACAAGTATTTCAGGTTGTATACTGTATATTTTTTCTCTGATAATAAACTGAACCACTAAACCATTTGATATTATGCTGCATTTTTATAAAAATCTAGTTAGGCCACATCTGGAGTATTGCATTCCTTTCTAGTTTTCAAATTACAGGAAGGATGTGAGCACTTTGGGTGCAAAAAAGCTTTACCAGGATGTTGCCTGGATTAGAAGGCATGTGCTTTAAAGAAAGGTTGGAGAAACTTGGGTTGGTTTTCTCTGGAGAGCTGGAGGCTGAAGGGAAATCTGAAGATTATGAGGGGCATGGATAGGCAGCCATGATCTTTTTCCCAAGGTTGAGGTGTCTAATATAAGAGGGCATGCATTTAAGTTGAGCAGGTTATGCTTTATTACACAGAGAGTGATGGGTGTTTGGAATGCACTGTCTAGTTGGTGGTGGAGGCAAATACAATAGAAACATTTAGGAGGCCCTTAGATAGACATGGGAATGTGCAGGAAATGGGTGGGTATGGACATTGTGTTGGCAGAAGTGATTAGTTTAGTTGGCCTTGACTGAGTTCAATCTACTTAAAAGTCTGGTGACTGAATCCGAAACCTTGGGATTTCTGAGAGTTCAGTTCTCAATCAGATGATGCATTTATGAATGGAGTTCTACCTATCAGCTTCATTGCATTCTGAGGTGGAAGTAATGAGGTACCTTTGTGAAAAATAACGCCTGTAACAGAACGATGGATATGCCTACTTACAAAATGGGTTCCAAAAGGATTAAACTTCTGAGTTCTCTCTGCTACTCCTTAAGTTATTAATATTTATTTGGAAAGCTTTGTAATTTTCAACGTTTCTCTAGATTCAACACATGCAACAAAACAATCTGCACTATTGCATCTAGTAGTATATTGGTACTAAGCATCATAACTGACTAAAGTGATCCACACAGAAGTTGCAGCTGGGAGATATCGAAGTCTTTATTCAAAACAACAGATCTTCTGGAGACAATCCGAAATGCTCTCCTCAGACAGTGTTTTATACTTTTTCAGCACAACAGTAACAATAAATGATTAGCGACAGTTTCATTGGCTACAAATATCTACTTAACTACCTTGCAAAACTCTTTTAGATATTGAAAAAGGAACTAGTGTTTTCCTGGCATTTATGATGAATAAACTCTTCTCGGGCTTCCAGCTGGGTTCAGGTATCGACCATAACCGACAGGTTGATGACAAACTCTAGTATTTTCATCAGGGATGATGCCTGGGCATTTCCAGTCCAGTGGTATTTATACCCTTGTCATCCGTCCCTCCTGATTGGTTAGTGCTCATCCAATCAGGTTTCTGCTGCCGCACCTTGAATTGAATTCCAGTTTTTACTTAGAATGAGACCTTCCTCTTTGAAGGTCTATTTAAAGCTACAAATAAAATTATCACTTTATTTAATTACAGTAGAAACAATTTTTATGAACTTCAGAGTGTACACTAGTAGTCCAACTATTCACTAGTTCATTGCTTTTTCACCTTTTAATAAGATGGATGGGTTATTTATTTATTTATTGAGCTATGCCGTGGAATAGGCCCTTCTGGCCTTTTGAGATGCACCACCCAGCAATCCCCTAATTTAATCCTAGCCTAGTCATGGGACAATTTACAATGATCAATTAACCTACCCACTGGCATGTCTTTGGACTGTAGGAGGAAACTGGAGTACCTGGAGGAAACCCATGCGGTCATGGGGAGAACGTACAAATTCCTTACAGGCGGCATCAGGAATTGAACCTGGTTCACCGGTACTGTAAAGTGTTGTGCTAACCAATACACTATCGTGCTGCCCCAGTGATATCAACTCAACATCAGGCTGAATTTCACTCTGAAGGAGTTTCACATCCTCACATTCAGAAACTTGCAGACTGTTTCTGTTTCATTGTTTTGAAAGAAGTTGGGTGACTGCACTCCACTTAATATGATGTTGGAAATGGAATAAAGTCCACCGTGACCTTTTTGCACAGTGCAAGATACCATTCAGGGATTTCTTTCTGCAACCAAAAGCCTTGATATGATTTTTTTGAACCTTAGCTTCAGCTCAAAGTCATTTTGTAGTGAGATTTGTTCTTACCTGGTAATTCCTCATTGCAAGAGTTCAGGAATGGATTTATTACCCAATCTGGAATTTGGATTGAGAAAAGATCCTGAAATCTCTCTGACATGTCTTTATACAGCTCACCTGGGTGGGCACAGTATACTTGAAGATCATCATCTGGTATTCTTACTTTCTCTTCCAACTCAGAGAGGCTCGGAAATTGAAAAAGGTTGCAATGGCCAATGTTGCACTTAAATAGGGTTAACTCGAGCAGAAATGTGGAGACAATTGATTTGACCTTGATAAGATTCACATCATTTCCTTGCAATTGAAGATTGATTTCATTAAACTTTGAAAATAATTCTGTCAAATAAGCAATGTCATGCCTAATATTCTTGAATGAATTAATGAGTGAACCATTTGAAACTTAAAATAACTTTATCAGAATTTCAGGAAGTGCATAGAACTGTCTTAGGCAGTTTCCTTTTTAGAGCCACCTGACTTCTGTGCGCAACAGAAGTGTTCAAACTATTTATCATTCTCAACACAAAGCTCTCAAAATAGTTGATAATTGAGAGCATGGGACTTGATTTCATTTACCACTGTGATAACAGTATTTAATGATTTGTGCAGTCAATCACTGAGGTTTTTCTTAACAAGGTGTTGTCTGTGAATTACACAGTCAATGGAAAAAATGTTAAGTACAGCTTTTTTCAAGAAAGTAATAACCCATGTGGTGTCCTGTCATTGATGGTGCCCATCTGCTCTGTTAGAGTGATCTTTGGGTTTAGGTCATTTACATTTAGCAAATGGCTTTGGCCACCAGTCCTCTGTTCCTTGATAATGTATTGTGGATTTAATTTGGAACTATGCTTTTCCTAAAAGCTGTGGATCCCAGTGCAGATGTTGCTGACGTCTTTGGGATGGATGGAATCAGAAGGTGTGAAGTTTGTATGTAGCTTCAAAGGAAAGCATTGTCTATACTTTGTAAATATGGAATTGTCCTTTGTGTTTAACAAATAAATATTGAGCCCCACATTGGGCCAGCAGACCTTTCCACCGAAAGCGTCTCGGTATGATGCCTGCTGCACCTTGTTTTGTCGAATAAAGAAGCTGCTTTGTATCTACCAGTAACTCTTTCCAGCGATTTCATTCACACCACAACATTTTGCACAAGCAGACTGTTAGTGAGCAGAATTTCCTTCTCTTTGAAAAATGGCTCAAGAACCCGAAATATTGACTCCCTCTTCATATTCACTATTTTTCTAGTCCCCTTGCAAATAGCAATTCTTGAACCATGGTTTCATGTTTTATGAAGCAAACATAAAGAAGAAGAACGATTTGTTGCCTGGTAAAATTGACTGATCCAACTGCAGAACAAATTCTGTTGTTCTAAGTATGTTGCACAAAGAGTCTTCCACATTCTCAGACATTTCATCTCTACATCTTTAAACAGAGTTGTCACTGAGCATAATCGCTTTAATTATTTGGTCTGGTGTCTTATGCAAATCGTACTCAGAACTTACCTTACTGCTGGCAAAATCAGTTCTTCTCCAGTTGTATGGGGTTTTACAGTTTTAGCAATGAGCAATGAAATATTGTATGAAGCATGAAAACCATCAAGGCTTAGTTGTGAAGTGCTGGCAAACATGTTTTGAAGTGTTTTACATTTCTGAAAATTTTCAGAAAGTGACTGAAAATAAATCAAGTTCTTGTTTGCTTTATCAGAGTGTATTCTCTTCAAATGTTCAAGGAGCCTGGATGGTTTCATTGCCTCATTTGAAAATAACTTTTTCACACAACAGATACATTGGCTATTGTTGGTTGTTTTTGGGTCCTGGTATAAATTCATATTTCAGATATTCTACACTATACTGTCTACACTTCTTTTTTGTTTGATCTGCTACTGCCATTTTCATTATGGATTAATGACCAGAATCAATTGCCTATTATTTAAGTCCAGCCCCAAGCGCTGTGCTCAATAAGGGGGAAAATTATGACATCATCACGGCTCTGTGATATCTTGTTTGGGTCAGGGGCTAGTGAAGTGCGGTCAAGACCATTTAAAAGGGCAGATTCTGAATGTTACCCCATTGAACGCCATGCCCTAATTCACAGGAATTTCATCACAGGATGATTAGAGTATGGGATTCGTATTAGCTAACACTGTAGTACGGCAATAATGCATGGGCGGGGCTGGAAAAGCATGATTTCTTCTTCAGTCCCGATTTCTAATAATATGCCAAATGCAGAAGTGTCTCACTGCTTTGCAACAGCTATAATGTGCTTTGAGCAAAGTCAAAGAAAGTGGCGGGTTAGCAAGAGATGAGGTAATTGCGTGATCTTTGTAATCAATTACGAGGCACTGAGGATCAAATGCTTATAATAAGTGTGCAGTTTTGGTCCCCTAATCTGAGGAAAGACATTCTTGCCATAGAGGGAGTGCAAAGAAGGTTCACCAGATTGATTCCTGGGATGGCAGGACTTTCATATGATGAAAGACTGGATCAACTAGGCTTATACTCGCTGGAATTTAGAAGGTTGAGGGGGGATCTTATTGAAACGTATAAAATCCTAAAGGGATTGGACAGGCTAGATGCAGGAAGATTGTTCCCGATGTTGGGGAAGTCCAGAACGAGGGGTCACAGTTTGAGGATAAAGGGGAAGCCTTTTAGGACCGAGATTAGGAAAAACTTCTTCACACAGAGAGTGGTGAATCTGTGGAATTCTCTGCCACAGGAAACAGTTGAGGCCAGTTCATTGGCTATATTTAAGAGGGAGTTAGATATGGCCCTTGTGACTAAAGGGATCGGGGGTATGGAGAAAAGGCAGGTACAAGGTTCTGAGTTGGATGATCAGCCATGATCATACTGAACGGCGGTACAGGGCCGAATGGCCTATTCCTGCACCTATTTTCTATATTTCTATGTTTCTAAATAATTCATTTCCTAAATTAAGCCTGTGATCCCTCAGTTTCCCCCTTACTACTGAGTGCCCCCCACCACCCCTATTATCTTTATTGCTTCTTTAAAACTCCCACCACCCTTACGGGATGATATCACCCATTTTGGGAACCACAGATCTACTATCTTCCACTGCATAGTTTCAATGGCACAGAATTAGAATGTTCCACACCTAATGATTAGTTTTAATTGCCTTAAAGTATCAGCTGAAGTTGAAATATGAACAGGTTTTATTTCCTTAAAACTAGGTCTCATTTTAATTAATATCTGCTGTCCATAATTTCATAAATCCAAATTAATCCCAAACACTAAGGTACATAAATGAAATGCACCTCACCATCTTAAGAGCTCTCTTTGCTGCTGCTTGCCACTCGGGCAATAAAATAGCCTAAGATGAACCAATGGATCTTAAAATGAATGTGTAAAAGCTCAAACCTGCCTCCATCATTGAGAGAGTGGAAACAGGCCCTCTGCTCACCAAGTCTCATCAACCACCCACTTGCATTACCCCTACATTAGTACCATTATTTATTCCCCCGACATTTTCATCAACTCCTCCCAGATTCTACCACTCACTTACACATTGGAAGCAATACACCAACCAACCCCCATGTCTCTAGAATGAGGGAGGAAACCTGCGGAAAGTCACACAGTCTCAGGGAGAACGTGCAAACCCAACACAGGAGCATCAAAGGTCAGGATTGACCCTGGGTCCCTGGTGATGCGGGGCAACACTTCTACCAGCTGCACTGCTTCATCCCCATTTTAGCACCAACTTACTTATCTTTATTCTTCAATGCTTTAGTCTTGCTAACACCATGCGAATTAGAAAGGCTTGGGGAAAAATTCACCGGACATTAAGAAAGACCTGGACGTTTTTATAAAAAATAATTTTTCTTCATGTCATATTCCTTCAGTTGCTTTTAACAGTTAATAATGTGTATTTGCATAGTAATCAGAGAAACTCCAATAAGCAAATCATCAGTGATCAAATTTTTTCTATTATGTGTGTGTTTACTCTTTCAAATACCGCAGTCCAACAAATAGAATTTGTAGCATTAAAACACTCCCATTGAGCACTGATTTTCACTCAGCCAACTCATCACTGTGATAAAGAAAATATTAGGACCTATTATGGAGGTACAACAAGCAGGAAAATGTCACCAGTCCATAATTTGATTTGAATTCAAATGTGAAAGCCATCAATATAAGAAAACTCTGATCACTTGGATAAATGTCATAACCTATTGAAATAGCAGTCACTTTCCAATAAAGCTAGGAATCAATTCCACATCAATTTTAGAAACTGAGGTCTAAGCAATGAGCAATTTGCACAAAATTGGACTGACTGCTTGTCATTCCTGTCAGACTGGTTACATAAATGGATTGCATGCAATGAAAATAAAAACTGTGTCTAACATCTCAGCTGACTAGGAATTGGAAAATAATTGTGGAGATTCTTAGCAAGCTCAATCATGCAGGTGGTCACAATTTTCAATATATTTGGAAAGAGAGTAATTGCATTATAATATAAATGGGCTGTTAAATCAGCTGAAATCTCTTCCTTTTTACCTCTAAACCTCTGCAGTTATACTTACTGCAGAATTTTAATAGGGCAAAGCATTAACTGCAAATAGTGATGACTAAATCATACCTTTCCCTTCTCTCATTAGAGACAAAGGCACTTGCTAACCCTTGCAGTGTTCGGGTGTCTCACCCAAACAGCTATCCTGTGTATGAGCCCAGACTACGAATGAGGACAGATTGCTCAACCGTTGGTGATACCTACAGATGACTTTGAGCCAGAATTTCTCCAACATATCTACATCTGTGACTTTCACCAATGTTCATTAACCTAGAAAAAGAACTCTTTCTGTGTTCTTCCGTGCTAATTGTAAGTCACTGAGGCTGATTATCAGCCATTACCTCAACTGACCAGAGATGGGTTTTTCCTCTGCATTCCAAAACTTCAGGAAGTGAGTCCAAAAACTTACTAAGGCAAGAATATTTTTATATTTCACCATGAATTACCGACCAATAGAAAGGATTCTTAATTTTCTGGATAAGTTTCTTACATAACATTCACTCAAAATATATATTAATGAATATACCATATTTCAATCTGATGAAGTATGGACGGATATATATAAAACACAAAGTCCAGTAGATCATGTGATAATGGCTGCATGAGTTCTAAGCACATTGGTTCTGATAACCAATGGTCTATTCTGCTGTTCAATACGATCATGGTTGTTCCTCTGTTCCATGTTATATTTCTGCTCCCTCAATGTTCCCCTGAATGTATTTTGTGTCTAGCAATCTGTTTAGCATCTTCTTAAATATATACAGTGACTTAGCCTCCATAGCCTATGTTTTCGTGGAGAACTCCACTTGTTCATCACCCTCTGAGTGAAGAAACCCCTCCTCACCTCAGTCTTCTATGCCTCCCCTGTATCCTGTGACTGTGACCTTATAAAGGAGCACTGCCAGTGATACCCTGAATGACAGCTACAATGAGCAAAAGGAAAATGAGATCTGAATAAGAGCATGATTGTGACACTGTACAACACTGTTCAAAATGCCTTGTGTTCTGCAGAAGCTACAAAACCCTTATCGCACTGGAGAGGTTAAAAAAAATAGAAGCAGCTTTAGAGTCCTTCCAATAACATATTGAGCTAATACGCCACAGGATTCACTCAGCAATCCAAGAATGTCCAATGGACTATTGGTTTCCTAATTGAAATGGCACAGAGAGTGACTTATTTAAGAATATGTGACATTTGACCATTTAATGCAAGTATGCATAATTTAGAATAAAAAACAACCAGTAATTAATGAGGTCTGAATGCAATAGAGTCTATGTGCAGGTGGATTGCTGCCATTAGCTCACTGTTGGTAACTGTATATTGTTTTAAATATAGTGCATCCATTCACAGACATGAGGTGGAATCACTCTCGTCTTGTAAATATCTGCAGTTTCATGATTTCACAATCTCTACGTCTCTGATTTTCTCCTTATCTCCCTTCTGCTGCCCACTCCACAGCTAGTTCAAGTGCAGTATATCAGCCATCTTACACACACACACAGCAGTGTTTCCCTTTTGTATTAAAATCTAGTTCTGCATTTCCCATCCTAGCCTTTTTTTTAGCAGTTCCAGTAAAATTGGAATGTTATGGTAATTGGAATTAATTTGTCAACACTTTAGGTCAGTCCACATATTTCATACATCATTAAAGTCATCAGAAATCATTTCCCTATATATTTGGATTAGTTTAGCATTTTGTGTCTCCAGAGCACTCATCACTTAATCCCCTAACTACTAACATTCCACAAATTGTTTACTCAGCATTGCACATCTCATCAATCATGATGAATATCTAACATTAAAATCAGAAATATTATCCATACATTTCCTTCATTATGACCATGACTTCAATCCTAACATACCTAATTGGCTTTAAAGCTTTTTAGAATGTGCTTGGGACTTTGGGATTTGGTTCTCTCGTTATGAAAGCTGCTATGTAAATGAAGGTCATTTCCCATAGCACTATATTCGAAGGCCTGAACATTCAGATTAAATGGACAAAACGTTAACATGTTGTGACAGACAAGATACCTTGTTAGCAGATGATACCTTGCCACTTTGTGACAGGCTTCCAATTTTGTGCAATGTACACTGCAGCTTTTATTGTGCTTTTGATCTAAACCATAAAAAACTTTCAAGACTTGTTAGAGATAGTTTTCATCTCAACAAGGTTAGTTTAGATCACTGTCTTGCAAATAACTAGCTTAATAAATATATAAAATCTGGTTCATTCAGCTTATTGCTGATAATCGCCAGAGAGTTTAAACCTCATGCTTCAAAATTGGTGATCTTGCTTCACCCACAGGTCTTGGGTCTATCTTTAGAATGCCCAACTGATGGATCATTGTTGCAACAGCATAATTATTTTTTGTTGCTGTGACAATCAGTTGGAATGATTGTGCTTTCTGTTCTCAAGACCATAATCCAACATCCATTGGGTGTGTCGAATAACCTGCTCCTTTCTGTTCTCTCAATGTGAATTTCCTTAAATGCTGGAACCTTCCCATCAAGAAGCTTCTATTCATCTGAAAGCATTTGGTTTCTCTAATCAATACTTTTAACTCTCTCTGATTTCTTTGTCAAAAACACCATCTGTTAAATTTTTCACTTTCAAAGCAATCTCCTTTGATACACTTTCAATTTATCTGCCTGTTGTATCCTATTTCAAGGATTCCTTTATCTGGTAACATATCACTGATGGGCAGATGTCTGACACCCTACAAATGAACACATTTTAATTGATAAAAGTCAACTCTTCTCAACGGTTTCAAAACATTTCACTGCAGATAAAATAACAGGAGTTTGACAATATTGTTAATGCGTAAAATTAAAATAAGTCAATTGAATGGAAAGTATAAGATAAAATGGCACTTTCTTTATTATTTACGTGACAAAACTTTTAACGTTCCAGGTCAACAAGCTTACATCAGGTTGGGTTGGAATTCTCTCCACAGATGCTGCTTCGCCTGCAGAGTATTTCAGACATTTTCTGTTGTTATTTTCCTTAAGTCTCTGCAGTATATCGTGTTTGCAGGTTTAAATGGTGTCAGATGCAGTGATATGTATTAGCAGTACATTTGAGGGAAATAATACAATTTGCTGTTGATATCCCAAATATCACTTCATCCAAAGCAACATATTGTCACGTTCTATTGTGCCTCACATATAGTCAAAAAGGTCACTAAAGAAAGATTGTAGGGGAAAGGACAGTGAGTACCAATAACTAATGAACAGTGATGTGGACTGTACTGATGTGCGTAACAGGGATCTGCAGTCAAAAGTACAGATATGGAATGCAGAGTGATGACACCCACGTTTTATGAACTCTACTAATTATTTATGTTATAATGTGCACCAATTTTTGTAATAGAAAATTGGATTTACTGTTAGACCTGTGGATAATTGTTTTATTCTGTAATCCAGACCCAGTCTGTTACTTAGTTAAGTTATCCTGTCCCCACCATTTTGTTATCAAAATGTATTTTTGCAGGTAATCTTGTTAATTGAGAATGTATAAACAGCAGCCAATTCATGCTCGGGTAGATCAGCTTTGAATAAACCAGTTTTTAATAAATCACTGTTATTTTGAACACCAACTCCATGTGATCTTTCACTTTGCTCCACACGAGCATACTGGCAATAGGAAGATGGTGACATTAGTTTACTAAGGATCTGAAAGGGGATTTTTAAAGGAGCACTTTGAAAGGGAGAATGGTGGGGAAGTAGAGAGCTCTGAGAAATTAATTCCAGCTTCAGAAACAGATTAACCGAATGGTCCACTACCACTCATTTATAGAAAGACATTGGAAATGTGAGCTGAATTGAAAGTATTTTTGCTGCTGGAGAATTAAATCTTGGAGTGGCTCCAGGAAGGGACAAAGATCTGTACACCTTTGGGAGAAGGTATTTGCAGGGAAATTGTTGCCTTTGGGCAGTGAATGCAGGACTTTTAGGAGAAAAGTTATAGGCAGTGCTTTTCTTGATGAACTCGAATTAGTGGACGATGGCATCAAGCAAGTTCATGTGCGGAGCATTGAAATTGAGAGATTAGTGGTGATGAAAGCATGGTTAAGGAGTTTTGTTTCTGCGTTGGTGGCACAGATGTATATCTGGAAAGTATAAGTAATCATGGTGAAAGACTGAGGTAAATTTAAAGCTCAACACAGAATCTACCAGGGCATCAAGATAATAGAGATTCTCTCTAACAGATACTATCTGATCTTCAGGGTATTTCCAGCTGTTTTTTTTTTATTTTTGAATCTATCTTCTGCAACTTTTTGATGTCATATACTTCATACCATGTCTTGTGTACACAAACATTTGCATCTTTCAAAATGCTGATTAAAAAAAAGATCAGATTTTCAAAAATAGTTTAACATTCCTGTGAATTTTATATTCTGAAAGAATGCTAAAAACCACAATGTCTGGTAACTATAGCACCAATACACTGGAGGGCAGTATATACAGAGCTTAAACATTAAGAACTGTCTTGGGGAATCTATCCTGCAGCTGTAACTTAATTTTCTCACTCTAAAACGATAGGGCTAAGGTATGCAGTTATATACATTTGAGATATTATATACATATACACACTTCTATCTATCGTAAAGATAATCGCATAGAGTATTAGTGCATGCACCAACATTGGTATGAATGCTTTCAATCACAGCTTTGTCACTTGTGACAGTGTGTGTTTTTTTTTAAATAGGCATTGACATCCTCCGTTCATGTTGTCCAGTCAGTCTTTCTTTCCCTGACAACTCAAAGTAATGGACCATGGAAATCACCAAATCCAGTTTTAATCCTGATTTTCACATAATAACATTTTCTGGATTTCAGGAGCAGAAATTCAGAATAACTTTCTCCCTCTTATGATAAATTGAAAAAAATCCATCACTATCCTCATGAGATTTAAATAAAGGTTTAAACCTGGTCACTTAAGGATGCATACAACAGGAATTCTGCAGATGCTGGAAATTCAGGCAACACACATCAAAGTTGCTGGTGAACGCAGCAGGCCAGGCAGCATCTGTAGGAAGAGGTGCAGTCGACGTTTCAGGCCGAGACCCTTCGTTAGGACTAACTGAAGGAAGAGTGAGTAAGGGATTTGAAAGTTGGAGGGGGAGGGGGAGATCCAAAATGATAGGAGAAGACAGGAGGGGGAGGGATAGAGCCAAGAGCTGGACAGGTGATAGGCAAAAGGGGATACGAGAGGATCATGGGACAGGAGGTCCGGGAAGAAAGACAAGGAGGTGGGGGGGACCCAGAGGATGGGCAAGAGGTATATTCAGAGGAACAGAGGGAGGAAAAGGAGAGTGAGAGAAAGAATGTGTGCATAAAAATAAGTAACAGATGGGGTACGAGGGGGAGGTGGGGCCTTAGTGGAAGTTAGAGAAGTCGATGTTCATGCCATCAGGTTGGAGGCTACCCAGACGGAATATAAGGTGTTGTTCCTCCAACCTGAGTGTGGCTTCATCTTTACAGTAGAGGAGGCCGTGGATAGACATGTCAGAATGGGAATGGGATGTGGAATTAAAATGTGTGGCCACTGGGAGATCCTGCTTTCTCTGGCGGACAGAGCGTAGATGTTCAGCAAAGCGGTCTCCCAGTCTGCATCGGGTCTCGCCAATATATAAAAGGCCACATCGGGAGCACCGGACGCAGTATATCACTCCAATCGACTCACAGGTGAAGTGTTGCCTCACCTGGAAGGACTGTTTGGGGCCCTGAATGGTGGTAAGGGAGGAAGTGTAAGGGCATGTGTAGCACTTGTTCCGCTTACACGGATAAGTGCCAGGAGGGAGATCAGTGGGGAGGGATGGGGGGGACGAATGGACAAGGGAGTTGTGTAGGGAGCGATCCCTGCGAAATGCAGAAAGAGGTGGGGAGGGAAAGATGTGCTTAGTGGTGGGATCCCGTTGGAGGTGGCAGAAGTTACGGAGAATAATATGTTGGACCCGGAGGCTGGTGGGGTGGTAGGTGAGGACCAGGGGAACCCTATTCCTAGTGGGGTGGTGGGAGGATGGAGTGCGAGCAGATGTACGTGAAATGGGGGAGATGCGTTTAAGAGCAGAGTTGATAGTGGAGGAAGGGAAGCGCCTTTCTTTAAAAAAGGGAGACATCTCCCTCGTCCTAGAATGAAAAGCCTCATCCTGAGAGCAGATGCGGCGGAGACGGAGGAATTGCGAGAAGGGGATGGCGTTTTTGCAAGAGACAGGGTGAGAAGAGGAATAGTCCAGATAGCTGTGAGAGTCAGTAGGCTTATAGTAGATATCAGTGGATAAGCTGTCTCCAGAGACAGAGACAGAAAGATCCAGAAAGGGGAGGGAGGTGTCGGAAATGGACCAGGTAAACTTGAGGGCAGGGTGAAAGTTGGAGGCAAAGTTAATAAAGTCAACGAGTTCTGCATGCGTGCAGGAAGCAGCGCCAATGCAGTCGTCGATGTAGCAAAGGAAAAGTGGGGGACAGATATCAGAATAGGCACGGAACATAGATTGTTCCACAAACCCAACAAAAAGGCAGGCATAGCTAGGACCCATACGGGTGCCCATAGCTACACCTTTAGTTTGGAGGCTCCTTTGGCTCCTCCCACTTCCTCCAACCACCCCACCAGCCTCCGGGTTCAACATATTATTCTCCGTAACTTCCGCCACCTCCAACGGGATCCCACCACTAAGCACATCTTTCCCTCCCCCCCTCTCTCTGCATTCTGCAGGGATCGCTCCCTACACAACTCACTCGTCCATTCGTCCCCCCCATCCCTCCCCACTGATCTCCCTCCTGGCACTTATCCGTGTAAGCGGAACAAGTGCTACACATGCCCTCACACTTCCTCCCTTACCACCATTCAGGGCCCCAAACAGTCCTTCCAGGTGAGGCAACACTTCACCTGTGAGTCGACTGGGGTGATGTACTGTGTCCGGTGCTCCCGATGTGGCCTTTTATATATTGGCGAGACCCGACGCAGACTGGGAGACCGCTTTGCTGAACATCTACGCTCTGTCCGCCAGAGAAAGCAGGATCTCCCAGTGGCCACACATTTTAATTCCACATCCCATTCCCATTCTGACATGTCTATCCACGGCCTCCTCTACTGTAAAGATGAAGCCACACTCAGGTTGGAGGAACAACACCTTATATTCCGTCTGGGTAGCCTCCAACCTGATGGCATGAACATCGACTTCTCTAACTTCCGCTAAGGCCCCACCTCCACCTCGTACCCCATCTGTTACTTATTTTTATGCACACATTCTTTCTTTCACTCTCCTTTTTCTCCCTCTGTCCCTCTGAATATACCTCTTGCCCATCCTCTGGGTCCCCCCCACCCCCTTGTCTTTCTTCCCGGACCTCCTGTCCCATGATCCTCTCGTATCCCCTTTTGCCTATCACCTGTCCAGCTCTTGGCTCTATCTCTCCCCCTCCTGTCTTCTCCTTTCATTTTGGATCTCCCCCTCCAACTTTCAAATCTCTTACTCACTCTTCCTTCAGTTAGGCCTGACGAAGGGTCTCGGCCTGAAACGTCGACTGCACCTCTTCCTACAGATGCTGCCTGGCCTGCTGCGTTCACCAGCAACTTTGATGTGTGTCACTTAAGGATGCATGCTGTGTTTCTGTTTGCCATACATTTAAAATAATATATTGCAATGTACAGCGAATCAGTCTGGTCCAAAGGTTAGATGAGAAATAAGAAAATGAATGAAAATTAAGAAAGGTGAAAAAATGTTAATCCAATGAGAGAATTCAAACATATATAAGTGACACAGAAAATATTCCACAGTACAATTTGAAGATGTGAAATAATTTGCCCATTGTTGCTTGTTAGATGTTATATACTGTATTCATGATTTAAACCCTTGCATGTATCTTCAACTGCATAAGCAGCATTCACATTTAATATTGAGCCTTTAATAAACTAAATATTCAGAGCCAACATTGTTTGCATATTACTACCTCTGTAAATCTGAGATGACGGTATGTGAACAATGAGGAACACAATTTCAATACAATACTAATGATGTAGAGTTTTAGAGGCAGTTAACAGCCTGCTATATATATATATAGGAGATCATTGTTTTAGCCTGTATCATTGTTTCTGATAAGGACGACAACTTCTGGCTGCTCAGTGATATCCTTAACCCTCGTAACAGGCAGGCACTATTCAATCCTTGAATCACTTCTGCAACCACAGAAATATCCACTTGCTATCCTAGCTACAGATTCCTTATAACCATTACTCTCTTCTTCTTCCCAGGGTAATTGAGCAATGCATGGTGCGCTATTCCCTTGGGGAAACATCTCCCTCGTGTCTGCTCAATACTGAATCTGTTTCAAGAGTAAATGCTCTCAGCGTAGTCTTCAACTACTCATTTTTCTTTAACTGTCTAGCATATATCTATTCTCTCTTGCTTTGTATCTCCCAAAACATGCTGCTATAAACTACAGTACTCAACCTCACTGTGGCTCAAACTCCAAAACCATAGGTTGACCAATACATGATGCTAATTCCTTGCTTGCAAGGCAGGGCTAGTTTGATTCAACACTTCATCTCCAAACACAGCCTTGCACTGCTTTGAAACCGACTTCAATTCCTCTTAATGTGATTTCTTTACCCACCCATATCTGGAGCATATATAGTGTTAAGAGGTGACTGTGGTTGGATGAGAATGATACCCTGCTTAGTAACACATACAAATTGCTGGAGGAACTCAGCAGGTCAGGCAGCATCTATGGAAGGGAATATACAATAAACATTTCGGGCTGAGACCACTTGTCAGGACTGCTTTCCAGAATCTGCAGAATCTCTGCTTATGATACTCTGCTTATCACATTAATATGTGTTACTAGTTTTCCTATTAATCCAACAGATAATATGGAGACAAAACCAGGAATTCCCAGGAGTGACTGTTGATGTCATTACTCAGACACTGATGACCTGGGTTGCATATGAAATCTGTGGTTGAAGATTAGGGTGAGGATTCACTCCCCCCCCCCACTCTCTGCCTTGTCAACAAGGCATATTTGTTGCTTGGTCCAGGCCTATGGGAACACAAAGTGCTTGGCCTGGATTCCATGCAGTGATGGATATGAGGCCTACCCAATGCTGTAGGTGAGCATATCTGTCCTTGATACTAACGGTAACTTCAAAGTGCTTTTACAAAGATCTTTTTCAAGCACAAGGGGCTGCAAGCCTTTTCTGAGCAACTCTCTACTCTGCGTTGCTCCCAGATTTTACTGTTGTCTTCGTTGTTGAAGACAGGCACACTTACACAGACTTGACAAACTCCGGATAACGCTAATTCTGCACAAACTGGGGTGTCTGTGGGTGGCTAGGAAAGAAGTGAGTCAGCGCTCTGAAAGGAAATGTCCAGCTGTGGAAATAACTTTTTGGAAAAAAATACTGAGCTATTACTTTTTTTTTCTGAATGACCTGCAGAATTGCCTTAAAATTTCAGGAATGTGTTGCTGACAAGCCCCCTTCCCCAGTCTTCCCCCTTAAATGATTTGATGTCATTTCACATGACGTACATGGTTACAGGAGACAGTCAATTGAAGTACTGCTGACACTGTGCCTTAGGTTAAGTACATGGATAGGAGGGTTTTAAAAGGCTATGGGCCAAATGCAGGCAGATGGGATTAACTCATAGAGCAACAGTGTCAGCACGGATGACTAAGGCCAAAGGGTTTCCATGTTCAGTGAGTCTACGACTTCTCGGATCTTTTATATAGAATAAGCCATGTTGTGGAGCCTCCTATTAACTTTCTTTGTTTGGGCATAGTTTTGACAATTCAGTGCTCACTCCTTTTCCCTTGCCGTAAGTCAAACAAAAACAATGATTCTCCGTGTTTAAGCTCAGCAAAAGTGAAACTAGGCTATCTGATAATGCCAAAATAGTGCAGTCACTAAAGGATGGGTATATAAATCTGGGAAGACAAAATGGACATTAAGTATATCATGATCTAGTGGCTGTGCTATGGAAAGACATTAAAAGGGTTAGGTCAAGCCAACAGGGGAATAAGAATAGGATAAAAATTACAAATTCTACATTTGAGGTTATCAGGGATTCAGAGTACAATTCAAACCATGATTAGTATCATTATTATTTTTAATTGTACAATTTATTACAATTCTTAGTTTAGACTACGTTATACAGTAATCTCTACTCCATATAATTCAGAATAAATGGATTTCAGTGTTATTTATGCGATTTCTATTTTGATCATATGCTTATGTTTCAATCTTTATTTCAACCGCTTCATCGAGCTTAAAAATTTAATTAAAATATTGTTTTTTCAGTTTTCTGTCCATGAAAATTATTTAATATAATTAGTTTGTCAGCTTACATCAACGAAACCCTTGTAGGAACGTGCATCAGAAATGAAATTTGCACTTCAGAGATCACTAGATCTTTGTGCAGATAGTTCTTCGAAGTTAAAGTCGACAAGTTTCAGGCCCTATAATGATATCCATTCCCCAAACACGTTGATCTTTTCCTTATTAAATCCAATTAATAATACATTATTCTTTTGCCAAACATCAAAAAATGACACAAAATGTTAACATATTCTCCCAAAATGCATCATTGGTCAACATCAAAAAATGACACAAAATGTTAACATATTCTCCCAAAATGCATCATTGGTCAACATTAAAAATGACACAAAATGTTAACATATTCTCTCAAAATGCATCATTGGTACATAACCCAGAAAAATCACAGAATATTGTCTGCTGATCACACTGAAGCTATTTTAACAATAATCCTCTGTCCTTGAACTATGGAAATATGCAGGACAAAATTCCACAGGAATATTAGTTGTAGCTCAATGACTGACAGAATTTGAAAGGAAATTCTCCTGGTAAAAGACAGCATGTCAATGTGTATAGATCAGTAATTATTTGGGAGTTATGATTATTCCACATCTAAACACTTGTAAATGACTCTCAGATTGCTTAAGTTTGAAATATGACCCAAACCCTTACATGGTGTTTCAACTAGAAAAACACCCAAGTGGTTTATTATTCCCTGTGAAGGTGGATTTTATTATAACCTCCCTAAGTAGTGTTTAACTTGTCGGAATTTAGCAGAATTATTTCTGGAAAGCAGAATAATGTTCCAGAGTCAAGTACTGTTCAGGGTCTGTTTAATGTATCTGAGATCTGAGTCACATTTAAAACGTTTCTACATGGCTTTAACTGTTTGAAGGCCGTGTTCCTGTTGTTTCTTTTTGAAATCTGTCTTTATTAAGTGGGTACCATTTCCTCAAGTCATGAATACATACACAGACCTGATAAGCAGGGACAGATTAATGTTCTAGGGAAACAATATTCTGGAAAATGCTGCTTGAGAAATTGATCGATATTCCACTATCTTACGCAAAGCAATGTCCATCCTTCATTGTGATTTCTATTTATACTGCACAGACGATTTTAAAAAATATATTTATTCAGATATTAGGGTCTAGGTGTTATTGACAAGGTGATATTTATTGCCTGTTCCTAATTGCTCTGGAGAAGGCAGTGTTGAGCTGATTCTCCATTGTTGTCCTTATGGTGAAGTATTTTACAGTACGGTTAGATAAGGAGTTCCAGGACTTAGGCCCACTGACGATGAAGAACCAGTAATAAATGTCCAAGTCAGGATGTTCTGCCACGTGAAGGGGAACCAGCTGGTGGTGGTGCTCACCTGCGTTCTGCCCTTGTTCTTGGTGGTAGAGGTTTTGCATCATTGATACGGCTGCACAGTATTCCTAGTTCGTGAATTGGAGACTCCATTTTACTTCAGGGACAAGGCAGTTCTTAAGATTTTCCATTCTTTGAAAGATTAATTGGAGAAATTGTTGGCAGTTTTACAGCTAAATGCCCAAGTCAGAGACCTAAGAGATTCTGCAGATGCTGGAAATCTTGAGCAACACCCACTAAATGCTGGATAAATCTATGGAGGGAAATAAACAGGTGACGTTTTGGGCCAAGACCTTGCATTAGGACTGTATGAATTGCTCAAAATGTCCAGGTAACTACCAGCAGGTTTGGAACTTGAACTTATGCATATTCAAAAGTGGACTTCTTAATACTGGTTGTGGACTCTAGCCAAGGGAATTGCCATAATGTTCATTTATGGAACATGAACCGGAGTCTCTGCTTGTGGATCTTGTGCTATGTTACATCTGTTGTAGGTCAATTTATAATCCTGTTCACTTCAATGGAGGTTTTATGGCTATTGGTAAAACATGAACAGCGATTAAAATTTCTTTGCAAATTATGTTTGTTGTCATTATTTTACTTATTTATTGCAGTGTTATTTATTTAACATAGATTTCAAGTGTTCATGGATGCTTACTTTAGAAAAGACTTAAAAACATGCTTAATTCTTTTATTGTTTTTTGAATGTTTATGAATAATAGGACCATTTTGAATCTTTGTGAAAATGCAAACATGTTATTATTTGGAGATGTGGCTATGCCTCTTGTCAAAGGTTTTCTAAGTTGGTTCATGCATAACCCTGCCTATTGGATCTTGGGTGCATTTGGCTGAAAGTCTGCTTGTATCCAAGCATGGTAAATGTGAGACAGTTGTCTAATCAAGCAGAGGATGTGGCCAGAGGTCCCACTCAGTAACTATTGTCCATGGTCACAGCTATGCTGCTGAATTGAATAACTAAGGGATTAAATAAATACTTAATCCCTTACTGTTTTCTAACTCCTCTCTCCTTAGTTTTGATTCTATTTAAAATGACTATGAAGTAGTTCTTACTTTACAGCTTTGAGAACAGACAGACAAAATGACTGATAGTCGCCTTGCTGTTCACAATTATAAACTCATTAGTTTTAATTAGGTTAATTTGCAAGCTCAGAAGCTGAGTGTGTATTTTCTGCAGCAATTATTTTATGTAATTGTTTCTACACTGATGCAAAAGAACAAACACCAACATGCATGAATATATTCCACGTCCTTATTTGGTATACATTTCTTGAGCAATGAAATATTAAATGCCAACAAAATGCACAGACTGCTTTTCAGTTGACTCCTTTTTGTATGTTAATTTCTTAACTGACAAACATCACAATGGAATCGGAAATACAAAGGAAATCGAACTAACAATGCTTCTGCAAAATTATAAGGTTTATTTTAACTTATTAAGAGTGATTCAGATGCTATATTCTTGTGCTTAAAAACAATGTGGAATCAATAGGCTTTTACATTAGTCAAATACTAAGGCATGAGGAGGTTAAGTGTTGACAGCACAATGCTGCAGCAAGTAGACCCGCTGTCTCACAACTCCAGTCACCCTGGTTCAATCCCGACTACAGTGAGGTTCTTCTCCCTGTGACCACATGGGTTTTGTTTGGGTGCTCTGGTTTCATCCCAAAGCCCAAAGACTTGTGTGTTAAATGGCAAATATAAATTGACCTTAGTGACTAAGTAAGTCGGAGAATCCAGGGGGGCATGGTGGGAATTTGGTGGAATAAAATGTGATATAAGACCAGAAGACCATAAGATATAGGAGCAGAATTAAGCCATTTGGCCCATTAAGTCTGCTCCGCCATTTCGTCATGGTGATCCAATTTTCCTCTCATTAATCTCCTGCCTTCACCCTGTATCCCTTCATGTCCTGAATCTATCAATCTCTGCCTTAAATATACATAAAGACTTGGCCTCCACAGCTGGCTGTGGCAAAGAATTCCACAGATTCACTATTCTTTGGCTGAAGAAATTCTTCCTCATCTCCATCCTGAAAGGAAGCTCCTCTCTTCAGAGGCTGTGTTAGCCTGACATCGGTGGTGGGGAAAACGCTAGAATCAGTTGTCAAAGATGTGATAACAGCACATTTGGAAAGTGGTGAAATCATCGGACAAAGTCAGCATGGATTTGTGAAAGGAAAATCATGTCTGACAAATCTCATAGAATTTTTTGAGGATGTAACTAGTAGAGTGGATAGGGGAGAACCAGTGGATGTGGTATATTTGGATTTTCAAAAGGCTTTTGACAAGGTCCCACACAGGAGACTAGTGTGCAAACTTAAAGCACATGATATTGGGGTATGGTATTGATGTGGATAGAGAATAGGTTGGCAGACAGGAAGCAAAGAGTGGGAATAAACGGGACCTTTTCAGAATGGCAGGCAGTGACTAGTGGGGTACCGCAAGGCTCAGTGCTGGAACCCCAGTTGGCAATATATATTAATGACTTAGATGAGGGATTTAAATGCAGCATCTCCAAGTTTGCGGATGACACGAAGCTGGGCAGCAGAGTTAGCTGTGAGGAGGATGCTAAGAGGATGCAGGGTGACTTGGATAGGTTAGATGAGTGGGCAAATTCTTGGCAGATGCAATTTAATGTGGATAAATGTCAGGTTATCCACTTTGGTGGCAAGAAAAGGAAAATAGATTATTATCTGAATGGTGGCCAATTAGGAAAAGGGGAGGTGCAATGAGACCTGGGTGTCATTGTACACCAGTCATTGAAAGTGGGCATGCAGGTACAGCAGGCGGTGAAAAAGGCGAATGGTATGCTGGTATTCATAGCAAGAGGATTCGAGTACAGGAGCAGGGAGATACTACTGCAGTTGTACAAGGCCTTGGTGAGACCACACCTGGAGTATTGTGTGCAGTTTTGGTCCCCTAACCTGAGGAAAGACATCCTTGCCATAGAGGGAGAACAAAGAAGGTTTACCAGATTGATTCCTGGGATGGCAGGACATTCATATGATGAAAGACTGGATCGGCTAGGCTTATACTCACTGGAATTTAGAAGATTGAAGGGGGATCTTATTGAAACATATAAAATTCTAAAGGGATTGGACAGGCTAGATGCAGGAAGATTGTTCCCGATGTTGGGGAAGTCCAGAACGAGGGGTCACTGTTTAAGGGTAAAGGGGAAGCCTTTTAGGACTGAAATGAGGAAAAACTTCTTCACATAGAGAGTGGTGAGTCTGTGGAATTCTCTGCCACAGGAAACAGTTGAGGCCAGTTCATTGGCTATATTTAAGTCGGAGTTAGATATGGCCCTTGTGGCTAAAGGGATTGGGGGTATGGAGAGAAGGCAGGTACAGGATTCTGAGTTGGATGATCAGCCATGATCATACTGAATGGCGGTGCAGGCTCGAAGGGCTGAATGGCCTACTCCTGCACCTATTTTCTATGTTTCTATGTTTCTAGTTGTCCTCTGGTCTTAGACTCTCCCACCATAGGAAACATCTTCTCCACATCCACTTTATCAAGGCCTTTCACCATTTGGTAGGTTTCAATAAGGTCACCCCTCTTTCTTCTGAATTCCAGTGAATACAGGCCCAGAGCCATCCAACACTCTTCATATGACAAGCCATTCAATCCTGGAATCATTTTCGTGGACCTTCTTTGAACCCTCTCCAGCTCCAGCATATCCTGTCTAAGATAAGGGGCCCAAAACTGCTCACAATACTCCAAGTAAGGCTACACCAGTGCTTTATAAAGTCTCAACATTACATACTCGCTTTTATATTCTAGCCCTCTTGAAATGAATGCTCACATCGCATTTGCCTTCCTCACCACAGACTCAACCTGGAAATTAACCTTTAGGGGATCCTGCACGAGGACTCTCAAGTGCCTTTGCGCCTCTGTTTTTTGTATTTTATCTCCATTTAGGAAATAGTCAACCTTTTCATTACTTCTGCCCAAGTGCATGCCCAAACACTTCTCAACACTGTATTCCATCTGCCACTTTGTTGCCCAATCTCCTAATCTAAATCCTTCTGTAGCCTCTCTACTTCCTCAAAACTACTTACCCCGACCTATCTTCATATTGTCTGTGAACTTTGCCACAAAGCTATTAATCCCATCATCCAAATCATTGACATATAAAATAAAAAGAATTGTTCCCACGCAGACCCCTGTGGAACACCGCTAGTCACTGGCAGCCAGTCAGAAAAGGGTCACTTTATTCCCACTCTTTGCCACCTGCCAATCAGCCATTGCTTTATCCATGCTAGAATCTTTCCCATAATACCATGTGCTTGTAGATTGTTTAGCAGCCTCATGTGTGGCACCTTGTCAAAGACCTTCTGAAAATCCAAGTATAGAGTGTCAACTAATTCTCCTTTGTCTACCTTGCTTGCTATTTCTTGAAAGAATTCTGTCGGAATTCCAACAGTCATCATGACTGTACCGTATATGCACAGAACATCACTGGGATCAACTACCAGATATAGAAACCATCTACAAAATAACACTGTAAACTGCAGGCTCATAATATCGCGATGGACTCATCCCAACCCCGTAATCACCTGTTCATGCTCCTACCATCTGGCAGGATACACAGAAACATCTCTGCACAGACATCCAGACTGTCATGCAACTGAACAATGTCCAGCCCACTCACCTATAGTCCATAGGCACTATGGACAACCTCTAAGTGCAATACATGGGCATTTTTAGCATTTTAGCTTTAATTCTTGATGCTGTTTTTGATTTAATAATTGTATTTTATAACATGGGCATGTGCAATACTTGAATGGGGCAGCAACTGTTCGTTTTAATTTTAGAGTTGTTTGTTTTTGATTCAATTGTGACTTAGATATCACTCTAAATAACTCAGAGTTTATTTTAAATTTAGTCATTGTGTTTTTAGTAATTGAATTGCCAATCTGCTGTTTCTCATTGAAATGAATAGCACTGCAATTTCATTGTCCTGAGCAATGACAATAAAGCTCTAACTAACTGACCTAATCTAATGTGGATATTTTATGTTGAGTGTGGTTTTGTTGGGTGGATGGGTCTGTTTCCATGTTGTATGACTCTGTAATTGTTCAATACAGTACTGAGTGAGTGCTGAATTATCAGCACTTTGATGTCGTTACTTTAATTATTTATATAGCATTTCTGAAAATTATATTTGCTCACTTTCAACTATTCATTCCTCCGAATCAAAAGAATGTAGGGAGAGGAACAGCAGTTGTCCAGGGCATTGGATAGCTTTTCTTTATAACATATCATAATCAAAACATGGTGCTCATTCGTGTCATGAAGTTAAGGGTTATTGCTGACTAAAACATGGTTGGTGGCTGTATCACTAGAATAGAAACCTATTCTGTTGAATGTGTTATAACATCTATGCATTCAGAAGCACTTTTGTTCAGAGGTATTGACTTCAACCAAATTTCAGCAGCAGACTTCATTGCAATTGTGTATTTAGTGTGCACAACAAAGAATGAATTTCAAGCTGGTTGCAAAATGATCTGTCATGTGATGTTTGAGAGCTATGATGAATCACTTTATGTTTTAGCTTGTTCTCCGTCTTCCCAATTTTCTCTAACCCCTTTCCAACAGACACATTGAGCATAAACCACAGTCTGTTTCTAACCAGAGAAATAATTCATATGTAAGCCAAGATATTTTGTGATATGAGGCCAATTGTAGAGCTCATTAGAGTTAAAACCAACATTTATTTGTTTATTGAGATACAGCATGGAATAGGCGCTTCTGAACCTTTGAATGGTGCCACCCAGCAACCCCTGATTTAGCCCTAGCCTTATCATGGGGCTATTTACAATGACCAATTAACCACCAACCAGTACATCTTTGGACTGTGGGAGGAAACTGGAGCACCCGGAGGAAACCCATGCAGTCACGGGAAGAATGTACAAACTTCTGACAGATTGTGGTGGGAAATGAACCCAAGTCACTGATACTGGAAAGCATTGTGTTAACCACTACACTGGCATACTGGCGTACTGCCCTAATTTTTGGTCACGTTTAAGAGATAACTGTTAGAATTCTTCCTCGTTCATTGACACTAAAACAAGTTTCATCATCTATTTCTGTCTGGCTGAGATCCATTTAGTATAGGAAAAAATATGTAAGATTGGTTCAGTAACAAATCACATTATGAAGTTACCCATAAAACCATTTGATCTGCTCTGATATGCATCCTAATCTCTAAAGTCAGAATGGCCAAATGTCAGTGTGATGATCACTCATGAATATCAATAACAAGTCCAAAACCAAAGGGCCAAAATAAGACTAAATTATCTTCCTAGAAGAGATCTGGTGCAATTGGTCCAAGACTGGACAATGAAATGGCTTCTTACATCAATAAGAATGAACTACGAGCATGTGTATTCCTGATGGGCTGGCCTCTTGTAATCCAAACACAAGAATTGCCTCCAATTCAACAATAAATAATTAATCTCACAAAAAAAAAAGAAAAGTTTTTCTGAGGAACTGAGATGGGCAAAGGAAATTCAAAACACCTTAAAGCTACTTCAATGCTATAAATGACTCAATATAATTACTTAATACTTTATTGTCGCCAAACAATTGATACTAGAATGTACAATCATCACAGCGATATTTGATTCTGCGCTTCCCATTCCCTAGAGTACAAATCGATAGTAAATATTAAAAATTTAAATTATAAATCATAAACAGAAAATAAAAAATGGGAGGTAAGGTAGTGCAAAAAAAAAACCGAGAGGCAGGTCCGGATATTTGGAGGGTACGGCCCAGATCTGGATCAGGATCCGTTCGGCAGTCTTATCACAGTTGGAAAGAAGCTGTTTCCAAATCTGGCTGTACGAGTCTTCAAGCTCCTGAGCCTTCTCCCAGAGGGAAGAGGGATGAAAAGTGCGTTGGCTGGGTGGGTCGTGTCCTTGATTATCCTGGTGGCACTGCTCCGACAGCATGCGGTGTAATGAGGCAACTCAATGAAAATTGGAGGATTGAAGCTCACCTCACTTCATTACACTTTTAAATTAAATAAAAAAAGTAAGTTTTGTATGACCTGGCATTTTGATCTGAACTCCAACTTTCACTTTAAATTGTTCTATAACAATAGCTTAGAGAAATGTGGAATTTATATTGGTCTAGAATATGATACAACTGGGAGATCTGACTCTTGTTTCGAGGTAAAAAAAATTCCCATAAGACCTGATTACCTAGCTCCACCTGTCACAAGCAATATTGAGAAAAAATGCACATTTCAGAGTCCATCCCCAAACTTACAAGGAATAAAATGAAGTGATTTAAACTCTGTCTTGCTCTTGGCTGAGCTGATTGATCTCAGGTTTGGAAAGGGTTGCAAGGTTACAGTTGGCTTGAGTGAACATAAAATGACAAAAATGGCTGTCTATTATGAATCCGTGTACAGTATTCTCAGTAAGGAACAAGGTTGGGTTTGGGTCAGATCCCTCAGTAAACAGTTTACACTTAAACTAAAAGAAGAAACCTTTGAGAAATGCACCGAGAGTCATAGGCTAATACAGCATGAAGACAGGCCCTTCAGTCCAAATAATTTAAGCTAACCACAGTCTGCATTGGCCAATATCTTTAAAAACCCCTCTTGTCCATGTACCTATTCAAATATATTTTAAATATTGTTACTGGATATACCTTAACCACTTTCTTCAGTGACTCATTCCATATTTGTACCCCTCCTCTGAATGCCTCTCACGTCCCTTTTAAATTTTTTACCTCTCATCTTAAACCTATATCCACTAGTTTTTGATTATCCTTCCCTGGAGAGATAAAGAACCTATCAATACTCATCATGATTTTATACCCCTATATAAGGTCACCCTGCAACCTCCTATGTTCCAAGAAATAAAGCCCCACCCTGCGCAGCATCATGTTGATCAATGAAAAATATTGGCCAATGAAACAGAAGAACTCCCCTATTATTTCAACCAGTTCTAGGTGGTCACTGAGCATGAAGGTGAGGATTAACATCCCAGAATCAAGTCTGTAAGACCTGTGTTTTTCCCAAGCCTTGTTTCTGACAGAAGTTCAAGTTCACAATTGTACAAGACAGACAACTGAGAGCTTTAACGTAATGAGTTTATTGCTCTTACCATATTACAAATCACCAAATCACTTAATTTCTTCACTTCAATTGCACTTCAATTGTTCTCAATTCACTTAAGCTCCTGTCAGTTTGGACTTAATACTTAACTGGTGTTTTGAGTGGTTGAATACTCCCTGGAAAGTCAGTCTGGGCCAGCAATTCTGTCCAGTCAGCTAAATTGATTGACTCTTCTTGTAACTACAGTCCAGATTGTACATATCCGAAGAAGGGTCCCAATGAAGGGTCACACCCTGAAGTGTTCACTTTTTATTCATTTACATAGATGCTGCCTGACCTCCTAAGTTCCTCTGTTACTCTGTGTTTAATACTCTGGATTTCTAGCATCTGCAGAATCTCTTGGGTTTGTTCATATCTACCGTTCTTTACACTTATTACACACTATTATAGATGCATAATCATCTACTTGATTACCCAACAAGACTCAATCTTTTGGAGTTTTTATTATTTACTAAACACAGCTTATGTCTGCCATTATTTCCTCATGTTAGCTTGAATCTTTAATTCTGGTGGACGTCTTTGATAAATCAATGAGGCTCCAATTTATCAGCACATACTATAGCACACAAGTTGTGAGCTACTTCATGCTGTACCAAAAGTCAACATGGTTCAAGGTTCTTGCTTTTGCATACCAGTCCTTTTCTATGTCTTTCCAATGAAAGCTGTATTTCTCCAAGAAAAAAGACAATAAACTTTTATATCCAAGAAGATCTTCTCTTCCAGGGAAGTAACTTGAGATTGAGGATGACTTCCTTCGTGGGTTCTGAGCTGGCTAATGAGGCTAATGTAAGAAGCATAGACTCTTCTACAGATAGCCAAGTAGTGACCAATGGAGCAGGTGTGTGCTTATTTTGGACAACAATGCACTCTTTCTTCCATCTGAATAATCCCATAGAGAGTAGCCCTAATAATGTATGGTACCTTCATTATATTCTGTGTTGTATCTTTCTGCTGTTTGCATCATTCCTTTCCCCAGTAGCAACCTCTCTCATTTTGACTGGTTTCAAACTTACAAAATGTAGGAAAAGGCAGCATCTCTCATAAATTCAGAGCTTCATTCTCCAACAACAGGCATTGAAATCAAGTTCAAAAACATAGTTAGTTATAGTGAAGACTATAACTATCATGTTTGCTGTTGTGTGCTGGGGCAGCAGACATCAACAGGATCAACAAACTCATTCGTAAGGCCAGTGATGTCATGGGGATGGAACTGGACTCTCTGACGGTGGTGTCTGAAAAGAGGATGCTGTCTAAGTTGCATGCCATCTTGGACAATGTCTCCCATCCACTACATAATGTACTGGGTGGGCACAGGAGTACATTCAGCCAGAGACTCATTCCACCGAGATGCAACACAGAGCGTCATAGGAAGTCATTCCTGCCTGTGGCCATCAAACATTACAACTCCTTCCTTGGAGGGTCAGACACCCTGAGCCAATAGGCTGGTCCTGGACTTATTTCCTGGCATAATTTACATATTACTATTTAATTATTTATGGTTCTATTAATATTTAATTATTTATGGTGCAACTGTAACGAAAACCAATTTCCCCTGGGATCAATAAAGTATGACTATGACTATATGTAGTTATTTTTGTTGCTTCAAGTAAATATTAGTACACTGTAAAGTAATGTAATGTACATGCCTCTACTTCCTCAGGGTGCTAAAGAAATTAGGCATGTCCCATCAACCCTTGCCAGATTTTATGAACGCACCAAAGAAAATGTCCTATCTGGGAACATCGTGACTTGGTATAGCAACTGTTCTGCATGTGACGGCACAAAACTACAAGAGTTGTGGACACAGCTCCCTACCATGGACTCTGTCTGTACTTGCTGCATCAGTAAGCAGCCAGCATAATCAAAGAGCCAACCCACCCTGGACATTCTCTCTTCTCCCCTCTCCCATTTGGGAAGAAGAGACAAAATACTAAACACACGTACCACCAGGCTCAACGACAGCTTCTACCCCACTGTTACAATAATGTTGAGTAGTTCCATGATGTGATAAATTCAACCCTTGACCTAATATTTTACCTTATGATCTTGCGCCTTATTGTTTACCAGCTCTGCAATTCCTCTGTAGTTGTAACACTTTATTCTACATTCTGTTATTGTTTTACCTTGTCCTACCTCAATGCACTGCACGCAGCATACCAGATATGCTTTTCACTGTATCTCTGTACCTGTGACATGAATAAACCACTTCCAATAATAATAATAATAATAATAAAACAAATTCCAAGATATAACAAAGGGAAAGAGAATAGGATGGAAAGATTAGTATTGAAATCCTTCAGATGATCAAGATGAGCATATACACAAGAAGCAGAATGGGCCAACATGGGCTATAAACAAATCTAACTTCATATCTTCTATCTATATTTTTGAATGTCAGTAGCCATTGAACCATCTACTACCAGCACACTCCAGTTGCCTATGAGTTCCATCACAAACTATTAAAACCTAACTAAAGAGGAATGGCATACTGGTACAACTACAAGAGCTTCTGCCTTACATCTACTATGATTCAGGTTCAGTTCCAAACCCTGATGCTGTCTGTGCGGAATTTGTAAGCTCTCTCTATGACCTGCATGGGTTTCCTCAGTGTCCCTCCAATTACCTTCCACATCAAAAGACATACAGGTTGGTAGGTTAATTGGCCAAGGTACATTTCAATGCAGGTGAGTGGCAGAATCCGGGGGCAGTTGAAGGGAATTTGAGCAGAGCAGATTCTGGGGGAAATTTGCGGTAGGACAGGATTGGTCCCTGAGCTGGAAAAGACTTGATGGGCTAACATGGGCTGAAAGAGCCTCCTTTGTTAAAAAATATGGAAATATGGAAACATGGAAAGCATTATTAGATTAGATATATTAGATTAGATTCAACTTTATTGTCATTGTGCCGAGTACAGATACAAAACCAATGAAACACATTTAGCATCTAACCAGAAGTGCAAAAGAATCGTATTATTTACAAAATAACTGCAAATAAGAAGTAAGTGCTACAGCATACAAATATAAACGTACTGAGACAGTCCAAAATGGGTGAGATACTGTTTAGCGCTGTGATGTGAGGTTCAGCAGGGTCACAGCCTCAGGGAAGAAACTCTTCCTGTGCCTGCTGGTGCGGGAGCAGAGGCTCCTGTAGCACCTAATGGATGGGAGGAGAGTAAGAAGTCCATGGTTAGGGTGAGATGCATCCTTGATAATGCTTTTTGCCCTGCCCAGGCAGCGTTTATGGTAGATGTTCTCAATGGTGGGCAATTGGGTGCCGATAATCCGCTGGGCAGTTTTCACCACACACTGGAGTGCTTTCAGTCCGATACGGGACAATTGCCATACCACACTGAGATGCAGTTGGTGAGTATGCTCTCAATGGTACAGCGGTAAAAGTCCATCAGTATCCTGGGACAGAGGTGAGCTTTCTTCATGCTCCGCAGGAAGTAAAGGAGCTGTTGTGCCTTTTTGATCAGGTTGGAGGAGTTCAGGGACCAGGTGAGATCATTGGAAATGTGGACACCAAGGAATTTGAATCTTGATACACTCTCCACTACAGCTCCGTTGATGTAGATGGGGACATGAGTGTGGCTCCTAGCATGCCTGAAGTCCACAATGACCTCCTTGGTCTTCTGGGTGTTAAGGGCCAGATTGTTGTCGGCACACCACGCAATCTGGTGCTGAACCTCGTCCCTGTAGGCCGTCTCGTCATCCCCTCTGATCAGACCAGCCACTGTGCTGTTGTCTGCGAACTTGATTATGGAGTTAGAACCATGTACAGGAACACAGTCATAGGCGAAAAGGGAGTACAGAAGAGGGCTCAGCACACAGCCTTCAGGCACGCTGGTGTTCAGGGTGAGAGTGGAGGCGGAGAGGTTGTCTAACTTAACAGATTGGGGTGTGTTATTCAGAAAGTCCAAGGTCCAATTGCAGAGGGTTGAGGTGATACCAAGCTGGCGAAGTTTGGCAATCAGCTTGGAGGGGATCACAGTATTGAATGCCGAGCTAAAGTCAATGAACAATATTTTGACGTGAGAGTTGGGGCTGTCCAGGTGGGTCAGGGCAGAGTGAAGTGTCGTGGAGATGGCGTCCTCTGTTGACCTGCTGGTGCGATAGGCAAATTGATGGGGATCCAGTGTAGAGGGCAGACAGGATTTCAGATGTGATAGAACCAGTCTCTCAAAGCACTCTGCAATGATGGGGGTGAGTGCAACTGGACGGAAGTCATTCAGGCCCGTGGCAGTGGAATGCTTTGTCACTGGCACAATGGTGGCGATCTTGAAGCTTGTGGGGACAACTGCCTGGGCCAGGGACAGATTAAAAATGTCTGTGAGCGGCCAACTGCCCTGCACAGACTCTGAGCACACAGCCAGGTATTCCATCCAGACCAGCTGCTTTCCATATATTCACCCTGCTCAGGGTGGTACAAACATCGGAAGTGGAAAATGAGAGAGGCAGTTCACCAGGTCAAAGTGAGTGTAGAAGTAATTGGGCTCATCAGGGAGGGAAGCAGAGCTGGAAGGGGGCACAGTACTAGGTGGTTTAAAGTCTGTAATGACCTGTATGCCATGCCACATGCACCGGGGGTCCGAGGAGTTGAAATACTCCTTGATCCTCTGTTTGTATGTGTGTTTAGCCCGAGAGATTTCCCTCCTCAGGTTGGCCCTGGCTGAGCTGTAAGCCTCCCGGTCTCCAGACCTGAAGGCTGAATCTCTGGCTTTGAGCAGGAGGTGAACCTCTCTGTTCATCCACGGTTTCTGATTGGGGAAAACTTTTATTTGTTTTTCTGATGTCACTCTATCTACACACTTGTTGATGTGCTCAAGGACAGAGTTGGTATATAAATGTTAAACTGAGAGTCTGTGGTGGCATGGGCAGCAAACACACTCCAGTCTGTGTGCTGGAATTGGTGCTGAAGAGCAGAGTCACACCCCTCCAGCCGGATCTTAGTATTATTAAGAGTGCTTTCATAAAAACATAAAAGGCCAGAAGCATGCAGTGGGTCAGGCAGCATCCATGGACAGAACAAAGTAACAGAATGTAGAACATAGCATTCTACAGCTCAGTACAGCCCCTTTGGGCCATGATCTTGTGCTGACCTTTTAAACTACTCTAAGATCAATCAAACCCTTCTGTCCTACATAGCTCTCCATTATTCATTCAACCATGTACTTGTCTAAGAAGCTCTTAAATGCCCAATACATAGCTAATCTAATGATTAACATTTCATGTCAATGACGTTTTCTCAGAACTGGGAAGGTAAAAGACGTATGTTTTCTGTTGCATGAAGGAGAAAGGATGGAAGGAACAGAGGGTCTGTGACAAGAAGCAGACCAACCAGCAGAGATAGAGAAAAGAAACCTCAATGTGCAACGATGCCAGTGGAAGGAAGAGAAAACTGCAGCTTCCCTGCAATAGTTGAATCAGCGGTGAGCTCTGGCGGAAGATAAGGTGCTGCTTCTTGAGCTTACATGGGCATCACAGAAACAGTTCAGGAGGTCAAAGATAGAGAGGTCAGAGAGTGAGTGGAACAGTGAATTAAGGTGATAACTGGCTGGAAGTTTTGGGTCACTGTGCCACTACACGGATAGGCTCTGCCAAATAGTTATGGAAACTGCGTTTGGTTTCTAAAATGTAGATAGAGTAGACCATATCATTAATTCTGAATGTGGTATACTGAAGCTGTAAGTGCAGATGAATAACTGTTTATCTGAAGAGACATGTTGGGCAGGGAAGGGGTATAAGGGCAGGTATTGCATCTCCAATGTTCCACAGGAAGTGTTGTGAGTGCTGGTTGCATCACAGCCTGGTATGGAAACACCAATGCCCGAGAATGGAAATGCCTACAAAAAGTGATGGATGTAACCATAAGACCATAAGTCCATAAGACAAAGGAGCAGAAGTCGGCCATTCGGCCCATTGAGTCGGCTCCACCATTTTATCATGAGCTGATCCATCCTCCCATTTAGTCCCACTCCTCCGCCTTCTCACCATAACCTTTGATGCCCTGGTTACTCAGATACCTATAAATCTCTGCCTTAAATACACCCCAATGACTTGGCCTCCATTGCTGCCCATGGCAACAAATTCCATAGATTCACCACCCTCTGACTAAAAAAACTTCTTCGCATTTCTGTTCTGAATGGGTGCCCTTCAATCCTTAAGTCATGCCCTCTTGTACTAGACTCCCCCATCATGGGAAATAACTTTGCCACATCCACTCTGTCCATGCCTTTCAACATTCGAAATGTTTCTATGAGGTCTCCCCTCATTCTTCTAAACTCCAAGGAATACAGTCCAAGAGCGGACAAACATTCCTCATATGTTAACCCTCTCATTCCCGGAATCATTCTAGTGAATCTTCTCTATACCCTCTCCAACGTCAGCACATCCTTTCTTAAATAAGGAGACCAAAACTGTCCACAGTACTCCAAGTGAGGTCTCACCAGCGCCTTATAGAGCCTCAACATCACATCCCTGCTCCTATACTCTATTCCTCTAGAAATGAATGCCAAGTCCATCACAGCCAAAATCCTCCCCACCATTGAGCATATCTACAAAGAATGCTGCCACAAGAAAACAACATACATCATTGAGGACCACCCCCCCCCCGCCCATCCAGGCCCCGCTCTCTTCATTGGCTATGTTTAAGAGGGAGTTAGATATGGCCCTTGTGGCTACAGGGGTCAGGGGGTATGGAGGGAAGGCTGGGGCGGGGTTCTGAGTTGGATGATCAGCCATGATCATAATAAATGGCGGTGCAGGCTCGAAGGGTCGAATGGCCTACTCCTGCACCTATTTTCTATGTTTCTATGTTTCTTGCTGCTGCCATTAACCGTCAGGTCCCACGCCACCAGATTTAAGAACAGTTATTACCCTTCAACTGGCTCCCAAACTGGTGTGGATAACTTCACTCACTACAACTCTAAAATGATTCTACAACCTATAGACCCACTTTCAAAGGCTCTACAACTCATGCCGTCAATATTATTTATTATTTATTTACTCAATATTCTTTTTTGTCTTTGCACTTTGCTAGTCTTTGTAGATTTTTTTCCTTGATTCTATTGTATTTCTTTGTTCTACTGTGAATGCCTGCAAGAGTAAATCTCCACATAGTACATGATGATACTTTGATGATAAACTTACTTTGAACTTTGAAGAGGGTGTGGTTGGTATCCACACACTTTCCATTGCCACTCCAATAGTGTTGAAATGGCAAGAATTTCACCACATAGTTAGGTAAAACTGGAATGTAATACCGGTGTTGGTTAACAGCAATCATTAAGTAATGTCCCTTTTCCCTTAACATTATTCGCATGCATTTACTGCCAGTAATCCCACTGAAAGGGCTTCCTCCTGCATGACTAAACTCATTATGTCATGATCTCTGCTGTTACCATCTGGCAGCACTTCTGCAGGGATTACAGAGATGGGTGCACTCTCTAATTCCTTGTAATCAATGCTCGCACCGGTGGACATTTATGTGATGTCATTTAGAGTTCTGACGCATGGAAAGGAATAGATCAAATACGAATGAGTACAGGCTTTGGAAGAAAAGGAACCTCCCATTATATCCCCTACATGTAATCAGAGTGTCATATATGCTAAAGACAGGATAGTTCCTGTCTGTCACATTTTCATTTAATTTGAAAAACATTTAATTTTCAAATGATCTTCAATTGCTTTTGAAAAATGTTGCAGAAAATACAGGAATGATAAGAGAATAGCAAATACAATCCACAAAACTCAGGGACTTCAGTAAGAAATTATAAAGGCACTTGGAAATGCTTGGAAAACAAAATGTAATTATAACCTTGCCTCCAGTTGGAAAGAGAGAGCAAAGTCTCAGTATTATACAAAATGAAGGTTTCTCTAACATGCAGTTCCTCTCTTTAGTCACAAGATGGTAGCATTGTTATCAGAAGATGTGAAATCCTACCGTGGACATCATCACTGAAACTTCAGTGAAGATAATTAGGTTGTGGCAAGGGAAGGAATTACATCTATTTGAGAAATTATGTGTCCTTTTCTTCTTTATTTAAAGTCCTTGTCGCAATTCATGAACTGAACTCAAGAATTAACATCAGTTAACATTCTTTTTCATTCACAAGTCACAAGTTTGGGAATTGATCAGGAGTTCTTTGATAATAGTGGGAGATAAAGCACAGTTTGTAGCTAAAAGTTTGAGATATTTATTAGATTAATTAGATTGTGAGTACTGCTTACTTTAGCATAGAGGTTCCCAAATATTTTTTTATGCCATAGACCAATACCATTAAGCAAGGAGTCTGTGGACCCCAGGTTTGGGACTCCTGGTTTAGCAGGTTACAATTGCTCATAGATTAAGTGTAGATTGTAACCTAATAATAAACATTTCCAGATCATTTCTTATCTTCCTGGAAATACAACTGAACAATTTTCTGGAATGAGGCAGACTTGCATGCTGGATACATTTTCCACAGCCATGCTGATCCCATGTATTGGAGCATTGAAAGGGAAATTGGACCAGAAGGAACCATGGTAAAAATGTCTAGTATCTACCTTGCTATATTCAAGGCCTTGGTCCTGATGTTTGCAATCTCAGACCTATGCCTGAAAAAAAACATTGGGATGCCACAGCTTTGACCTCTTGCCCATCTGTAACGCACTTGAGAAGATGGTGGAGAGCTGCCTTCTTGAACTGCTGCAGTCCTTCTGGCGAACGTGTTCCTACAATGTTGTTGGATCGGGAGCTCCATAAAAGACCGGCAATATTTTTACAATCAAGATGGTGTGCAGCCTGGTGGAAAACCCTTCCAGGGGTGGTGTTGTTCCGCAATTGTTGCCTTCACCTTTCTTTGTGAATGAAGTCACAGGTTTGAGAAATGCTGTCAGAACAGCCGGTGTGACCAAATCAGTGTAGTTTTTCGAGGGTACTTACTGTAACCAATGTGCTCTTTTAGAGAAGGGAGTGAATACTGAGGGTGAGGGAAGGGGTGCCAATCAAGAGGGATACTTTTTTCTTGAATCCTCTTCTTGAGAGTTGTTGAGCCTGTACTCATTCAGGCAAGTGTAGAGTATTCTGTTAGCTAGCCTGGACAGTTACTACACCTACACATTTAGCCTTTGGGAGACCATGCCCTTGGATACCCAGATTGTTCCAACATCTCAGAGCTCTGCAATTTCTCACCATTTAGATGTTATTTTTTTAAATTTTTACTGCTAAAATTCACATACATTGCAGAATTTGTCAACACTCATAATCTGTGTTCTTGTAGCTCTTGATATTTTCTTCTAAAACCAGATAGCTGTCAAAGATACACAAGGATGGCACAACAATAGCTATCCATTATATCTTTGCATCATCAGCAAATTCAGAAACTGTATTTTGGTGCCTTTCCCAGTGTCATTTATATACAGTACTGTGCAAAAATCGTAGGCATGCTAGATTTCTTATTTGGTTTCAGATGGTACAGCCTCCACAGGGCCCTGATCTCAACATCATCGATGGTGTCTGGAATTTCCTGGAGAGACAGAAGCAAGCGAGGCAGCCAAAGTCTTCAGGACTATGGCAAGTTCTCCAAGATGTTTGGAACAACCTACCAGCCAATTTTCTAATAAAACTGCTCGACAGTGTACTTAAGAGAATTGATGCAGTTTTAAAGGCAAAGAGTGGTTGCACCAAATATTGATTTGATTTATTTTTTTTTACTGTTTACTGCTGTTTATAATTTTTTTTTGATATTGAGAAACTTTCAATTAATTGTTTTTGAAAGCATCTTCGCTTTACAGAATTTTTTTACATGTGCCTAAGACTTTTGCACAGTACTACACATTGTAGAATTTCAGGCCCCATGCTTCTACCAATGTCATTATGCCTCATAATATATGAACTTTGATTTTCTGCACAAACTTTGATGTGGAGCCTTATTAAATGCTCTAACAATATTATATTCACCAATTCTCTGTAATTCACAACACATAATTCTTTCAAAGAATACTGCAAAGTTTATTGAACATAATTTCTCTTTAACAAAGCCATGTCGCCTTTGCCTGATTACCTTGAATTCTTTTCAGTGTCTTGCTACCAGGTATCTAATAATAGCATCCAAGAATTTTCCCATGACAACTGTTAAGCTAATTGACCTGAATGTTCCCATTTTCCAAATGCCTTCCTTTAAAAAGTGAGTTACCTTTGGTATATCTTAATGTAATGGAATCTCCTCCATATCTAGGAAAACAAGGGAATTTTGATTAATTAAATCCAATCTCATAAGCAACTTCACATCAGCACCTGGAATGAGGTCCCGTAAAACTTGAAACTTGTGAATGTGCAGCACCACACCACCATGTTCAGAAACAGCTATTACCCTTCAACCATCAGGCTCCTGAACCAGTGTAGATAACTTCACTCACCTCAACTCTGAATTGATTCCACAACCTGTGGACTCACTTTCAAAGACTCGACAACTTATGTTCTCAGTATTACTTATTTATCTATTAAGTCCTATCTATCTAGCTATCTCTCTATTTATCTATTTATTTATTTCCTTTCTTAAAAATTATATTTGCATAGTTTGTCTTCTTTTGCACATTGTTTTATGACAGTATTTGTGTGCATTTTCATTGATTCTATTGTATTTCTTTGTTCTACTGTGAATGCCTGCAAGTAAATGATCCTCTGGGTAACTTATGGTGACATATATGTACTTTGGTAATAAATTTACTTTGAATTTTGATCAGTCCTACTTTCTCAGTAATTGTAGTTTTCCTGAGATCTTCCTTCATTTCTAAAACCCAATTTAAAGCATTTTCTGAGATTGCTGGGAAGAACCCCAGTGTTTGCAGCATTTAACATCAGGGTGTCAGTAAATGAAATACTGGTGCACTGTTATTTTATTCTCTGGTTGTTTTTTGAGATTCTCCAGATTTTTATCATCACCTTTTCCTTCACACCACTTTCTGTGCTCCATTTCAGCTCTGCAACACTTGGGGAAAAAAATCATTTGGAGCCAGTTCCTATTGATTGTTGGTTCAGGACAGCTGCTTGGAAGTGCCAGACAAGCCTTGAGCAGATCACTACAACTGAACTCAGACCCATTATGTGGAAGAAATGGCAAGTAAAGTGAAAGTAGTTCCTCACTTCTGTTCACCATCACAAAATGGTCACTTTCGAATGAGTATAAGTATACAGCTCTTGAGTAAGGCCAGAAATCGCACTAAACCATTACCTACTTAACTTCACCCCATCTTAATTAATTCCCAGTCAGCTTCTCCAATAGAGTCGATGCTTGAAGGGGAATATAAGTACCTATAGAATATTACCCTTCACAGCACCATCCTCAGAAAAGGAGAGGTGGGGAAGAAGGGAAACCCGTATGAACAGAGAGCTTGGTGATTTTTCCCCGCATACCATATCACAACAAACAGTGAAAATCAGGAAAAAACAAAACTGCAAATGCTGGAAACATTCAGCGGGCCAGACTGCGTCTGAATGAAGAGAAACAGAGATCACATTTGAGGTCAAAGACCCTTCATCAGACCCATCCAAATGTTAATCATAATGAAGAGTCTTTGAAGTGTTTCAAATTCCTGGGTGTCAACATTTCTGAACATCTATCCTGGGCCCAACATATTGATGCAATTACAAACAATACACAGAAGCAGCTATATTTCATTAAGAATTTGAGGAGATTCGGTATGTCACCAAAGACTGTAGCAAATGTCTACGGCTGTATGGAGGGCATTCTAACTGGCTGTATCACTGTCTGGTATGGAGGGACCACTGCACGGGATTGGAAAAAGCTGCATGAAGTTGCAAACTGAGCCTGCTCCATCATGGGCACTAGCCTCCCCAGCATTGAAGGCATTTTCAAAAGATGACACTTCAAAAAGGACCTGGATGTGACGAGGACCTACAAATACCTTGGGGTACACCTGGATGACAGACTTGAGTGGGGCACCAACAACAGAGGCTGTGTACAAGAAGGGCCAGAGTCACCTCTACTTCCTGAGGAGACTGAGGTCCTTTCGAGTATGCAGCCCTCTCCTTCACATGTTCTATCAGTCTGTTGTCGTCAGTACCATCTACGTGATGGTGTGCTGGGGCAATGAATCAACACAGGTGATGACATCAGGCTCAATACACTGACTAGGAAGACTGGCTCTGTTGTAGGAGTCAAACTGGACACACAGGAGGCTATGGTAGAACAAAGTACTCTATGGAAAATCTGGCAATACTAGACAATGTTTCTCACCCTCTGCATGCCATCTTGGCTGAACACCAGAGCACTTTCAGTAGGGACTAAAATAACTACGCTGCTCCAAAAAGCACTATATGAGTAGACTCCACAATGAGTCAACCTATAGCCAGGGAAGTGGACTGTTTGAGGTAAATTACATTTTTATTCTTTCTTCCTTCTCGTCTAATATTTGTATATTTGTATATCTGTGCACTGTATGTGTGATGCTACTGTGGCACTGTAATTTCATTTGGAATCAATAAAGTATCTACTTAAGGACCCCCATGACCCAGAACATGCCCTCTTCTCATTGCTACCATCAGGGAAGAGAAAAGGGAGCCTGAAGGCACACACTCAATGTTGTAGGAACAGCTTCTTCCCCTCTGCCATTAGATTTCTGAATGTCTGAATGGACAATGAACCCATGCACACTACCTCACTATTTTCCCTCTTTTTGTGCACTACTTATTTAATTTTATATATATATATATATACACACACAGTTGTATATACAGTATATATATTTCTTATTGTAATTTATAGTGTTTTTATAATGTATTGCTCTTTACTGCAGCTGCAAAGCAACAATTTCATGATATATGCCAGCGATATTAAACCCGATTCTGGTTCTGATTCTGATTCTGACCTCAAATGTGAACTGTTTCTTTTCATACACATGTGGTCTGACCTGCTATGTATTTGCTGCATTTTCTGTTTTCATTCACAAGCTGTTCAGAGCTGCGCCATTAAGTCATTACTTACTTCCCTGGACCTGCTCCTATCTCGATCCTGCTGCATTGTATCTTTGTTGTTGCAAAGGCCAAATTAAATTTGATTCTAGTTGAGCCAAATAATGGCTGAACATTTCCTCCAGATTAAAGGAAGTGTAGGTGTCAAAGAAAAGTACACTCCTTATTGGTCATACCTTTAAGGAGTACTCCACATTTCAGATGCCACTGTGAACAATTTTTATGTAACAGAACTACAAAATCTGAACACAGTAGGCAGAGCTCTGCTGCTGTTCCATGTATTGGGACTCCACAAGCCAATAAGGTTTATTCTAATTTACAGTCTATTTAAACTGGTTTCCCTGAGAGCTTTAAATAGACTGAGGCTTCAAGTACAAAAATAAATGTTCAGGATAAGACGACCCACGCTCCATACCCATTTTATAGCACTACTGTCGCAATGAGCTTTTGTGACCACATTCTCTGCCTGAGCATGTTGAAAAGCTCTGTGGAATCTCAGCTATCTGACCAAGTTCACTGCAAAATCTGGGTTCAGTGTCAACCAGCTTATCAGTCACCATTATCAATATTCATAATAGAATTGCTCACTTTGTTTGATTGAGTAATGAATTCATTATTTTATTTTATTTAGAGATAAAGCATGATAACAAGCAAATCTGGTCCAATGAGCCCGTGCTGCCCCATTATACCCATGTGACAAATTCACCTACTAACGCGGATGTCTTTGCAATGTGCAAGGAAACCGGAGCACCCTGAGAAAACCCACATGGTCAAGGTGAGGACGTCCAAACTTCTTACAGACAGTGGAAGAACTGAACTTGGATCTCTGGCACTGTAAAGTGATTGCGCAAACCACTATGTTAACATGTCACCTGTTATAGGAGGGGAGACAATACTATCTCATGAGCAACTAAACAGGAAATAATTTTATGAACAGGAAATAGTTTCATGCAAAACTCTACCAAGGACTTCACAGAACATAAATGCCTGAGGAGAGAACTGACCGTCCGTTAACTTTTTAAAATTAATTTTCACAGTCAAAGACTTCCTTCTGTTTGTTTAGGTGGTATTAGTTTCTTCCACCTCTTAAAATGACCCAGCGGTGTAAGGTCAAGAAAGACACTTGACAAAAGCTTACAGTATCTGATCGCAGTTGGAAAGAAAATGCAAGGGCAGTAATGAGTAAAGCTGAAACTTATGCCCCAGCCTTCCCAAAATTAAATTAAACACTGGTAACATTGATCATCTGTGTGTTGCAACTTGACTACTATAGTGGGGGGGTTTCAATTCCTTGACTTGGTGAGCATACACATTAAATATCTGCAACCCGGCATCGTGGAAAGGGCCTTGCCCTGTCCTAATGTGACAAATGATACTTAGCACAAGGACATAACTTGATTAATTTTATTACAGTCATCCATCAGGCCAAAGCAGAGAAAAACCATAGTGACTCAGCAATCATCCAGTCTGACGGAATATAAATGGAGCCAGTTTGCGGTGTAGTGCAATCTACTGCCCACACTACACCTGTTCGTCCTCGCTCAAACAAAATGATATTGTGAGCCTTGTAACTGTACCATTACTGACTATAATTTACTAACTGAAAAGTTTTATTTTGCTAGCTACTTATAATTCAAAAAAGTGAAAGACATATTTCATTATGAAAGTGCTGAGCTGCAGCTAATTGAAATTTTCCACAAATTAATTGGTCTTGCTTTTCTATCATCAGCAGTTGGTGCTCCTGTTAAAAACAAATTTCATCCATCCCCTGTCACATTTTCTTGTACTTGCTTGACTGATGATCTTTAAGATTGCCAATAGAAAATCCCAGGAAAGTGAATCAAAGAGCGGTTCTTGACCCATTTCATGGGGGACCATGCCATCCAATGTGTTTTATGGTCTCAGCTCCCAGAAAACCTGCTCTGTTGTTTGCAAGGAATTACCACCCACAGAATATACAAAATATTCCGGAGTTTAATGAGCCATACACTGTTTTTAATACCCATGTGCCACTAGCTTTGTAGACCATAAATGTTATGGACAGCATGATATACACGTAAACTGGAGCTTTTCTGCTTAAGTATAGCACCTCAAACAGCATGGAAACAAACCCTTTGGCCTAACTGGACCGTGTTGACTGAGGTGCATTTGCCTACATTTGTCCCATATCCCTCAAAACTTTTCTTATCCATTTATACAGTGCAATACATAATAATAACTGTAAATTACAATAAGTATATATAAAAAACAAATTAAGCAAGGAGTGCAAACAGAGGAAAAAATAGTGAGGTTATGTACATGGATGGGTTTATGCTCCATTCAGAAACCTGATGACAGAGGGCAAGAAGCTGTTCCTGAAACATTGACTGTGTGTCTTTAGGCTCCTGAACCTTCTCCTTGATGGTAGCAATGAGAAGAGGGCATGTCCTGGGTGATGGGGGTCCTTTATGAAGGATGCCACCTTTGAGTTATTGTTGTGACACCGCTCGACCAGCTGATCTATGGCCTCCTGTACACCTCCTCATCACCAACTGAAATTCTTCCAAAAACAGTTGTGTCATTGTCAAGTTTATAGATGGTGTTTGAGCTGTGTCTAGCCATACAGTCGTGTGTGTAGAGAGAGCAGAGAGGTGGGCTAAGCATGCATCCTTGATGTGCGCCAGTGTTGATTGTCAGTGAGAAGGAGATGTTATTTCCAATCCCCACAGACTGTGGTCTCCCAGTGAGGAAGTCAAGGATTCAGTTGCAGAGGGTGGTACAAAGGCCCAGGTTTTGGAGCTTGTTGATTAGAACTGAGGGTATGATTATGTTAAATTCTGAGCTGAAATCAATAAACAGCAGCCTGATGGTGGTATTATGATTCTCCAGGTGCTCCAAGGCTGAGTGGAGAGCTAGTGAGAATGCATCAGCTGTTGACCTAATGTGGTATTAGGCAAGTTGCAGCACATCCAGGTCCTTTTTTAAGGAGGAGTTGATTCTAGCCATGACCAACCTCTCAAAATAAGTCAATCCGGTGCTGGAGATCTGTTCTAAAAATTGTCACAGCAGTGGAGATTGAGTGAAAAGAATGGAGGTGGATGTTAGGAAATTTGTTCAAGCCATCTGTCTAAGTATTGTGATATATAAAAGATCCAAAATTAGATAACTGTTAGTTTTATTTCTAATACTCCTAATACAGAATTCATGCAATGCAGTTGTCCCCTAAAATCGCCTTTATATTGTAAACAGGAGAAAGTCTGCAGATGCTGGAAATCTGAGCAACACACACAAAATGCTGGAGAAACTCAGCAGGCCAGAGAGCATCTAGGAAAAGAGTACAGTCGACGTTTCGGGCCGAGACCCTTCGACAGGACTGTATTGTACTCGTACTTTATATTATACTTCATATTGAGGTTGCATGTGCATCCAGAAAATGGGACTTGCAACATTGCAATGCATTACAGAGCATTACAAAGCATATTTTGTCTTGGCATCTCTGAAGAGGTAAAGGAAGATACACTCTTAGTTGGAAAGTTGATGAAATTTGTGCCCGAGCAATAATTTGCAGCACAGTATGATCCAATGAGAGGACATTTTACAAGATGGTGGCATGCTCAAAGACTGGATAAGACTTTCAGAGTACGTCATCAGTAAACAATTTTATCAGCAAAATGTAGTTTTTGAATTAAATATATTTTGTTTTAATTGTTATTTTAAATGACCTCATTGAAAATTAAAAAAAGGATTAGGAGCAGATTATGAGACAATTCATTGTGGGTTGTTGATGGTTCATAAATAAGTGTTTTGATGATATTCTAACAAATTGATTACTCCAGAAAACCTTGGGAAATTACTGAGGTAATTGCCATCCCTGAAGGGCAAACACTGCTGCCACATTTCAAAAGTCCACTTCCGATGTCAGATGCTTTTAGTAGTATCACAGTATATTTTACTTTAGTGTTATCATACAAAGCTTCTGAAAACCGACACAAATTTCAGTTGGAATTCTGGTTCACTGTCTGATTGTCAGCTTAATCAAAAGATGATGCACGTGTAGGGAAACCTATTTGATTTCAATAAGCACCTTTAAAGTTGGCATTCTTTTTAATTGGTTGAAAATACACCCAAATGTCATGTCCCAAAATAATCCACTGGAATAGAAATACAAGTTAAGAAGTCCTCCTAGAAAACTTACTTTGAAATGGGTTTTGTCTGGTGCCTATTGCCGGTGTCATCATTTCATTATTAAGAAATTATTTGTGGATTATTAACTTTACTCTCCATTTGAGCTTGTTCAAAGGCTGTATTTGAAGATACATATACAGAGAATTATTTTTAAATTGTCAATGACACATTAAAGATATGGAAAAGAAAGCAAATATACTCTCCAGCTGCAGCACAAACCGTCAAGAAAAGTAGTATTCACAAAAGAGCCTTCTTTCTCTGTCACACTGTCACCAGCAGGTCACCTTTCTTAATAAGGCTGAACAATAGTCAGCCTTCACCACACTTCCGCTAACGGAGGAAGAGGGATAATAACGGCACTCTACCTATTATATCAGGCCTTGCTGTACCCAGTTGGCTCTTTTCAACTTTTCTGAAATGTACTCAAAACATGTTGCTTCTCCTTTTTTCTGATACCATTCAAAATGTTGCGCAGGGTTTCCTGAGCCAGCTAAACGAGGTTTAGAAATTGTACGGTCCCCCTGTCTATTTTGATATACGCAAATTTTATTTTTCTTGCTTAGAATGCAATTTCAGCTTGTGGCCATTGTTGGGTGCTTCTGGGTCTACCAAATGCAAAGCTGGATGTGGATGGCACTGAGGTATGTAACACACTTTAGGCGTCCCCCTGCCCCACACCAGCCAATACATTGGCACCAATTCTCCCAAACCCTTCTCCTCCTTCACAACCTTCTCCTCCACTTTTACCTTCAATCATCTTGTCTTGCTTCCAACCTTTCATTATCTGATTGGCTAAGGTGTACAATGGAAGGTCCGATCACCGCACGTCCTTCAGACCAATACCTACTCCCCTAATCCCTTCATTTTCTCTTCTTTCCAGCCTCAATAACACCCAGCTGTTCACAGACCTGAGCATTGGCCCAATTTGGCCTGGAACAGTATGATCTTTCTCCACTGGCCACCTGCATAAGGCTTCAGTCCCAGAAAGCATTTTTTCTATCCAGAAGAGTATGTAACATCCTTTCAACAGAACCTGGAACTTTCGGTTTCAAATGTTCACCTTGGTGGGTTAGGATCAAAATAGTCACTGATTCATAGCTTTTAAAATATCCAGCTGCATATTTGGGGTAGAGATGTATCAAGATCAGAGTTTAATGTATATAGAGAAAAAATGCACTTTCAACTGTTTTGATGAGCAATTAGTAAATGAGCAAAAATGATGCAGAAAATGCTGAGGTATTAAAAAAATCAAACCCAGTATTCTCTTATGTAAATTAGATTAGTTTTTAATTTTGGCACCACTTGGATATTAAAGTGGTTCTAACAGATGGAATATGCTGCAGTTCAAAAATAGCTTCCCCTTGACAGAAACTGTGCCTAAAATCTGAGCGAGCCCTTCTGCTTCTGTACTCCAGGCAGTTGTGATCGCTGAAACAGCACTTAGATTGGACTTTAAAATAATTAATAAGCTTTTGATTTTTCTTTCCATTTATGCTCTCTCCTCTCCAGAAGGTAGCAAATTTACATTGTAGTTTGGGATTTAACTAAGTATCTGCAAATGAAGAACTGTCTCAATAACTCTGGTGATATGTGAAAAATGAGCTGTCAGAGGAACTCAGCAGGTCAAAGCATTTGTAGAGGCAAATGGACAGTGAACTTTCCCAGTTCATTTTTTTGTTTGCTGCAGATTTCAACATCTGCCATCTCTTTTGTCACAACCTTAATGGAATCTTTCTTTGCTGCAGCTTGTAGGATTTAACTATCAATGGAATTATTTGCCTTTGATACCTCAGTAATCAGGTGGAAGTTGTGACACCTGAGTATGTCGATGTGATAGAGTGTAACATTTATTCCACTCCTTCCACCCATGAGGTGAAACAGCTTGTCTTATTACTAAAAGTGACTTGCTTGTGAAAGCATTCCTTAGTCACTCGGTGGTCACTTTATTAGGTACACCTGGGCACCTGCTTATTAATGCAAAAATCTAATCAGCCATTCAAATGGCAGCAACTCAATGCATATAGGCATTCAGACACGGTCAAGAGGTTCATTTGTTGTTCAGACCAAACATCAGAATAGGAATGTAATGGGATCTAAGTGCCTTTGACTGTGGACTGATTGTTGGTGCCAGACAGGGAGATTTGAGCATCTCAGAAACTGCTGATCTCCAGGGATTTTCTCACACGACAGTCTCTAGGGTGTACAGAAAATGGTGTGAAAAGCAAACCAAAAAAAAAACATCTAGTGAGCAGCAGTTCTGGGGGTGAAAATGCCTTGTTAATGAGAGAGGTCAGAGGAGAATGGTCAGACTGGTTCAAACTGACAGGAAGGTGACGGTAACTCAGAAACCACGTGTCACAACCGTGGTGTGCAGAAGAGTATCTCAGAATGCACAACACATCAAACCTTTAAGTGGATAGGCTACAGTAGCAGATGACCATTAATATATACTCAGTGGCCAGTTTATCAGGTACAGGAGATACCTAATAAGGTGGCTACTTAGTGAAAATTGAATAATGTGGTTAATCTATGAATAATCTGTATTTTATTTACTGCAAACAAAATCTGGTCATCCTCAAAGGGGCATGAAAGATTTTAAAAAAGCAAAACATTTCTTACTACATCTAGTACCCAAAAAAGAATATTAATCATTGTGAGAATCCTTGTTATGTTATTACTCTCCAAAGGATCAGTTATGATGGTCGTTATCCTGAAAATTAGCTCCAGGCTCTGAGGATCATGGGTATTTGAACACATCATCATGCCATGAGGGACTCGGGCAGGGCTTGAATTAATGCATGGAGCAAAATTTGTCTTGAGATATATTTTGCTGAGAAAAGCAGAATATATTACAAGTCAGACTAATGGACACTAGAGGCTGCAGAGACCGGAAGCAGCTACATATTTGACTCAGGTGGGTTTCCAGGAACTACTATCTTACTCCAGATCACTGGAATGAGACAAATGGACAAACTCAATCTATTTCACTGAGATGGGGATAAAGGTTCTGTTGCTCTAGTTCATGAGAACTGGAATAAAGGGAGAATCTTACTCTCAGTTCCTGGGACTGGGGTAAAGAGACCATCTGCTGGGACAGTGATTCTGCAGATAGCACATCTGCCTCATAGCTCCAGCGAGGGGGTTTGCTTCCCACCTCTTGTATAGTCTACATGGAGTTGTTTTTAATATTCTCTCTGTGACTATGTTCTTCTCCCCAGGTGCTCTACTTTCCTCCCACAACCCAAAGACATACTGCCTATAAGGTAAATTGGCAAATGTAAATAACCACTCATGTGAATGTCTTTTGGGCGAATCAAGGAGCATTATTGGGCAAGAGTGAGCAGACAGATTACTGGAAATAAGAGGGGAAAACAGCACTGATGAGATTACTCTAAGAGCTAGCATAAATCAATGGGTTGAATTATTCTATACATTGCGAGGAAATATAAAATCTGATCTAAAATATCTTGCAAATTTCTACGGATGTTTAGTGGAGAGCGATCTGACTGATTACATCACTGTCTGGTATGGAGGCTCTGGTGCACAGAATTGTAAAATGCTGCAGAAGTTATAACCTCAGCCAGTTCCACCAGGTGCTCAATCCCACCCACCATTGAGGACATCTTCAAAAGGCAGCGCCTCAAGAAGGCAGCATCAACTGAGGACCTTCACCATCAAGGACATGCCCTCTTCTCATTACTACCTTTAGCGAGGAGGTAGAGGAGCCCAAAGACCCACATGCAATGCTTGAATTAACAGTTTCTTTCTCTTCGCCATCAAATTACTGAACTGCCAATGAACACTACCCCATTATTTATCTTTTGCACTATTTTTGTAACTTTTAATAGTTTTTATGTTTTGTACTACTGCCACAAAATAAAATATTTCACAATATATGTCAGTGATAATAAAACTAATTCTGATCTCATTGCAATAAGCTATGACAGGATATATTGAAAAGTATAGGGGATGTAGTCCACTCATTAGATGAGATCTCATTGCAGAACAGGACAGGGTGCATAATGTATCACATTCTGCTTCACTAGGGCTGAGGTATACAGTAGGAATCTCATCTTTTTCGCATATTAATCATAAAATAACAGGGTAATCATTTTGAAATGTGGAAATTTTGTTAATGTCAATTAAATCTTTTCCCACTGAACATGAATTTCCATTTTCAAATAGATGCTTCTGCACACCACGCTAATTGTTGCAGCTACAAATTGCTGCTGGTTAATTCTATGTAAATCTATGTTCTGAAATATTAGATCCCATGTATCCATTGTTGGCTGAAGCATTGATGTATCCATTTTTAAATCATAATTTTATTTTGATCCAAATATGCTTCAATGGTTCTGACTGTATTTAGATAATCACCTTGAAATTGGTTTGATTGGGGAGCTTAAGTTAAAGGAACCCTTAAATAGGATGCAGTGATCATAGTATGATAGAATTTACCCTGCAGTTTCGCCAATCACATGAATGTGAAAAAAAATGGAAGGATATGAACATTGTATAGGTAGAAGGGCAGAGAGGATATGGCCAAAGTTGTTTGGAAGGGAACACTAGCAGGGATGATGGCAGGACAGTAATGGCAAGAGTTTTTGGGCGCAATTTGGATGATACAGGATGGATGCACCCCAAAGATGGAGTATTCTAAAGGGAAAATGAAGCAACTGTGGCCAACAAGGGAAGTCAAAGGCAGCATAAAAGGAAACACGAGAGCATATCATCGAGCAAAAATAAGTGGGAAGTTAGAGGACTGAGAATTTTTAAAAAAAGCTACAGAAGGCAACTAAAAAAGTAATACAGAGAGAAAAGATGAAATATGAAGGTAAGCGAGCCAATAATATAAAAGAGGATACCAAAATGTTTTTCAGAAATATAAAGGGTAAAGAGAGGTGAGAGTGGATTATAGTGATGGCTGCTACCTGGTTAAAACACTGGGCGCTATTCCTAGAAGCCCACTCTTATGACACAGAGTTCAAGTCTACCAAGCAAAACACAAATGCAGATGGCTTGTCATGTATTGCACTGTTGGCAACTGAAGAAAAAAAGTCTTCATACTGTGACCCAGCAGAAGTATTCCACACTGCATTGGTGGACCATTTGCCGGTAACAAATTCTGAAATGCAAAGGGAAACAAGGAACGACCCAACATTGTCAAAAGTCTATTAAATCACGATGTAAAGATGGCAAGAACTGGACCTCTGATGTATACAGTGGATGTTGGAGATCAGACATGGAGATGTCATGTGGACTGGATACCCAACCAAAGAACACATCTGAGTTGATTGCATCCAACAAGATGGACACATTATAGACTTGCCTCTCAGTGATGATGTCACTGACAGCAACATGATACCGGAGACCACGAATGTTGTCTTACACAAGACACTCCACAGGTTCAGAGGCACTAGCCTGAAAGAAACAACTACCCAAAAGATGGGGCCTTTAGAACTGTGGTTACTTATGATCTGTTACTGTGAAAGCATGTTTACTTGGAATATGGGTTTGTGAAAGAGAAATTGAATGCTTTGTACATACACAGTTTTATGTTGCGTTAATCTAAAGGAGGAGGCAGTGTAATGGAAGGAGCTTTTTTTTTGGGCAAAGACCACCCCCCCACTGGGCACTATATATTGATCTGGTGTCTGCGCATGCACTGTTGTCTATGCATGCATATTTCTTTTTCTCTTTCTCTCTCTCTCTCTCTCTCGTTGCAATGTGAATACACCAGTTAAAGCCATCTCCTGTGTGCTTGCTTTTATTTAATTGATATGTAGCTGTGCACAGACACAACAGAAGTGATTGTGCAGGCATTAGTAATGATGTTTCAAGAATCACTAGGGTCTGGAGGACTGGAAAATTGTAAATGTCACTCCACTCTTTAAGAAGGGAGGGAGGCAAAAGAAAGGAAAGTATAGACCAGTTACCCTGACTTCAGTGGTTGGAAAGATGTTGGAGTCCATGACTAAGGATGAAGTTTCGGAGTACTTCAAGGCACATGCCAGTGACTGGCAGTGTTCCGCAGGGGTCGGTGTTGGAACCGCTTCCTTTCATGTAATACCACTGACTTAGATGATGGAACTGATGGCTCTGTGGCCAAGTTTGCAGAGAATACAAAGACAGGTGGAGCAGCAGGTAAAGCTACAGAAGCAGGGAGTCTGCAGAAGGACTTAAACAGATTAGTAGAATGGGTAAAGAAGTGGCAGATGGAAAGTGGTGTAGGGAAACGTGTGGTTGTGCTCTTTGGTAGAAGGAATAAAGGATTAGACTATTTTCTAAACCGGGAAAAAATTTAGAAAACAGAGGTGCAAAGAAGAATTGAGAATCCTCATGCAGGATTCCCTGAAGGATATCTTGAAAGTTGAGTCCGTGGAAAGGAAGGCAAATGCAATGTTAGCATTCATTTCAAGAGGGTTAGAATATAAAAGCATGGATGTAATGCTGAGGCTTTATAATGTATTGGTCAGTCTGCACTTGGAGTATTATGAGCAGTTTTAGGCTGCTTATCTAAGAAAAGATGTGCTGGCATTGGAAGGAGTCCAGAAGAGGTTCATGAGAATGGTTCCATTAATGAAAGGGGTAACGTATGAGCACTGTTGAATGGCTCTGGGCAGGTACTCACTGGAGTTTAGGAGGATAAAGGGGAAATCTCATTGAAACCTATCAAACATTGAACGGTCCAGATCAAGTGGGTGTGGAGAGTGGATTTGTTTCCTTTAGTGGGGGAGTCTAGGACCAAAGGGCATAGCCTCAAAGCAGAAGGGTATCTCCTGAGAATAGAGTTGAGAAAGAATTTCTTTAGACAGAGGGTGGTGAATCTGTGGATTTCATTAACAGCTGTGGAGGCCAAGTCATTGAATATACTTAAAGCAGAGGTTGATAGGTTCTTGATTACTAAGAGTGTTGAAGGTTACGGGGAGAAGGCAGGAGAATGGGGTTGAGAGGGATAATAAAGTTAGTGTAGCAGTCAGCTCGATGCTTTTACAGTTTGTAGTATTGGAATTTGGAGTTTAATTCCATCTGTAAGGAATGTATGTCCTCTCCATGAACGTACGAGTTTCCTCCGGGTGCTCCGGTTTCCTCCCACATTCCAAAGATGTACTAATTAGCAGGTTAGTTGGTCATTGTAAATTGTCTTATTATGAGGCTAAGGTTAATTAGATGGGTTGCTGGGTGGTGTGGCTTGTTTGGCCGAAAGGGCCTGTTCCACACTGTATCTCAATAGAAATAAATCAGCAATGATGGAATGGTGGAACAGACTCGATGGGCTGAATGGTCTAATTCTGCTCCTATGTCTTATGGTCTTAAGTTCAATGCCTTAGAGGTCCCTATCATCCAGCCAATTTATTACAATCTTTGGAGTAATATTAACCATTTGACGGATTATAAATCAATGCTGACATGCCAGAAAGCCTCTTTCTATTCAATTCTGAACATTAAAACACTTGAGATAGTTTATCATGCCAAATGACAATGCTTTATCTTTTTTTTCACATTAATGGAGAGTGATCCACAGGTAATTAAATGGCTCTAACTGTGCTGACATAATCACCTTGAGTTTCAAAGACTTGGAATTCCTTTCATCCAGTCAACTTATTTCAACATTTTGAATAACACGAACTGATTAGCTTTCAACTCAAGGCTTCTTCAAAACATTTTGTGACATAATCCATGGTCCAGTTGTGACCTGGACCATATTATAGTTGTTTCATCGTAAATTTTTTCTAAAAATTGTTTTCTTTCTCGTTCATCACTGACAGTCTGAATTCAATGGGACCAACACCAATGA